>NC_133326.1:35186978-35909478 GCF_042186555.1 Aquarana catesbeiana
TTGTTTCCCTGGCTGTGTACAGCGGAATCCAGAAAGAAGTTTTCTGTTTTTGTATCCGAGTATACCGATTATACGCCCACATTTTGTATTTGCAGTCCAGCTCTTCTTGTACGATGTTCCATGCACTGTCCCCATATATGGTCATTTATTGGAGCACTGTTTAAAAAACAACAGGCTTAAAAAAATCCAAAGAATTTAGAGAGAGAGATTGTCCTCCTACGTCGTCAGGTATGTTCAGAGGGTGCAGGTCCCCATCGCTACATTCTAATCGAACACCTAGAATTTTACCCTTGGTCCACACCCATGTGTTTTTCAGGAATGTGCCACAATCCATTTGACATGGGTTTCCTATGGATCTAGTCAACATCTGTGATTCTTGAGCCAGTGCCCACAAACCTAGCCCTCAGCCCCAACCCTAGCCTGCGACTTAGGATACAAAAGGTTCATGCGCTACCTTGATGCCACCCATGTGCTTTTTAGTGTGTTTTACAAGAATTTACTACAATCCATTTAACATGATTTCCTATGGATCTAGTTCACATTTGTGATTTTTGAGCTAGTGCCCTCAAACCTAGCCCTCAACCCCAATCCTAGCCCTCAACCCCAATCCTAGCCCTTCAAACCTAGCCCTCAACCCCAATCCTAGCCCTTCAACCCCCAATCCTAGCCCTTCAACCCAACACTAGCATACAACTTAGGATACAAAGGTTTCTGCGCTACCTTGATGTGACTTTGGCACTCAAGTAGCATCAAAGTCGCACTACATGAACAGAACTGGTATACTTTCCTATTAAAAAAAAACACATCAAAAACACACCGGAAAAACGCATCAACTGCAACCTACATTATATGTGAACCTAGCCTCACCCCCTTCTGGGAATATGTGTAAATTTGAAGAGCCAACTTTCTAGTGTAAAAGAAAAATAACAAGACACACACACACACACACACACACACACACACACACACACACACCTCTCCCTCATTGAGGGTGCATATGTACACAAATGGCAATTTGGCTGGAGGGAACAATAATGGTAGGGCCACACTTAAATAAAATTGCGCCTTTACGATCTATTTTTTTAATATCAAACATGTTATACTTACCTGCTCTGTGCAATGGTTTTGCACAGAGCAGTCCCGATCCAGCCTCTTCTTGGATTCCACACCGTGTTTTACATCACCGCGTTCAGAACGATCGGATTTTCCGACAACTTTGTGTGACCGTGTGTATGCAAGACAAGTTTGAGCCAACATCCGTCAGAAAAAAAATCCATGGATTTTGTTGTCGGAATGTCCGATCGTGTGTACAGGGCATTAGTCTTGCACCCCACAAATCTGACCTTTATGGAAGGATGGCAAGAAGAAAGCCATAAAAGATGTCTGTTTGCAGTTTGCGAGAAGCCAAGTGGGCACAGCAAACATGTGGAAGAAGGTGCTCTGGTCAGATGAGACCAAAATTGAACTCTTTGGCCTAAAAAGAAAAAATGATGTGTGGTGGAAATCTAATTCCGTGTAAATACGAGCGGACTTTCGATGGACTGAACACCGAAGGACTTTTTGACGGAGTTCCGACGCAACGGACTTGCCAACACACGATCACAACAAAGTCCGACTGATTCGAACGTGATGACGTACGACCGGACTAGAATAAGGAAATTCATAGCCAATAGCTGCCCTAGCGTCGTCGTTCGTCCGTCAGACTAGCATACAGACAAACGGATTTTTCGACCGGACTCGAGTCCGTTGGAAAGATTTGAAACATGTTCTATTTCTAAAGTCCGTCTGATTTTTCGAAAGGTCAGAGGAAGCCCACACACGATCGAATTGTGCGGCGGATTCGTTCCGTTGGACCTTTGCTGTCGAAAAGTCCGCTCCGTTAAACATGGTGGTGGCAGCATCAAGTTGTGGGGGGATGTTTTCTTCAGCAGGAACAGGGAAGTTGATCAGAGTTGATGGGAAGATGGATGGAGCCAAATACAGGGAAATCTTAGAAGAAAACCTGTTAAATTCTGCAAAAGACTTGAGACTGGGGTGGAGGTTCACCTTCCAGCAGGACAACAACCTTAACCTCCCTGGCGGTATGATTATTTCGGATTTTAGGTGCTAAAAGCGGTACAATTATTTTGTATGGAAATTTGGCGTTTTATATTGTAGGTCTGTAATTCTTAACAATAACACACTTAAATCTGTCCAAACAAGAGTCTAGTAGATATCCCGGGTATGATAAAGTTATTTTAATAAATAAAAAAAATTAATTATTAAAAAAAAATATATAATAATAATAATAATAATAATAATAATTTCCCCACGATTCACTATCGCTCAATTCTGCAAGTGTTCTAATTTATTATCGCTGTTTTCTAGCTGGTCTAAAGCCACTTTTGACGTAAAGGGACACTTTTTGGTTGCTATGGACAATCTCCAGTTTCCAGACAGAAAGAACAGTATATGCAATAAAAAACTGCATGCAGGGCATGGGCCAAAGCAAAGGGATGTGAAATGATTTCATACAGTACTGTAATATTACAGTACTGTATGTGTTATGATTTACATTTTTTTCAATTTTCCGCCAGGCTCCACCCCCGTGCGTCGCGACGCTCGCAGGGAACGGAGCCTGGCACGGAGAGGCTTCGGGAGGAGGACGGAGCCCGCAGACACCGCGGGGGGACAAGGTAAGTGTACCGCTCCAGGATCCTGCAATGCGATCCCGAGTGTGGCTCGGGGTTACCGCTAATGGTGCTGAATTTTAACCCCGAGCCACACTCGGGAAAACCGCCAGGGAGGCTACACATACAGCCAGAGCTACAATGGAATGGCCCTTTAGTTGTTCAGGGACTACAATTCCCATCATGCCTAGTCAAAGTCATGGAATATCAGAGTTTTACAATGCCTCATGGGATGTGTAGTTCTGCATCGTCTGGAGGGCCGTAGTTTGGAGATCCCTGGTTTAGATGAAAGCATATTCATGAGTTAGAATGGCCCAGTCTATTCTAGACCTAAGTCCAATTGAGAATCTGTGGCACGACTTGAAAATTGATGATGTTCACAGACGCTCTCCATCCATTCTGACAGAGCTTGAGCTTTTTTGCAGAGGAATGGACAAAAATTTCACTCTAGACGTGCAAAGCTGGTAGAGACATCCCCAAAAAGACTTGCAGCTGTAATTGCAGAGAAAGTATTGACTGGGGGGGGGCTGAATACAAATGTACGCCGCACTTTCCACATATTTATTTGTAAAAAATTTTGAAAGACATTTATCATTTTCCTTTCACTTCACAATTATGTGGCACTTTGTGTTGGTCCATCACATAAAATCCCAATAAAATACATTTACATTTTTGGCTGTAACATGACAAAATTTCAAGGGGTATGAATACTTTAAAGGCACTGTATTTGCAAAGAGTTGTAACAGAAACTAAGAAAAATGCTTTTTTTTTTTTAACGCTGTCTTTTTAAATTTATTCAGCAAAAAAGAAAAAACCCAGCAGTGATTACATTTTACCAAAAGAAAGCTCCATTTGTGATAAAATTTTCATATGGGTACAGTGTTGTATGACCGCGCAGTTGTCATTCAAAGTTGACAGCGCTGAAAGCTGAAGATTGGTCTGGGCAGAAAGCGGGTAAAAGTGTCCGGTATTGATTAGCAATTTTTTATTCTTCCAATATATCCATCTATCTATCCGTCCTTCGTCCACACTGCGCACACACAATCCAGACACAACATTGAGAATCCAATATAGGAGGATACAATTACAACCTACGCTTTCCGGGATGTTTGCTGATATCATATCCACACGCTGACACAGATGCTTGTATGAAAAATAGATTAAAACTTCCAATCCTTGTATCTGACTTTTGGTAATAAGAGCATCAGTAATGAACCGGTTATTAATCAAAGGTAATTATTGATCAAATGCCAATGGCCAGGCGCCGTCTGGTCCTATCAGCAGGGGATCGGTGAAGAGACTCCCCGGTGAATCGGAGCAGAATGGAGAGGAGATCACTATTGTGATTGTTCAGTTTTCTGCAGCAGGAGAATATCAGGTCTGTGGGCAGCTGGATGTAGCGGACTTGTGTCCATTTAGATCAGGTTCACACTGGTGAAGGCTCCATTCATTTCAATGAGCTGCCCTACTCACAGAACACAAAGGGAAAAAGTCCTGGACCCTTTCTGAAAATCCCACCGCACAGAATCACATGGTGCTGCAGCACCTTGCGAGTTGATTTGTGTTGGGGTATCATTTAAGCCTCGTACACACGGTACAATTGTCGGCAGGGGATTGTCTGTTGACAGACTGTTATACTAAAATCTGACCGTTAGTACGCTCCTTTTGACAATTGTTGTCCAATTTTCGGCCAAATGTTGGATAGCAGGCTAGTAAATTTTCGGTGGACAACGGCTCCATGTCTGATTTTCGTATGGTCAGCACACAAATCCGTCACACAAAAGTCGAAAGTACAAACACGCATGATTGGAATCAATGCTCAAACATGAAATTAGCAGAAGGTGCCCAAAGGGTGGCGCTCAAGAGCTGAAACTGCTCGTAGTACGTCACTACGTTCGTGTTTGTGGCACGACAATTGTGTATCGTTAGTATGCAAGACAAGATCCTGGCACACACCCTTTTGACAAAAATCAGACGCTGGGTTGGCCAACAATCGTACCGCGTGTACGAGGCTTAAGGCTACTTTCACACTAGTTGCTCTGCGTTAGCGGTAAAGCGCCGCTAATATTGTTTTAGCAGCATTTTTCGGCTTCTATCGCTTTTAACCCCCGAAGGCCGAAGTTGGGGTTAAAAGCGTCCGTGTTGCACGGGCACTGCCGAAGCGCTTTGGCAGCGCCGACCATTCATTTCAATGGGCAGTGGAGGAGCGATGTATACACCGCTCCCAAACAGTCACAAAGATGCTGCTTGCGGGACTGTTCAGAACAAGCGCACCGCCCCAGTGTGAAAAGACGCACTGAAACGAGTGGGGAGGCGGTTTTCAGGCATTAGTTAGAGGCTATTTCTAGCGCTAAAACGCCTGAAAACCACCTCAGTGTGAAAGCAGCCTTAAAAAAGGGGTTGTAAACCAACGGGGCACTCGAGGAGAGCCGCCGAGGGACCCCAGAAGAAGAGGATCGGGCCGCTCTCTGCAAAACCACTGCACAGCAGAGGTAAGTATGACATGTTTGTTATATTTCCCTTTTTTTTTTTTTTTTTTTTTTTTTTTTTTTAAACTGAACCTTTACAACCACTTTAAGCATTTGTTACCCCAACACTTCAAGCAATTGTAAAGGCTCGATTTTTTTTTTTTTTTAACCACTTCCCATCCGGCCTATAGCAAAAGGACAGTCGGGAAGTGGTTCAGTTATCCTGACTGGGCTTCATATGACATTCAGCAGGATAAGCAGCGACTGTGCACCCTAGGGGGTACGAAGCGATCGCTGTCGAGCTTCAGTCTGACACACCGCAACACTGATCTCGGTAAAGAGCCTCTGACGGAGGCTCTTTATCACGTGATCAGCCGTGTCCAATCACAGTGTAAACAGGAATAGCCACTTATCGGATTTTCCTCACTCGTACCTGACAGGCGCGAGTAGATTAGAGCCGATCGGCTGCTCTCCTGACGGGGGTGGGTGGGGTCTGCTGATTTTTTTTTATCAGCGCAGCCCCCCCTGCAGATGCCCACCCAGGACCTCCAGGGATGCCACCATGACCACCATGGATCCCCAAAAAGGACACCCACCAGGTATGCCACCCTGGACCACCAGGGATAAGCCAATCAGTGCCTGCTAGTGCCCATCAGTGAAGGAGAAAAAAAACTTACTTATTTGCAAACTTTTATAACAGAAACATAGAAAAAACCTTTTCAAAATTTTTGGTCTTTTTTTTTTTTTTTTTCTACACAAATAAACGCAGAGGTGATCAAATACCACCAAAAGAAAGCTCTATTTGTGGGAACAAAATTATACATTTTGGGTACAGTGTAGCATGACCGCGCAATTGTCATTTAAAAAGTGACAGTGCTGAAAGCTGAAAATTGCCTTGGGCAAAAGGGGGGGGGGGGGGGTGGTGGTTAAGTAACAAACATGTTCTACTTACCTCCTGTATGAAGTTGGTTTTGCACAGAGCAGCCCTGATCCTCCTCTTCTCGGGTCCCTTTTTGCTGCTCCTGGCCCCTCCCTCCTTTGAGTGCCCCTCAGCCAGCAGCTTGCTACAGGGGGGCACCAAAACCGAGTCAGAGCTCCGTGTATCCATTCAGACACGAAGCCCCAACCTGGCCCCGTCCCTCTCTCCCCTGATTGGCTGACTAACTTTGTTTAACAGCCGTGGGAGCCAAGGGGTGGGTGTTTGGCGAACGAAGCTCAATCTCCATTGGTGGCCACTTGCTTTGCCACCTGGGCTCTGCCTCTTTGTTGGCGGCGGGGGCCGGCACATACAGGTGGGTCTAGTACACTGACACCCTTCCACCACCAGAGGGCGCCCACTCCACATCTACCAGCAATTTCACTGTTGTATCTGATTGGCTGACAACATGAGCTCACTATATTATAGGAAAAAAAAAAAAAAAAAATCTAACCTTTATGTCTATCTGTTGGGCTGATTACATGAGTCCTATTTAATATTATTAACCACATGCCCTCCTGCCCAGACCAAATTTTCAGCTTTCAGTGCTCTCACAATTTGAATGACAATTACTCAGTCATGTAATACTGTACCCAAATGAATTTTTTGTCCTTTTTTTCCATACAAATAGAGCTTTCTTTTGGTGGTATTTGATCACCTCTGGGTTTTTTATTTTTTGCGCTATAAATGAAAGAAGACTGAAAATTTTGAAAAAAAAAAAAAAAACAAAAAAAAAAAAGGATCAATATCTATACTGGGAATCTCAGTGGGCTGCTGCTTCTCCTCCCCCCAGCTCTTATGAAGCTGAGAACAGAGGAAATGTGATAAAAAAAATAAATAAATAAAAAATTAAAAAAAAAAAAAAAAAAGGGGGAAAAGGGTATTATTAATGTTTGTGTTATATCTATACAAAAAAATCTTTGCCTTTCATTTCTATTTTAAACTGAATAGGTTGTTTTAAAAAGGTGATCGTTTACAATCGCCAAGAATGAATGGCACCCCTTCAGGTCTGCTGAAGAGCAGCGATTATGTGAACATTCCCAACCCACACAAGTATGAACCTAGGTCTACACACATGTGCAGCGAGTACTCCTCACTTTACGACCAGGCTCCGTTCCAATAACCAGGTCGTTAAACTAATTGGTTGTTAAACGAGGAGCCACAAGTAGATTGATATTTTAAGCATTCTTAACAACTGTAATGTATTGTGAAAAAAAAAAAAAAAAAAAAAAGAAGTCTAAAAACTCAAAACTCCAGCTCAATAACGTTGTTTTAATTTGCAGAAGTACAGAACACAAATGAAAATTCTATACTGTACAATACAAGGATGTATATGGCATCATTCAGGTGGGGAGAGCTGGTGATAAGTCTGAGTGGTCATTAAACGAGGAGTATCTGTATAGTGTGTGAGTGTTCAGCAGAGAGGCTGTGTGGCTCAGAATGGGGCCACAAACAGAATATCTTTGGATGAAGGCAAGTATAACACCAGGTTGGCAGCACTAAAGGGGGGGGGTGTCTGAAGACCATTGTAAAATAAAGATGTACTTTAAAGCAAAGGTCCCCAACCCCTGTGTGGCGTGGCAAGGGGTGGGTGTTTGGCGAACGAAGCTCAATCTCCATTGGTGGCCACTTGCTTTGCCACCTGGGCTCTGCCTCTTTGTTGGCGGCGGGGGCCGGCACATACAGGTGGGTCTAGTACACTGACACCCTTCCACCACCAGAGGGCGCCCACTCCACATCTACCAGCAATTTCACTGTTGTATCTGATTGGCTGACAACATGAGCTCACTATATTATAGGAAAAAAAAAAAAAAAAAAATCTAACCTTTATTTCTATCTGTTGGGCTGATTACATGAGTCCTATTTAATATTATTAACCACATGCCCTCCTGCCCAGACCAAATTTTCAGCTTTCAGTGCTCTCACAATTTGAATGACAATTACTCAGTCATGTAATACTGTACCCAAATGAATTTTTTGTCCTTTTTTTCCATACAAATAGAGCTTTCTTTTGGTGGTATTTGATCACCTCTGGGTTTTTTATTTTTTGCGCTATAAATGAAAAAAGACTGAAAATTTTGAAGAAAAAAAAAAAAAAAAACACAAAAAAAAACCAAATTTTTCTTAGTTTCTGTGATAAAATTTTGCAAATTATTAATTTTTTTTCATAAATTTTGGCCACAATTTATACTGCTACATAAAAATAACCCAAATTAGTGGATATTATTTGGTCTGTGTGAAAGTTATAGAGTCCACAATCTGTGGTGCAAATCATAAAAAAATTGATCACACCTGATGTACTGGTGGCCTCTCTCATTTCTTGTGACCCGAACAAGTCAGGACAGTACAAATACCACCCAAATGACCCCTTTTTTGAAAGTAGACATTCCAAGGTATTTAGTAAGATGCATGGGGAGGTTTTTGATGTTGTCATTTTTTCCCCACAATTCTTTGCAAAATGAAGATTTCCCCCCCCACACACACACACACAAAATTGTCATTGTAATAGGTTATTTCTCTCACATGGCATGTGTATACCACAAATAACACCCCAAAATACATTCTGCTCCTCCTCCTGAGTATTACAATACCACGTGTGGGACTTTTTCACAGCCTGGCCACATAGAGAGGCCCAACATGCAGGGAGCACCGTCACGTGTTCGAGGAGCATAAATTACACATTGACTTTGACACTTTTGAAGGCCCCGGAGCACCAGGACAATGACACGTGACACTGATACGTGACACTGATGTGGCACCGATACATAGTTACATAGTTACATAGTAGGTGAGGTTGAAAAAAGACACAAGTCCATCAAGTCCAACCTATGTGTGTGATTATATGTCAGTATTACATTGTATATCCCTGTATATTGCGGTCATTCAGGTGATTATCTAATAGTTTCTTGAAGCTATCAATGCTCCCCGCTGAGACCACCGCCTGTGGAAGGGAATTCCACATCCTTGCCGCTCTTACAGTAAAGAACCCTCTACGTAGTTTAAGGTTAAACCTCTTTTCTTCTAATTGTAATGAGTGGCCACGAGTCTTATTAAACTCTCTTCTGCGAAAAAGTTTTATCCCTATTGTGGGGTCACCAGTACGGTATTTGTAAATTGAAATCATATCCCCTCTCAAGCGTCTCTTCTCCAGAGAGAATAAGTTCAGTGCTCGCAACCTTTCCTCATAACTAAGATCCTCCAGACCCTTTATTAGCTTTGTTGCCCTTCTTTGTACTCGCTCCATTTCCAGTACATCCCTCCTGAGGACTGGTGCCCAGAACTGGACAGCATACTCCAGGTGCGGCCGGACCAGAGTCTTGTAGAGCGGGAGAATTATCGTTTTATCTCTGCAGTTGATCCCCCTTTTAATGCATGCAAATATTCTGTTTGCTTTGTTAGCAGCAGCTTGGCATTGCATGCCATTGCTGAGCCTATCATCTACTGAGACCCCCAGGTCCTTTTCCATCCTAGATTCCCCCAGAGGTTCTCCCCCCAGTGTATAGATTGCATTCATATTTTTGCCACCCACTGGCACTGATGACAGATGGCACCAATATGTGTCACTGACGACACGTATGACAGATGCTACTGATACGTGACACTGATGGCAGTGGGGGTCACTTTTTTTTTTTTTTACTCACGCTGCAGCGGTTCGCTCTCCCTCCTCACATGCTCTCTCTGTGTGAGGAGGGAGAGCCGGCGATGAGAGATGATCTCATATGTTTACATATGAGATCATCTCTCATTGGCACCGCCGATCGCGCTGAAAACGGCGGCTATGATTGGCCGTTTACAGCGATCTGTGACTGGCTGTATCCAAGGGACACGGCCAGCACGGAACTTCCCTGATGCGCGCCCGCGGGAGAGCACATCGCGGAAGTAAACAGGAGGACGTCCACAGACAGCCTCCTGGCAATTAGCGTCCGCGCTGCAGCTGTCTTTCGGCTATAGCGCGGGCACGAAGTGGTTAATAATATATTGAATTGAGCTCATGTAAATCGAACAAAACAAAATAAAAGATTTAAAAAATACATTTTTGGCTTCACTAATTTCTCATAATAAATACAAAACACAAATAAAGATGTGGGTGGCAGTTAAGCTAACAGGCTGCAAACCCCCGAAACATTCACCCAAGCCCCTCCCCCCCTCGGTTTGCAGGAGGGTCATCTTGCTTGAGGCCGGTCCTTGCTTTAAGGTGTACACTCACCGGCCACTTTATTAGGTACACCTGTTTAATTGTTTGGTAACATGAACTGCTAAGTAGCTAATCATATGGCAGAAACTCCAGGCATTTAGGCATCTAGACATGGTGAAGACGACTTTCTGAAGTTCAAACTGAGCATCAGACTGGGGATTTAAGGGACTTTGAACGTGACATGGTTGTTGGTGCCAGACGGGCTGGTCTGAGTAGTTCAAAAACTGCTGATCTACTGGGATTTTCACGCACAACCATTTCTAGGGTTTTCAGATAATGGTCTGAAAAAATGAAAATATCCAGTGAGCGGCAGTTGTGTGGAGGAAAATGCCTTTTTGATGTCAGAGGAGAATGGGCAGACTGGTTCCAGATTATAGAAAGGCAACAATAACTCAAATAACCACTCATTACAACCAAGGTATGCAGAATACCGTCTCTGAATGCACAACACACTGAAGCAGATGGGCTACAGCAGCAGAAGACCACACTGGGTGCCAGCTAAGAACAGGAAACTGAGGCTACAATTCTCACAGGATCACTAAAATTGGACAACAGAAGATTGGAAAAACGTTGCCTGGTCTGAGGAGTCTCAGTTTCAGCTGCAACATTCAGATGGAAGTGTCAGAATTTGACGTAAACAACATGAAAGCGCATGGATCCATCCTGCCTTGTATCACCGGTTCAGGCTGGTGGTGATGGTGTAATGGTGTGGGGGATATTTTCTTTGCACACTTTGGGCCCCTTAGTAATAACTGAGCATTGATTAAACACTACGACCTACCTGAGTATTGTTGCTGACCATGTCCATCCCTTTATGACTACAGTGTCCCCATCTTCTGATGGCTCCTTCCAGCAGGATAATGCACCATGTCACAAAGCTCCAATCATCTCACCACTGGACAATGAGGTCTCTGTACTCCAATGGACTCCACACTCACCAGATCTCATCCAATACACTCACCAGATCTCATCCAATACACTCACCAGATCTCATCCAATACACTCACCAGATCTCATCCAATACACTCACCAGATCTCATCCAATACACTCACCAGATCTCATCCAATACACTCACCAGATCTCATCCAATACACTCACCAGATCTCATCCAATACACTCACCAGATCTCATCCAATACACTCACCAGATCTCATCCAATACACTCACCAGATCTCATCCAATACAATCACCAGATCTCATCCAATACAATCACCAGATCTCATCCAATACAATCACCAGATCTCACCCAATACAATCACCAGATCTCACCCAATAGAGCACCATTGGGATGTGGTGGCATCATGCATGTGCAACCAACAAATCTGCAGCAACTTCATGATTCTATCATGTAAATATGGACCAAAATCTCTGAGGAATGTTTCCAACACCTTGTTGAATCTATTCCATGAAGAATGAAGGCAGTTTTGAAGGCAAAAGGGAGTCCAACCCGGTACTAGTAAGGTGTACCTAATAAAGTGTCCGGTGAGTGTATACTGCCATACTGACATATTGTATATCACATCAGTCTCCCAAGAAGCTTACAATCTAAGGTCCCGATCCCACGTGTATACTCCATTGTAGGGCCCATTCAGATAGGGAACCATTAAAGCTGGAAAGTAGAACTCCTCCCTTGTAGTGGGGATGTCTCAGTCCTGCAAGGTTTAAACGATCACCTATGTCTGGAGGACTTACCCGATCGTCTGCTCCTGCAGGCTGTAATGGTGGCCATACACGCTTCAATAAATGATTTATTTTCCGATCGATTCCCCCCTCCCCCCGACAGGAACAATCAATCTTTAGTTGAGCCCTTTCAATCTATATACGAGACACACACACAGGGAAGTGGGTTTTATATGATAGATACGATTGTAAGTGATCAATCACTTCTCTACTTCATCATTGTAATCTTATAAATTGATTTACTGATCAGACGCATCACCAAAGTACCTGCTGATCGATGCAAACCGATCAATACATTTCCACTCTGGCCAGTGGACTCCGTTTGATGGAATCTGATCTAGACCGATAGGAAGGGAAGTTATCGCTTTAGGATTGTTTTCCGATCCGATCTTTTGATTGGCTCACACAAGGATAGAATAATGAAATCACAGTGTGTATGGCCGCCGGTAGGCTGATGATGGCACCCCGGCAGATTTATTTAATTTGCAGAGATTACCGGCTGCTACAAATCATTATCGGCAGCAATCAGTGATTTTTAGTGAAGACGATCGCTCCACACTTCACAGAAAAGCATCACAAATGTAAAGGGGGGGGCCTCTGATGTAGAGGGGGGGGCTCTGATGGGGACCTCTAATGTAAAGGGGGGGGCTCTGATGGGGACCTCTAATGTAAAGGGGGGGGCTCTGATGGGGACCTCTAATGTAAAGGGGGGGGCTCTGATGGGGACCTCTAATGTAAAGGGAGGGGGGGGGCTCTGATGGGGACCTCTAATGTAAAGGGAGGGGGGGGCTCTGATGGGGCCCTATAATGTAAAGGGGGGGCTCTGATGGGGACCTCTAATGTAAAGGGGGGGGGGCTCTGATGGGGACCTCTAATGTAAAGGGGGGGGGGCTCTGATGGGGACCTCTAATGTAAAGGGGGGGGGGCTCTGATGGGGACCTCTAATGTAGAGGGGGGGGGGCTCTTATGGGGACCTCTAATGTAGAGGGGGGGGGCTCTGATGGGGACCTCTAATGTAGAGGGGGGGGGCTCTGATGGGGACCTCTAATGTAGAGGGGGGGGCTCTGATGGGGACCTCTAATGTAGAGGGGGGGGGCTCTGATGGGGACCTCTAATGTAGAGGGGGGGGCTCTGATGGGGACCTCTAATGTAGAGGGGGGGCTCTGATGGGGACCTCTAATGTAGAGGGGGGGGGGCTCCGATGGGGACCTCTAATGTAAAGGGAGGGGGGGGCTCCGATGGGGACCTCTAATGTAAAGGGAGGGGGGGGCTCTGATGGGGACCTCTAATGTAGAGGGGGGGCTCTGATGGGGACCTCTAATGTAGAGGGGGGGCTCTGATGGGGACCTCTAATGTAGAGGGGGGGGGGGCTCTGATGGGGACCTCTAATGTAAAGGGAGGGGGGGGCTCCGATGGGGACCTCTAATGTAAAGGGAGGGGGGGGCTCTGATGGGGACCTCTAATGTAAAGGGAGGGGGGGGGCTCTGATGGGGACCTCTAATGTAAAGGGGGGGGCTCTGATGGGGACCTCTAATGTAAAGGGGGGGGCTCTGATGGGGACCTCTAATGTAAAGGGGGGGGCTCTGATGGGGACCTCTAATGTAGAGGGGGGGGGCTCTGATGGGGACCTCTAATGTAAAGGGAGGGGGGGGGCTCTGATGGGGACCTCTAATGTAGAGGGGGGGGGGCTCTGATGGGGACCTCTAATGTAAAGGGAGGGGGGGGCTCTGATGGGGACCTCTAATGTAAAGGGAGGGGGGGGCTCTGATGGGGACCTCTAATGTAAAGGGAGGGGGGGGCTCTGATGGGGACCTCTAATGTAAAGGGAGGGGGGGGCTCTGATGGGGACCTCTAATGTAAAGGGAGGGGGGGGCTCTGATGGGGACCTCTAATGTAAAGGGAGGGGGGGGGCTCTGATGGGGACCTCTAATGTAGAGGGGGGGGGCTCTGATGGGGACCTCTAATGTAGAGGGGGGGGCTCTGATGGGGACCTCTAATGTAAAGGGAGGGGGGGGGCTCTGATGGGGACCTCTAATGTAAAGGGGGGGGGCTCTGATGGGGACCTCTAATGTAAAGGGGGGGGGGCTCTGATGGGGACCTCTAATGTAAAGGGGGGGGGCTCTGATGGGGACCTCTAATGTAAAGGGGGGGGGGCTCTGATGGGGACCTCTAATGTAAAGGGGGGGAGGGGGCTCTGATGGGGACCTCTAATGTAAAGGGAGGGGGGGGGCTCTGATGGGGACCTCTAATGTAAAGGGGGGGGGCTCTGATGGGGACCTCTAATGTAAAGGGGGGGGGCTCTGATGGGGACCTCTAATGTAAAGGGAGGGGGGGGGCTCTGATGGGGACCTCTAATGTAAAGGGAGGGGGGGCTCTGATGGGGACCTCTAATGTAGAGGGGGGGGCTCTGATGGGGACCTCTAATGTAGAGGGGGGGGCTCTGATGGGGACCTCTAATGTAGAGGGGGGGGCTCTGATGGGGACCTCTAATGTAGAGGGGGGGGGGCTCTGATGGGAACCTCTAATGTAAAGGGGGGGGGGCTCTGATGGGGACCTCTAATGTAGAGGGGGGGGGGCTCTGATGGGGACCTCTAATGTAGAGGGGGGGGCTCTGATGGGGACCTCTAATGTAAAGGGAGGGGGGGCTCTGATGGGGACCTCTAATGTAGAGGGGGGGGGGGCTCTGATGGGGACCTCTAATGTAGAGGGGGGGGCTCTGATGGGGACCTCTAATGTAGAGGGGGGGGGCTCTGATGGGGACCTCTAATGTAGAGGGGGGGGGCTCTGATGGGGACCTCTAATGTAGAGGGGGGGGCTCTGATGGGGACCTCTAATGTAAAGGGAGGGGGGGCTCTGATGGGGACCTCTAATGTAGAGGGGGGGCTCTGATGGGGACCTCTAATGTAGAGGGGGGGGGGGCTCTGATGGGGACCTCTAAAGTAGAGGGGGGGGCTCTGATGGGGACCTCTAATGGGGACCTCTAATGTAAAGGGAGGGGGGGCTCTGATGGGGACCTCTAATGTAGAGGGGGGGGGCTCTGATGGGGACCTCTAATGTAGAGGGGGGGGGCTCTGATGGGGACCTCTAATGTAGAGGGGGGGGGCTCTGATGTCACTATCAGAAGACAGACCATTGCAGTCATCACTGGGGTGTCTACAGACAGGAAGTTGCTGCAAATAGTCTGCAGGAGATCAGCAGCGCTGAGATAATAAAGAATAAAAGTGACAATATGATGATTGGTTATTATAGGGAAGTCCCTGGGATCTCCCCCTATAATCCTATCACTGTCCATAGAAGAGCCCCTCCTCCTCCTCCTCCTCCTCTCCGCACACACAGGTATGGGGACACCCCCTTGTATTGTCACCCCACCTGACCTCCATATTCCCCGCTCACCTCACCCACAGCTCCGGTCCTCCTCCCCTCAGCGGGCTCCCCGTCCTCCTCCTCCTCCGGGCTCATCACCCACAATGAGAGCGGACCACAAAACAAACTAGTTCCCACAGCGGGCTCAGAAGACTGGCACCGCCAGGCAGCCAATGACCGAGCAGCAAGAAGGGGAGAGGGGCGGGGCGCCCGCCGGGATATCCAATGAGAGTCGGTGGGCGGGTCGGAGTGGGAGAGGCCGAGGCTCACCATGGGAGGTGGCGGGGCTCTGCTCGGTCTCAGGACACAACACAGGGGAGGGGGGAGGAGCGGAGGATTCTGGGAAATGTGTCATCCCAACTCAGCTGGAAGTTTGTTCTCTCCGGAGGTGAGGAGCGCTCTGATTGGTCACTTTGTATGACAGAGAAACATTGTTACAATGATAGAGATACATGATATCTATAGGGGAGATCTCCATCATATTAGAATAGAGATAGAGGGAGAAGTCACAGATCATTAACCAGTTTCCTGCCACAAAAAAAAAAAAAAAAAAATCAGATTTTTGCACAAATGTTAAAAATAAATTTTAGGCCTGAAGATTAGTTGATTTTACCCCCCCGCATGACCAGGCCATTTTTTGCTATTCAGCACTGCGCTACTTTAACTGGTATTTGCGTGCAAAACTACGCAAATTAAATTTGTATCTTTTTTTTTTTTTTACGCAGAGCTTTCTTATTTTTTGTACTTTCTGCTATAAAACATACCTAATAAATAATATAAAAAAAATCAATCTTCATAAATTTTCACTAAAATGTATTCTGCTACATGTCTTTGATAAAAAAAAATCCCAATAAGTATATATTGATTGGTTTGTGTGAAAGTTAAAGTGTCTTCAAACTATGGGATATATACTGGATTATTTTATACTACTAATGGTGATGATCGGTGACTTATAATGGGACTGTATTGCGTCGAGCAATCTGACACTAACTGATGCTGGGAGGGGGGGGGGGGGGGACTGACTAACTGCCACTGACATCACCAGTGACACTAAGGCTGGATTCACACCTAGGCATTTTTAATGCGTTTGGCATTTTGCAGATTTGCACAACAGTCCATTTACCATGGTTTCCTATGGAACACGTTCTGTAGTGCAAATCTGCAAAATGCAAAAAGCACTAAAAATGCCTAGGTGTGAATCCAGCCTAATACAGTGATCAGTGATAATACTATACACTGTCACTGTACTAATGGGCAGTGGCAGCCGGTCCATAAGGGGCACAGGGGTGCTGCCCCCCTAATCTCCATGCGGGACACCGGATGCATTGATTTCTATGAGCTTTTTTTTTTTTTTGAAGCACATGATTAGAACCTGAGGCTCTAATCGGCTTAAAAAAAAAAATTGGGCTCAGGGCGCAGAGCCCACCAACTTGTGACATTAGCGAATCAACATTCGCTATCGCCTTCCTGCTTCTCCTCCTGGGCCAATCAGGACAGGAAGCAGGTCTTAACTGGATTGGCCAGGAGGAGAAGGCAGGAAAGCCGCCCACGACCTGGTTGGGGTAAGTACCTACTGAGGGGGGAGTCACCCCCCCCCCCCCAGAAAATGGAGCACCAGCTTCCACTACTGCTAATGGGAAGGGGTTAAAGTGGAGTTCCACCCAAAATGGGAAGTTCCACTTGTCTGCCAGCCTCCCCCCCCACATATGGCACCTTTTGGAGTGGAAAGGGGAGCAGATACCTTTTTTTGACAGGTACCCACTCCCACTCCCGGCTCAGTTCACTGCGGACATTGGACCCCCCTTCCTTCCCCCCGCAGCCATCTGGAAAACTCCACAGGTCCCAGAAGACTGCAGCCCATTCACAAAACGCAGTATGCTTCCCTTAGTCAAGATGACAGCTCGGGCGAGGATGGTGCCGGACGTTAACAAGACACTGGTCACCGCCCACACCCATAACTGGCCTTCACAGTAAGGAGCACATGGAGGGCATATACATACAAGAAAAGGACAATTCCATAGCTCAACTCACCAACCAGTCTGCTGACCAACCAGCAGCTTTCACATGCGTTTGCAAATGTGTGCTAACTAAACCCCTGCTTTTAACATACGGTTAGACAGGTAAATTTGGTTGGTCAGCAGACTGGTTGGTGAGTTGAGCTATGGAATTGTCCTTTTCGAGGATGGTGCCGGATCCCTGGACAGGAGGGAAGTGTCCTTATATTAAAGGGGTTGTAAACCCTCATGTTTTTTTCACCTTGATGCATTCTATGTATTAAGGTGAAAAACCTTTTGTGCTGCCCCCCCCCCAGACCCGCCCCCCCTTCTCTTACCTGAACCCAATCATTCCAGCGTCAAGAACGAGCCCAGCAGCTCCAGCTGCTGTCTCGGGTCCCCATTGGATAGATTGATAGCAGCGGGAGCCATTGGCTCCCGCTGCTGTCAATCAATTCCACTGACACGGGATCCAGGGGGCGGGGCCGAGTCCTGCTGTCTGTGTCAACGGACGCAACAGCAGGACTCGGGAGCGCGCCCGCACGAGTGCCTCCATGGAATGCGGCTCTCCGTGGGGGCACTCCTGAAGAGGAGGAGCCAGGAGTGCCGCCGGGGACCCCAGAAAAGGAGGATCAGGGCCGCCCTGTGCAAAACCCTTGCACGAGGAGTAAGTATGACATGTTTGTTATTTAAAAAAAAAAAGAAAAACGTACAGCTTTACAATCACTTTAAAAGTCAGCTGCTACAGTATTTGTAGCTGCTGACTTTTAATTTTTTGGGGGGAGCCTGGAGCTCCACTTTAACATTTGGAGCAGTCAAGGGGTTAAATGTGTGCCTAACTATGTGTAATACATGTAAAGTGTGCTGCTTTTACTAATAGATCTCTTAGTTTCTCATCCCTGCTTTGCAGATTTGGAGAGATCCCTCCCCCTGTACAGAGCTCTGTGTTGATTGTCAACACAGAGCTCTAGGCTGTGATTGCACACAGCTGATCAGCAGGTCCTGGTCGTGAATCATTGGCTGGGACTTGTTGACAGGCTCACAGCGGGTGCTGGCAGGGGGCACATGTGTGCGCCCTAAACCTGGAAGCAGGCAGTGCCTTACGGGTACATCGCTTTACCTGTGCAGGCTGCCGCCCGGATGGGAGAGGCTCTGGAAAAAGTCCTGGAGGTGAGCATGGGAGGAGGTGATGAGGGAACTAGAGAGCAGGAGGTCTTGGGAGGAACGGAGATGGCGATTAGGTTGGTATTTTGGGACTAGCTTAGTGATGTAGGTGGGGGCAGAGTTGTGGATGGCTTTGTAACTTATTGTTAGTATTTTGAATTTAATTTGTTGGGCGAGTGGCAGCCAATGAAGGGATTGGCAGAGAGGGGTAGCAGACACTGAGCGGTTAGTAAGGTGGATGAGTCTGGCAGCAGCATTCATGATGGACTTAAAGGGGGATAGTCTATGTAAAGGTAATCCAATGAGGATGGAGTTGCAGTAGTCAAGGCAAGAGATGACCAAGGGAGTAAACTAACAAACATGTTATACTTACCTGCTCTGTGTAATGGTTTTGCACAGAGCAGCCCCGATCCTCTTCTTCTCGGGTCCCTTGCCGGCACTCCTGGCCCCTCTCTTCTGCCTAGTACCCCCATAGCAAGCAGCATGCTATGGAGGCACCTGAGCAGACTCACTCCTGAGCTGCTGCTCTGTGTGTTCATTCACACGTGGAGAGCGGCTCGGCTCCGCCCCTGCTATCTCCACATTGGTACAGTGGCTGTGATTGGTAGTTGTGGGAGCCAAAGGCTTCCACTGCTGTCTCAGCCAATGAGGAGAGAGAGAGTCGGGGCTCCCGTGCAAATCACTGGATCAAGATAGGTGTTCAGGTAAGTTTTAGGGGGGGGGCTGGGGGCGCTGCTGCACAGAGAAGTTTTTTTACCTTCCTGCATAGAGTGCATGAAGGTAAAAAACCTTGGGCCTTTACAACCACTTAACCTCCCTGGTGGTTTTCCCAAGTGTGGCTCGGGGTTAAATTTCAGCACCATTAGTGGTAACCCCGAGCCACACTCAGGATCACATCTCAGGATCCTGGTGCAATATACTTACCTTGTCCCCAGGGTCCTGCGATGTCCCCCGCTGTGTCCGCGGGCTCTGTCCTCCGCCCAAAGCTTCTCTGTGCCAGGCTTCGTTCCCTGCGAGCGTCCTGACACACGGGGGGCGGAGCCTGGCGGCAAATTCAAAAAAGTGAAAAATCATAACACATACAGTACTGTAATCTTACGGATTATAGTACTGTATGAAATGATTTCACATCCCTTTTGTCCCCAGTGCTTTGTCCAATGCCCTGCATGCAGTTTTATGTTATATATACTGTTCTTTCTGAAACTGGAGATTGTCCATAGCAACCAAAAAGTGTCCCTTTACATCAAAAGTTGTTTTAGACCAGCTAGAAAACAGCGATAGTAAATTAGATCACTTGCAGAATTGAGCGATAGTGAATCGTAAGGAAATGTATTTTATTATTATTATATTATTATTTTTTATAATTATTTATATTTATTTATTATATTATAATTTATGATTTTGTGTTTCAAACTTCATCATACCCGGGATATCTACTAGAGTCTTGGTGGACAGATATAAGTGTGTTATTGCTAAGAATTACAGACCTACAATATAAAACGCCAAATTTCTATGCAAAATAATTGTACCGCTTTGAGACACAAAAATCTGACATAATCTTACCGCCAGGGAGGTTAAAGTTGGCCATAGAGACAAATCCAAATTTATCCGGTTCAGCAGGGACATTTCAAATATCCATCAGTGTGTGGCCGTCCTTGTTTGTTAGAAGTTGATCGTTAGATCGACTTCTATCAAACCAACAAGTTTGAAAACTTTTATTTTTGGCGGCAGCTGCTGGGTTCCGCTGTCAGAATACAATGTCCCTGCAGATTGGATTCCTGCATCCACCTCGTTTGTGTGGATGGAGGAATCTCTTCATTTTTTCCCCTTCAACCCAAAAAAAATGTACTCATCCACGACCAGCTTAATTTAGCTTAGCAAACAGGTTTGATTTAATCGCTTCAGCCCTGGAAGATTTGGCTACTGAATGACCAGGCCATTTTTTGCAATTCGGCACTGCAACGCTTTAATTGACAATTGTGCGGTCATGCGATGCTGCACCCAAACAAAATTGACATTCTTTTTTTCCCCACAAATAGAGCTTTCTTTTGGTGGTATTTCATCATATCATCTTTGCAATTTTTATTTTTTTCGCTATAAACAAAAAAAGAGCGACAATTTTGAAAAAAAAAAAAACACAATATTTTGTACTTTTTGCTATAATAAATATCCCCATTTTTTTTTAAAAAAAAGCACATTTTTTTCTGTTTAGGCCGATATGTATTCTACATATTTTTGGTAATAAAAATCGCAATAAGCGTATATTGACTGGTTTTTGCAAAAGCTATAGCGTCTACAAAATAGGGGATAGATTTATAGCATTTTTATTATTATTTTTTTTTTTTACTAGTAATGGTGGCGATCTGCTATTTTTATCGGGACTGCAACATTATGGCGGACACATCGGACACTTTTGGGACCATTGGCACTTATACAGCGATCAGTGCTATAAAAATGCACTGATTACTGTAAAAATGTTACTGGCAGGGTAAGGGTTAACACTAGGAGGCGATCAAGGGGTTAACTGTGTTCTAACTGAAGGGAGGATGGGACTGTCTAAGGGAGATGAGAGATCGCTGTTCATACTTTGTTTGAACACACGATCAGTCTCTTCTCCCCTCAGAGAACTGGGATCTGTGTGTTTCCCGGTTCTCGGTGTCTCACGAGCGATCATGGGAACCCGGCGGTCATCGCGCCCCCCGGGCACTCGCATTGGCTCCGGGGGCGAGCAGCAAGCGCGCTCCTAGTGGCCACAGGGCGAAGAGGTCGGCAAGTGGTTAAAGGAGTTGTAAAGCCAGAAGGTTTTTAGAATGCATTGAGATAAAAGCCTTCTGTGTGCAGCAACCCCCCTAATACTTACCTGCGCCCCCTCTCTTTTAAGCAACGTTGCAGGAGTGTCTTGTCTGCTCAGGACTCCACCCCTCATTGGCTGAGGCAGTAGCGCAGCGGCATTGGCTCCCGCTGCTGTTAATCAAAGTCAGTCAGCCAATGAGTAGAGAAAGGGGGTGGGGCCGAGCCACGGCTCCATGTCTAAATGGACACAGGGAGCTGTGGCTCGGCTCGGGTGCCCCCATAGCAAGCTGCCTGCTGTGGGGGCACTCAACAGGAGGGAGGGGCCAGGAGCACCGAAGAGGGACCCGAGAAGAGGAGGATCTGGGCTGCTCTCTGCAAATCCACTGCAACAGAGCAGGTAAGTACAACATGTTTGTTATTTTTAACAAAAAAAATTAGACTTTACAATCACTTTAACTTTAAATAGTTTATTTGGACCAAGCTCCAAGCTAATTCTTGTGCCCGCAGTCAACGTTCCCTTCGTACCTCCCAAGACCTCCTGCTCTCTAGCTCTCTTGTCACCTCCTCCCATGCTCACCTCCAGGACTTCTCCCAAGCATCTCCCATCCTATGGAACTCCCTACCCCAATCTGTCTGATTATCTCCAACTCTATCCACTTTTAGGTGATCCCTGAAAACGTTTATCTTCAGAGAAGCCTATCCTGCCACCACCTACTTACTGTAACTGTACTTTTATTTTCTTCATCAGCTCATCCTCCACAGTTTATTACTTTTTGTATCACTTGACCATCCCTTTTAGAATGTAAGCTCTAATGAGCAGGGTTCTCTGATTCCTCCTGTATTGAATTTTTATTTATAACTGTACTGTCTGCCCTCATGTTTTAAAGCGCTTTTTTTGGGTGTAAAATGACAAAATGTGGAAATGGTCAAGGGGTGTGAATACTTTTTCAAGGCACTTTATACGACGCATACTAGCGCATTATGCCACTTTCTTACAGGGTTAAAGAAAAAGAAAAAAAAATGTGATTTACTACCGCTTTAAACCCCACAAGTGCTTTTTTTTTTTTTTTTTTTTTTTACCACTACTATTATACTACTACTATTCCTCTGGATCAACTGTGGGTATAGGATTGGGTATTTGGAATTGTATGCTATTTATTTATTTTTTATGGTAGAACTAGACTACGTGTCTTTTTTCAACCTGACTAACTATGTAACTATGTAACTATTCCTTTATATTGGCTTTTGAAATGTACAAATGCAGCAATGTAGAAATTGGGTGAAAGGTTTAGCACTGGGAAACATATTTTGAAAGATAAAAAGTGCCTCTTATATACAGTGGAACCTTGGATTACGAGCATAATCCGTTCCAGGAGAATGCTTGTATTTCAAAGCACTCGCATATCAAAGCGAGTGTCCCCATAGAAGTCAATGGAAACGAAGATAATTTGTTCCGCATTGACTTCTATTACATGCAATACCGCATGTGGCCAGAGGTTGGGGGGGCGCCAGAGAGCCTCGGAAGTACTCGGGGACAGCTCGGAAAGCCTCAGAAACACTCGGGAACGGAACGGAGATTTCCGAGTGTTTCAGAGTATTTTTTCCGAGTCATTCCAAGTATTTCCGAACAGCTCTGAACTGCTCCGAGTGTCCCCGGCGCCCCCGCACCTCTTAGCCGCCCATTAGCTTGAATTCTGCTCATTTTGCGAGACAACACTCGCAAACCGAGTCAGAATTTAAAAAAAAAAAAGTTGCTCGTCTTTCAAAACGCTCGTTAACCGCGTTACTCGTAAACCAAGGTTCCACTGTACAACTATATAGATCAGACCAAAATGAGGGACACATGAGGAGGAAAGAGGAACAGAGGGACATTGCTCCAAATTAGGGACAGTCCCTTAAAATCAGGGACAGTTGGGAGCTATGCTTACAGTATGTATGCATTATGTATGTATTCGAAAAAGTAATAGCTTGTTGGGTCCAAACAAATTTTAGGTTTAAAATAAAATCAAGAATTTATAAAACGCAGCCTGTGCTTATACTTGTTAGGGCATTATGACGGCCCTTTGGCTATCTAAAACTTGTGACTTGTCCCACCTGGATGCTGGCGGTTTGCAGTAAGTCAAGGTTATTAAAAGATCGGAGAAGTACAGAAAGCTGAGCTTGTTGTGCAGCATATGGAAGGGGGTTTATTCCCTGAGCAGCATAAGGTTGCACAATGGGAGGGTTGTGTGTGTCAGAAGAATAACGTCATGCCTTCCTGCCATCGCGCTCCTACCAAGCGATATCCTTGCTGAAGTCTTCTCTTCCTGAATTAAAAAAAAAAAAAAATGTATTCTAGTATTTCACATAAGCAAAAGTAATTAGGCATTTATAATATTGACCCCATAAACGCGGGAGAAAATGGAAAGCAGCGCTGGGCCCTGTTTACTGCAGGATAGTAGGCTTTAATGTCAAAATACAGCAACATATTAAAACTCACAAGTGGTCTTGGAATGAGATCAGTAAGTGGATGCCAAGAGATGCCAGCTGTCACCTTGGCTGCAGAGCAATTCAGTGTTTTTTTTTTTTTAGATCCATTTTATTTTGTCATTTAAGTGTGCTGTTAAAGTGAATTGAACTAATAAGCATGGAAAAAAAAAAATCCTTCTTGCTTAGAAAAGTTTTATTACTTCATGCCCCCTTGTGGTGAGATATAAGAATGCGTGAATTTAGGATCAACCAGGATCTGTGTTGCAGGAGGGCATTTTTACTGTACTTCTGCCCAAATGAAGGCACAGACTTTGTTTTTGTTATAGGGAATCTGTCACCAAGAAAATAATGCTTGGCCACGCAGCGATTCACTAATTAGATAAAGTAACATGTTTGTCGATTCTGACAGTGTCCAGATTAATGCTGCAAAATAATACAGAATTCGGTCCGGGGGTAAATAATTATTTCCAGCATCTAGGCACACAGCAGAGGCATCGGCTCCAAGTCCTTGCGACTTTATGTTATAGATTTCCACATATAAAAGCAGCCAAATACATTGTTTTTTCCATTGCTGGATAGCTGACAAAGGTAGTCTTATTAAAATAACGACATAAATAAAAAAGGAGAGATCTTTTTTTTTTTTTTATTCTACACCCCTGCAGTCCTGTATGGGGGTGTCTTTAACCCTTCACAGAGAGTCACAAAAGACATAATAAGTCATTATGATGGAGATTTAATGGTAATGGATAATTGAGAATTGATGTTATGTTATCTATTCAGTGGGGGTTATTTACGAAAGGCAAATCCACTTTGCACTACAAGTGCAAACTACAAGTGCAAAGTGCACTTGAAATTGCACTGAAAGTGCACTTGGAAGTGCAGTCGCTGTAGATCCGAGGGGGACATGCAAGGAAAATAAAAAACAGCATTTTAGCTTGCACATGATTGAATAATAAAATCAGCAGAGCTTCCCCTCATTTCAGATCTACCCCTCAGATCTACAGCGACTGCACTTCCAAGTGCACTTTCAGTGCTATTTCAAGTGTACTTTGCACTTGTAGTTTGCACTTGTAGTGCAAAGTGGATTTGCCTTTCATAAATAAACCCCAGTATGTACTAATTGTTATTGTATATTTTGGGTCATGGGTGCTCAACCTGTGGCCCTTCAGCTGTTCCAAAACTACAAGTCCCATGAGACATTGCAAAGCTGACAGTTTACAAGCACGACTCCCAAAGGCAGAGGCATGATGGGACTTGTAGTTCTACAATATGTGGAGGGCCGCAGGTTGAACACTCATGTTTTAGATGGACATTCCCATTCCTGCTTGAAGAAGTAGAGCCTAACTCTGAAAAATGTTCAGGCTCATTTAGCTAACTACCCTGTATGGTGACAGCATATGATTAACCGCTTCAGCCCCAGAAGATTTTACCCCCTTAGTGACCAGAGCACTTTTTACAATTTGGCACTGCGTCGCTTCATCTGACAATTGCACAGTTGTGCGACACTGTACCCAAACAAAATTTGCGTCCTTTTTTCCCCACAAATAGAGCTTTCTTTTGGTGGTATTTGATCACCTCTGCGGTTTTTATTTTTTGCGCTATAAACAAAAGAACAGTGACAATTTTGCAAAAAACTCAGTGGGGGTTATTTACTAAAGGCAAATCCACTTTGCACTACAAGTGCACTTGGAAGTAAAGTCGCTGTAGATCCGAGGGGGACATGCAAGGAAAATAAAAAACAGCATTTTAGCTTGTACATGATTGGATGATAAAATCAGCAGAGCTTCCCCTCATTTCAGATCTACCCCTTAGATTTAGAGCAACTGCACTTCCAAGTGCACTTTCAGTGCAAAGTGGATTTGCCTTTTGTAAATAACCCCCAGTATCTTTTACTTTTTGCTATAATAAATATCCCACATTTAAAAAAAAAAAAAAAATTTTCTCAGTTTAGGCCGATATATATTTTTCTACATATTTTTGGTAAAAAAAATGTGCAATAATATCGTGTATATTGATTGGTTTGCGCAAAAGTTATAGAGTCTACAAAATAGGGGATAGATTTATGGCATTTTTATTATTATTTATTTTTCTACTAGTAATGGCGGCAATCTGCGATTTTGATCGGGACTGCGATATTGCGGCGGACAAATTGGACACTTTTGACATATTTTTGGGACCATTGACAATTATACAGCAATCAGTGGAAAAAAAAACAAACTGATTACTGTAAAAATGTCACTGGCAGGGAAGGGGTTAACACTAGGGGGCGATCAAGGGGTTAACTGTGTTCCCTCTCTGTGTTCTAACTGAAGGGGGGATGGGACTTGCTAGGGGGAAGAGAGAGATCGGTGTTCATACTTTGTATGAACACACGATCAGTCTCTTCTCCCCTCAGAGAACTGGGATCTTTACACACACAGATCCTGGTTCTCGCATTGGCTCCGGATGCGAGCAGCATGCACGCGCGCCCCTAGTGGCCACAGGGCGAAGCGACGTAACATAACGCCGTTTCGCCCAGCCGTGCCATTCTGCCGCAGTAAAACTGCGGCGACTGGTCGGCAAGTGGTTAAAGTGTTACTAAACCCACAACAGTAAAATCAGTCTGTATATGCAGTAAAGCATGCTTGTTATACTCACTGTGGAACCTAAGGGGTTAATCCCCTGCATTGTGTATAAAGGCTGTTTGATCCTGTCCTCTCTGATCATCCCCTTCTTCCGCCGTCTCCAAAAAATAACCTGATATTTACAGAGCCAGGGGAGGAGCTGCACATGCTCAGTTTGGTGTGTATTGCTAGAGTTTTTTTTTTTCTTGGGAGGGTGCATGTGATCAGCACAGGGCCAATCAGCACTGTCCAGACATGTCCAGACAGAGGATCAGGGGAGAATGAAAACTCCTCCTACAAGCTTTACTAGGAACTGATGAAAGTCACAAGACTGCTATACACATACTCCTCGTTTAACAACTTACCTGTTTAACAACCACTCAAACTTACGACAAGCTCTCCCCACCCAAATGACGCGCTATACATCATTGTATTGTACAGTACAGAACTTTTCTTTGTGTTCTGTAGTTATGCAAATTAAAACAACATTATTAAGCTGAGCTTTTGTGCTCAGACCTTTTTTTCATAATACAGTACAGTAGTTAAGAATGCTTAAAAAATTGATTACGTGTGGCTCCTCGTTTAACAACCAATTTGTTTAATGACCTGGTCGTTAAGTGAGGAGTACTTGTATACTGCCGATGAGAAAAGGTATTTAGCAGTTTATATTTGCTAAAATAATTGCATTTCCATGTTCTGTGTACTGTGGGAGACCAGATATAGTGAGTGCAGGGTCCTGGGGAGACCAGATATAGTGAGTGCAGGGTCCTGGGGAGACCAGATATAGTGAGTGCAGGGTCCTGGGGAGACCAGATATAGTGAGTGCAGGGTCCTGGGGAGACCAGATATAGTGAGTGCAGGGTCCTGGGGAGACCAGATATAGTGAGTGCAGGGTCCTGGGGAGACCAGATATAGTGACTGCAGGGTCCTGGGGAGACCAGATATAGTGAGTGCAGGGTCCTGGGGAGACCAGATATAGTGAGTGCAGAGTCCTGGGGAGACCAGATATAGTGACTGCAGAGTCCTGGGGAGACCAGATATAGTGACTGCAGGGTCCTGGGGAGACCAGATATAGTGACTGCAGGGACCTGGGGAGACCAGATATAGTGACTGCAGAGTCCTGGGGAGACCAGATATAGTGACTGCAGAGTCCTGGGGAGACCAGATATAGTGACTGCAGGGTCCTGGGGAGACCAGATATAGTGACTGCAGGGTCCTGGGGAGACCAGATATAGTGACTGCAGGGTCCTGGGTTTAGTAACTTTAAGGGAAATCTGTTTATGAATACGATTGATGTACTGTATTTTTACAAAAGTTCTACTAAGCATGGGTAGAGGCACATGGAAATGCACTCCTTATTAAGAAAAAGAGATACAAATGTTTTTAGAACATTTGTGATTTTAGTATGTGTAAAAACAAAAATTAAGATTCATGATTTTTAGATAAAATTATAAATTGATTTGTTTGAATTCATTGATCAGTTTAAAAGGACATATTTATTTACATAAAATGTAAATTTTTCTTTTTAAAGTTTTGGGTGGGTGGTGTGAGTGTAGCACCCTCTAATATGCTAGAAGAATAGTATACATTTTTTGAGAGTAGGTAATATTTCCAGCCTGGGTGTGTTTTGATTTGGGCTGGGAGTGGCTCAGGGTAGTGCTAGGTGACTCACAGGTAGCATCACTAGGACCTCCCACTTCTTTCCAGAATGTTCTGGTGTTTTATGGAAAGAGAGGTGGAGAGGGGAGGTGGAGGTGCCTGGGTTGTTCTGAGGAGCCCTGATCAATCCCAAATCTGGATTGGCAGGAGGCAGGCCTCCTTAAATATCCAGGGTCAGCCCAGCTGGGGAGGAGTTGATCGGGTGGAAGATGGAGATGAAGTGTTAGGCTGTCAGGGCCTTTGAGGGAGCTCCCTAGTCTGGGGAGGGGGGGTGACCTTGTGTCTGGGTTTGGGGGGGGTGTGACCTTGGGTCTGGGCTCGGGGGGTGACCCTCTTACAGCCCACAGTGGTGTCCTGGCCAAGAGGCACAGGAGGAGCAAGACAGGATAGCGGGAGAACACTGCCGGGCAAGTCTCCAGGAGTTCCACAGAGGCAACCAAGAGGGCTGGTGAGTATTCACACAGTTGGGAGAACTGAGAGGCACGCCTGAGAGGACTAAGATGCAGCAGTCTGGGATGGGTGTAGAGCCAGTCTGGAGTATTGTGGTGGTAAGGGCAGTGGAAAGGGGCAGTTGGAGCCAGGAGGGCTGACAGTGCCTGAAGAGGTGGTGCTGGGAGCAGTATCCACAGGGACAGCTAGCACTGGAACTTTCTATATGTTTGCTACACCATAGGGGCCCGTGGTCCCTGCCTGCAAAGGGCATCTGCTTTAGGCCTGGCCGAGCCAGTATCAGGCCTAACAAATCAGTGCTAGCTGATCCGGGAAGTGCGAGCAAATGATGTGCTGGAGGAGTGAGGAGGGATAGTTTGCAAGCAAGGAAGTGCAGGAGGAGAAGAGGAGATTGTATATACTGCGGTGTATATAGTTGGTCCCAAATTTGATTGTCAATTACCTGGGCATCTCATAAGTTTCCTATCCCCATCCAAGTTAAATTCCCCTCAATAAAAATACAAAAAAAAAAAACACATGCAAGGACTGCTTTCATGTCTCTGGATGCTTAAAAAGTGTGTGCCTGGCGGGGCAGGGTGACAGACGGACTACTACTCCCAACTTTCAAACTTGCGAATGAGGGACAGTTGAAGGAGGGAGAAGCTGGTGGCGCACTCAAAAAAAAAAAATGGCTGCGGCCAAACTTTTCAGTGTGAGGGGCTTAAGGGGCATGGCTAAACAAAACCCAGGCATCGGTATGTGCTGGGGGGGGGGGTCAGTTTTGGCGGTAGAGGACTTGTGCTAGAATGTGGGGTAGAGTTGGGGACAGATATATATTATTGGGCGAAGGGGGGTTTGGAAGGGGAGAGGACTTGTGCTAGCGCAAGCAATACTCTCCCCTAGTTTACCCTTTCAGCAAAATTATGCAACCCCCCCCTCCCCCCCGCGAAATCCAGCACTAATCTATTCACTCATCCTTCCTCATCCTCACAAATCCCCATCCCAGCACAAATCCTCTCCCACCTTCTAGCATGGGATGATCTCCATCCCAAGCCCCCCCCAGCATAAATTCTCTTACCCTCCCAGCACAACCCCCCCCCACAAATACAGCGTCTGGTATAAATTCCTTTCTCCCCCCAAAATCATCCCCACAGCACAAATCTCCCTCCCCTCAATCTCCCCCTCCAGTATAAATCCTCCCACCCTCAAAAATCTCCTTCTAGAACAAATCCTCTTACCCTCCCCCTCATATTCCCCCTCTCAGTAAAAATCCTCAGCCCCATTTACCCCCTTCCAGCACAAATCCCCTCTCAGCAGCCCCTATAGCCCCTGCTATATATATATATATATATATATATATATATATATATATATATATATATATATATATGGCTTTTTTCAGGGGGAACTTGGTGGAACTTAGTTTCACCATCTCTGGCTCAGACCCTTTGGTGCCTGCTCACCACAATCACTTGTAAACACTGAAGTCTGGTTTCTGTGTTTACAAGTGACAGCTCTGCACTCTGTGTGTAACCCCCATGAACTCTGCACTCTGTATGTAATGCAATCCTGATATTTAATCCCCCTTTAAGACCCTTCTACTGTTTTTGAAATATGACCACACCCACTATTTGATGTGATTTGGAGGGTGTGTGTGGGGGAGGGGTTTTGGGGGATCCTGGTTGAGTTCCAGCACCTAATGTTTGAGAAAAAAAGCCCTGCATATATATATATACGTGATTCTGCACTTTCGCCTAGGGTCCGCACGGACGGGCTGCTTCTGCTCATAGTAAAAGCCGATCCGCCGGTGCTGGCCACTGGATGTCTGCCGGCACCCGCCGATCGTCAGGCAGAGACACAGAACAGAGCTCTGCCTATGTAAACAAGGCAGAGCTCCTTTCTGACAGGGGGGCAGTCATGGATTTTGTGTCCCTGCAAAGCACGGAATAAAATCCATCACTTCTCTTTGTAAAAACACCTCACGCAGCTTCCGGAGGTCAAGTGATTAATAACACTTTAATTTCAGAAGAGCCAACGTCACTAAGCTGTGCTCCATGTTACATGATACTAATTGGGATCATATTCTCGCAACAAAGAACAGAAAAGTGGGAGTGCTTTAAGGACATATTGACCACCTGGGCACTTTTCAGCTGTCAGCGCTGTCACACTTTGAATGACAATTGCGCAGTCATGCAACGCTGTACCCAAACTACATTTTTATCATTTTTTTGAGACAGATCGTGCTTTCTTTTGGTGGTATTTAATCACAACTGGGTTTTTTAATTTTTTGCTAAATAAACGAGAAAAGACCAAAAATGTTGAAACATTTTTTTTTCTTAGTTTCTGTTATAAAATTTAGCAAATAAGTAATTTTTCTCCTTCGCTCATGGGCACTGATGAGGCTGCGCTGATGACTGAATGACTGAATTACAATAGTAACAACTTTAAACAAATCTGAAATAACGAATTGAAATGTCATCCTTAAAGGGGTTGTAAAGGTAAAAAATTTTTCACCTTAATGCATTATATGCATTAAGGTGAAAAAACTTTTGACAATACCGCCGCCCCCAGCCCCCCCGTTTTACTTACCTGACGCCTCGAATCTCCGCTGCTCGTTCTCGTCATCTCCATTGCAGCTCAGCCTGGTCGCTGATTGGCTGCAGTGGATGGATTGAAAGCAGCGCAGCCATTGGCTCGCGATGCTGTCAATCACATCCGATGACGCGGCGCGCCGGGGGGCGGGGCCGAGTGATACAGTGAGCGGCTATAGCCGCCGGCTGTATCACGGGAGCGCGCCCGCAAGCACTCACCACCATGCGAGGGAGCTCGCATTAAGGTGGTTAATGCTTGCGGGGAGGAGCTGAAACAGCCGCCGAGGGACCCCAGAAGATCAGGTTCGGGGCCACTCTGTGCAAAACGAGCTGCACAGTGAAGGTAAGTATAACATGTTTGTTATTTAAAAAAAAAAAATTTTACCTTTACAACCCCTTTAATTCGAATCCAATTGAATATAGAATTTGAAAACAAATTCAAAATTTACAAATATTACTGACTATTGTTGATTTCCTTCAAAGGCAGTGGGGTTGATTTACTATAGGCAAATAGACTGTGCACTTGCATCAGAGCTTAGTAAATGAGGTAAAGCTTCAACTTACCAAGGATACCCAATCAGGTGCAAGGAAAATAAAAAAAAGAAACAGCGTTTTTGCTTGCACATGATTGGATGATGGAAATAAGCAGAGTTTTACTACATTTACTAAGCTCGGGAGCAACTGCACTTGCATGGTGCAAGTGCACAGACTATTTGCCTTTAGTAAATCAACCCCTATGTGTATTAGTGTTAGAATATAGCCATCTTCTGAAATTCGAATTTTGAAAAGAATAGAATAGAAAATAAAAGAATATAATAGAATAAAAAAAAAAAATAAAAATAGAATAGAAAAAAAATATAGAATAGATTTGAATCAAATAAAATAGAAAGAAGCTGTCTTCTGAAATTCAAATTTTCGAAAAGTATAAAATAGAATGAAATAGAATAGAATAAAAAAAAAAATTGAGTAAAACAGAACATAATAGAATAGAATAGAAAATAAAAGAATAGAATATAAAAGAATAGAAAATAAAGGAATAGCATAGAATAGAAACAAATAGAATAGAAAAAAAATGAATAGATTAGAATAGAATTGAAAGAAGCCGTCTTCCAAAATTAGAATTTCAAATAGAATAGAATAAAACAGAATAGAATAAAAAGAATAGAGTAAAACAGAACAAAAATAGAATAGAATAGAAAATAAAAAATTAATAAAAAAACAGAATAAAATAGAATAGAAAATAAAGGAATAGAATAGAATAGAATAGAACAGAATAGAATAGAAAAGAATAGAATAGAAAAGAATAGAGTAAAACAGAATAGAATAAAAAATAAAAGAATAGAATAGAAAATAAGGAACAGAATAGATTCAAGTGGAATAAAATAGAAAGAATATAGCTGTCTTTCGAAATTCAAATTTCGAATAGAATAGAATACAACAGACTAGACTGGAATAGCAAGGAATAGAGTAAAATAGAACAGAAAATAAAATAAAATAGAAATTAAAGGAATAGAATAGAATAGAAAAGAATAGAATACTGTAGAATAAAATAGAATGAACATAACCGTCTTTCGAAATTCAAACTTTGAATAAACTAGAACCAGCTATTCTTCACAATGAATTCAGATCAATTTGATATTTTCGATTCAAATGCGATTTGAATACTTCGAATCTATGGCAAAAATCTGAATCCAGTCGAAAACTCCTAAATGAATTTCATTATTAAACCCACGAAAATAAATTAGTAACTTAATGAATCTATCCGAAACAAAAAGATTTTTGTTCTGCACATGTCTACAGGCCAGTCCCTAACCCTGCTTTGCAAAATGCAAATGCTCCCCCTGCTATTAATCTGTCCAATGTGGAAAGAGACAGTGGCTGGAGCCGCTGCGCTCATGCACATCACTGGATCAGAATGGGTTCAGGTAAGAAAAAAGAAAAAGGTGGGGGGGGGGGGGTCTGGGGGGAGCTGCAGCACAGAAGAATGCATTAAGGTGAAAAGCCTTAAAGTGGATGTAAACCCGATTCATTAAATTTGAGCTGGGCACATATATCTGCATAAGTTCTCTGTCAACTGAGATAAAACCAGGCTGAATTTTGTGTCAGGGCGGGGGCTAAAAATAGATTAGCAGAGAGCTGGTCAATTCACAGCACAGCTCTGCAAGTCTCTGCCTATGAGGAGAGGGGGTGTGTGCCTTTCCTCCAATCAGCTGTCTCATAGTGTATGGCAAGACTCCCCTCCCCCTGCTGGATCAGGAAGAAAAAATTCAGGATGTGCACTTTCTAAACAGTATATAAAGATGAAGACAGCAGATATACATGTAAGACTTATGTAGGGAGATTTGTTTCATCCCTGTGTATCATCTGAGGCTGTTCAATTCACTGGGTATATGTGAGGGTTTACATCCACTTTAAGGCTTTACCACCCCTTTAATTATGTGTGTCTTATAAGCTCACCATCCCTATAGATTATGGCTCACTCCAAGATGTACTTTTTGTGGCGCCTGCACATATGATTGAGTACTTGAACATTTTACTTTATGGGATTAAAGCGGTATTAAACCAAAAACCTAAAATGTAGTATATTGCAGCTTACCAATCATTAGATGTCGTGGCTGCATTCGTTTTTTTTTTTTTAGGCTTTTCCCCCTCTGTTTTCACCTGGTGATCTGGCCAGTAACACACCTCCTGTATTAGAGTGCCCCCCACTCTGGATGAAGGAGCACAGGGGGCACCTTTGGACAGCAGCATTGTTAATCTTGGGGGGGCTAGGGGAGTGTTAGATGTTCTAGCTGATTTAGATACACTAACAAATTAAAGCCAAACTTCCAGCTAATGCTTTATATGCAGTTACAATTTTTTTTTTATTTTGGAATACAGGTTTTACATGAATAAATTAAACTGATCATTTTATGCACCCCTGGCAGTGGCAAATGGTATGTCCCATTCCTGTAACTGCTACGTCTCCAAGAGAGCTTGTTCTTTTGAAAAACAGAGTTACCGGCTAGATCACCAGGTGAAAATCAGGGAAAGAAAGCCTAAAAAAAATGAATGCAGCCGTCAAATCTAAGAATTGGAAAACTGCAATATAACAAATGTTTGCTTTTGGGTTAAAAACTGCTTTAGCTTCTCCAATCCTACATCCAACCCTAAAGAACATTGATAGATTATCCTTTACTGCCCTCTATAGATGCTTTTTTATTGAAGCCAAGGATAATTCCTTTATTAACTCATATTTTTTACTATTACTTGAGGGGATGTGTTCTTTTTTTCAAAGCTTATTGCTCATCTATGCTTTTGTAATTAATTGCTAATTATGTGTGAACCTGCAAATTAGTGATTTCTTAATGTATTGAATTCATCTCAATATAAGACAAGTACATCCTGAGATCTCAGTACGTGTCCATAGCTCCCAACTGTCCCTGATTTCAAGGGACTGTCCCTGATTTCAAGGGACTGTCCCTGATTTCAAGGGACTGTCCCTGATTTGGAGCAATGTCCCTCTTTCCCTCTTTCCTCCTCATTTGTCCCTCATTTTGGTCTTGATCTATTTAGTTTCCCACTTCCCAGTGCTAAACCTTTCATACAATTTCTAAATTGCTGCATTTGCAAATGTTAAAAGCCAAATTGTTAAAAAAAAAAACACTTGTGGGTTTAACTAAGAATTTTTTTTTATATAATTCTCCTTTAACCACTTAAGGACCCAAAGGATTTGCCCCCTTAATGACTGGGCCATTTTTTGCGATACGGCACTGCGTCGCTTTAACTGACAATTGCGCGGTCGTGCAACGCTGTACCCGAACAAAACTTACGTCCTTTTTTTCCCACAAATAGAGCTTTCTTTTGGTGGTATTTGATCACCTCTGCAGTTTTTATTTTTTGCGCTATAAACAAAAAAATAGCGACAATTTAAAAAAAAAAACAATATTTTTTATTTTTTGCTATTATAAATATCCCCCCCCCCAAAAAAAACATAAAAAAAATATATTTCTTCCTCAGTTTAGGCCATTACGTATCCTTCTACATATTTTTGGTAAAGAAAATCGCAATAAGTTTATATTGATTGGTTTGCACAAAGGTTATAGCGTCTACAAACTATGGGATATATTTATGGTACAGTAAAACCTTGGTTTGAGAGCGTTTTGCAAGACAAGCTAAAATTTTAAATAAATTTTGACTTGATATACAAGCGATGTCTTGATATACAAGTAACGTCATGTCACAACAGGGTATAAAAGAGAAGAGTCACCTCTAAGTGTAGCAATATGGTTACATGTAATGAAGGTACAACATTTAGCAACATATTGCTACACTTAGAGGCGCCTCTCTTCTCTTTTATACTCTGTAGCTCCTGCTGGATATTACTTCTAATCCCCTTGTGGAGGCTTCCATTTGTGGATGGACATTTTATGGTTACACAAACCTATCACATTGCTATAATTTTTTTATATGGACTATAAACTGAAGGACCCATTAATAAATGGTTGTGGAACGAATCATCTGAGTTTCCATTATTTCTTATGGGGAAATTTGCTTTGATATACAAGTGCTTTGGATTACAAGCATGTTTCTGGAACGAATTATGCTCGCAATCCAAGGTTTTACTGTATTTTTATTATTATTATTTATTTTTTTTACTAGTAATGGCGGTGATCTGCGAGTTTTAGCAGGACTGTGACATTGCAGCAGACAGATCGGACACTTTTGACACTTTGTTGAGACCATTGACATTTATACAGCGATCGGAGCTAAAAATAGCCACTGATTACTGTATAAACATCACTGATAGGAAAGGGGTTAACACCAGGGGGCGATCAAGGGGTTAAGTGTGTTCCCTGGGAGGTGTTGCTAACCGTATGGGGGCTGGGCTGACTGGAGGAGGAGAAAGATCGTTGTTCCTAATTACTAGGAACAGACAATCTCTCTCTCCTCCCCTGACAAAACGGGGATCTGTTTGTTTACACTGAGAGATCCCGGCTCTGCCTATCTCTGGAGCGATCGCGGGTGGCTGGTGGACATCAAGTCCACCCGACCCGCTGGTTGGCTCCCCTGCTCGTGAGGAGGTGTGCTGTATCTGGTGGCAGGCAACATGGCAAGTGACAAACTGCATCTGGTGGCAGATGATGTGGCAAGTGACAAGCTGCATCTGGTGGCAAACTACAAGGCAAGTGACAAGCTGCATCTAGTGGCAGGCAACATGGCAAGTGACAAACTGCATCTGGTGGCAGATGATGTGGCAAGTGACAAGCTGCATCTGGTGGCAAACTACAAGGCAAGTGAAAAGCTGCATCTGATGGCAGACTACATGGCAAGTGACAAGCTGCATCTGGTAGCAGACGACGTGGCAGGTGACAAGCTGCATCTGGTGGCAGACAACGTGGCAAGTGACACACTGAGGACCCCCACTGATTCTTACAGTTTACAGCTTTTAATGCTGCTGGCTCTTGCTGTCTCGGCGCTGCTTCCCTGAACATCTGGTCTTCACAGGAAATAGTTAAAGAATATGTTAACCCAACAACTCATACTCCTGATATGTACTTGCATGAAAATGTATCCTGTTCTCTTTGCATTGCATCCTTAGAGTGAAATATCTGGTATTCCTGCCAGTCACTCTGCTTTCCAATTAATAACTGACCACAATAGAGCATAGCATGGTCAGTTTTCTGGCTGTGTCTGCTCTCCTATAATGATCAGACTGGTGCTGACATGCCCCCCAACACACACACACACACGCACACACAGCCATTGACTGGGAAGACCAGTGTCCTGCTGTTTCTCCTCCCCTAACTCTCTAAGCTCCTTATGCAGCTGAGATCAGATGGTATGTAAAAAAATAAAATAAGCAACGCCATAATCAAGTGATTATACATGTGAATCAAATAAAACAAAACATTGTAAATCTCAGTGTCAACATAGATAAATTAACCACTTCACCCCCGAAAAGTTTTATCTGCTTAATGACCAGGCCATTTTTTGCAATATGGCACTGCGCTAATTTAACTGACAATTGCACGTCGTGCGATGCTGTACCCAAATAAAATGTATGTTCTTTTTTTCCCACAAATAGACCTTTTTTTGGTGGTATTTGATCACCTCTGCAGTTATTTTTTTCACTATAAACAAAAAAAATATATTTTCTATTTTCTGCTATAAAACATATGCAATAATAAAAAAAAAAATAAAAATCGAATTTCTTCATCAATTTAAGCCAATATGTATTCTGCTACATATTTTTGGTAAAAAAAAACAAAACAAAAAGTGTATATTGATTTGAGTTTGAACAAAAGTGATAGCGTCTACAAACTATGGGATATTTCTATGGAATTTTTATTTATTTATTTATTTATTTTACTAGTAATGGCGGCGATCAGTGATTTTAACAGGACTGCAACTTTGCGGCGGACAAATTGGACACCTATCTGACACTTTTAACACTTTTTTGGAGACCAGTGACACTAATACAGTGATCGGTGCTAAAATTGTGCACTGTTACTGTACTAGTGACACTGGCAGGGAAGGGGTTAACATCAGGGGCGATGAAAGGGTATAGTGTGTTCCTAGGAGGTACTTGCTAACTGTGTGGGGTATGAGCTGGTTGGGTGAACACAGAGATCCGTGATCCTGATTGGCAGGAACAGAAGATCTCTGTGTCCTCCCCTGTCAGAACGGTGATCTGCCTTGTTTACATAGACAGATCACCATTCTGCCTCTCTGCGGAACGATTGCAGGTGGCCGGCGAACGCAGACTGGCTCCCCCTCTGTCCAATGGGTGTGCACGCCCACAGTATCAATTGCATGAAGCTACACAGAGGTACGTGATTTTGCGCAATAGAGCCGCCCTGCCGCAGTATATCTACGTTGGGCGGTCTTTAAGTGGTTAACCACTTCGCCCCGGCAGTACATCATATGAAGTCATGGACTTTCAGTGGTGATATCTGATTGATGTATGCAGTTACAGGCATCATCCAGGTATAATTTTTTTCTGCCAGCGATTCTGTGCACCGTAAGAACAATCACAGCGGCAGTTCAGCCACTTGATCATTCTTACAGGCGGCGGGAGGGGACGTTCCTTTTCTCCTGCCGCCCTCCGGTCTCAGCCGTGTGATCGGCGAGCCGGTGAATGAATTGGTTGCCGCCGTCAGTTTACCATAGAGACCAGATGGTCCCCAGTCATCTCTATGACCCTTGGAGGGTCACGTCTGGGCCTGGCGGATGTAAACAATGCCGGGGACTCGGCCTGAAGGAGGACCTGTCATGCACTTTTCCTATTACAAGGGATGTTTACCTTCCTTGTAATAGGAATAAAAGTGATCAAAACATTTTTTTTAAAGAGAAAGTGTAAAAAATAAAAAATAAAAGTAAAATAAAGAATTAAAAAAAAAATTTGTTAAAGCACCTCCATGCCCGCGTGCTCGCGCATAGAAGCGAACGCATACGTAAGTCACAACCACATATGCAAACAGCGTTTAAATCACACATGTGAGGTATCCTCTCGTGCATTAGAGCGAGAGCAACTAGACCTCCTCTGTAACTCTAAACAGGTAACCCGTAAACAATTTTAAAGAGTTGCCTATGGAGTTTTTAATGTACCAAAGTTTGGCACCATTCCACTAGTGTGTGCAATTTTAAAGCATGAAATGTTAGGTATTTATTTACTCGTCATAACATCATCATTCAAATATTACAAAAAAATTGGGCTAACTTTACTGTTTTTTTTTTTTTTAATTCATGAAACTTTCGCTGCACAAATACCGTGTGACATACAGTAAAAGGTTGCAATGACCACCATTTTATTCCTTATGGTCTCTGCTAAAAAAACATATATAATGTTTGGGGGGTTCTGATCTAGAAAATAAATGATGATTTTTACATGTAGGAGCAAAGTGCCAGAATTGGCCCACATGGGAAATGGTTAATAAACACTTGTGTCCATCTAAGTCCAAGTGCCCATACACTGATATATTTTTAAGAGGTTCTTAAAAGAACAGAGAGTTCATAAAAAACTGAAGACAAATCCTCCTCACAGATCATATGATTTGAATAGGGTGCATCAAATCACCAATAGGGGCTCCAGACCGTGACACCACCACCTTAATCAAGATGTGGGCTTACCAGATTTAGAGGTCCTTCTAATTAAAGGAAGGTCAGATGGGCGGTTGGCCAAAACACTATCTCCAGGGTATTCCTAGAACTCTACCACAGGATCCCCTCAAGGAATATGGATATGCACTGAAGTTCTTATGCCGATAGTATCCAGATGTAGACCCAATCAACATAAACTATTTGCCAGCCGACTAAAACTTAGAAGCGTCCCGCACTTCCTGGAACATGCGATAACATCAGCAAGACGCTCAATCCTGTTCGCGTTTCATCACATATGATGTTGTTTGGGGAACAGAGGGCATGTGATCACTTAGAAAAAGGAAAAATAAAGATATTTATAATGTTTTTTATATGTAATACACAAATGTTTTGCCTTTCATTACTCTTTTAAACTGAATGGGTTATTTTACAAGATGAAGATTCACGTATATTTTAACAGTGGACAGTGCAGTCTGGGGTCAGCCTGTTAGCTTGAAGAAGGAAGGAGGAGGGAGAAGCAGGGGAGTCCCTTACCATGCTAGGCTATGGGGCTGTGTGTTTCTGTTGATGCAAACAGTGTAGAGAGACACAACTCTAGTCTCTGCATGCACAGATGGCTCCACAGAATGCCGTGAGACAAAAAAGCCACCCTAAAATAGGAAACCTGGGGTAGTGGTCAGCATAAAATGAAACATAGGCAAGCATTAAAAGATAAAGAAGCTGCATGCTGAGTAAATAATTAAATAAGCTGCTGAAACATAAATTGAGGTTTTAATATCAATTTATTTTAACAATGAGAGACAGGAAGGTGTTAAAGCTGCTTAAAGTGCTACTAAACCCAGTACAGTGGAACCTCGGATTACGAGCATACTCCGTTCCAGGAGTATGCTCGTAATCCAAAGTACTTGCATATCAAAGCGAGTTTTCCCATTCAAGTCAATGGAAATGAAAATAATTTGTTCCGCATTGACTTCAATGGGATGCAATACCGCATGTGGCCAGAGGCGGGGGGGGGCGCCGGAGAGCCTCGGAAATGGCCGAAAAGGCCCGAGCACACTTCGGCTGACCTTGGCAAACCTTGGAAAGACTCAGTTCACGAGCCTTTCCGAGGTTTGCCAAGGTCAGCCGAACTGTCCTCGGGCCTTTCCGGGCATTTCCGAACGCCGACGATCAGCGCTGTTCGGCTCCGGCGCCCCCCACCTCAGGCCAAAAGAGGTACTGCACACTGCTTTTGGCCTGAATCCTGCTCGTGTTGCGAGGCAACACTCGCAAACCGAGTTAGGATTTTTAGAAATAGAGTGCTCATTTTGCGAAACGCTCGTTAACCGCGTTACTCGTAAACCGAGGTTCCACTGTAATATGAAAATAGTACATCCGCCCCCCACACAGTGCCCACAGCTTATAAATCTTCTTTTTACATTAAAATACTGCCACTATATACCTTTTTTGGATGATCTGTATACTACGGTCTCATGAAAAAACTGCACAGTTTCTCCAGTGCTGAGAGTTCAGGAAGGAGGAGATTTCCACTGTAGCCTGTATACACATGTGTGATGTCAATATCATGTGACCTGGATATCTCTGAGAACAAGTAACTGTTCTCTCCAGCATAAAAGACACAACTGAGCATGTGCAGGTCGGCTATACTGCCTATGTTAGCTGGCTTTCCCCAGATAGACAGTACAGGAGGGGGGAGGATCTGAGCATACAGGATCAAACAGCCCTTTTTACACAATGCAGAGGATTAACCCCTTAAGTTTCACAGTGAGAATAACAAGCATGCTATGCTGCATATACAGACTGATTTTACTATTGTGGCTTTAGTAACACTTTAATAGGCATACTGGCCACCTGTGGTTGCTGCACATAAAGGGTGGTATAAAACCTTTTTCTAGACGATAAATAAACGCCTGAACTTTTTCTTTTTAATTAAGTGCCTTTATGGCGAAGATGGAGGACCAAAGATGTAAAATTCTCTTGTAATGCATGCACCAAGCTAAACGGATTGAAACAAATTGTATAGCTATTTAGGGACGTGACCGGAAAGATCTATTAAATCTAATCATCTATTACCTTAATGAACATAATATTGTAGCATTTTTCCAGGATATCTCTCTTTAAAGTTATTGGGTTAGTCATTTGATCTCATTTAAATAAAACACACATCATCATCTTTTCTGGAGGTTGCTGACTCGGAATTTTGCAGCCTGAGCTAATGTCATGGAATCTATTCTGCAAATGAACCGTAAACCACAGCAACCAATCATGTAATTGCTGGTATTTGTCTTGGTTGTCATACTGACACTATAAAGTTTAGCTATGGATTAGTTAAAGCGATTGTTTGTTTTGCAGCATATAATTCATTTGTAAACCGATCCAAAACAAAGCGTTGTTGGGATGCCAACAGGTTTAATCACTGAACATGTAACATTCATGGGGCATTTCAGGGAAGTTTTCTTCCAGGGCCCTGACCTTTTGGCTCTACATCCAATTGTTGTCCAAATCTTCACACCGGCTGGATTCTGCATAACTCTGGTTTGCTCAGCAGGGGATCTATCCACTGATCCCCTGCTGAGCAGAGCAGAGTGGTTAGGTGACAGGTCCATGTCCGCTCTGCTCTACGGGCAATCAAATGTAAATGGACTTGCTCTCCATTTACCCCGACTGCCATCTGATCCAATCTGGCCAGACAGAGGGGAAAGGATGCCCTTTCGTTTGTCTTTATCAGATCGGAGGTAGGCGGGTGTAAATGGACACAAGTCAGTTTACATCTGCCGCTCTATAGACGAGAATGGAGGGTCCGATCAAGTCCACCTGAGAAAAAGACAAGACCCTATCAGACCTCTCGTGTGAAAGGGGCCTTACTGCCTTAACCTCTGTAACGTTTCAAAAATACACCCTCAACCACTAGCTGACGAGGTCTTTTTTGGAACTCTTCGTTTACAAGTTTAAATTACTATTTTTTGCTATAAAATTATTTAGAACCCCCAAACACTATATATATATATATATATATATATATATATATATATATATATATATATATATGTATATATATATTTTTTTTAGCAGAGATCCTAGAGAATAAAATGGTGATCGTTGCAATATTTTATGTGTAGAGGGTGCCCCGCGGCCCCGCATCTTGCTCCGGCCACTGCCGGAATGTGCACAGGCTCTCCAGAGAGGGAGAGCGCCCCTGTCAGCTCCTGCAGGGGATTTCTCCACCTCCCTTTCCTCACTGACTCTCTGTTAATGCGAGTGCCGCTCGCACAGTCATGGCTGCCCACTCTGCTCCCTCCCCTGCATCCTCATTGGCAGGGAGAGAGAGCCAATCAGAGGGACTTCAACAGCAGCAGAGGATTGTGGGACATGTGGTCCCTAGCGTGGACGGCCCCATAGCAATCCTATGGAGGTGGAACTACAAGGTCCAGTATGCTCTGGGGGAAAGAGAGCTTAGAACATCATCTTGTCTCCCTGAGGACTGAGGCAGACGCCATGAGGCAAGGGAAGAGACTGGACCCAGGGGAGAGGTGTTGCCTCCCGGGTCAGTCCACCACGTTTGTTCCAGGCATCCACGGCCGGTTAGTGGAATCCAACCTGAGAAGGAATACCAGGTGCAAATCTAGGCGCACCTGTACCGACGGCATGAAGCGTTCCAGTGTGAGGTGACCAGTCGGGTTACCTGAAGAGCCTGCCTGTTCCAGGATGTTCATTTGGGCCTTGACCGTAGGATTGGTGAGAGGGCACTTGCCCATTTGCAGGAAACAAGGACACTGCATGCAGACAGCGTTACTTTACTTGCCAGAATCTGGGTCTCATTGATGCCCTATTAAGCAGGCACAGTGTCTGCCTTGCTATCTGGATGCTGTCAGTATACGGCAGTTACACTTTACTAAACTAAAGTGGCTAGCTGAAGATACAAGGCTCATCCTTCTTCTAAGGGACTGAAGTTACTGGTGCCATACGGGCACGCACACACATACGCAGGGCTCTGTATATGTAGTGTAAGTGTGGTGTAGTCTAACTTGGGAGTTGTGCCACTGACCACTGGATTGGGTACAGTGTTACTAGTTGGGCCTGTGGTGTCAGGGGATAGAAGAGAGAATTCTGACATAAGAAAGAGTCATTCCTCTGCTCTCCTCCTGCCTGGACTCATAGAGTCAATTTAAGTAGAGATAACCAATCCGGTATAAAGTTGCCATATTGTGATTTATTGCTATTGAAGTGTTTTCCTCTGCTCCTGGGGTTAGTCTCAGTTGTGGAAAAAAAATGGAGGGGACACTAGGGAGAAGAAAAGGAGATTGCTGCTCACCCCTTAAAAATTGGAACAGAAAAAGGAAGGTTTCCCCACATTGGGGTTTTTTGGCAGCACAATAACAGATATAGACACAGTTATATGAAAAAAGTATAACAATTTTATTGGATAATGATAGACCATCAAAGTTAAAAACTGTGAGCTTCAGTGGGAATTATTTAAAAGAATAAGCTGAACATACATAAGCAGACATTTGTTCATAATCATACTTTAAATCATGAACATTAAACCTGACGCGTTTCAACCCCTACAATTGGGGTCTTCTTCAGAGGATCAGTCTGCTGGGGAGAACACGAAAATAGAGTTGATATACGTATACATGTTCGATTCGTATGAGTATAGTATAAACTACATTAGCTACGCAATACTTTAATACAGTATAGTTACCAAGTAGAGGTATGTCCAACAAAAAAACACAGATTCCCACATGAAGATCCCTTTAAAAGATATGTTGCTTTGTCCTCTTCTCCAGTGGGGGGTTCCAACCTCCTCTATCGCCGCCACAACCCAGACCAGGATGGTGAGACGCAACGTGGCTTACGAGAGGTCACACTTTTGAGCACCGCCCGCCAAAGCGGATGACCGGCCGGAAAGCACCAAATCACCTGTGGTAAAGGTTTGCAGGGAATAATAAATAGAGGCCCATATAGGAATAGTCAAATTTGATCTGTGGGCTAAAAAAGCCACTACAGGATCAAGGGCATTGTAAATATGATATATGTGGCCCAAAACAGAACAAAAAAGGTTCTGAACCATAAACATCTGTTGTATGTTCAAAAAGAAAAGACCATACACAGAGCAAAAATGCAGAGAGATTAAGAAGTATTCAGTCTGTGCTGAAGGAGAAGTGGTAGTAACAGAGTGAGAGAGAAGTGAGAGAGAAGGAGAGAAGGGGTGAAGAGAAACATGCAGTCTAGATGTGATGGAATATAAGACAAAATGCAAGTGAGTGCCAGTGAGGGGGGGGGGGGGGAGGAAAGGGAGATGAGGGGAGGGGGGGGGGGGGGGGAAGGGAAAAAGGGGGGGGGAAGAAAGAGGGAAGAGAAAAGGAAAAAGAAAAAAGAAGAAAAAGGAACGGAAAGGAAGAGAAAGGGAAGGAAATAGAAAAGAGAGAAAAGGAAAAGAAAAAGAAAGAGGAAAAGGAAAAAGGGGGGAAGAGAAAGGGAGAAAAGGAACCGTTAGGGGGTGAAAGTGTGGACATACAAAATATAATTGTTACCTAATGCCGCGTACACACGGTCGGACTTTTCGTCTACAAAAGTCCGACAGCCTGTCCGACAGACTTCCGACGTACCTTCGGCGGACTTGCGGCAGACTTTCTTACGAACGGACTTGCCTACACACGACCACACAAAAGTCCGACGGATTCGTACGTGATGACGTACACCGGACTAAAATAAGGAAGTTCATAGCCAGTAGCCAATAGCTGCCCTAGCATGGGTTTTTGTCCGTCGGACTAGCACACAGACGAGCGGATTTCGGGGTCCGTCGTACTTACGACGTAAAGATTTGAAGCATGTTTCAAATCTAAAGTTCGTCGGATTTGAGGCTAAAAAAGTCCGTTGAAAGTCCGGAGAAGCCCACACACGATCGGATTACCAGCCAGCTTTAGTCCGTCAGCGTCCGTTGGACTTTTGTAGACGAAAAGTCCGACCGTGTGTACGCGGCATTAGAGAGTGCTAAATAGCACATGTGGATGCATCAGGTTGTCCCATATAACTAGACTGTTGCTTGTTGGCCAACCCGGGATTGGTCATAAGCTGTATAGGACTCAGGTAGTGGTATCCAAACCTGAGTCTACCAGTCTAAAAATAAGCAAAGTATATAATTGTAAGGTATATGACCACATATATTATCAGTGGTCAAAAAATATATTTAACAATCATAGGGGTCGGTAAATCCCGACTATTTGGGGCAAAACGATGCTATAACGACACATGGCTTAGAGAGTGTACTTACTGTGTGGTAGCTGAGTGTGACAACAAGTGTGATAGAAGGCAGCAGGATGTGTTTGCAGTTCGCCAGATGGGAGAAGATTGAGAACATACATCAAGTGTAGGTTTTTATACCAATAATTAGGGGGTGTGTATACCTTGTATCTATCCCTTCAGGTGTGCGCAATCCGCCGATAATCCAAAGACGGGCGGCAAGGCGGCCAACGTGGCAGCCCAGTGTGATCTCCCCGGCGTTCCGGAAGAGCGAGGCTCCGAAATCTCGTCATCCTCGCCGAAATCTCGCGATGTCTGTGACGTCACGTCGCTCGCGCGGGGCCCCGCGCATGCGCAGTGACGAAAGGCATCCGAGGATGTTCCGGAATGCCGCCGGCAAGGAAGGAAAATCCCCAATGCAGCGCTTGGTGGCCAACCGAGCGCCCGAGGGGAAACATGGGGGGGGAGGAGCCGCCAAAACGAGGGCAGGCCTGTCCCCTCCCCCTACCTTGCCGGGAAGGCACGTCACAGGTCACTCCCGCCTCGGGGATGACAGCAGAAAGAGTGCCAGAGCTCCCCCAGTGGGGGAAAAAAGCAAATTCAAAAAAGGGGGAGAAAAATAAATATGAACTGTGAGGATGTCAATTCCTCACGGTTCAAAATTAACATTATTGTTGCATATCTTAAATATATCTACCCATGTAAGGAGCCTCAGTGAGACATAGGAGAAGATCAGTCACATGCATAGATATCTTCACACCATCAATTTAAGAATAGAGAAACAGCAATATCAAAATGATGGCATATAATAAAAGGTGCAATTGAATCAGCACAGGGAGAGAGGAGAGGGGTTGAAAAAGGGAGTGGGGGGAGGGGAAAACGGGACATAGTCAATAGTGCCAGTTGTTTTTATTCTTTTTGACTATGTTAAATTATAGCCCATCAGAAGGAGGGACAGGACTATTGTGTTTTGCCAGAAACAAAGCCTTTTAAGAATGGAGCAAACGAAATGGCCTCGTTCAATCCTGGGAACAAGGTGGAATTTAATTTAAATATCCACCTCTGCTCGTGCTGCAGTAGAATTTTGTTCCAGTCAGCACCTCGCACTGGTATATGAATTCGATCGAGCGCGACGAAGGATATTATAGGCATTCTATAGTTGTGAATTTCCATCACATGTCGCCCAAGTGGCACATATGGGTTGCCAATTTGCATATGGTAGATGTGTTTAGATATGAGCTGGTGAAACTCTTGTTTGGTCTTTCCGACGTAGTGTGCTCCACATTCGCAAGACATGAGGTACACTACGCCACGTGTTTGACAGTTGGTGAAATGTGATGGTTTAAAAGTTGTCCCATTTGGGAGGGTAAAAATCTTTTCACGTCTTATATATGGGCAACAGGAGCAGTGTCCACAAGGGAAGGATCCCAGGATAGAACAGTGCCTACGTCGTTTTTGTGCAGTTTTGAACTCACTTTGAACCAATTTATCCTTTAGTGAGGTTGCTCGTCTAAAGGTGATTGAGGGAATATCTGCAATGAACCTACTAACTTTTGGGTCGTCTCGAAGTATGGGCCAATGCTTACGAATAATGTTTCTGATCTCGTTATGTTGTCTGGAGAAGCGCAGGATCACTCTGGTGGGATCCATATCGGGGTTGCCCTTAGCCCTTTCCCCAAACAACAAAGTATGTCTGGATTGTGCAGCTGCGCGATTGTATGCTTTACGTAGAGTTGAGCGACTATAACCCCGTGCTAGTAATCTGGTTTGTAATTTCTGTGCTTCCTGTTTGAAGAGAACCTCATCAGAGCAGTTCCTGCGTAAACGCAGGTACTGTCCATATGGGATAGATCTCTTCAAAAATGTGGTATGAAAACTGTCCGCATGGAGGATGGTATTTCCTGCGGTGCTTTTCCGAAATAAGGTGCTAGAGATGAAATTCCCAGGGGTACGTCTCAACTGTACATCTAGGAAGTTTATTTGATCACGATCATATGTCATAGTGAACTTCAGATTGCGTTCGTTATGATTGATGTGGTCAAAGAACTTCAGTAGTGATTCTTCAGGTCCCTCCCAGACCAGGAGGATATCGTCGATGTAACGTCGCCACATACGTATGCAACTTACGTACGTGGCTAGGTCCTCATCCTCTCCGAGCGCCCTTTCCCACTCCCCCAGGTACAGATTGGCGTAGGCCGGGGCACAGCAAGTGCCCATAGCCACGCCCTGTACCTGGAGGTAGTGGGAGTTGTCAAAGAGGAAAAAGTTGTGATTCAAGATGCATTCAAGGCCATCGATGATGAACTCACCCAGAGCTCCATCATAGCTGCTGGTTCTCTGGAGGAGTGCCCGCACAGCCTCGATCCCCTTGTTGTGGGGGATCGAGCTGTACAGGGCTTCAACATCAATGGCCACAAAAAATGAATTGGGTGGAAGGGATACCTCCTGAATCACTTGGAGTAAATGTAATGTGTCCTTGAGGAACGAGGGCATGCTCGTGACGAATGGTTGTAAAAAAGAGTCAATCACTTTGCTCAAGTTTTCCGAGATTCCTCCATTCCCGGAGACAATTGGTCGTCCGGGAGGTTTGGTTTGGTTCTTATGGATTTTGGGCAAACTGTAAAAAGTAGCCATACGTATGGCTACTTTTTACAGTTTGCCCAAAATCCATAAGAACCAAACCAAACCTCCCGGACGACCAATTGTCTCCGGGAATGGAGGAATCTCGGAAAACTTGAGCAAAGTGATTGACTCTTTTTTACAACCATTCGTCACGAGCATGCCCTCGTTCCTCAAGGACACATTACATTTACTCCAAGTGATTCAGGAGGTATCCCTTCCACCCAATTCATTTTTTGTGGCCATTGATGTTGAAGCCCTGTACAGCTCGATCCCCCACAACAAGGGGATCGAGGCTGTGTGGGCACTCCTCCAGAGAACCAGCAGCTATGATGGAGCTCTGGGTGAGTTCATCATCGATGGCCTTGAATACATCTTGAATCACAACTTTTTCCTCTTTGACAACTCCCACTACCTCCAGGTACAGGGCGTGGCTATGGGCACTTGCTGTGCCCCGGCCTACGCCAATCTGTACCTGGGGGAGTGGGAAAGGGCGCTCGGAGAGGATGAGGACCTAGCCACGTACGTAAGTTGCATACGTATGTGGCGACGTTACATCGACGATATCCTCCTGGTCTGGGAGGGACCTGAAGAATCACTACTGAAGTTCTTTGACCACATCAATCATAACGAACGCAATCTGAAGTTCACTATGACATATGATCGTGATCAAATAAACTTCCTAGATGTACAGTTGAGACGTACCCCTGAGAATTTCATCTCTAGCACCTTATTTCGGAAAAGCACCGCAGGAAATACCATCCTCCATGCGGACAGTTTTCATACCACATTTTTGAAGAGATCTATCCCATATGGACAGTACCTGCGTTTACGCAGGAACTGCTCTGATGAGGTTCTCTTCAAACAGGAAGCATAGAAATTACAAACCAGATTACTAGCACGGGGTTATAGTCGCTCAACTCTACGTAAAGCATACAATCGCGCAGCTGCACAATCCAGACATACTTTGTTGTTTGGGGAAAGGGCTAAGGGCAACCCCGATATGGATCCCACCAGAGTGATCCTGCTCTTCTCCAGACAACATAACGAGATCAGAAACATTATTCGTAAGCATTGGCCCATACTTCGAGACGACCCAAAAGTTAGTAGGTTCATTGCAGATATTCCCTCAATCACCTTTAGACGAGCAACCTCACTAAAGGATAAATTGGTTCAAAGTGAGTTCAAAACTGCACAAAAACGACATAGGCACTGTTCTATCCTGGGATCCTTCCCTTGTGGACACTGCTCCTGTTGCCCATATATAAGACGTGAAAAGATTTTTACCCTCCCAAATGGGACAACTTTTAAACCATCACATTTCACCAACTGTCAAACACGTGGCGTAGTGTACCTCATGTCTTGCGAATGTGGAGCACACTACGTCGGAAAGACCAAACAAGAGTTTCACCAGCGCATATCTAAACACATCTACCATATGCAAATTGGCAACCCATATGTGCCACTTGGGCGACATGTGATGGAAATTCACAACTATAGAATGCCTATAATATCCTTCGTCGCGCTCGATCGAATTCATATACCAGTGCGAGGCGGCGACTGGAACAAAATTCTACTGCAGCACGAGCAGAGGTGGATATTTAAATTAAATTCCACCTTGTTCCCAGGATTGAACGAGGCCATTTCGTTTGCTCCATTCTTAAAAGGCTTTGTTTCTGGCAAAACACAATAGTCCTGTCCCTCCTTCTGATGGGCTATAATTTAACATAGTCCAAAAGAATAAAAACAACTGGCACTATTGACTATGTCCCGTTTTCCCCTCCCCCCACTCCCTTTTTCAACCCCTCTCCTCTCTCCCTGTGCTTATTCAATTGCACCTTTTATTATATGCCATCATTTTGATATTGCTGTTTCTCTATTCTTAAATTGATGGTGTGAAGATATCTATGCATGTGACTGATCTTCTCCTATGTCTCACTGAGGCTCCTTACATGGGTAGATATATTTAAGATATGCAACAATAATGTTAATTTTGAACCGTGAGGAATTGACATCCTCACAGTTCATATTTATTTTTCTCCCCCTTTTTTGAATTTGCTTTTTTCCCCCACTGGGGGAGCTCTGGCACTCTTTCTGCTGTCATCCCCGAGGCGGGAGTGACCTGTGACGTGCCTTCCCGGCAAGGTAGGGGGAGGGGACAGGCCTGCCCTCGTTTTGGCGGCTCCTCCCCCCCCCCATGTTTCCCCTCGGGCGCTCGGTTGGCCACCGAGCGCCACATTGGGGATTTTCCTTCCTTGCCGGCGGCATTCCGGAACATCCTCGGATGCCTTTGGTCACTGCGCATGCGCGGGGCCCTGCGCGAGCGTCGTGACGTCACAGACATCGCGAGATTTCGGCGAGGATGACGAGATTTCGGAGCCTCGCTCTTCCGGAACGCCGGGGAGATCACACTGGGCTGCCACGTTGGCCGCCTTGCCGCCCGTCTTTGGATTATTGGCGGATTGCGCACACCTGAAGGGATAGATACAAGGTATACACACCCCCTAATTATTGGTATAAAAACCTACACTTGATGTATGTTCTCAATCTTCTCCCATCTGGCGAACTGCAAACACATCCTGCTGCCTTCTATCACACTTGCTGTCACACTCAGCTACCACACAGTAAGTACACTCTCTAAGCCATGTGTCGTTATAGCATCGTTTTGCCCCAAATAGTCGGGATTTACCGACCCCTATGATTGTTAAATATATTTTTTGACCACTGATAATATATGTGGTCATATACCTTACAATTATATACTTTGCTTATTCTTAGACTGGTAGACTCAGGTTTGGATACCATTACCTGAGTCCTATACAGCTTATGACCAATCCCGGGTTGGCCAACAAGCAACAGTCTAGTTATATGGGACAACCTGATGCATCCACATGTGCTATTTAGCACTCACTAAAGTAACAATTATATTTTGTATGTCCACACTTTCACCCCCTAACGGTTCCTTTTCTCCCTTTCTCTTCCCCCCTTTTTCCTTTTCCTCTTTCTTTTTCTTTTCCTTTTCTCTCTTTTCTATTTCCTTCCCTTTCTCTTCCTTTCCGTTCCTTTTTCTTCTTCTTTTTTCTTTTTCTCTTCCCTCTTTCTCCCCCCCCCCCCTTTTTCCCTTCTTCCCCCCCCCCTCCCCTCATCTCCCTTTCCTCCCCCCTCCCCCCCCCCCCCTCACTGGCACTCACTTGCATTTTGTCTTATATTCCATCACATCTAGACTGCATGTTTCTCTTCACCCCTTCTCTCCTTCTCTCTCACTTCTCTCTCACTCTGTTACTACCACTTCTCCTTCAGCACAGACTGAATACTTCTTAATCTCTCTGCATTTTTGCTCTGTGTATGGTCTTTTCTTTTTGAACATACACCAGATGTTCATGGTTCAGAACCTTTTTTGTTCTGTTTTGGGCCACATATATCATATTTACAATGCCCTTGATCCTGTAGTGGCTTTTTTAGCCCACAGATCAAATTTGACTATTCCTATATGGGCCTCTATTTATTATTCCCTGCAAACCTTTACCACAGGTGATTTGGTGCTTTCCGGCCGGTCATCCGCTTTGGCGGGCGGTGCTCAAAAGTGTGACCTCTCGTAAGCCACGTTGCGTCTCACCATCCTGGTCTGGGTTGTGGCGGCGATAGAGGAGGTTGGAACCCCCCACTGGAGAAGAGGACAAAGCAACATATCTTTTAAAGGGATCTTCATGTGGGAATCTGTGTTTTTTTGTTGGACATACCTCTACTTGGTAACTATACTGTATTAAAGTATTGCGTAGCTAATGTAGTTTATACTATACTCATACGAATGGAACATGTATATGTATATCAACTCTATTTTCGTGTTTCTTCCCAGCAGACTGATCCTCTGAAGAAGACCCCAATTGTAGGGGTTGAAACGCGTCAGGTTTAATGTTCATGATTTAAAGTATGATTATGAACAAATGTCTGCTTATGTATGTTCAGCTTATTCTTTTAAATAATTCCCACTGAAGCTCACAGTTTTTAACTTTGATGGTCCATCATTATCCAATAAAATTGTTATACTTTTTTCATATAACTGTGTCTATATCTGTTATTGTGCTGCCAAAAAACCCCAATGTGGGGAAACCTTCCTTTTTCAGTCTCAGTTGTGGAATCCCCTGAAAGCAGCCTGACTATAATTGGGTTATATTGCTCTTGATCTCAGTTATTATTCTTCAGTTGATTTACTTGATATATATTGTTACTGTCTGTTACTATTCCACAGAAACCTTACAGTAAAGACAATTTCTGTGTTTTATCACAACGTGTGTGTATTTCATTGGTCCTCGCACTTACACTATTGTTAAGTAGACATGTGCACACTGAAATATTTAGTTTCGGAATTTCGTTTTCGTCCGAAAAATAAATTTATTTAGTTACTCCCAAAATTCGTTTTTATTTATTTTGTTTTTTGTTAAAAATTGCATTCGTCCGAAAATCCAAATTAAGGTTGAATCTGTCATTGAAGGCTTATGGTGTCTGTCGAATGTTCAAAGAAGATTCGACAGAGCAGCTAAACTGTACAACGCCGTATAGGTTACCTGCCCGTCGAATCTTCTTAGAACTTTCGACACCATAAGCCAAAGTATGTGTGTACTTAGTTCTAGCTATTTTACTGCTCCTCCTCTTTGGTTACAATCAGCCAATAACATTCATCATCATCATTATTTTTATCTATCTTTTCTCCCCTACGTCGAATCTTTTCTCCCCTACGTCGAATTTTTCTCCCCTACGTTGAATCTTTCTCCCCTACGTTGAATCTTTTCTCTCTATGTAGAATAATCTTGGACTAATAGAGTTAAGGCACATTCGACCACAGGTTTGATGGACACAGATTGTTATTGTCATCGTCATGTCAAATCCCCTATCTATATCGAACTGTTGTAGGAACGAAAACGAAAATAAAGCATTTGTTTATGTCGGATCTTTCGTTTTTCGGACTCTGCACTTTCGTTATCGTTTGTTAAAACAATAACAAAAATACCTGAAATTCGGACGAAAATGCATTTGGACGAAAATGAATGCACATGTCTATTGTTAGGTGTGCCAGAGGGGCTGAGACTGTTCCTGGGATTGAGAGGCAGAGTACGGAACCAAACATCCTCAAGCGGCTCCTGCGGGGGTAAGCGCTACATGTGTCAATATGGAAGTTACTGCGCTAACTTTAAATAAAAAGAGAAAAGCTGCTACATAAACAATGTGACAAACATATGAAACATGGATGGTAGATTAGATAAGTGAAAAAGGAAGGAAAGGGATTTTTACGGTGCAATTTATTCAAATATAAAAGAGAAGGCTATATGTTTTTTTCACTTTCTGTTAAAAAACAGTTTTATTGTTTACATTAAAAGCAGACACATATGTCAATAATTTGTGACAATACAATTAAAACAGCGTGGTCAATAATGGAGGATAACATATAGGATATACGCTACGAATTCACAAATAGTCGTTATTGCATACTAGCCCGACATGTTTCGCATTAGTCGCTTTATCAAGGGGTATGCAATTGAGTAGCGAGTCATCCAATACTTTTAAATTATTCTACAAAAGAAGAAAAAGGGTTTTACATATAGAAAAAATATATATTTTGCAATAATAATACAACATGAGATAAAGAATGTGTTATCACTCTGAGGCACCCATAAAGGCTTACCCCCAAAATAATTGACCCTAGGTGGACTCGTCAGAACCAGTGTATGCAGACACAGCCGAGCGGGATAGCAAGGGAGGCTAAATATGCAACCACAGGGAGCAGTCAGGAGAAGCTGTTGTACAAAACAAAGGGGTATTCAATATAAGGAGATAAATATCATTATATAAAGGGTTAATTGGATTTGTAGAGAATATAAAGTTAAGTGAGTATCACTTACATCAAAGAGTTATTATAGGTTGCATCTGCGATCCGAGAGATGCAGTTAAACGCCAGAAATGGCAATAGCCGGAAATAGGAAAATGTAATATACGTTTGGAACTGGGAACCAGGACCTAAACACAATTTGCACAGGGATATGGTTAAAGTTTGGAATTAAGACTATGCTCCATAAAGAAAGTATTGAAAAATGATGTTGTCAATCAACATCATAACGAGAGTTTGTTCAGAGTATAGAGTTTTCAATTAACTTAAAAAGAAGAAAAGTTATAGATAAATTAGAGACTCAACCAGAGTTCAATAGGTATAGCCATAAAAATATAACTCTAGAATATGGAGCAAGGTATGGTGATAAACACCAGTCACATTACCTAGCTTAAGTCTTCGCTTGCAACCTCCGGCGCTGGCAGACATGGCTGTCAGATTAGCCGGTTTAAATACTGCTCCCCATCGAGACGGCGTGTGACGTTGCCGGCTCGATGCGGACGTGATGGCGCTACTGCGCATGCCCGGGAAGCCAAACCTCGTCGAACCTCAATCCCCACAAATCACCGCGCCGGAGGAGACAGCCGACATGCGTGCCAATGCGCATGGTAGCATGGGACGGAGGGGGCGGGGGATGGTTGCGATGGAAACCAGCTCTGCTGAGGGCGACGAATACCATCGCCTGTCGAGAAGCTGGCTTGGAGGGGATGCACGGCTCTCGACAGGCGATGGTATTCGTTGCCCTCAGCAGAGCTGGTTTCCATCGCAACCATCCCCCGCCCCCTCCGTCCCCGCGTGATCATTGTGCGGGAGGAGCTACCATGCGCATTGGCACGCATGTCGGCTATCTCCTCCGGCGCGGTGATTTGTGGGGATTGAGGTTCGACGAGGTTTGGCTTCCCGGGCATGCGCAGTAGCGCCATCACGTCCGCATCGAGCCGGCAACGTCACACGCCGTCTCGATGGGGAGCAGTATTTAAACCGGCTAATCTGACAGCCATGTCTGCCAGCGCCGGAGGTTGCAAGCGAAGACTTAAGCTAGGTAATGTGACTGGTGTTTATCACCATACCTTGCTCCATATTCTAGAGTTATATTTTTATGGCTATACCTATTGAACTCTGGTTGAGTCTCTAATTTATCTATAACTTTTCTTCTTTTTAAGTTAATTGAAAACTCTATACTCTGAACAAACTCTCGTTATGATGTTGATTGACAACATCATTTTTCAATACTTTCTTTATGGAGCATAGTCTTAATTCCAAACTTTAACCATATCCCTGTGCAAATTGTGTTTAGGTCCTGGTTCCCAGTTCCAAACGTATATTACATTTTCCTATTTCCGGCTATTGCCATTTCTGGCGTTTAACTGCATCTCTCGGATCGCAGATGCAACCTATAATAACTCTTTGATGTAAGTGATACTCACTTAACTTTATATTCTCTACAAATCCAATTAACCCTTTATATAATGATATTTATCTCCTTATATTGAATACCCCTTTGTTTTGTACAACAGCTTCTCCTGACTGCTCCCTGTGGTTGCATATTTAGCCTCCCTTGCTATCCCGCTCGGCTGTGTCTGCATACACTGGTTCTGACGAGTCCACCTAGGGTCAATTATTTTGGGGGTAAGCCTTTATGGGTGCCTCAGAGTGATAACACATTCTTTATCTCATGTTGTATTATTATTGCAAAATATATATTTTTTCTATATGTAAAACCCTTTTTCTTCTTTTGTAGAATAATTTAAAAGTATTGGATGACTCGCTACTCAATTGCATACCCCTTGATAAAGCGACTAATGCGAAACATGTCGGGCTAGTATGCAATAACGACTATTTGTGAATTCGTAGCGTATATCCTATATGTTATCCTCCATTATTGACCACGCTGTTTTAATTGTATTGTCACAAATTATTGACATATGTGTCTGCTTTTAATGTAAACAATAAAACTGTTTTTTAACAGAAAGTGAAAAAAACATATAGCCTTCTCTTTTATATTTGAATAAATTGCACCGTAAAAATCCCTTTCCTTCCTTTTTCACTTATCTAATCTTTATCTGGGATGAGGTGCCTATTTTAAGGGTGTTTCCCTTTCCGAAACCACAAACCTGTATAACATGGATGGTAGATATTGTAGCGCTAACAAGTGAACACATATATCAATATATAAGTGAATCAGAGCAAAAATCAAATATACAAATGTAACATATATAGAAAGGGGTTGGTTTGGGACTTTGAGTGAGGCATATGGTCGAACTGAGCATACTCCTCCATCCCTGTTAATGGATAAAAAAGGGGGAGGCTTGAGACTTTTTTCATTTATTTAGATATTGGAGCTGTTCCCAGGCACCATCATGAATCTCACTATGGACACTTTCCTCCCCTTCCTCCCCTTGGGTGTGGTATTCTCCGCCTTGGCTGCCTGCGGATTTATGTCCCCTCAGCTCCCGGCGGGGACATTATTCGGTTTTCCTCAACTTTCAGATCTCAGTTTTTCCATGACTAATTCTGGAGCTCATATGTAAGTTAATTTGGGGGTGTTTGGTTCCTTTCCTCTCCCCTTATCCTTATTATTGAATGTCAGCTCCCCCTCAGCGTCACGCAGGCACGACACAGTGGAGCAAAACCTCGGCGAACGCCAGAGAAGCTCACCACATGTCAGCCCAGCTGATATACCGGACGTCTGTGTGTGCGACGCCCAACCAGGTGCTTTTTTCAATCACCTTGGAGTGTGAAAGATGAGTAAATAAATACCTAACATGTCATGTTTAAAATTGTGCACGCTCGTGGAATGGCGCCAAATGGTACTGAAAAATCTCCATAGGCAATGCTTTAAAAATGTTTACAGGTTACCTGTTTAGAGTTACAGAGGAGCTCTAGTACTAGAATTATTGCAAGACAAAACCAGAGAAAATTCCTAGCTCAACTCACCAACCAGTCTGCTTACCAACTGCAATAACCTGTCTAACAGTATGCATTAAAAACAGGGGTTTATTTAGCACACATTTGCAAACACATGCGTAAGCTGCAGGGCCTCTTCACGGCACCTTGTATTACCTGCAGTCCTAACCCTCGTAAATTTAGGAGAGTCTTCAACAGTGGGAGTACATGCATTCTAATGGATAGATAGAGGTAGGTGGGCCTGGAGGCATAGGGACACACTCGACACCCAACACATAGCACAATAGCAACACAAGCAAACAAATGGCTCCTGCCCCCATCTATAACTGGCTTTTACTGTTTCAAAAGTGTGCTAATGAAAACCCTGTTTTTAACACATATAGGGCGTACACACGGTCGGACTTTGTCCGGACATTCTGACAACAAAATCCTAGGATTTTTTCCGACGGATGTTGGCTCAAACTTGTTTTGTCTACACACGGTCGCACAAAGTTGTCTGAATTTCTGATCGCCAACCACGCGGTCACGTACACCACGTACGACGAGACTAGAAAAGGCCGGTTCAGAACCAAGCGCGGCACCCTTTGGGCTCCTTTTGCTAATCTCGTGTTAGTAAAAGTTTGGTGAGAGACGATTCGCGCTTTTTCAGATTCGTGGTTTTCAGATCGTATTTCTGCTGTTCAGTTTGTGCTTGTGGGTTTGTACCTGGTCTTCAGTGCGTGCAGCGAGTTACCATTGATTTGTCATTGTGTTCTTGTCCGTTCGTTACTGATTTTCAGGTCGCTCTTCACAGGCCTTGCTGTTCTTCAGTGCGTTCTGTTACTTCGTTCAGACCAGCCTACCGTTTTCTAGCCATTTTCTACATACTCATCGTAGAGTTCGTGCTGTGTGGGGGCTTGGTGTTGGGGTTCCTACTTTGACACAAGTCCAGTCCATGAACAGGGCGAGGAGTTCATGGACCAAAAATTGGTTGCTTCAGCGTGACCAGTTCTCTCATATGCCTTTGCTCCGTGAGACCCATGAGAATAATCTTGACGATTTCAGGAACTTTCTCTGGATGACGGACCCCGTATTTCACCATATGTTGGCTTTGCTGACCCCTTATATCAGCAGGCAGGATACCTGCATGAGGCAAGCCATCACTCCGGAGCAGAGGTTGGTCGCTACCCTGCGGTACTTGGCGACGGGGAGAAGCCTGCAGGACCTCAAGTTCTCGACAGGCATCTCCCCCCAGGCTCTGGAGATCATTATCCCAGAGACCTGTTCTGCCATCATACAGGTCCTGCAGAAGGAGTATATGAAGGTAAGATTTTTATCCTTTTATATCACATTTTATTGTATTGAATGTTTGCTAATATATTGTATTTCTTTCCTCATTCCCTAATTACCATGATTGCAATATGCTGTGAATGTCCCCTTTGTTCTCATGCATGCTGGATTTTTATGTAATTATTATTTTAGGTCCTTCATACATATTTTCCCCTCACTAACCTCCCCAGCATGGTGTCTCCTGGCCTATATTCACCTCATGTAGTCACTTAACAATGTATTTTATCAGCTCCATAGTAGTGCTTTACCCCAAACACCCCCTAAAATGTTTGGAAATGTTATTTTTGATTTAAATTCAGGCAGAGTGCCAGAGGCTTTTTTTTGTGGTGTCCCAAAATAATTTTTAGTAACCCTCCCTCCCCCAACTGCTAAGTCAGCTGATCCCAATTCTCTATCCTCAATCATCTATCTGCTGACTTTGCCAAACCCATACACACTATACCCATCTCTTTTCTGCTCAGATTTATGGATGAATTCCCCAAAGCATGTAGTGCAAGGGCCTGCCTGTATACTTTCAAATGGTACTGTTTAAATTTTTTGGATCCTATTATTATCTTGATAGGTAATAGCAGAATGTCCAAATGTCCTCAAATGTGTACAATGTGTATTTATATCTTTGTATTATGACACTTCTTACCTGTCCAGTGGGCTGCCAATAGTGTAACTAAGGAGGGTCTGTTCAAAGTAATACCCATTATTTAGGCATTCATCTCTCAATGAAGTGAAGAGGGTTACCTGTCCAAGATTTCCACACACCCCATAATGTTAGAAATGGCCCATGAGAGGGGGGGGGGAGGGGGAATATGATAGGTGTACCTTATACTTTGGCCTTGTTAAATTCCCCTTACTAAATGCTATCTGGAGGTTGCCCCATAATGTTTGTGTCTAATCTGCTTGCCATGTTTCAGAGTAAAAATAGTAATGTTTATGTTTTTTTCCTCAACAGTTTCCTTCCACGCCACAGGAATGGCAGACTGTGGCCTCCCACTTTGCCCAGTGGTGGGACTTTCCTAACTGCGGAGGGGCAATTGATGGGAAACACGTCCACATCGTCACACCACCCAACTCGGGGTCATACTATTATAATTACAAGGGGTTCAATAGTATAGTGATGTTGGCGGTGGTGTCGGCTAATTACGACTTCTTGTATGTGGACGTGGGGAAGAATGGCCAGATGTCCGATGGTGGAGTGATCGCCCAGACGGAGTTCTACAGGCGTCTCCAGAATGGCAGCTTGGACTTGCCAGCTCCAGAGGACAATGTTGAAGGACTCCCATTTGTGTTCGTTGCTGATGAAGCGTTTGCGCTGGGGGACCACCATTCCCAATAAGAACCCTCACCCCGGAACAGAGGGTTTTTAATTACCGGCTGGCCAGAGCCCGAAGAGTGGTGGAGAACACATTTGGAATCCTGGCCAGCCGGTTCCGCCTATTTATGACACCCATCCATATGGCGGAGTATAAACTGAACCATATTATACTGGCGTGCTGTATTCTCCATAACTTTTTAAGGAAACATTCGGCCAACTATGCTGGCTCAGTTGGGCCTGAGGCCGGAATCATACATCAAACCACACTGACGGCGCTTGAAAGTGGCCGTCCTGGCTTGCCCTCCCTGAGTGCCCGTGATGTCCGGTTACGCTACCTGGAGTTCTTTGCGGGTAGGGGGGCTATCAATATGCCAGACAATCTGTGAAGCCTTTTTATAATAAAAAAAAAGAAATTCTTTGTGGACATTTACTGCTTGTGTTTGTTTTAGCTGACCCTGACAGAAATGTTTTGAGTGCAGAAAATGGCGTGATTGTGTAACCTTATACAAAGTACTGTTGGCTGTTATTTACTAAATGCAAAAACACATTTCACTACAAGTGCACTTGCAACTGCACTGAAACTGCACTTGTAGTGCAAAGTGGATTTGCCCTTAGGAAATAACCCCCATTTTCTCAGAAAACAGCAATTACATCACCCCAAAAGTGTTGTAGCGTTGAGACAATAATCCACACATTCTTGATTAACAATCTTTTTAATACCTGCACAATCACATGTGCATTTACCAAAGGTTTTTCCAACAAACCAACATGTTTGTGGTATACCAAATTTGTGGTGGCATTATCAAAACTCAAAATGTCCATTTTAGATAAAACAGGCATGTGTAAAACCAACAATAAAAGACACAAATCTTGAACTTACAAACGTCACATTTGGTCGAATTTGAAGGCAATATCAGACATGAGTATTTAGGAACCGTGTTTGATATTGCGTTCAGATGGGGGGAAATCACCCCTGGAAAAGCCAAATTTGTTAGATGCACACCAATTTACCAATGTCAACATGTGCTAGCTGCCATCACGGGGGATCAAGGGATGTGTTTTGGGGGAGCAAGCCCTTCCTCTCAACTACTTTATTATTGAGGAAGGGGTTGCACCCCCAAAACGTGTCCATTGATCTCCCGTGATGGCAGATAGCACATGTTGACACACTGTGTGCATCCTCCAAATTTGGCTTTGGGAAAAATCACAAAAACATTTTGCACATTGTAGCACACAAAAGAAGAAAGTGATTTGGAGGGGCTTTAAACTCGCCCCAAAACATCAATGATGTTTTTATTTTTTGGAATAACATCATTGATGTTTTGCTTGATGATTTCCAATTGTAAATTACACCCCATGATCTCCCCGATCAGGATCTGGGCACTTTCAGATGTGAAAGGATCTGGATCCACAACCTCACGATCACCTAAAAAGAGAGGAACCCCAAAATAAATTAGGTTTAAAAAAAATGCCGCCATCCATCTCTTATCTGAGCCTGTGGTCGCAGACACTCACCTGTTGTGGTGACTAGTTCCACCACGTCTTCTTCCTCCTGCTCTTCTTGTGTTGGGGGAATTTCCCCTTCTTCCAGAGGGGGGGGGGCTCTGGTCTCCTCAGATGAGGGGTGTCCTCCGAGTCTTTTATCCCCTATGTAAAACAAAAATGGTATACTTAGCACACAGATATTTGATGGCAGAACTATAAAGATGAAACATTGCTTGGAAGTGAGGTACAATTGTCTATTTTTAATAGAGTTCCAAGATGTAGCTTTTTTATTGCCCTTTGTCAACATGCAATACTTTACCTGTTTGGTACAAGCTTCACAGATGGAGACCCCCCTATAGTATACACTGGAGCACCTGTGTGGCCCCCTAATAAAAATGGTGTTCTTTTGTCCCACACTAGTGCTCCAGTGTCCAGATGTGAAAACAGCTGCTCAGTGTCCTCTCCTTACACACAATCTAGTTTGCATTTCATTCTAGTAACAAAGCCATCTACACAACCCAATTCTTTGCAGACAAGTATAGGGCGTCAAAATGGTGGCCAAATGCATATGGGCTAAACAATGGTATTTTATAAATAATTCAATAAGGAGCAGCGCTGTGACAACAAAGGTTTATATGATATAGACCAAATCAGATAAATTGAATATTAGACCCGAGATTAGGATTAATTCCAAAGTTCATAATAAAGTTCATAGTAACCGATAGAGGTAAAAAGTCCTATCCAGAATCAATTAGTGGATATAGTGAGAAACGTAGATAGGTGGGAATACAAATAAATCAATATGTCCTTCACCGCACCACTGTGGTATTGGTAGGAATGCGTGCTTACCAAACGGCAAGCTTAGGGAAGCTTGCGACCTTAACCCGGTCGGGGCCTTTCAGGATGGGACCACCAAAGAAAAACACACCACCTTCGCTTGGAATAAGCACGCTGTTCCCCAATTATCCAGTATTCATTATATTGTAGAGATATGACCCCTGGCTAGGGATAAATCTCTCCAACATTCATGCCTAGGGATGAAAGAGTCTCCTTTACTTTTATCTTCCTTGCATTGATGGATTTGGGTTCCCCTTCTGATGGATTCGGTGATTCTACAGATATCGTTCAAACCTTGAGTCAGGATCGATCTGTATATGTACTATATCAGTGTTTCTCAACTCCAGTCCTCAAGGCACACCAACAGGTCATGTTTTCCAATGGTATTTTATAGTTGGAACGAAAAATGTTTGATCCGAACGAATAATGTGCCCATGAACATGAAAGTTGCCATTTTAAACTGTACAACAGTTCCTAAAAGCACATGGAGCAACACGAACGTAATAAACACAAAAAGAATTGGAACACAGCACAACTACTTACTTTTTTGCAGCACTCTCCGGATCTTTCTGTACTGCTCATATTCTCGTAATTTGAGGTCCGACCACCGCTTCCTGAGCTGATCTTTCGATCGTCGTACCCCGAAATTTCGGTGCAGACTCCTGACCACTTTCGCCATGATCTTGGCCTTTCGGACATTGGAGTTGGGGTAAGGCCCATACTTTCCATCATAGTCGGCCTTCTTCAGGATGTCCACCATCTCCAACATCTCCCCAAAGGACATATTTGAGTCCTTAAATCTCCTTCTGGATCAGGACGTCTCCGGATCCGGCCTTTCCTCCTCCTCCTCGTCCTCGTTGCTACAATTAGCACGCACCTGCTGTCTAACCGCCATGTGCTCTTCTCCCACTGCGCCGAATGAAAAGGGGCGGGGAATAGACTAGAAAGAACGTCAGGGGCGGGCGGAGTTATACGCATGTGCAGTGTGTATAAAGCGTAACACACGTGCGTATTACGTACGATCTGTGAGCGGAGGAAGGAGCATCGGAGACGCCGGTCGTGATAACGAAGGTAAGATCTAAACTTGCACCTATACTGCTTCCAAATGGAAGCCTATATTGTAACAAGATTAGGGGAGTTTTGCCTGACATTAGGGTTTGTCTTGTGTTGTGTCTTGCAGAGAAAATGGATGGGTTCAACGACCACAATTTCCTGCCCCTGTTCATTGACAAATACAGGGAGCTGCCCTGTCTGTGGCAAGTGAGACACCCCCACTATAATCACAAACAGAAGAGGCAGGCAGCGCTGGAGAAACTGCTGGAGTTGGTGAAGCCGGTGGTCCCCACAGCAACCATCCCTTATTTAAAAGCCAAAATTGGTGGCCTGAGGAGCACATATCTTAGGGAGCGCAAGAAGGTCACAGATTCCCAGAGATCCGGAGCTGCAGCAGATGACATTTATGTCCCCAGGCTGTGGTACTACGAGAGACTGCGATTTCTGTCAGACCACACTGAAGTCATGGAATCCCTCTCCACTCTTCCTTCCACGCTTCCTTCCATACCAGCTGAGGCTTCCGATGTCCAACCTGGGCCTTCCAGCCAGGAAGAAGTGGAGAAGCCCAGCTGGAGCCAGGTATAGTATTGTTCTACAGATTTCTGGGCAATAAAGAAATTATGTTTACTAGATGTTATTATTGATCACTAATTGAAAGTGTTTTACATATCAATAGACAGTAGTGGGCATCCAAAATTGGGACAAGAATGAAAACTGCTGGGCTCAGAAGGATAGTCTGTTATATTTGTTAACATTCAATTTGCAGCAGTCAGGAGGTGAAAATTGGTTGTGATTGATGGAAAAAATACTAAAACTATGTCCCTTTTTCATACACACGAAGACCTCAGCCAGGAGGAGGTTGTGGAATGTGGCAGTCAGGAGGAGGCGGGGATTAGTTGCAGCCAGGAGGAGGCGGGGCTAAGTGTCAGCCAAGAGAAGCCAGGGACCAGTCGCAGCCTGACTGAGTCTCAGGTCCCTCCCCTCCACCTGCCATATAAACGAGCCAGGAAGGCCACTCCGAGTTCCGTGCAGGATTCAGCGTTCAGGCTGATCCAGGAGGCTTCGGCGTCCCTCCGAGCCTTACCAACTCCTGAAGAGGCCTTTGCCTGCATGGCTGCCACCAAATTGCAGGGCATGCAGGACCTTCTGTATAAAGTCCTACGTAAGGGGGTGAGTGGGGAACTAACACCCAAGACCGACGTGGTTGAGTTGGACCATCCTCCTCCTCCTGCTGCCACAACTCCACCACCAGAGCCACCGTGTGTAAGGAAGCGTGGAAGGAAGGCAAGAGAGTGATGACCCTGGGTTCAGTCTGGTCTGACAAAAGCTGCAGTCTCTCGTATGACCACAGCCTGGGGACATGTATGTCATCTGCTGCTGTTCATGATCTCTGGGACTTCTGGACCAGACTGCCCTCCCTTAGATATGGACTCCTCAGGCCACCAATTTTGCGTAAAAATAGTTGATGTCTGCCCTGGGGGTCCAAGGCTTCACCCACTTCTGCTGTTTCTCCAGCGCTGCCTCCCTCTTTGTTTGGTTGTGAGCCCTTAATAAAAATTTTTAGGTAAATTCTACTCTCCTGTGTGTGTTTTCATCCAAAAAGGACAGTTTGTTGGTGACGATTCAGGTACATTTCTAAAATACAATGTGAAATTAACAAGGGACAACAACACCAAACAATCTCCTACAGATTAAATAGAACAACATATCAATGGTGTTGTGGGAACTTGTCACAAAAAACACACACAAACATTTTCGGGAGTACAAATCAAAATCGCAAAAAAAAAAAAAAATTAAAAGACAAACACAAAAAAAGAATCTACATTAAAGACAAAAAATATATAAAAATATATACAAAAATATGTTGTCAGATGTGAGAAATCAAAATATATTGAGGGAATCACGATAAATAGTAACGAAAGAAGTTTGTGAGAAGTGTGTGTGAATATGAGCAGCAAAACTACTTAATTCTTGTCACATTATAAAGAAGAAGAGAGTGCGCTGTATTAAACCATTTTGAACATTGCAGCGTGACGAAAGTGCTGTATCCATTACGAACGCTACGCTTACCAGAACGAGCTGTCCCGTGTCGGAATTTCTTCTGAGCATGCGTGGCACTTTGTGCGTCGGAACAGGCCACACACGGTCGGAATTGACGCGATCGGATTTTGTTGTCGGAAAATTTTATCTCCTGCTGTCCAACTTTGTATGTCGGAAAATCCGATGGAAAATGTCCGATGGAGCCCACACACGGTCGGAATTTCCGACAACACGCTCCGATCAGACATTTTCCATCGGAAAATCCGACCGTGTGTACGGGGCAATACTGTTAGACAGGATAATTCGGTTGGCAGCAGACTGGTTGGTGAGTTGAACTAGGAATTTTCTCTGGTTTTGTCTTGCATGCGTTGCCCTTCCATGTGCTCCTTGCTGTGAAGGCCAGTTATAGATGGGGGCAGGGGCCATTTGTTTGTTTGTTACTAGAATTGTTGCTCTTGCTCTAAGGCCTCATGCACACTGGACGTTAAAATAACGTTATAAAAACTTCAGTAGCTTTGCAGTGAGTTTTTCAACTTTTTTTCAACATTGTTGCAATAGCGTTTTTTAGCGTTTATTAGCGTTTTTTTGCGTTTATCAGCGTTTTTACAGCTGAAAAAAGTCTCTCAGAACCCACTAGTTTTGGGTTTTTTTTACTGCTCAAAAACGCCACTGCCCAAAAGTGTACATGGACTCATGGGTAACATGATGGAGAGTTTAATGACTGTACAAAAAAATGTCTACAGCCAAAAACAGCTGTTGTAAAAACGTCAAAAAACGTCCAGTGTGCATGAGGCCTAATGATCGCGGCGATACCTCACATGTGTGGTTTAAACACCATTTACATATGCGGGTTCGCCTTACGTATGCGTTCGCTTCTGCGAGCGAGCACAGAGGGATGGGGTGCTTTAAAAAAAAAAAAATTCCTATTTATTTAACTTTTTTATTTTTACACTGTCCCTTTATTTCTTTTTAAATCACTTTTATTCCTATTAAAAGAATGTAATCATCCCTTGTAGTAGAAATAAGCATGACAGGTCCTCTTTTTTGAGAGATGTGGGGTCAAAAAGACCCCAGGTCTCTAATTTACCCTTAAAAGCAAAAAAATAAATAAAAAATGACACTTTGACTTAAAAAAAAAAAATCAGCCCTTTAAGCCCGCCCGAGAGGCGGAAGTGACGTCAGATGTCGCTCCAGTCCTCTAAGGGCATAAAGCTGAGTGGGGGCTATCTTGCCCTCACTCGACTTCCTGCCCAGGCATCAGCCCGGATAGCAAGGATAACTTGCCACAAATTTGTGGCAGTGTTGAATTGTAAGTCTTATTAACTTGCTGCACATTTTTACTGCCAAGTTGTACACTTGCAGAACACTTGAAGCACAAGTTCTAGTTGACACTTCAGTCTTCAAATCAAATTTCTTCATCAGTTTAGACCAGTATATATTCTGCTACATGTTTTTGGTAAAAAGCAATCACAAAGAGCGTATATTGATTGGTTTGCGCAAAAGTTATAGCCAGTGTTGCCAACCTACCAGATTGAAATTTACTGACACAACACCCAAAATTTACTGGCACAGCCAAGTTTTTACTGGCATTTCCAAAATTACAGTTTTAAGTGCAAATTTCTGTATTTAGGCTACAAACAAGTACAATACGAAATTAACAATGTGATTTAAAGGGGTTGTAAAAGTTCAGTTTAAAAAAACAAAAAACAAACAAACATGTCATACTTACCTCTTCTGTGCAGTTGGCTATGCACAGAGTGGCCCTGATCCTCCTCTTCTGGGGTCCCTCCACGACGCTCCTGGCTCCTCCTCTTCTCGAGTGTCCCGTCAGGGAAGCGCTCTCCTATGGGACACCCATGCGGGCGCGCTCCCGTGTCCTGCTGCTGCGTCTGTTGACACAGACAGCAGGACTCGGCCCCGCCCCCGGTGCCCACATCATTGGATTTGATTGACAGCAACAGGAGCCAATGGCTGCGCTGCTATCAATCTATCCAATCAGGACATGAGACACTGGGTGGAGCTGGTGTGCTCATTCCCGTCGCGGGAATTACGGGGCTCAGGTAAGTATAAGGGGGGCTCGGGGGCGCTGCTGCAGCAAAGGTTTTTCACCCTAATGCATAGAATGCATTAAGGTGAAAAACGCTGAGGGTTTACAACCCCTTTAAGATAGATCTTAAGGCAAAAAACATACTTCTTATAGTAAGTCAGCCATATTTTTTACTGGCAACCTTTTGGCTGCCATTAAAAATACTGGCGGTTGGCAACACTGGTTATATCGTCTACAAGCTATAGGATAGATTTATGAATTTATTTATTTATTTTACTAGTAATGGGGGCGATCAGCGATTTTTAGCGGGACTGCAATATTGGGGCTGACAAATCTGACAATTAGTGACACTTTTTGGGGACCAGTGACACCAATACAATGATGAGTGCTAAAATAATCCACTGTCACTGTACTAAGGACAGTGGCAGGGAAGGGGTTAACATCAGGGGCAATTGAAGGGTTAAATGTGCTCCTAGGGAGTGCTTTCTAACTGTGTTGGGGGAGGTGCTTTGGCTGTAAGAAGACAGAGATCCGTGTTCCCGCTTAGCAGAAACACAGGACCTCTGTTTCCCCTACTAGCAGAATGGCGATCTACCTTTTTTTACATAGGCAGACCGCCTTGCTGCCTCTCTTGTGAACGACCGGCGGGTCCCGGCAAACATTGAGTCCGCACGGACCTGCTGATTGGCTCCCAATGTGTCCAATCACAGCAGGAGCTGGTCGGCGGTGGCAAACCTGGAAGAAGCGATTACGAACAAGTACGTGATTTCTACGTGTGCGCACTGCGAAACGAAAAACGAAAAACACCTATCTGTGCTGCCACTTTATATTCAATAAACATGCAAATGAGGTGAAAAAAATGTCAATGTAAAAAAGAGAGAGACAAATAATTCAACTGTAGTGCACTAAATTAATCTACAATTAATCCCCAGATTTCTCCATAAAGTGGACCTGACATGGCCCATGCTATCACAAGGGATTCCATGCTGATGTTAACACCTTCCAGTGTCATTAGTACAATGAAAGAGCATTTTTTTTTAGCACTGATCACTGTATTAGTGTCACTGGTCCCCAAAAAGTGTCAAAAATGTCCAATTTGTCCACCGCAATGTCGCAGTCCCGCTAAAAACCGCTGATCGTCGCCATTACTAGTAGAAAAAAATGTAAAAAGTCCTTAAATCTATCCCATAGTTTGTAGACACTTTTTACATTTTTTATTGGATATGTTTTATAGCAGAAAGTAAAAAATATTGGTTTTTTTTTTTCAAAAATATAAAATTTTTTCAAAAATAAAAACCGCAGAGGTGATCAAATACCACCAAACAAAAGCTCTATTTGTGGGAAAAAAGAACATCAATTGAATTTGGGTACAATGTCGCACGCCCAGTTAAAGCAACGCAGTGCCATATCGCAAAAAATGGCCTGGTCGGGAAGGGAGCTGAAGTGGTTAAACACTTCCGGACCACCCATCGTCGTTATATGTCGGATGTTTGAAGAGGGATATCGTTGTTATGGTAGCAGCTAGCTGCCATAACCCCGGTATCCTCTTCTTCAGTGAGCGGTCTGGTTTAAGATAAAAGTGGTCTCTCCGGCAGATTTGCCGCAAGATCACTTTTATTAGCGGTGGGACAGGGCCCCCCCCTCCCGCCGCCCTCCGCCGCTGACCGGAGCCGCCAGCGACAGCGGAGCCAATCGGATCTTCACTCTTGTTGGGCATGGAGACGAGTGAGGTGAAGATGGCCCCCACCCGTCTCCATAACAATGCAGGGCGGAAGTGACGTCAAAACGTCACTTCCGCCCACAGCTCTTACAGGGCCATTTTTTTTAAATTATTTTTTTAAATGACAATTTTTTTTTTTTTTTTTTTTTTTTGCATTTTAGTGTAAATATGAGATCTGAGGTCTTTTTGACCCCCTGATCTCATATTTAAGAGGTCATGTCATGCTTTTTTTTTTCTATTACAAGGGATGTTTACATTCCTTGTAATAGGAATAAAAGTGACAAATTTGTATTAAAAAAAAAAAAAAAAACAGTGTAAAAATAAAAAATAAAAGGTAAAATAAATAAGAAAAAAAAAAATTTAAACGAGCCCCGTCCCGACGAGCTTGCGTGAGTAGCACCCGCATATGAAAACAGTGTTCAAACCACAAATGTGAGGTATCGCCACGATTGGTAGAGTGAGAGCAATAATTCTAGCCCTAGACCTCCTCTGTAACTTAAAACATGCAACCTGTAGAATTTTTTAAATGTCGCCTATGGAGATTTTTACGGGTAAATGTTTGTCGCCATTCCACGAGCGGGCGCAATTTTGAAGAGTGACATGTTGGGTATCAATTTACTCGGTGTAACATTATCTTTCACAATATAAGAAAAAATTGGGCTAACTTTACTGTTGTCTTACTTTTTCATTCAAAAATGTATTTTTTCCAAAAAAAGTGCGCTTGTAAGACCGCTGCGCAAATACGGTGTGACACAATGTATTGCAACGACCGCCATTTTATTCTCTAGGGTGTTAGAAAAAAATGTATAATGTTTGGGGATTCTAAGTAGTTTTCTAGCAAAAAAAAAAATTTTTTTTAACTTGTAAACAACAAATCTCAGAAAGAGGCTCGGTCCTTAAAGTGGATGTAAACCCAATGTCATCCTTTCTAAACTACTGCCATAGGGGTTATCTATAAGGATATACATGCCTCCTGCATGTATCTTTACCTGTCAAATGTCTCCCCTCTGTCTGCTATGAGACCCGAAAACTGCAGATTCTGTGGGCGGGTCTGTTGTCTGGAGCTCGGTGGGTGGAGTCGTGATGTCAGTAGACTCCCCGCCCACCTCTACACTCCCCTTGTCAATATGCAATTTCTCCTGTGTATTTCTTACACTGAACTTCTGCTATGATCTCTAACATCCAGTGAAAAGACAGGAAAGTAACCACATGACTTCAGCTTGCCAAATCATGGTGAGGTGTGGAACAGCCAATCCTTGCAGAGCTGCTGAAGAAAGGAGTGGGGGAGGGAATTAAAAAATAATGCATGTCTTAGGCTAGTGCACGAGATATGTAAATCACCTGTCACTCACAGCAAGGGGGAGGATTTGACAAAGTTTTTCTCAGTTTGTCAAGATTTATCTCACTGAACAATAAAAGAGGATTGCTCAGAGATGGATTAACTCTTTGTGACAAGACTGGGCTCAAATGATAGGAAATCTTATACTCTACATTATGATATCAAAAAAAAAAAAAAAGAAAATTTTTCGGGTTTACATCCACTTTAAGTGCTTAAAGAGACAGAAGTGTGAGTCCTGCAGCTTTTCACATCGCATTGTAAACAGTCTTTTGATCATTAAAAAGAAGAATAGAAATCTCAGAGTCTTCCCGGATCCCAGAGAGCGAACAAAGCAATTAAACAGCAGCATATCGTTATACCCGCACCTAAGGATATATAAGCCATATGGAGAGAAAATTCATATTTTACCATCTTGGATGACAATGATGGCTACTGGAAAGATCAATCTAGATGAACAGTAAATCACAACTGTGTCCTTTTAATATTCCATATGGATAATTCAATTTGATCTTCCATTTTTAATCAAATCAGCCTGTGAAGTGCTTCCCCCAATAAACATATTTAGATACACAAAAGGCATCAGCGTAATAAAAGATAACATTACCACAGCTGATAAGGAACAGAATATTCCGGGAAAATGTAGGACCACAGGAGTCCACATCAAGTATATCACGGAAAAAGGAGAACTCCTGTAGTTTGTGAAAGACGTAAGAGATACGGTATCCTAATGACAGTGTGACAACAAAGCTACTACAATATGGATTGTGTGCTTAGCACAGAACAAAGAGTATAATGCAATTTAATTATTAAATTATACAAACATAATAATCCATTATTTCTATAATTTAGGTACACTTTAAAAGACATGATAATCACTAATCGCAATATATTTCCCATGACGTGTCTCTGACAACACCACTGGCTTCTTAATAATAACGCCACAATTATATCGAGAGAAAGCTTTGGATTTATTGAAAAACAGTACAAAAGAGCTACTGCTCTGAGCTATTATGACCCATCTAAACAAATGGAAATACAATAGATGCAAGCGCAGGCGGCCTTGTAGCATGTCACATGCCTGAAGGAAAAAAAAAAAGTCTGTATTGTGACATAAAGAGCAAAATTTGCACAAACTGAAAAAAAGCAATTATCTTTGCATAAATCAACCCAAGTTATGGTAATATTCAAAGCCCTGGAATAGTACAAAGAGTGCTGATGCAGTTAAAGTGGTTGTAAACCCTTTACAACCACTTTTATACTACAGGCAACCCTATAATAAGGCTTACATGTAACTACACTGGATATCTCCTAAATCTGCACCGTTTAAGAGATATCCCTGTATTTGCATGTGTAGACATCATCGGCACATGCGCACTTAAGCAAACGAAAGCAATGGCACATACATGCCGTTGCTTCAGTTATACTGTGCCGCTACCGGCGGCTCCCGCGTGATTGGCTCCGGCCCGTAGGGTTCAATATTGAGTTGGCCCACCCTTTGCAGCTATAACAGCTTCAATTCTTCTGGGAAGGCTGTCCACAAGGTTTAGGAGTGTGTCTATGGGAATGTTTGACCATTCTTCCAGAAGCGCATTTGTGAGGTCAGGCACTGATGTGGATGTGAAGGCCTGGCTCGTAGTCTCTGCTCTATTTCATCCCATAGGTGTTCCATTGGGTTGAGGTCAGGACTCTGTGCAGGCCAGTCAAGTTCCCCCACCCCAAACTTGCTCATCAATTTATCTATGGACCTTGCTTTGTGCACTGGTGCGCAGCCATGTTGGAATAAGAAGGGGCCATCCCCAAACTGTTTCCACAAAGTTGGGAGCAGGAAATTGTCCAAAATGTCTTGGTATGCTGACATCTTAAGAGTTCCCTTCACTGGAACTAAGGGGCCAAGCCCAACCCCTGAAAAACAACCCCACACCATAATCCCCCCTCCACCAAATTATTTGGACCAGTGCACAAGACATGAGCAAGTTTGGGATGGGGGAACTTGAACCCATTGGAACACCTATGGGATGAATTAGAGCAGAGACTGTGAGCCAGGCCTTCTCATCCACATTAGTGCCTGACCTCACAAATGCGCTTCTGGAAGAATGGTCAAACATTCCCATAGACACACTCCTAAACCTTGTGGACAACCTTCCCACAAGAGTTGAAGCTGTTATAGCTGCAAAGAGTGGGCCAACTCAATATTGAACCCTACGGACTAAGACTGGGATACCATTAAAGTGCATGTGCATAGAAAGGCAGGCATCCCAATACTTTTGGTAATATAGTGTATATCTAAAATCTCCAAAAATGTAAATATTGCAAATTACATTTGCTTTCTTTTTTTCAGGCTCTTTAATCTTTATTTTCATCCACTAAGCCTTACTTATGTCACTGTATCTATTGAGGGTGTCATGGTTGTCACACAGGCTGGATTTCAAACATAAGACAATAGTACAATAGTGCAGCACCAGTAAAACAATCAATTAAAAACAATCTCTAAAATATGAATATAGCAGTCCATGTGCATTCAGAAACGCAGGAAATCTTCCACTGTCCAATACCGTTCCTCCAGGTGTAAAAGCACCTCCATCTTTAGTAAAATTGCACACTCACCAAAAATGAGCTTATATAAAGCCCCAAACAAGTGTTATGGATCACAAGTGGTCCTCATGCATATGCGTCTCCACTTTCAAAGGCCACCTCTTACATCAATAGCAGGATACAGTCTTGCTAAAGCAAATAGCTCCCCATGGAGCCAGCAAAGAGCTCATCACAGTGTAGCATTTTAAAATCTTTATTATGAAAAAACAGAGCAAATATCATAAAATAAAGGAAAGCAGATATTGCAGGAGAAAACCGAACAGAATCACTCACAATAAGAGCCGCTGCCAACCCGGAATCGTGCAGTGTTGTGACGTCAGCGCTAGAACTCTCCACCCCAATGCGTTTGGACCAGTTGGGTGTGCTCAAGGGGACCCCTTCATGCTTTCACTTCAAAATCCGATCGTTCTGAACACGTACAAACGCGGAAAACACGTACGTCGGGACTATAAATGGGGCAGTAGCCAATAGCTTTCGTCTCTTAATTTATTCTGAGCATGCGTGGCACTTTGTGCGTTGGATTTGTGTACACACGATCGGAATTTAACCGATCGGATTTTGTTGTCGGAAAATTTTATAGCCTGCTCTCAAACTTTGTGTGTCGGAGACTCCGACAGAAAATTCAGATGGAGCCCATACACGATCGGAATTTCCGACAACACAATCCGATCGCACTTTTTCCGTCGGAAAATCCGACCGTGTGTACAGGGCATAACAGTCTGAATTGCAAAATACCTGTAGGGATCTACTGCCCTCTGCTGTCTGAATTTGCCTGTAAATATGTTAGGTATGCATTTCCTGCTCCTGGATTGTTAGCTTTGAAAACCTGGAAGGAGGAAATGGGAATAGAGAGAAAGTTTCAGCTAATGTCCTGTCCAAGCTACTACCTGGACTAGAAGACACTATTATGCACTACTAGGGAGGGACTAATGCACAGAGTAGGCTGACTCTGAGTTTCAGTTGTCCATCACAGTTCCTGCCGGTGGGAAGTTCCGTTCCAGTCTGGTTGGACAAGAGCTGGTGGATCCCCAGCGACTTCTCAGCTTGTTTTTAGGTCTCCGACAAGAAAGCAGCCACCACACCATCCTCAGGGGCCCCTGAAACTGTACTTTGCTTGCAACATTCATCTGGAGGTATATTTATTAATAAATATCTATGCCTGGGTACTATATATGTGCACAGTTCCATCAGGACTCCCATCAGGCTCTTTGCTGACAATACGTATTTGTGCATTGGATAACCATACTGTTATTGATCTCCTCTTACATAACAGTTATGTTATTTCTATACTGGTGTGCATTCATAGGCATGTGCACGGGATGTGATGGGTGTGTAATCACTGCGTGTGGCACCGATTCTCCTTTCTGCCCATCCTCTGCCCTACTGACATGGTACACTGCTCTACTGACTGACACCATTCACTGTTCTACTGACATCTACCTCTTTTTTTGTGTTTTTTATATATTATGTAATTTTTTTTTTCTTTTTAGCAACCCCCCACCTGCCTAGGCCAGAATGAGGTGTACCTGGTCCTGCAGCTTCCTGGGATACTTACATCACATCTCCAAGGAGGCTGCAGGATTGGAACACAGAGCAGCCAGGAAAAGTTATGGAGGATAGGCCAGGAGGCAGGTCTGACAAGTCATCTGCAAACTGGAGATTTTGAGGAGACTGAGAGCAATAGAAGTGACTTTTTGAGTAAAAAGTGAAGTACAGCCAAATCTTGTTTGACTGTACTTCTCCTGTGGTTCACAGGAGTGCAGATTTCTTTGCACTCCTGTAACATGTTTTCAGCAACAGCAGACTGAAGCCTGCTGTCGGCTGACGTCAACGAACTGGTCCAGGCTTGGGAAAGATCGCGACCATGCCTGGACCAACACCTGGCTCAGCCTCTCAGCAAGCCTGTGGAAGCCTGAGCCAACAGCTCCCACCCCCTCCACAGCCCAGCACTCCAGTGAGTGCGGAGTGGGGGGGGGGGGGCAGAGCAGAGAGCCAGTGACTAACAGTCACCGCTCTCTGCTCATGGAGCACCGAGTGATCAGCGGTGTTTGATCGCTTGGTTCTTAGCCTTAGAACAGGCAGGGGACTGATGCTGCATCCACCTATGTAAGGTAATCTTCAGCTCCGGAAGGTTCACCCCCCCTTCCTGACCAGGCCGTTTTTTGCGATTTGGCACTTGTCAGTTGCTTTAACTGACAATTGTGCGATCGTGCAACACTATACCCAAATAAAATTGATGAACTTTTTTGCCCACAAATAGAGTTTTCTTTTGGCGGTATTTGATCACCACTGCGGTTTTTATTTTTTTTGCGCTATAAACAAAAAAAGGCCAACAATTTTGAAAAAAAAAAAATATTTTTTACTTTCTGTTATAAAACATATCCAATAAAAAAAAATTTAAAAAATCTAATTTCTTCATCAATTTAGGTCAATATGTATTCTGCTACATATCTTTGGTAGAAAAAATCCCAGTAAGCGAATATTGATTGGTTTGCGCAAAAGTTATAGTCTACAAACTATGGGATATGTTTATGGAATTTTTATTTTTTACCTGTAATGGCGGCGATCAATGATTTTTAGCGGGACTGCAACAGTGCGGCAGACAAATCGGACACTAAGTGACACTTTTTGGGAACCAGTGACATCAAAAAAGTGATCAGTGCTAAAAAAATGCAATGACACTGGCAGGGAAGGGGTTAACATCAGGGGCGATCAAAGGGTTAAATGTGTTCCCTGGGAGTGCTTTCTTACTGTGTGGGGGATGGTTTAACTGTAGGAAGAATGAGATCCATGTTCCTGCTTAGCAGAAACACAATATCTCTGTCTTCCTTACTAGCTGAACGGCAATCTGCCTTGTTTACATAGACAGACCGCTGTTCTGCCTCTCTCGGAATGATTGCCGGGTTCCCGGCGGACATCGGGTCCACTGGACCCGCTGACTGGCTCCCGCTGTGTCCAATGACAGCACACGTGCCCCAGACCTGAAGAAAAAAATCACGTGCAGGTACGGAATTTTGCGCTTAAGGGTCACCCTGCTGTAGTATATGTACGTGGGGCGGTCCATTAGCGGTAAAAAAAAAAAATCCTATACTTTTCTTTTAAGAATACATACTTTGTGTATATATATGAATATAATTTTAATTTTTTAACCAGAGTTTAGTGTCACTTTAATGTACAGTATATGTGGTCAATGCGTTCTTATTTCTGTTATTTGAGTTTTACATTTAACTCGAAACTACAAAAAAAGCATTGGTGGTTAAAACCGCTAAAGCGCAAGTGTGTACGGGTTTGAGTATTTTTTCCTTCATCCATTGTCATGTCACTTTTTACAAGGAAATACGATTTGTCTGTTTTCTCGGTATAGTTAAAGTGTTTGTGAAGCCAATATTTTTTTTTATATAGTTCCCTCTAATAAATAGAAGTAAGCTCCCCAGTGCATGTCATTTCTAAAAATTTGCTGTATAATAGCTTACTTCACAGCTGACTGTCCGCTGGTCTCCTTTTCCGATGCGATAGCTGCTGCAGGGGAGGTGCTGGGAAACCCCCGCTGACGTCAACCGAGCCGAGGAGAGGAGGAGACCGGCGGGCAGTCATGTGAGCGCCTAACAGCGCTCTGAAGTAAGCTATTATACCACACATTTTTAGAAATTACATGCACTGGGGAGCTTACTTCTATATATCAGAGGTAACTATAGAAGGAAAACGCTGTTATTTTTAGTGCGGGGAGGATCGGGGAACTGACAGGCAGAGAGGGGAGGGGGGTGGAGGACAGAGGGGCACATAGGAGGACAGGGGGGCTGCGGCTGACGGAGGCACGTACTTTGACCATGGTCTCATGGTAATTATCGTGCTCAGTTTACAGGGGGGAGGGTATAGCCAGGCAGGATCAGCCAGGTATTACAGGTGATACAAGGGGCCAAATGACACAGCGCAAGCACTGTGCTGTATAACATGCTTTAAGGGAACAGGATAATTTTTTTGGGGGAGTTAACAAACGCTTTAACCACTTGCTGACCTGCCACCGTAATTATACTGCGAATCGCCATAGCTGTATGTGGGCTGCTTTAAGAGCCATAGCAGGCGCTCCCACTGAACGGCGGGGGACACTATGCGCGTGGCCGGCGGTCACGATGTCCGCCGGCCATGTGCGATCACGGGCACGAGAGCCAGAAAGGGGAAGGGTGTGTAAAAAAACACAAATCCCCATTCTGTCAGGAGAAGAGGGACAGATCATGTGTTCCTACTAAGTAGGAACAGCGATCTTGCTCCTCCTCTAGTAAGTCACATCCCCATACAGTTAGAAACATCTAGCAGGGAACACAGTAAACCCCTTGATCGCCCCCTGGTGTTAACCCCTTCCCTACCAGTGACATTTACACAGTAATCAGTGCAGATCTCCGCCATTACTAGTAAAAAAAAAAAAGAAAAATGTAATTGCCATAAAAATGCCATAAATCTATTCCCTATTTTGTAGACGCTATAACTTTTGCACAAACCAATTAATATATGCTTATTGAGATTTTTTTTGCCAAAAATATGTAGAAGAATAAGAATTGGCCTAAACTGAGGAAGTCATTTGTTTTTTTTATATTTTTTGGGGGGATATTTATTATAACAAAAAGTAAAAAATATTGCATTTTTTTCAAAATTGTTGCTCTTTTTTTGTTTATAGTACAAAAAATAAAAACCGCAGAGGTGATCAAATACCACCAAAAGAAAGCTCTATTTGTGGGAAAAAAAAGGACGGCAATTTTGTTTGGGTACAACGTCTCACGACCGCACAATTGTCAGTTAAAGCGACGCAGTGCCGTATCGCACAAAAATGGCCTGGTCATTAAGGGGGAAATTCTTTCGGTCCTTGGGTGTCCAGGTTCCAGGTAACGATCGCCAGCCGCTTTTATCAGCCTGGGCGGAGATGACACCATTCCCCTGCAGGAGTTCAGTCGGCTCGGCATTGCAGAAGGTGTACAATGAGCTCACTGTACAAGGGGCAGACAGACAGGTAAGTAACTTTAATGCAGAAGAGACATAGGGGTTTATTTACTAAAGCTGGAGAGTGCAAAATCAGGCTCTCTTCTGCATAGAAACCAATCAGCTTCCAGGTTTTATTGCCAAAGCTTAATTGAACAAACTGAAGTTAGAAGCTGATTGGTTTCTATGCAGAAGTGAGCCTGATTTTGCACTCTCCGGTTTTAGTAAATAAACCCGATAGCATGCCTCTTATAAATCCTGCCTGTTTGCCCACTTTTAATTTCTGCCATAAAGTTCCACTTTAATACATTTGCTGTACAGATACTTTCTGGGCTCTTTTCTTCTTTTTTGACATTTAAAGATGCACATCTCCAGTAAAAGATTAAAAAAGAAGCCAAGCATAATTCAGAATATGGCAAAACTCCTAAATCCACAAAATAGTGCACATAACACTTTAGTATGCAATGATATAATACCTTGCATGGAATACGTGTTGCACTGGGAATAAAAATACAATCAAGCCTCATATGAGTATAGTCACTAGATGTCACTGGAGATACAGCTATTCTTCATTCACTGCTCTTTTCTGACCGTAAAGGTCTGCCTTTAAAAGAAAACCATGTTAGAATAAAAATAACCAGTAAGCATACTGTAATAGTATAATGTGAGCTAATGTGCTACATAGCACTTCCTCTACTAAAGGATATAAATCAGTTCTAAACAAAACATTTTGTAGAAAAAGCAATGATCCATCGCTGGATGGAATGGGGTATGATGACTTATGATGGTTATGGTGTCCATAACCCAAAGAAGGTAAAAAAAATAGCAGCTCTTAAAAGGGTGTACTGAATACACTCAATAATCACAGCTGATAAATAAATCAAATATATTTTATAGTTCATAAAATACATCATAATGTTCTTCAGCTTGTCTGCAACAAAACAATGGCATCAATCAATCCAAGAGAGATCTCCTTTCACCGCACATTGCATATTGCCTCCACTTTTAAAGGATAAGTTCACCTTTTTTTCTCCTCTAAATTCCAGCTTCCCTTTGTACTAATATAGCATTAATGTACTTATTTTGCAAAAATAAAACAGCTGTCCATCAATTCTACACTGGCTTACCGCACTCTCTTGATAGCTGTTTAAACACACTGCTCCATTACTTCTGCCTTACTTCCTGGTCAGACTTTAGGCCATGACACAGGAAGCAATTGACCAGCTGAGGGTAGATGATGCAGGGTGTGTGCTAATGAGATCAGCAGGATATTCATCAAGTTGTTCTGCCTACAATATCAGATTTGACCACAAGATGTAGCCAATGGTAAATTTACTGTTTTTTGCAGAATTTAGAAACTGTTCAGCTTTAATAAAAGTTCCCATTATCCTTCAGTCTAATGCCCCATACACATAATCGGACTTTCCAACAAAACTGTGGAATATTTTTCGAAGGTTGTTGGCTCCGACTTGTCTTGCATATACACGGTCACACAAATGTTTGTCAACAATTATGAACGTAGTGACGTACTAGAAGTACTACGTGGTTTTTCAGCTGTTTAGCGCCACACTTTGGGCTCCTTCTGCTAATTTCGGTGCAGTCTCATCAGTGCCGCCTCATCAGTGCCCGTCAGTGCAGCCTCATCAATGCCCATCAGTGCAGCTTACCAGTGCCACCTCAGTGCAGTTTATCAGTTCCCATCAGTACAGCATATGAGTGCTGCCTTATCAGTGCAGCTTATCAGTGCCCATCAGCGTAGTTTATCAGTGCCCATTAGTGCAGCATACCAGGGCTGCCTTATCAGTCCAGCTTATCGGTGCCACCTTATTGCAGCTTATCAGTGCCATCAGTGCAGTTTATCAGTGCAGCCCCATTAGTGCAGATTATCAGTGCAGCCTCATCAGTGTTGCCTTAGTGCAGCCTCATCAGTACCCATCAGTGCAGCCTCATCAGTACCCATCAGTGCAGCTTATCAGTGCTCATAAGTGCAGCCTCATCAGCGCCACCTCAGTGCCCATCAGTACAGTTTATCAGTGCAGGCTCATCAGTGCAGGTTATCAGTGCAGCCTCATCAGTGCCGCCTTAGTGGCGCCTCATAAGTGCCCATCAGTGCAGATTATCAGTGCCCATCGGTACAGCTTATCAGTGCCCATCGGTACAGCTTATCAGTGCCCATAAGTGCAGCCCCATCAGTGCAGCTTATCTGTGTCCATCAGTGCTGCCTTATCAGTTCAGCCTCATCAGTGCCTATCAGTGCAGCTTCATCAGTGCCGCCTTAGTGCAGCCTCATCAGTGCCAATCAGTGCAATCTTATCAGTGCCCATCAATGCGGCCTATTTGTGCCCATCAGAGCAGTCTCATCTGTGCCTATCAGTGCAGCCTATCTGTGCCCTTCAGTGCAGTCTCATCTGTGCCCACCATTGCAGCTTATCAGTGCAGCCTATCTGTTTCCATCAGTGCCACCTATCTGTGCCCATTAGTGCCCATAAGTGCAGCCTCATCTGCGCCCATCAGTGTCCATATGTGCAACAAGGATGTTACGAGACATCAGCCGGATGACAGAGAGGGGATCTCCGTCTGTGACAGATCTTGTATGTGAAACACTGATCTCCGTAAAGTCTTGCCCCCTGGAGCGACTTTGTGATAGACAGCACACTGTTTCCAATGCCGGTCTCCTAGCGATCCCTGCTGCACAGACAGGAAGCGGTAGCAGTGCTAGCAGGGAGCAGAGGAAGAGGGAGGAAGACACCACCTCCATGGGCGGTACAGACCGGGGTCTGTGAGACCCCTCCGCCCACTGCAGCAAGCAGGGCAGAAGTACAAGTCCCTGCTTGCTGTAGAGAACTACAATTGGGAAGTGCCAAGACTGGTGGCTGGGAGTACAGGGGGAATAGCAGCCACTGGTCTTACAAACAGGGAATCACTGGGTAGTAATGGTTCTTCTTCAAAACCAGCAGGCTATTACAGAGGAACTACTGAGCTCAGAAGACGATAGATGGCATAGTCTATGGAGGTAGGAGATCATCAACAAGGACATGAAAAAAAGGTTTTGCTCGGAGTTCTGCTTTAATAGTTTCACCCACCCCCTTTTGTTAATAAAGCTTGAAGATTACACTCAGTCTGGCTTACTGCAGAATAGGAGGGATTAGCTGCATGTTCAGTTATATACAGGGACAGAACACCACCCTTATAGTTATAAACAGAATGCCATTCTTACAGATAGCTAAAAAGATCATTAGTGCCATTTCACTGGTTCCACCAAGTAGCATTGGTCCCAGTGGTGTTTTTTTCTTTGGGGGGGGGCAGCAAACACACACCCCAACTTACCCCCGGTCGGTCGGCGGCAACCTGCCCCCCCCCCCCCCCGGAGGATGGTCAGGACACCAAAGCTTTGAACTTACCCCATCTAGAAAGCGGGTGGGCGGCAGCTTCCTTCCTTCCTGCTCCTGTGGATCACGGCGGCTTCCGCCATGCATCTCCATCCTCCTTCTCCTAGGCGTCCAATAGGATCACCTATCCTTTCAGCCAAACGGGAATCAGACCTGCACTTCCTGATTGATTCGGTGTTAGAATAGCAAATATTCATTCGCTATTCTAACACACCTGGGTGGGCTCCGAGCGCAGTGCTCTGTGTCCTGAGCCCACCCTATTTTGAAGCCTATTAGAGCCTCTGGCTCTAATCAGATGCTTAAAAAAAAACCCCACCACTGTAATTCATGCACCCGGCGTCCTGAAACGGTTTGGATGCATGAATGGGGGTGGCGGCGGCGATGGAAAGGGGAGGCCGGGCCCGTGCGCCCTTAATGGACGGGCCGTCCCGATTGGTCCTGGAAGCTGGAACTATGTAGACATCATCAAATTGAAGGACAATCAGCCACAGCTTAAGGAACCCCTAGTACTCTCCGGAGGAATCCCAAGGTTCCAGAGTACCATGGTTAAGAAGAATGACGTTAAAGTGATTGTAAAATCTTGTTTTTTCCTATAAAAATAACAAACATGTTATACTTACCTGCTCTGTTGCAGTGGATTTGCACAGAACAGCCCAGATCCTTCTCTTCTTGGGTTCCTCTTCTGTGATCCTGGCCCCTCCCTCCTGTTCTGTGCTCTCACAGCAAGCAGCTTGAGCCGAGTCACAGCTCCCTGTGTCCATTCAGACATGGAGCCCCGACCCGGCCCTGCCCCCTCTCTCCCCTGATTGGCTATCTGACTTTGATTGACAGCAGAGGGAGCCAATGGTGCAGCTGCTGTGTCTCAGCCAGTCAGAAGGGAGAATCTTTGATGCCTGAGACACTTGTGGACATCGGTGGACAGAGAGGGACCTCAGGTAAGTATTAGGAGGTCTGAGGGGGGCTGCTGTACACAGAAGGCTTTTTATCTTAATGCATAGGATGCATTAAGATATAAGGCCTTCTGACTTTGCAACCCCTTTAAGGGGGTAAATCATATACCCATGTTGCAAAATAAGGTTGGATGCTTTTATAGTAACAACTGAAGCACAATTGTATCTAAACAACCTCCTGCACACCATGCATATTCCATACCTGCTCATATTTAAACGGCTGACTGGGCAACCCTAGTTTGCCAGATATTGTCATTTACCTGTCACAGCCAGCCTAATCTACACTCCACAAGTATCTCCCGCAAACTTCCATGGATGCGATAATGTCATGTTCAGTTACTCTACCTATCGTGTGTTGTACATTTTTATCCTTTTACACAGAGGAGCGTCTGTTGTGACAAGATCTAAGGAGCTTTCATTTGACTTACAAAAAGAGACTTTGCTTCATATTGAGATCTCAAGGGCTGCAACATATAATCAGTTTATAAAGCTTCTCGTGAAGATAAAAGCATGTTTCCTGAAAATGACTCATGACATACTGTACTAGTGAGAAAGAAGTGGAAGGAATAACTGAGCAGAGGAGAATCTTCCCACCCCGTCCTTTATAAACCTGATCAAGAATTCAAAACAGCATCTCTGGAGTCATACTCCGATACCTAATCCCATTCTTGGAAGATTTGTATGGATTATCCTTCAATATACATTGGCTGAGTGTCTTATATCCATACAAACAGTATCTACAGTATCTCACAAAAGTGAGTACACCCCTCACATTTTTGTAAATATTTTATTCTAAATTTTTAAGGGGCAACACTGAAGAAATGACACTTTGCTACAATGTAAAGTAGTGAGTGTACAGCTTGTATAACAGTGTAAATTTGCTGTCCCCACAAAATAACTCAACACACAGCCATTAATGTCTAAATTGCTGGCAACAAAAGTGAGTACACTTGTCCAAATTGGGCCCATTTAGCCATCCCCCCCCCCCCCCCGTGTCATGTGACCCGTTAATGTTACAAGGCCTCAGGTGTGAATGGAGTGCAGGTGTGTTAAATTTTGTGTTATCGCTCTCACTCTCTCATACTGGTCACTGGAAGTTCAACATGGCAGCTCATGGCAAAGAACTCTGAGGCTCTGAAAAAAAAAATTGTTGCTCTACGTAAAGATGCCCTAGGCTATAAAAAGATTGCCAAGACCCTGAAACTGAGCTGCAGCACGGTGGCCAAGACCATACAGCGGTCTAACAGGACAGGTTCCACTCAGAACAGGCCTCGCCATGGTTGATCAAAGAAGTTGAGTGCACGTGCTCAGCGTCATATTCAGAGGTTGTCTTTGGTAAATACACGTTTGAGTGCTACCAGCTTCGCTGCAGAGGTTGAAGGGGTGGGGGGTCAGCTTATCAGCGCTCATACCGTATGCCGCACACTGTATCAAATTGGTCTGCATGGCTCCCATCCCAGAAGGAAGCCTCTTCTAAAAATGATGCATAAGAAAGCCCGCAAATAGTTTGCTAAAGACAAGCAGACTAAGGGCATGGATTACTGGAACCATGTCCTGTGGTCTGATGAGACCAAGATAAACTTATTTGGTACAGATGGTGTCAAGCGTGTGTGGTGGCAACCAGGTGAGGAGTACAAAGACAAGTGTGTCTCGCATACAGTCAAGCATGGTGGTGGGAGTGTCATGGTCTGGGGCTGCATGAGAGCTGCCGGCACTGGGGAGCTACAGTTCATTAAGGGAACCATTAATGCCAACATGTACTGTGACATACTGAAGCAGAGCATGATCCCTTCCCTTTGGAGTCTGGGCCGCAGGGCAGTATTCCAACATGATAACGACCCCTAGCACACCTCCAAGATGACCACTGCCTTGCTAAAGAAGCTGAGGGTAAAGATGATGGACTGGTCAAGCATGTCTCCAGACCTAAACCCTATTGAGTATCTGTGGGGCATCCTCAAATGGAAGGTGGAGGAGCACAAGGTCTCTAACATCCACCAGTTCCGTGATATCGTCATGGAGGAGTGGAAGAGGACTCCAGTGACAACCTGTGAAGCTCTGGTGAACTCCATGCCCAAGAGGGTTAAGGCAGTGCTGGAAAATAATGGTGGCCACACAAAATATTGACACTTTGGACCCAATTTGGACATTTTCACTTAGGGGTGTACTCCCTTTTGTTGCCAGTGGTTTAGACATTCATGGCTGTGTGTTGAGTTATTTTGAGGGGACAGCAAATTTACACTGTTATACAAGCTGTACACTCACTATCTATCTATCTATCTATCTATCTATCTATCTATCTATCTATCTATCTATCTATCTATCTATCTATCTATCTATCTATCTATCTATCTATCTAATCAGAGTGATAAATGACAACTTCGAGCTTCTGTTACCATATCCATTTTTTTTTTTTTATTCGTGTAAATCTGAATATCTGAGTGCTGATCATTCCTTTCTTCATAGAGTCGAGGAAACAGACTTTTCACCTGTATCTTTGTTGTACTTTCCTGGCTTGTTAGAGTCAGTTCACACTGAGGCAGCACGACTTGCAGCGCGACTGCCTCAGATGACTTGAACACAACTGCAGCGGCGACTTGCAAAACGACTTCTATATAGAAGTCTATGCAAGTCGCCTCAAGTCGCTCCCAAAGTCGTACAGGTACCTTTTTCTAAATTGGAGCGACTTGCGTCGCTCCGATTAGAACGGTTCCATTGTACAGAACGGAACATGACTTGTCAGGCGGCTAAGTCGCCTGACAAGTCGGCCCAGTGTGAACCGGCTCTTAGGGTCTCAAGAAATGAGGTAGGCCGTCAGTGCATCAGGTGTGATCAATTTTCAATGATTGGCACAATAGATTGTAGACTCTATAACTTTCATAAAGACCAAATAATATACACTGATTTGGGTTATTTTTACCAAAGATATGTAGCAGTATAAATTTGGACCAAAATTTATGAAGAAAAATTACTAATTTGCAAAATGTTATAACAGAAACAAAGAAAAAAGCATTTTTTTTACAGAATTTGTGGTCTTTTTTCATTTATAGCGCAAAAAATTAAAAACCCAGAGGTTATCAAATACCACCAAAAGAAAGTTCTATTTGTGTGAAAAAAAAGACAAAAATGTCATATGAGTACAGTGTTGCATGACTGAGTAATTGTCATTCAAAATGTGAAGGAGGGGGGTTTAAGTGCCCAATGGGTAAGTGGTAAAGTTCATGTGTGTGTAAAGGTAAGCGCCCCAATACTTTTGGTAATATAGTGTGTGTTTTTTGCAGAGTATTAATAAAATGCAAGATTTTTAAGAGCAAGCGTTGCGGATCGTTCTTTTGGATAACAAGATAAGAAATCTACTCTCCTCGTACAAATCATCTCCGGGATCCACTCAGATCTTCTCCGTGGCTGAGATGACAGTACAATATGAAAGATACAGGTGAAGTTTGTTTTACCTATCAAGATACCAAATACACCTGCAGATCTTATGATGAGTTGCAAAATACCTTGCAAGATCTACATCTCATGGATAGATCTTCTATTTCTAATGGTCCTCACCGCCACGCTACACCTGCCTCTCCACGAGAATCCTCCAACGCCAAAGATGACAGAAGCCGCCAAAACTCATCTAAACGCAGTCGCTTCAATTCCCGACAACAATCCTACAGTCACTATGGACTGATTAACTCACATTACTTATTCTGGATTCTGTTTCTCAAACATGTTTGCTTTTTCTTTTTTTTTGACTTTTTTCGATATATTGGTAATGGTTAAAAAACCCCAGTTCACCCTTAACTGAACTAAAACATAAATATATAGAGCTTCTTAATATCCATAGCCTCATTTATCCCAGAAAATATACTTTTTGTGTTTTTAAACATATAGCTTCCTTTACTTCTAACCCCCCCATCCCCTTTTTACCCATTTCCCCCTCCCCCTTTTTAAATTTTTTTTTTTTTATGTGTATGTATATATGTGTGAATGTATATGTATATATATGTAGTTCCATTTGACCTTATTTCACTATACCCAACCCATTTCTATATGTCGCTACTTTCAGGAGTTTCATATCCATCTCACAATACTGTTATTAGAAAGCAAAATACTCCCTTGAAGGTAAATTTAACAGCATCAGTTATTTTAGTTAACCGTAAACACTTTTTTAAGAATATTCTGAATACACTGTACTTTTGAAAACAGATTTATTAATAATTTATGTCCCCCCCCCTTTTTTTTATATAATGTGTTCCTACTCGTTCATTTCCCACTCCTTCCCAATCTTCACTTCCTAACCTCCCTTACCCATCCCAATTTCCCATCCCTTTTTCCTTACTCATTACTTATCATTGCCGATTTTGGGTGTCAATGCAATTTACTTTATACTTATATGTTTTGGCTGTCGTGGTCTCGGGAGACTGTCACTGCTCCCCCCATCTTTCTATCTTTGGGTATTTCTCCTTCCTATTATTTCGGAGAACTTCCCTGGATAGTTGTTTGGCCTCCGGGTCCGTGAATTTCGCATACACAGCACGCCGCTTTCTTATTTATTTACATAATTAACCTTAATGTTGATTGTTTACATAAATCTTACCCCCCCCCCCCCCCTTCTTTATCTTACAAACTTTTTCCTACTCCTCTACTGGTTCTTGCTCCTCTCCAAGGTAAGTGTGGCAATATATCTTGTTTACCCTTCCTATGGCCCCCTTTAAATGTACAGGGTTTAAACATGCCACTTTTAATAAATTTAATAAATCAGGAAACAAGTTCAAAAGTGATACAGGAATATAATATGTTAGCATGTTAGAATATAATTCTTTAATACAACTAAAGATGAAAATTTGTCTCACACTTTATTCAAAAGATTAATAACTCAGAGAGACAATTTCCTACACTATTCAAGAGAGAAAATTTCGAAACAATAACAATGATAATATAACGAAGTCTCAAGTTAATAAATTTAATAAATAAATAAAATATTTAATAAAGGAAGGGATTATCTCTGTTATAATTCAAGCAGGAGCTAATAACAGTAATTTTGTAATATCATAAGGAACGAGGAATGCGGGGGGAGCATGCGCGAAGCTGACGGCGACAGACATGTCCGGCTGATGCTCTGCTTTTCTCTGGACTCCGCGGCTCTAACGGACACCCGAACGGCAGGGTAAATACTACAATATCATTACCCTAAAGCTGTGTACACACGAGCGGAATGTCCGACAGAAAAAGTCAGATGGGAGCTTTTAATCGTCTATTCCGATCGTGTGTGGGCCTCATCTGACTTTTTTTTTTTTAAATTCTGACGGACCTAGAAATAGAACATGTTCTAAATATTTCAGACGGAACCAATTCCTATCTGGAAAACCGCTCGTCTGTATGCTGTTCCGACAGACCAAAAACGACGCACACTATGAAGCAAGTATGAGATGGAAGCTATTGGCTACTGGCTATTTCACTTCCTTTTTCTAGTCCCGTCGTACGTGCTGTACGTCACCGCGTTCTGGACGGTCGGACTTTGGTTGGACTTTGGTTTGACCGTGTGTAGGCAAGACCGATTGAATGGAATTCCGTCGGAGTTCCGTCGGAGAAACCTTCAGAGTTTCAAAATGGTTTTGGGAGCCACCCGCGGCAAAAATAAGCAGCGCCAACTCCCAGGGAAAGCAGGCAGATACCTTACAGCCAAATATAATTAGCCAAATAGAAAAAATGCTTCAGAAAGCCTTAAGACAGACCTCCGACCATATTACTGAAAGCCTCACTAAAGAAATCCATGACTTAGGTCAGCGTACTGCTGACTTAGAAAATAAAATGGATGACATTGAAACTAATTTACTGTCTCATGATAATGAAGTAGAGGCACTTAAAGATGAAAATCTTATACTGCAAACCCGATTAGAGGATTTTTAAAATAGAGCACGTCACTCAAATCTCCATATACGTGGTATACCCGAGGCTATTACTGACCTTCAATCTACCATGACTGCTCTCTTCCAAGAATTGTCACCATCAATACCGAATGAAAGATTAGAGATGGATAGAAACCACAGAGCTTTAACACCTCGCAAACCAGAAGGTCCCCCCCCCCCCCCGTGACATTATTGCAAAATTTAATTTCTTTAGCACCAAGGAGCAACTACCGTATTTATCGGCGTATAACACGCACCCCAAGTTTAGGAGGGAATTTTAAGGAAAAAAACTTTTAGGAGGGAAGTTTAAGGAAAAAAAACTTACATTTAAATGCCCATCAATGCAGCGTTATCGGTGTCCATCTGCAGCCTAGTCAGTGCATCCTTGCCCCAGTGTCCAGTGCAGCCTTGTCAGTGCAGCTTTTCCCCAGTGCAGAATTGTCAGTGCAGCCTTGTCAGTGCAGCTTTGCCCCAGTGCAGAATTGTCAGTGCAGCCTTGTCAGTGCAGCTTTGCCCCAGTGCAGCCATGTCCCCAGTGGTCAGTGCAGCCTTGTCCCCAGTGCAGCCATGTCCCCAGTGCAGCCATGTCCCCAGTGGTCAGTGCAGCCTTGTCCCCAGTGCAGCCATGTCCCCAGTGGTCAGTGCAGCCTTGTCCCCAGTGCAGCCATGTCCCCAGTGATCAGTGCAGCCTTGTCCCCAGTGCAGCCATGTCCCCAGTGGTCAGTGCAGCCTTGTCCCCAACATACACCGCCGCCGACATACACAAGTTACACTGTGTATTTTTAAATATGGCGCCGCGGAGTTTGGAGGGACTCGGGGCCGCTCGTTCAGCTGAACAAGCGCCGCCGAGAACACAGTGACTGGGCGGAGCCGAGATACACATAGCCGAGGGTTCTCGGCTCTTCTCGGCGCCGTTCACAGTCACGCCCAGTCCCTATGATGGACATAACAGAGGTCCAATGGCGGGACTGGGCGGGACTGTGAACGGCGCCGAAAAGAGCCGAGAACCCTCGGCTATGTGTATCTCGGCTCCGCCCAGTCACTGTGTTCTCGGGGGCGCTCGTTCAGCTGAACGAGCGCCCCCGAGTCCCTCCGAACTCCGCGGCGCCATATTTAAAAATACACGCTATGTGAATGTCGGCGGCGATCGTGGCGATCGCTCCGATAGTTCACAAAATAGCGGGGATCGACGTATAACACGCACCCACGATTTTCCCCTGATTTTAAGGGGAAAAAAGTGCGTGTTATACGCCGATAAATACGGTAATTAGACATGTGCACTGACAAAAAATTTGTTCATTTTCGTTTAATTCGTTTATTTATTTATTTTCGTTTTTCAGGTCATTCGTTATGATTGCAATTCGTAAATTCGTACATTCGAAAATTCGTAAATTCATACATTTGTAAATTCATAAATTCGTACATTCGGAAATACGTACATTCGCACATTCGGAAATTCATACATTCGTAAATTCGTAAATTTTTAACTTAGAAAATTCGTATATTCATAAATTCATACATTTGTAAATTAGGAAATTCGGAAATTTGTAAATTTAAAATTTGAAAATCCAAAAACCCAAAAATTCGAAAATCTGAAATAGTAACTAACTATTAAATTATAGGTATTGTAATTTCCTTTCAAATTTACCTGTTAGTGAACGTAACAAATACGAATTTATCCGAAGTAACGAATGCTGCATCTAAACAAATGGAACGGAACAAATTAATAATTAATAATAAATAATAATAATAAAAAGTTTTTATTATTATTGTCGTTATTTATTACTATTAATACATTACGTTCCATTCGTTTGAATATGGCATTCGTTATTTCGGATAATTCGTAACTTCGGATACATTTGTATGTGTTACGTTCACTAACAGCCAAATTGGAAAGGAAATTACAATAACTATAATTTAATAGTTAGTAATAGTTAAGTTATTATTAGTTAATTATTATTTCAGATTTCCGAATTTCCGAATTTACAAATTCACTAATTTACGAATGTACTAATTTACGAATGTACCGATTTAGGAATGCACAAATTTACGAACGTACGCATTTACGAATGCACGAGTTTACGAATGTACGAATTTATGAACGTACAAATGTATGAATTTGCACATTTTCGAATTTACGAATATTTGGAAAAATTTGTTAAACGGGTTTTCGTCAATTCGGATATTTCCGAATTAACGAATTTGTTGAAATTCATTAAAAAACTAATTCAGAACGAAACGAATTGCACATGTCTACAACTCATGGCTACTCTCAGAAGCAAGGAGTCCCTCATATTCCAAGATCACCCCTATCAGCTCTTTGCTGACCTTTCCCAAATAACCGTAGCTAAGCGACATGAGATGAAACCCTTGCTTCAAAATTTACAGCATCACCAGATCCCTTACCAAAGGGGATTCCCATTCTCTATTCGCTTCACACATCAAGGCACTAAGCGTTCATGCAAATCCTCAGATGAACTACTGAACACCTTACAGAAACTTCATCTTTATGAAAGACCCTCAGCTAGCCCTCGTCAATGCACAACATCCAGTTCTCCACAAGAATCCAATCCAAATTCGGAAATGATAGAAGCAGACAAAACTCCTCTAAGATTTAACTCTTCAGACCCAGACCCTCTGGACACTATGGACTGAATGGCTTTCGTATATCAGCCTGAAGTTTACCTTATTTTAAGGCTCTCCCTTTCAGCGGTCGCTGAGTACTTACTGCCTTTGTTATAGTTTGAATATACCTACTTAAATTAATACTGTTTTAATAAGTTATGAATTCTCCTCTAAATCTCCCTCAGATCCAGATAATTATATTTATTATATTATCTACTTACTCCCTACTCCTCCCCTGCTCCACCCCCCTCTCCCCCCTTCCACAATCCCCTCCCCTTATTCCGCTTCCTCCTCCTCCTTCCCTAACTCCTCCCCTTCTCATTCCCTTCCCCTATCTCAACCAAAAAGTATTACATATTGTTCTGGTCATGGCCTTATCTACCTTATTTTAACTCAAAGCAACAAATTTAGTTATCCTTTAAATTTTTAATACTAAAATAGATCCATCTTTAATGTTCCAGATCATCAATAGCATTACCTACCTTTTCCATTACTGGCATTCCTGAAACAATCAGTAATGTTAAGCAAATCATATAGATTTTTATTTTTATTTTATTAGCTATATAACCTTAAGAGAAATCATATAGTTTATACTTTTTATTTTTTAGTTGTATAACCACAGAAAATATAGATGAGGTTCACACTCACTTTATGTTACAGATGTTTTCTTTTAGTTTCACCCATTTTTTTTATATACTGCCGAACTTGGATGTCCAAGATATTATATATATATTTTTCTCAAATATACCTCTTAAGCGTTGGGGACCCGAGAAATGGTCACTGCTTCCCCCATTTTTTTATCCTAGGACACCCCTCCATTCTTTTTTTTGGTGGGGATCTTCTCAGACAGATTCTAGGCCTCTGTGTTAGTGTTGTATACGCACTCAGAAAGCCACTATTTTACTTCTTGCTATTTACACAGTTAATTGTAAAATACTTGTACATATGATCCTTACTCTCTCTTTCTTCCTTAGTAATATGTCTTTGCTTCCCTCTTTTTTCTTGCCCGTCCGCGGGATACCTATAGATTTAAAAACAAACAAGAAGGGGATATTTGCACTAACTACTATATAATAATAAATATATACAAAAATATATATGTGCACAAGTGATATGACTAAATAAAGCGTGATTAAATGCTTCACCTCTATAGGTCAAATACCAAAACCTAAAACAGATATTAAGAAAGAAAAAGATGCGCAAAGAAACCGCTACCAATAACGATAAATACTGCTGTGAACAGATTCTCTAAAACATAATAATGTGAAAAATTGGTGTATCAAAAACAAATAGTCCATGTGATATAAAAAATAAATGAATAAAACCAAAAGTGAATTAATCAAAAACAGAAAATCCCAAAATGATTCTTCAAAATTTAGGAGATGTAACAGTCCTTCACTTAATCTCAGAAAGCAGGACACATATTCATTTGAAGCATCTGGAATAGCATAAAATGCAAATACAAACTGCTTACCAGATCTGTTGGATCTCAAATTATAGAGATCAGAAGCTCTTGTGCATTAGCCTGCCGGCAGGTGAACTCGCAGTGATTGAAAGCAGAGAGGAATCCACCTGTTTATCCAGGGATCAGCAAGGAAAAAACTTCACTCTCCAGGTGATGCCTGTTCCCAGTGGATGCCTGTTAAGGGGAAACATGTCGGGTGGAGCATGAGCCTGAGACATCACCACACTGAACAGCTGACTGGTAGACACCGTGGCTGATTCAAACCTACTTTTCTTACCTGCTTGGATTTATGGACTTTTTCCTTGTATGATTTGTTTTTTTAATAAATACTTTTGCTGGAACATGCTGCACCATGAAGCCCTCTTGTATTCCTCCTTTTATGAGAATACCCAGATCCTGGCTTTTATGAGAGTGTCCTGAAGAGTGAAGTTTTTTCCTTGCCTCCCTTCTGTTTTAGAGTCTAAAAGGTGGCCTGTGCCCCTGGACAAAGTCATCTGTGATGAAACGGCGTAGGGAGGAGCGGCGTACTGACGTCACCAGTAACAACGCGAGGTCCCGGAAGCAATGGGCTATTATCAAGAGCCGGCCGGCTCAAACAATTTTATGACATGCTTTGTATACTTGGAAACATTGTAAGTGTAATTTTGCTTTTAAGATTACTAAATGTTGGTTGAATTATACTATGGAAGCCTTCTCTTTTTACATGGGAAACTGCTGACCATGGGCCACATAGGGATAATTCCAGCTGAAGAGAGGTGATATCAGGCTGACAAGTGCAGAGACCCTCCCTGGAGGATAAGCCATAGGCAAATGCGATCTCCCTAAAAAGAGATCAATTCATCTGGTAAGCGGCAGTAGTTTTTCAGGTGGAGGAATCTTTCTATCCCAAACCTATCACTACTTCTTGGGTGTTTTTCGTTTGAAGTCACCAATAAACAGTGACCTGAGGACACTTTATACTATTGGAAATACCATTTGAATGTGGAACCAGCTTTTTTAAGAACTTACAGTTTGGTGTGGACCTTTCAGAGGACTCTCAGCTTGGTTTTTTTATTGTGATAATTTTTTTTATCTCTATGGTTATTTATGTCAAAAATATTTTTTAGTTTATATGGTCATACGTTGGACCCATGTACGTTTGTGTCCTTTACTATTTGAATGTGAGTGATCATTTCATAGGGACACCTATTGTATGGGAATATAAGTTATCATACTTTTTAAATTTCATGCAGCGCAGCTTACCTTTTCGATATACCTCTATTATCGTTTATTAGAAATCCACTTTTCTACCCCGCGTGTTTAGTTCCTAAATCTTTTTAAGAATGGACCTCCTTTAATCTAACCCAAATTTGTGAGTTATCATCACCTACCTCATTTAAAAGGTTTCCTAAATTATGTGAAAGACACAAACTCCTTCAATCAGAACTCTTTCTGTAGCTGCAGATTGAAAAATGTTTTATGCCCTACATACAAGGAAAAAATGTAATCTAGATAAATTTACGAGATTTGAAAGAATATGCAAATGTGATCCTCATTCAAAGGGTCTTATAACAATAATCCACAACCATCTTATTACTTTACCTCATATTGAATCACCTTCATATGTAGCAAAATGGGAGAGGGACCTTGGATTTCAGCTGGAAGCAACTAGATGGGATAAAATATGGGCCACAACAAAATCTTCTTCACAGAATATTATTATTATTATTATTATTATACGAGATTTATATAGCGCCAACAGTTTACACAGCGCTTTACAATGTATAAAGGGGGACAACACAATTACAGTACAGTTCAATACAAAAGGTACAGGAGGGCCCTGCTCGTAGAGCTTACATTCTAAAGGGAGAGGGTGGTGGTACAAAAGGTAATAGCTGTAAAGAATGATTTGATGGGGGTGCCATATTACTGTCTTAGAGACAAAATATAAGGTACTCACTCGTTGGTCCCTGTCAGAATCGTGAAAATTTGCTCCCCAGTATTCTCAAGTTTGTTTTCGTGGCTGTGGTGAACTAGGATCACATATTCACATATGGTGGGACTGCCAGGTTGCAAAAAACTTTTGGAATGATGTTTTTCTTATGATCTCAACAGTATTTGAGATATCTATCAAACCCGATCCTACAATTGCACTTCTAAACATAAAATTGACCACCATTTCTTATATCCAATTCAAACTCCTATTACAAATAACCACAGCCGCGAAACAAACAATTGCCAAAGATTGGAAATCCTCATCTTTAATGATTTCTGAAACTAAAATAGAATAAACCAAGTATTGATTCATTCCAAATAGAAGCCATATTTCATGATAGAGTATACCACTTTGAAAAAATATTGAGTCCTTGGGTGACTCACTTTTTTCCTCCCAACTTTGACACCTCCTTACTAAGGCCTTTGTAATTCTACTTTATACTTATTTTATACATTCAAATAAGACTACCACCATGTGTTACCCCAGGGATCCCCACTATCTTTGATTTCTTTCTTCTTCTCTCATTTTCCCTTTTCAATCTTTCCGCCTTACCCTTTTCTCCCTTTTTTAATTTTCTTTATACAGAAAGTTGGTAGCAGATTTCTTATTTCTTTATTTCCATTACCATTAAACAAAGGTTATTTTGTTCCATAATACAACTAAACCTATTCATTCTACACAAATCCAATCTTTAATTTCTTCTATATTGTATTCAAAAGATTTTTGTGAGTTAATGTTCAGAACCTTTTTTTTCTTTTTCCTCTCCAGCACTTGAGATCATATTATAAATACGTACTCTATCTGAGTTTTAACCTTTAATTTTCAACATAAAACTTATTTTTTGTGAGATCTTAGATTTCTACCCAAATAGGTTAAGTCACAATATCTTTAAATAATTTTGGAACTTCAGAATGATACTATATACTTATATATGTTCTTTACTTTCGCTACCATCAAATGTATCTCTGTATGTTACTTATCAATTGCACCTATGTTGTTAATTATTGAAATTCAATAAACAAAATTGACAAGAAGAAACAAGGAATGCATTTAAAAGTAACGCTACTTGAACCTGATGAAGAGAGAAAAGAGGTACAAGAAAAAGGTAAAAGAAAGGTAAAGTAGAGAAGGAATTGGAAAGGGAAGAAAGGAGAAGAGGAGAAAGGAAATGGAAGGGATCTCCGGGCAATGTGTGGCTTCAATCATATAATAAGCATGGGAAAAAAAATGAAAATGTAGGAAAAACTTACCAAGGCATCAACAAGGGAGCCATATTTTCTTAACCACTTGCCGACCGGCTCACGCCGATATACGTCGGCAGAAGGGCACGTAAGGCATATTAACATACCTGTACGTTGCCCTTTAAGAAGCAGTTTGCAGGCTCTGTGAGTGTGATCGCGGGTCCCACGGACTCGATGTCCACGGGGATACGCACGATCGTCTCAGAGAGGAAGAACGGGGAAATGCTGATGTAAACAAGCATTGCCCCGTTCTGCCTAGTGACACTGACACTGATCACCGCTCCCTGTAATCAGGAGCGGTGATCAGTGTCGGGTCACACATAGCCCCCCTCACAGTTAGAATCACTCCCTAGGACACACTTAACCCCTACAGCGCCCCCTAGTGGTTAACCCTTTCACTGCCAGTCACATTTACACAGTAATCAATGCATTTTTAATCGCACTGATCGCTGTATAAATGTGAATGGTCCCAAAATAGCGCCAAAAGTGTCCGATCTGTCTGCCATAATGTTGCAGTCATGATAAAAATTGCTGATCACCGCCATTACTAGTAAAAAAAATAATTAATAAAAATTAGAAACTATCCCCTATATTGTAGACGCTATAACTTTTGTGCAAACCAATCAATAAACGCTTATTGCGATTTTTTTAAGAATACGTATCGGCCTAAACCGAGGAAAAAAAATGTGTTTTTTTTATATATTTTTTGGGGATATTTCTTATAGCAAAAAGTAAAAAATAATACTTATTTTATTTTATTTAAGTATTCTTAAAAAGTATGTTGGGACCGAGATGGGTAAAACCCTGAAGAGATAAAGAATTTTAGGTAATATAGCCATCTTAATAATGTTGGTTTTACCTATCCAAGATATGGGAAGAGAAGACCACTGAGTTAACAAATTGGTAATCTGACAAAAGATAGGTTGAAATTTAGCCATAAAGAGTTCAGTTAGATTTGGCGTAATATTGATTCCTAAGTATGGAAGACGGGTAGTAGACCATGAAAAAGGGAGAGATGCTTGTGCCTTTTGTACAGCTGAAGGAGATAGAGAAATATTTAGTGCCATGGATTTTTGGGGATTAACGACTAGACCAGAAATATGAGCGAAATGATCGAGTTTTGGAAAAGGATTAGGGGCAGAGATATGTGGGGAGGACATAAAGATTAAAATGTCATCTACAAAGGGACAAGTTTTGTGATGATGTCCAGCGAATAGATTGGGCAAGAGGTTCAATAAGTAAGGCAAATAAAAGTGAGGATAATGGGCAGCCCTGTCGCATACCTCTGCTGATATTAAATGGAATTTATTTGTATCCTGCATATTTTACATATGCCTTAGGGTTATCATATAAAGATGAGATCCAACTGAGGAAATGGGGACCAAATCCCCAGCGTTGTAGGACATAACGTAGGTAGGGCCACAAAACTGTATCAAATACTTTTTTGGTATCTAGAGATAAAAAACGAAGTGGAATTTGTCTTGATTTGGCAGAATGCATCAATTACGTTGCCCTACGTATATTATCTCCTGCTTGGCGCAGTGGGATGAAGCCTACTTGTTCTCTGTGTATTAAAGAGCCAATTATTTTGTTTAGTCGGGTTGCTAAGACTTTCGCTAGAAGTTTAATGTCTAGATTAAGCATTGAGATAGGTCTGTAATTAGAGCAAGATGTTTCATCAGAGTGGGGTTTGGAAATCATTGAGATAATTGCAGTAAAGTTTCAGATCTAAAGGAATGTCCATCTAAGGAGTTAAGGGCTTCAGTCAGTAATGGAGCTAGGATATGAGCAAATTTTTTGTAATTAAAGGCTGAAAAGCCATCTGGGCATGGGCGCTTATTTAATTTAAGGGATTTAATAGCCATCAAGATTTCACTAGTGGAAATAGAGTTTTCAAGGCATTCGCGTTGAGCCAAGGGAATAGTTGGAAGAGTGATTTAAAGCCTGATCTAAAGGATCTTCTTTTTTATATAGGGTGGCAAGATGTTTTTGGAAGGTATTAAGGATTTATATGGGGTTACTGGTATACGTATCTTGAGATAACTTCAGGCATATTGGTTTGGAAGGGTGATTTAACTTGTTGAGGGCTCGGGCTAGAAGTGTATTAGGTTTATTGACTTTGAAGTAAAACGAATGTCTGGATTTACATAACAATTTATCTGCGGAATCTGAAAGGAAAAGATTAAGATGTGCTTTATCTAATTGTAATTTGGTCTTGGGAGTGGGATTTGATTCAAAGAGCGCATGTGAAGAATTAAATTCTGCTTCTAGCTTTTGCTGTAATAGGCATTTTTCTTTTTTGAGGAAAGAGGCCTGGCAAATACAAACACCTTGAAGCGCATGTTTATGCGCTTCCCAGAGTGTCATTGGAGAAATGTCGGTAGTCACATTATTAACCAGATATTTCTTTAAGGCTTTTCCCAAATCTGAGGAATGAGATGGATGTGATAAGATAGAATTATTAATATGCCGTGTGGGGTAATGTACTATAGGAATTAGAGAAGTAAATGTGGTTAGTACAGCACTATGGTCCGTCCATGTAAAGGGTATAATAGAAGTGGAAAGGAGGAGGTCATGCCAATTGTGATCAATATGTGATCAATTCGGGACAATGATTTATGAGGATGGGAAAAAAAGGTGAATTGCAGTTTTGCTGGGTTTGTTTCATGCCAAGAATCTAATAGAGAATACTGTTGGAGTAATTGTTGGAAGGTATGTTTTCATGAATTAGAGGTGATGGGTATCGGGGACTTGTCTAAAAATGGATAAAGGACTTGGTTCAAATCTCCACAGATTAATAATGTGCCCATTTTGTGGGTATCGACCACCTGTAGCAAGTGGCAAAGAAAAGATGTTGGAGTTTTGTTTGGGGCATAGTAGGATACTACTGTGATTAGGGAATCAGAAAAAAAACATGTTAGTATGAGGTATCTCCCTTCAGGGTCTTTGATCTCTGGCTGGAGGGAAAAGGTGTTGTGCGATGGAATGCCACCAATACACCTCTTTGTTTGGTTTTAGCTGAAGCCGTAAAAACTTGAGGGTATAAAGGGCTAAAATATTTAGGAGTCGCTGTAGTAGTAAAATGGGTCTCCCGGAGACACACGACGTTGATGCTAAAGAGCGAAAGACTTTAGTTGTTTTTTGCGGTATGTTTAATCCCTGTACATTTAAAGTAAGTACATTCAAGGGGACCCATGGGAAGGGTAAAAAATAAATATAGTCAAGATTTGTCTTTACAAATTGTTACAAACACTTACCTTAGAGAGGAGCAAGAACCAGTAGAGGAGTAGGAAAAAGTTTGTGAGATAAAGAAGGGGGGTAAGATTTATGTAAACAATCAACATTAAGAAAGCGGCGTGCTGGGGACATGAAAATCACAGACCCAGAGGCCAAACAACTATCCAGGGAAGTCCTCTGAAATAATAGGAAGCAGAAATACCCAAAGATAGAAAGATGGGGGGAGCAGTGACAGTCTCCCGAGACCACGACAGCCAAAACTTATAAGTATAAAGTAAATTGCGTTGACACCCAAAATCAGCAATGATAAGTAATATGTAAAGAAAAGGGGATGGGAAAAAGGGGTGGGTAAGGGAGGTTAGGAAGTGAAGATTGGGAAGGAGTGGGAAATCAATGAGTAGGAACACATTATATATATATATATATATATATATATATATATATATATATATATATATATAAAAAGGGGAAACATGAATTATTAATAAGTCTGTTTTCGAAAGTATATTCAGAATATTCTTAAAAAAGTGTTTAAGGTTAACTAAAATAACTGATGCTGCTAAAGCTACCTTCAAGGGAAGTATTCTGCTTTCTAATAACAGTATTATGAGACAAATATGAAACTCCTGAAAGTAGCTACATATAGAAATGGTTGGTTTGGGTATAGTGAAATAAGGTCAAATGGGACTACATATATATATACATATACATTCACACATATATACATACACATAAAAAAAAGGGGGAGGGGGAAATGGGTAAAAAGGGGATGGGGGGTGGTAGAAGTAAAGGAAGCTATATGTTTAAAAACATAAAAAGTATATTTTCTGGGATAAATGAGGCTAGGGATATTAATAAGCTCTATTCATTTATGTTTTAGTTCAGTTAAGGGTGAACTGGGGTTTTTTAACCATTACCAATATATCGAAAAAAGTAAAAAAAAAAAAGAAAAAGCAGAACATGTTTGAGAAACAGTTGAGTTTTGGCGGCTTCTGTCATTTTTGGTGTTGGAGGATTCTCGTGGAGAGTCAGGCATAGCGCGGCAGCGAGGACCATTAGAAAAATAGAAGATCTATCCATGAGATGTAGATCTTGCAAGGTATTTTGCAACTCATTATAAGATCTGCAGGTGTATTTGGTACCTTGATAAAACATACTTCACCTGTATCTTTCATATTGTTCTGTCATCTCAGCCACGCGGAAGATCTGAGCGTATCCTGGAGATAGATGATTTGTATGAGGAGAGTAGATTTCTTATCTTGTTATCCAAAAGAACGATCTGCAACTCTTGCTGTTAAAAATCTTGCATTTTATTAATACGCTGCAAAAGACACACACTATATTACCAAAAGTATTGGGGCGCCTACCTTTACACACACATGAACTTTACCACATACCCACTGGGCACTTAAACCCCCTTCCTAACCAGACCAATTTTCAGCTTTCGGTGCTCTCACATTTTGAATGACAATTACTCAGTCATGCAACACTGTACTCATATGAAATTTTTGTCCTTTTTTCACACAAATAGAGCTTTCTTTTGGTGGTATTTGATCACCTCTGGTTTTTATTTTTTGCGCTATAAATGAAAAAAGAACAAAAATTCTGTAAAAAAAAATGCATTTTTCCTTGTTTCTGTTATAAAATTTAGCAAATTATAGTAATTTTTCTTCATAAATTTTGGCCAAAATTTATACTGCTACATATCTTTGGTAAAAATAACCCAAATCAATGTATATTATTTGATCTTTATGAAAGTTATATCTATATGGCTTTTGTTGTATGTTGTTCAAGAATTTGTCCTCCAGGTTAGCTATAAATAATTTAGCATTTTGGGGTGCCATTTTACTTCCCATAGCAATACCCATACACTGAAGATTGATGTTATTATTAAAAGTGAAATAGTTGTGTGGTAGAATTAATTCAATGAGCTGTGTAAAGCCGCGTACACACGGGCGGACTTTTCGACCGGACTGGTCCGACGGACTTTCCGGCGGACTTCCGACTGACTTTTTAACGATCGGACTTGCCTACACACGATCACACCAAAGTCTGACGGATTCGTACGTAATGACGTACACCGGACTAAAATAAGGAAGTTGATAGCCAATAGCTGCCCTAGCGTTAGTTTTTGTCCGTCGGACTAGCATACAGACGAGCAGATTTCTGGGTCCGGTGGAGTTACCACGTAAAGATTTGAAGCATGTTCCAAATCTAAAGTCCGTCAGATTTTCGACTGGAAAAGTCAGCTGAAGGCACGATAAAGCCCACACACGATCGGATTGTCCGCTGGATTGTCCGTCGGACCAGTCCGATAGAAAAGTCCGCTCGTGTGTATGCTGCATAACATCCTCAGCACTGTATTTGTGATTTGGTGAGGATGATAAGAATCTGTGACATGCGGCAATCCCATCCTTGTGAGGGATGTTACTATACAGAGAATCTATATACATAGTGACTAGAAGTGTATTTGGTGATAATTGCTGTATATTGTTGATATTTTGTCAGAAAATCGATTGTATCTTGCAGGAAACTGGCAGGATTCATGACTAACGGTTTTAAGGCTTTTTCTACAAGACCTGAGATTTGTTCATTAGGTGTGCCCATCCCTGTTATGATGGGTCTACCATGTAGGTGGCAGTGCCTGTATTTTTTTTTTTGCTGCAGCAGATGGGGTAGAGAAATTAGCCTGCTGTAGTCTACAGCTGGTGGTGTGCTGCTTGCAGACATGCTGCAAGGACCTGGGACGCTATACCATCATCCCTGTCAGTGTAGGCTGCTGAGAGGTCATGAGGTATAGCAGGGACAGACTGAGGTGAGTAAGGAGGAAGAACAGAATAGCGCCCCTTTTGTGTGGCTTTCAGGTGCTCTTGCCAACGGGCTGGGTGGTGGGAGGTTAAATGCCTTGTCAAGCATGTGGTATCCAAATGACTGGTGTTTTTGCGTGTGATTAGCTACACATGTGCCAAAAAGGCCCAGACAGCTGAGCGTGGGGGAAGTGGGCTGGGAGATAACAGTTCCACAATGTGATGGAACAGGGTGGCTGCTCTTGACTCTTCCATGATGGCTGCCTCGTTGGGGTTGTGCCTCACCTTCACTTTCCTCATCTGCTCTATCTGGCACTCACGTTGCGTCAGTTACCTCTTCATCATCACCCCCTCCTTCCTCATCACTAGAGCCAACTTGGCAATATGCTTGGCTGGAAGTACATGACTGCCAATTTGTTGGTTACCAGTGCTCTCCCCTCTCTTTAGGCTCATGTTCCTACCTTCCTCAACCTCAGAACCAACATCTGAATCGAGTAATGGCTGTTTATCGTCAAGGAGCAAGTGGCTGACACTGTGCTCAAATAACTCAGCTGACTCCTCCATTCCTTATGCTGGGGCTATGGCAGGAGTAGCTGTGGACAAGGAGGCAGAAGGCAGCTGTGGTGGACTGCATACTAGACTCTGCTTGGGTGACAGAGGATGAGGAGGATGAGGATGGTTTAGTAAGCCAGTCCACCACCTCCTCTGCATGCTGTGGCTGGATAGTATGGGCAACATCACTAAATAGAGGAAATGATGCCCTGCCTGAGGACTGACCACATCCACCTTTGCCTGAGGATACATATGCTGCTGCCCCCCTCACAGTGCCATGGGACAGTCTGCCTCTCCCTGTTGGCCTCCCAGACATGATGGGGTGGGGGTAGCTTATTACCGAAATGTAATAGAGAAGGGGAAATGTGTACTTGGATGCACTTTAATCCATGGAAAGTGGTGATTAGTACACTTTAACTTGAGTACTCACTACACAGACACACTCCACTCATACACTACAATATACTGCAGTTAAACTGCACTGACGCACTTCTATATACTGCAGTAAACGTGTACTAACGCACCTCCGTGTACTGCAGTAAACGTGCACTAACGCACCTCAATATACTGCAGTAAACGCGCACTAACGCACCTAAATATACTGCAGTAAACGCGCACTAACGCACGTCAATATACTGCAGTAATCGTGCACTAACGCAGTTCAGTATACTGCAGTAAACGTGGACTAATGCAGTTCAATATACTGCAGGAAACGTGCACTAACACACCTCAATATACTGCAGTAACGTGCACTAACACACCTCAAAATACTACAGTAAATGTGGACTAAAGCAGTTCAATATACTGCAGGAAACGTGCACAAATGCACCTCAATATACTGCAGTAACGTGCACTAACGCACCTCAATATACCACAGTAAAAGTGCACTAACGCACCTCAATATACTACAGTAACGTGCACTAACGCACCTCAATATACCAGAGTAAAAGTGCACTAATACACGTCAATATACTGCAGTAAACGTGTACTAACGCACCTCCGTGTACTGCAGTAAACATGCACTAACGCACCTCAATATACTGCAGTAACGTGCACTAACGCATCTCAATATACCACAGTAAAAGTGCACTAACGCACCTCAATATACTGCAGTAAATGTGCACTAACACACCCCAATCTACTGCAGTAAACGTGCACTAACGCAGTACACTCTACTGCAGTAAATGTGCACTAACACAGTTCAATATACTGCAGTAAACGTGCACTAGCGCACCTCAATATACTGCAGTAAACGAGCCCTGATACACTAAAGTAAAAATGAATGGTCGCACTACACTCATACTGCACTATCACTATATTCACACTACACTGATACTCTAACTCACAGTAGAATCACAAAAGCATACTAACTTGCTAGTAGCAACGAACAGAGCCCTGTCCTATCTATAGTATCTCACAAAAGTGAGTACACCCCTCACATTTTTGTAAATATTTTATTCTATCTTTTCATGTGACAACACTGAAGAAATGACACTTTGCTACAATGTAAAGTAGTGAGTGTACAGCTTGTATAACAGTGTAAATCTGCTGTCCCCTCAAAATAACTCAACACACAACCATTAATGTCTAAATCGCTGGCAACAAAAGTGAGTACACCCCTAAGTGAAAATGTCCAAATAGAGCCCAATTAGCCATTTTCCCTCCCCGGTGTCATGTAGCTCGTTAATGTTACAAGGTCTCAGGTGTGAATGGGGAGCAGGTGTGTTCAATTTACATTGTAGCAAAGTGTCATTTCTTCAGTGTTGTCACATGAAAAAATATAATAAAATATTTAAAAAATGTGAGGGGTGTACTTACTTTTGTGAGATACTGTATCTCCACGCCAATATCACACGCAAATGGCTGCTCTAGGAATGATCCTTTTATAGTGGGGGTGGGTCTATGAGCATTGAGCCATGATTGGGCATAGTCATCATTACTTTCTCCAATCATGGCTCTGATAGTGTTCTGTGCCCTGATTGGGCAAATTCTTCATTGCTTCAGCCAATCAGGGCTTCCAATGAACTGTGTGATGCGCAGTGCATTGTGGGGCACTTGGCGGGCAGAACAAACTGTCCAATGCACCGACAATTTGAGTGTTCGGCGAATGTTTGGCCCAAATTCATGCTCGAATTCATGCTCAGGCCGAACCGTTTGCCCAGCACTAATACACCTCATCCCTGTGCTCTGTGCATTACTTATTCCTGACCCCCGCACACTGTACATTACACATCTGACCCCTGCACTATGTACGTTACCCACCCCACAACCCTGTAGTATGTGCGCCAGCCACCCCTAACCCCAGCACTATGTGTGTTACCCACCCAAGACCCCTGTACTATGTGCGCTATTCACCCCCAGGCCCCTGCACTATACGTGTTACCACCCCAGACTCCTACACTATGTGTCTTACCCACCCCAGACCCCTGCACTATGTGTGTTACCTACCTGAGACCCCCGCAGTATGTAAGTTAGCCACCTCAGACCCATGTACTATGTGCGATACCCACCCCAGACCCCTGCGCTATATACATTACCGATCCCAGACTCTTGCACTATATTGTTACCCAACCCCTGCACCATGTACATTACAAACTTCTGACCCCTTCACTCTGTATGTTGGTTCAAGTTTTAAGCCCCTCCCACTGTTGTGCTAAAATTTCCCCACCCACCACCCCGCCCTCTACTCTGATCTCAGGTATTCTTTTTTTTCAAAAGTTCCCAGGAATAGTATCCAGAAGGCGATGGAGTATAGATTTTAGGTTTACTCCAATGAAAGCACGGATTTCTGACTCACATACTCCTAATTTTAGAGCAAAATATATTTTACGTAGTAAGATTGAATAAAGACACCAGTCCATCCAACTTAACCTGTGTAGGTGTGTGTGTGTCTGCAATTATATTTCTATCAATTCCCATTTCTGATATGCCTGTATATTATGTTCAGTAAGATGGAAATTGTGCAAAAAAACTGTGCTTGTGTTTATACCAGGAAATTCTAGAGTACTTCATACTTCCCTCTGTTGACCAGCTTTATAGAGATGTGTATTTCATTTTCCAGCAAGACTTGGCACCTGCCCACACTGCCAAAAGTACCAATACCTGGTTTAATTATTATGGTATCACTGTGTTTGATTGTCCAGCAAACTCACCTGTCCTAAGCCCCATAGAGAATCTGCGGGGTATTGTAAAGAGGAAGATGAGAACCCAGACCCAACAATGCAGACGAGCTGAAGGCTGCTATCAAAGCAACCTGAGCTTCCATAATATCTTAGCAATGCCATAGGCTGATCACCTCCATGCCACGCCGCAACGATGCAGCAATTTTTTGCAAAAGAAGCCCCAACCAAGTATTGAGTGCATACTATACTGTACATGGACATACTTTTCAGTAAGCCAACAAATCTGTATTAAAAATCTTTTTTTTTATTGGTTTTATGTAATATTATACTTTTCTGAGATGCTGAATTTTGGGTTTTTACTAGCTGTAAGCCATAATCATCAAAATTAAAAGAAAGAAATGCTTGAAATATATCATTCTGTGTGTAATGAATCTATATAATATACAAGTTTCACTTTTTGAATTGAATTACTGAAATAAATTAACTTTTTAAAGATAATATTCAAATTTTTTGAGATACACCTGTATATATAAAAAAACAATAGTGTACCGTAGCAGCAACTCAACTGTGAGATACTTGACACAGTGCAATAAATCATAAATATCAGAGCTGCACTAAAAATTTGTGCTTAGAGATCGGCTTTTCTTTTTCTTCACTCTGATACTTAACTGCGCTAAAAATGTAGTTCATTGAACATCAGTGTGTAATTGACATTTAATATAAATTCCAGAGTGAAAACACCAATATAAAAAAAAGTGAAAAAAAATAAACAAAAATAGAAAGTCCACAAAATTCACCTTATGAAATACATAATTGTAGTAAAGATCCATCACTGTTTCCCATCCTTGTGCCAAACCACCAAGTTCAATGGTAAAAATGCACGCTTACCTCTGTAGGTGACTCTCCATCTCTAGAGAGTCTACAAGGCTCACATTTAAATCCTCCAATGGTAAACAGTAGGTAGTGGCTCCAAGCTCTCTCTTTAGGAGGCAGAGAACGTGTGATAATCATCACATGAGTATAAATATGGAAACAGAATGCCCCAATAGTGTAATATCCTTTATATAGTTTATAAGGAACAGTAAAATCACGCTTACATGATAAAAGAAGTTTGAACGCAAAGCAGTAACACATTCTTCGCCAGCAACACACATAACATTCACCCTCAGCACGCAATTCCGCCCTACGTGTTTAGTCACACGTGATGTCGTCCTGGGGACTATGGTGCCCATCTAAAAGTTTTTTTTAAATTATCAACACTTACTGCTGACACCACTGTCGTGCGACATTGTACCCAAACAAAATTGATGTCCCTTTTTCCCCCACAAATAGAGCTTCCACCTCTGAGCGACAATTTTGAAAAAAAAAACGATATTTTTGACTTTTTGCTATGATAAATATCCAAAAACAAATTTCTTCATCAGTTTAGGCCAATATGTATTCTTCTACATATTTTGGGTAAAACTCCCCCCAAAAAATGCAATAAGCGTATATTGATTGGTCTGTGCAAAGGTTATAATGTCTACAAAATAGGGGGATATACAGTATTTATGGCATTTTTAATATATATATATATATATATATATATATATATATATATATTTATTTATTTATTTATTTATTTATTTTTACTAGTAATGGCAGTGATCAGTGATTTTTAGCAGGACTGCGACATTGCGGTGGGCAGATCGGACGCACTTTGACACTTTTTTAGGACCACTGACATTTATACAGCGATCAGAGCTAAAAATAGCCACTGATTACTATATAAATGTCACTGGCAGGGAAGGTGGTAACACTAGGGGGCGATCAAGGGGTTAAGTGTTCCCTATGAGTGTTTCTAACTGTGGGGGGAGGGGACTGACTGGGAGTAGAGAGAGATCCCTGTTCCTGATTACTAGGAACAGCAGATCTCTCTCTACTTCCCTGACAGAACGGGGATCTGTCTGTTTACATTGACAGATCCCCGTTCTGGCTCTCCGAGGAGCGATCGCGGACATCGTGGCTGCCGGCCGCACGCATCGGCTCCATGCCTTGGGCAGTGCACGCCCCCTATAGCTCTTCAAGCGGCCGACGTACACCTACAGGGGTTTGCGCAGCCATGCCAACCTGTCCCAGTATAATGATGTTGGTTGGTCGGCAAGGGGTTTAGGTTGAACCGCTTCTTGTCCAACTTCATTGAGTGACCATGTATCCTCTTGAACGACCGAATGAGACGAGACTGAATAGTTTCCTATACTAGGACCACCATTGAGGAATTTATATATTGTGATCATATCTCCTCTTAAGAGTCTCTTCTCCAGGAAAAATAAGCAAAATGTGTGTAGACTTTGCTCATAACTGAGGTCCTCCAGCCCCCTTATTAGTTTTATTGCCCTTCTCTGGACTCTCCATTCCAACATTCTTATGTTCAAAAGTACAAATCGCTCTATTATTACAGATTTATAATAATGTAAAACATCATTTTCCTTTGTAAGGGAATAATGATCTGGCAAAAAAGACACCAAAGTAAATACATCCGAGGTATATTAGTAACAGATAATGATTACGCTTTACATTCTTCCCTTGTCATGTTCTTGTATCACATACATAATGCAACAAAAAGCTTTCATCTTTCTATCATTTAACTCTAAATATGATGCGCTGAAGCATCTTGATATGATCCACGCCTACAAGTGACACCATTAACATGCATTAGACTTTAGTATCATTATGTGTGTCATAAGGAGGCAATCCATAATTGTACGATTCTCCCTAAGTAATAAAGGGATAGCAGTTGTGTTTTATTCAAATAGGTTTGACCATGTATTTCTACAAAGAATCACACAGACATATCTGCTATTTGTTTTACACCTTTCCCGACCTTTCACTGAGTACAAAAACCCAGTTAGGTACCCTCAGGATTTTAGTTTCCATGGGTACTGTTTAGCAAAGTCCTGGTTGACATAGAAAAGCTTACATAAAACCATATTATTATTCCTCTGGTAAGACAGGTACTGTAAAACTACTATGAAATACTTTTTTTCCCCAAAATATATTTAAAGGATAACTCCACTTTAACCACCTCAATACAGGGCACTTACACCCCCTTCCTGCCCAGGCCATTTTTCAGCTTTCAGCGCTCTCACACTTTGAATGACAGTTGCATGGTCACATATCACACCAATAGAGCTTTCTTTTGGTGGTATTTAATCACTCCTGGGTTTTTTTTTCATAAAGAAAATAAAAACGACCAAAAATGTTTTTCTTAGTCTCTGTCAGTAAATTTTGTAAATAAGTAATTTTTCTCCTTCACTGATGGGCGCTGATGAGGCAGCACTGATGGGCGCTGATGAGGTGGCACTTATGGACACTGATGAGGTGGCACTGATGAGGAGGCACGAATATGCCGCACTTATGGGCACGGATAGGTGGCACTGATGAGTGGCACTGGTGGGCACTGGGCACAGATAGACAGCACTGGTGGGCACAGATAGGCAGCACGGATAGGATGCACTGATGGGCACTTATGGGCATTGATGGGTGGCATTGATGGGCCACAGTGATGAGCATTGGTGCGCATCAGTAATGGGCATTGATGGGCAGCACTGATAGCCAGCACTGACTGGCATCACTGATTGCTGGCACTTGTGGGCACTGATTGCTGGCACTTGTGGGCACAGATTGTTGCCAATTGTGGGCACTGGTTGGCACTGATTGCTGGCAGTGGCATTGCTGGCATTGCTGGCACTTAATTGATATCAGGGCACTGATGATCTATGCCCTGATTACATTCCTAGATGTTCTCTGTGAGGAGATGCCACTGATCAGCTCTCCTCTCCTCACACTCTGTTAGTGTGAGGCGAGGAGCGCTGATTACCGGCATCTCCGTGTTTACATGTGACCATTGTTACATTGGACACAGTTGATCACATGGTTAAAGAGCCGCTGTAGCGGCTCTTTACCCCGTTCGGGTTCGCGCGGTGTCCTAGCAACACGGCGCGGCCGTGCGGTCGTTCTAGAGGGCCGTCATATGACGTCCACCCAGAACGAGAGCCGCGCCGCCCAGCCATCATTTGAGGGCTGGCGGGCGGGAAGAGGTTAATGGGAAAAGACTAATACCAAGAAATAAATAATAAAGCATATACCTTGTACAATTGCTACACAAGTCATATTGGGCTCCATTCACAAAAGCAGATGGCATGTGGTATTTAGGTGCTTTCCCAAATACCGCATGCAATCCTGAAAATGTCAATTCACTATTGTTTTGTGCAGTATTTACCACATAAATACCGCATAAAACAGGAGTTAAAGTCAATTCACAGAGGGAAATAAATAAATAAATGCAAGCAGTTAATAAGCAGTGGTCCCAGCATGCAATAGTCACGGAACCGGCAGCCGCCGGCATCCTTAATAACCTGATTGTTAAGGAGCGGGTGACTGCCGCGTCCTTTTACAACCGATGAGTCATCAGCTATCACAGAGATTCCCCGCTGACAGCTGATTTAAAACGAATTGGCGGCAATGAGAAATTAAGAAAAAAAATGCCATGCCCCCCCCCATCCATATCAGGGCCTTTGGTTCTGGAATGGATTTTGAGGGGAAGTCCCATGCCAAAATGTAAAAAAAAAAAATGGCATGGGGTCCCCCCCAAAATCAATTCCAGACCCTTTGTGCAGCCCAGCAGGTCAGGAAAGGGGGGGGGGGGAGAAACAGCATGCGCTCCCCCCCCTCTTAAACCATGCCAGGAGGCAGTTTTTGACACGTCCTTTATTAAAAAAACAAAAATTAAAACAAAATTGTCCCCTAGTGTAACTCCAACTTCATTTTCGATGAGCGCTGGCAGCTGACCTGAAAAAAAAAGCTTAGCTCCCACCAAATGAGAGCTTCGCTGCCTCCTGCCGCTAAATAAGCTAAGGGGCGGGGCCACCTGGTGACATCACCAGGTGGCCCCCCTTGTGACACAGCCTTTGTTGGGAGCAGAACTTTTATATTTTTACCCCATACTTATTTACATGGGTGGGAGTTCAGGATTAGGGGCCCCTTGTTAAAGGGGGGTTCTGGATTCTGATAAGCCCCCCACCCACAGACCTCCACAACCATCGGCCAGGGTTGTGGGGAAGAGGTCCTTGTCCCCATCGACATGGGAACCAGGTGTTTTGGGGGGGCAGAGCCAAAGCACCCCCCCATGTTGAGGGCATGTCACCTGGTATAGTTCATGAGGGACGCTCGCTTGCCCCCTTTTCCTGACCTGCCTGGCTGCATGCTTGGATAAGGGTCTGGCATGGATCTTGGGGGGGGCCACACGCTATTTAAACATTTTTTTTGGCATGGGGGTTCCCCTCAAAATCCATACCAGACTTTAGGGGCCAGGTATGGCTTGGGGGGGAGCTCAAATGTGTCTTTTTTCTTAATTTTTCATTGCCACAATTCTTTTTACATTCATCTGTCAGGTTGTTTACTGTTTTTTAAGTCCAGCGGCGGCCACCCGCTCCTTAACAGCCAGCTGTTTACACTGTTTGTTAAAGGAGTTGTATAGGCAAAAGGTTTTTTTATCTTAATGCATTCTATGCATTAAGATAAAAAAACTTCTGTGTGTAGCAGCCAACCCAGCACCCCGAATGACCTTTCCTTTTCAATCTGCAGCTCAGTAATTTTCTGTAAAATGCAATATGGCTACCTGGAGGCATTCTGTACACAGTGTACGGAACGCCCCCCAGAAATGTCATTTCCTGCTTGTGTGATTGGCTTACTGATTTTTCCAGAAGCCTGCAACAAGATACATGTCAGATTTTGATATCCCCTGCAGGAAAGATGTCATTTTTGGTGGGATGCTCCCAAAGGGAAATCACATCTAGGGATGCAGACCCTGCCACTTTCCCATTTAGAACACTGCACTGGCAGCAACTGATTGATAATTACAAAGTCACTCTCATTCACATTCACTTTGCATATGGACACAGACAAACAAACAACTATTTCTTTAGAATAACAAACAGTAGGAATCTGCGAAAAAGTCTGTTAAAATCCCTGCAATGTACATAGATCACCCGGAAAGAATTGTTTCATTCTCAACAAAAGTGCAGTTACTATTTAATGTAGCACCCTCTACTTAGGTAGGTGCTAGAGGTTAGGATTTTTTGCAAGTGCAGGTAAATTTAGGCAGGCCTAGCTGAAAGCTAGGCCTGTTTGTTTCGATCTGTGCAGGCTGGGAGTGGCTCAGAGTAGCAGCTGTGACTCACAAACAGCATCACTCAACGGTTACCTCCCTCTTGCTTCTAGAGGATTCCTGACCATTTGACAAATTTCCGTCCCTTCTTTGTTATAGTCTCATGTTGAAAGTGAAGAGGTTACCCAACATACGAACATTCTCGTACGACAGAATTCAACTTCAGAAGTAATGTAATGTGTTGAATTTTTTGTATGTATTCTTTAGTTTCCAAGCATGCGTAGTCTTGCTCTTACGATTTTTTTCAGACGAAAACCATACTAATTGAAGGAAATTTGGACTTTGTGTTCACGTACGATTAAAATTTTATAGCCTGCACATCCAGCTTTTGTCGTACGAAAAATCGGAATCACCTTCAAAAGCACCATACTAACAATCCGAAAATTGGCAGATCGTTAGTTGGACGAAATTTAACTGCTGATTTTCTTATCGTGTGTACGGGCCTTTACATTGGCAGTCAGAGAAGGTGTTCCCCTTTACACTGGTGGTCAGTGGAGAAATTCCCCCTTACATTGGTAATCAGTGAAGAGGTGTACCCTTACATTGTTGGTCAGTGAAGGTTTCCCCCTATACACTGGTGGTCAGTGGACAAATATCCGTTTACATTGGTAAAACGGTGCAGGTGTGCACCCTTTTAATGCTGGACAGTGAAGATGTGCCCCCTTACATGGGTGGTCAGTGAATAGTGCCCCCTTACATTGGTAGTCAGTGAAGAAGTGCTCCTTACATTGGTAGTCAGTAAAGAAGTGCTCCTTACATTGGTGGTCAGTGAAGAAGTGCTCCTTACATTGGTGGTCAGTGAATAGTGCCCCCTTACATTGGTGGTCAGTGAATAATGCCCCCTTACATTGGTGGTCATTGAATAGTGCCCCCTTACATTGGTGGTGAGTAAATAATGCCCCTTTACATTGGTGGTCAGTGAATAGTGCCCCCTTACATAGGTAGTCAGTGAAGAAGTGCTCCTTACATTGGTGGTCAGTACAGAAGTGCTCCTTACATTTGAGGTCAGTAAAGAAGTGCTCCTTACACTGGTGGTCAGTGAACAGTGACGGCTGGTGGTAATTTTTTTTTTGGCAGGCAATCACGGGTGGCTTCTCCGTCTCTCCTTCGGGGGCATCACGAGCAGCTTCCTCTTCCCCTGCTTGGCGGCTTCCGTCTCCTCCCCCCCCTCTTCGGCGGCCAATCAGAATGCTTCTCCTTTCAGCCAATCTGGAAACGGGTCTCAGACCTGCACTTCCTGATTGGCGCGAGAGGTGACTCAGTGTGAGAATAGTGAATATTCGTTTGCTATTCTAACACACCTGGGTGGGCTCTGAGCACAATGCTCTGCATCCAGAGTCCACCCTATTTTAAAGCCTATTAGAGCCTCCGGCTCTAATGTGTTCCTTTAAAAAAAACACTCCCTTCACTATAATTCATGCGCCCGGCTTCCTGAGAGGGGCCGGACTCGTGGATAGGGGATGGCGGCAGCATGGATAGGAGAGGCAGCGCCTGTGCGCCTCTAATGTACAGGCCGCCCAAGTGAAGAAGTGCTCCTTACATTGGTGACCAGTGAAGAAGTGCTCCTTACATTGGTGGTCAGTGAAGAAGTTCCCCTTACATTGGTGGCCAGTGAAGAAGTTCCCCTTACATTTATGGCCAGTGAAGAAGTGCTCCTTACATTGATGGCCAGTAAAGAAGTGCTCCTTACATTGGTGGCCAGTGAAGAAGTTCCCCTTACATTGGTGGCCAGTAAAGAAGTGCTCCTTACATTGGTGGTCAGTGAAGAAGTGCCCCTTACACTGGTGGCCAGTGAAGAAGTGCTTCTTACATTGGTGGCCAGTGAAGAAGTGCTCCTTATATTGGTGGCCAGTAAAGAAGTGCTCCTTACATTGGTGGTCAGTGAAGAAGTGCCCCTTACACTGGTGGCCAGTAAAGAAGTGCTCCTTACATTGGTGTCCAGTGAAGAAGTTCCCCTTACATTGGTGGCCAGTGAAGAAGTGCTTCTTACATTGGTGGCCAGTGAAGAAGTGCTCCTTACATTGGTGGGCAGTGAAGAAGTTCCCCTTACATTGGTGGCCAGTGAAGAAGTTCCCCTTACATTGGTGGCCAGTGAAGAAGTGCTCCTTACATTGGTGGCCAGTGAAGAAGTGCCCCTTATATTGGCAGCCAGTAAAGAAGTGCTCCTTACATTGGTGTCCAGTGAAGAAGTTCCCCTTACATTGGTGGCCAGTGAAGAAGTTCCCCTTACATTGGTGGCCAGTGAAGAAGTGCTCCTTACATTGGTGGCCAGTGAAGAAGTGCCCCTTATATTGGCAGCCAGTAAAGAAGTGCTCCTTACATTGGTGGCCAGTGAAGAAGTGCTCCTTACATTAGTGGCCAGTGAAGAAGTGCTCCTTACATTGGTGACCAGTGAAGAAGTGCCCCTTACATTGGTGGCCAGTGAATAGTGCCCCCTTACCGTGTTGGTCAGGAAAAAAGTGTTCCCTTACATTAGTGGTCAGTGGGAGAAGGGCCCCTTGTATTGTTGATCAGGGGGAGAAGGATCCTCTTACATTAGTGGTTGAGAAATGTTGATCCTGAGAGTGAGAATGTGGACCAGCCAAGCTCACAATTCCATCATGTTCATGATGCTATGAGTTGTATCTTTAAAAATGTTTCAACATTCCAGTTAAAGAAGACAGTCTAAAAAATGAAGGGCTTTACATAGTTGTTCATTTCCTATAGGGCAGATCTAGGATGAACAGTTTCTTTTGCATCAAAATAAAGATTATTCTGGTTATTGGAGAAAATAACTGGTTTGTGTTAATGTTGTTGAATTCATCTACATCCAAAAGGTGGCAGTAGCAGCACATGCAGCTACACATAAGTTAGTTTTTGGAAATGGACACATACTGTTTATGGGAAGAATAGTTAAAATAATAGGGAAAAGCAGGTTATTTTTGAAGAGAACTTACAGAAAAAAAATAATAAAAAATTCTGACCCTTTCACAGACAAACAAGGCACCCACTGTGGTGATTTATCCAGCAGTGGCACAGATAATGACATGCCTTATTAGGTCCACTAAAAATACTTTTTGATGTGAAAGTGTCGTTTCTCATGAAGTTAAATAGTGTGTAATTCCATTGTGATAGTTTGATGCATAAAGACTGCCACATTTCAATGTAATAGATTGCACTTAACCACTTCAGCTTTTGATTTACCCCCCTTCCTGACCAGGTCATTTTTTGTGATACCGCACTGCGTCGCTTTAACGGACAATTGCACGGTCATGCGACGTTGTACCCAAATGAAATTGATGTCCCTTTTTTCCCACAAATAGAGCTTTCTTTTTGGATTTTTATTTCATGCGCTTTCAACAAAAACAGAGTGACAATTTTGAAAAAAAAAACAACATTTTTTACTTTTTGCTATAATAAATAATATCCCCCCCAAAAAATGTAAAAAAACTAATTTCTTCCTCGGTTTAGGCCAATAGGGGATAGATTTATGACATTTTTATTTTAATTTATTTTTTTACTAGTAATGGCAATGATCTGCGATTTGTAGCGGGACTGCAACATTACGGCGAACAGATTGGACACTTTTGAAACTTTTTTGGGACCAGTGACATTTATACAGCGATCAGTGCTATAAAAATGCACTGATTGCTGTATTAATGACATTGGCAGGGAAGGGGTTAACACCAGGGGTGTTCAAAGGGCTAAGTGTGTCCTAGGGAGATGCTTTCTAACTGTGGGGAATGGACTGACAGGGAGTAGAGAGAGATCGCTGTTCCTGATCACTAGGAACAAGCAATCTCACTCTACTCCCCTAACAGAACGGGGATCTGTTTGTTTACACTGGCAGATCCCCGTTCTGCCTCTCTGTGGAGCAATCGCAGGTAGCCGGTAGACATCGAGACCCGCTGATTGGCTCCCCCAATAGCGAATGGGCACGTGTGCCCACAGATCACGATGTACGCGCCCGGCGTACAATGATGGCTATTCGCGCCAGGAGGGCCAACCTGCTGCAGTACTGTGGCAGCTGGTCAGGAAGTAGTTAAAAGCTTAATTCCAGGTATGGAATTTATTGTATCATGTATTAGTATATCTTGGACTAATGTATATATGGATATGCCATACCCGTGAGACCGCTGTTGAAGCGGAGAACCACTTTAGTACCCATTACTACTGCAGTTATTGCCGCTGTACCCGAGTCCAGTTGGGCACGGGTGCCTTCAATTTTCTCAATGAATGGAAGGCATTCTCTGATTGGACGAGGTGGAGAATCAACATCATGATCTACACCTTGTCCTAATTACACCCCCCTCCAATTACCCCTCCATCCATTCCCCCTGTTGCCTGGGCCCCCTTGATAAACTGATGGGGCCTGGACCCTTTACAGGAGGCCTAGCTGTACCACCTTATCGGTGCCCCTGGGTACCCATGCCAAGACAAAGGTGATCACTGTTGTAGCGATGATCATTATGCTGCCCTGCTGCAGAGTGAACACAGGAGGGTTGCTTGCTAAGTATGGACGCTATTCAAAGATTACCAGAACATTTTCTCAGTAAATGCAAAGCATTCCCTGATTGGACAATGTTGAGATTGTGACATTACCGCTCTGCTTCTCCACCTCGTCCAATCAGAAAACATTTTGCATTCATTGAGACTAATGCAAGGCGTATTGTAAATGCCCATGCCAATCCATTAAGGTAAAAAAAAAAAAAAATTTTGACTTTAGAACCACTTTATTCAGAGTATCCTCTGTGAAGACATCAGTGTGCAGCTTTTCCATTGGAATATACTGAGTTACAGTGTCCTGGCGGTTTGCAATTCTGCCTTGTAGCGCTGAGGTCATTTATTTAAATCCTAACCAGGACACTACTTGCATGGAGTTTGCATGTTCTCCATTTGCTTGTGGGGGTTTCCTGACAAACTACAAAGAGATGCTGGTAGGTTAATTGTCTCCTGTCCAAAATGGCCCTAGTACATGTATGTATGCATAATAGATAGGGACCTGTAAGTTCCTTGATGGCAGAGACTGATGTGAATGTAAAATATATAGGCACTAGGTGGGTGCGTTAAAATACCTGTAATAAACGTAGAGCTACCCCCCGCAGGAGCCACTGTAGTTGGGCAGGTTTTTTCCCAAATTAGTGCAGAGGCAGCCAGGCAGGTAGCAAAAGTCCACTCACACAGGATCATTGAACAGTCTAGGGCAGTGATGGCGAACCTTGGCACCCTAGATTTGGAACTACATTTCCCATGATGCTTACCCATACCTCCCAACATTTTGAGATAGAAATGAGGGACACCTACTAACAAACATATGTAGGCATAGGCCATGCCCCCTTAAAGGAGAATTAACAAATAAAAAAAGGTTAATTAAATCCACAAGTGCTTTTTTTTGAACCACTTCCATACCGGGCCATTGTCATATGACATTCGCAGGAACACTCTGTCCCTCCGGGCGGGCATCATATGACGTCCTAGGTTCTTCACCACGTGACCAGCTGTGTCCAATCACAGCCGTGTCAAAAAACCTTGGTAATGAGCTGTTACCGGGCTCTCCTCCTCACACACTGATCGTGTGTGAGGAGGAGATTGCGGGAACAGCTCGTTACTGCCTACAGTATACACCAAACACACTAACTGCCCCCCCCCAATAAAGAGGACCTGTCACCACCCATGAAAGTACCTGTCACAGCCCATCTGAATACCCGAGTACCTGTCATCAGCCCATCTGAATACCAGAGTACCTGTTACCAGCCCATCTGATTACTGGAGTACCTGTCATCAGCCCATCTGAATACCCGAGTACCTGTCACTAGCCCATCTGAATACTCGAGTACCTATCATCAGCCCATCAGAGTGCCCGAGTACCTGTCACCAGCCCATCTGAATACCTGAGTACCTGTCACCAGCCTATCAGAGTACCCAAGTACCTGTCACCAGCCCATCTGAATACCTGAGTACCTGTCACCAGCCTATCAGAGTACCCGAGTACCTGTCACCAGCCCATCTGAATACCTGAGTACCTGTCACCAGCCTATCAGAGTACCCAAGTACCTGTCACCAGCCCATCTGAATACCCGAGTACCTGTCACCAGCCCATCTGAATACCTGAGTACCTGTCACCAGCTCATCAGAGTACCCGAGTACCTATCTGCAGCCCATGCCTCATAGGATATACATCGGCAGGGCTGGACTGGGACAAAAATTTGGCCCTGGACTTCATCCAGACTGGCCCACTTTGACAGGTCTCTCCCATGCCGGCTTGCCACCCAAGCCCCCCCCCCCCACTAGCCATTAGCCGTTCTACATTATTTCTCTTATAGGCAGTACCAGTGGGGAAGCTAGACATTATTTCACCTGGGGCAAAGAATCAGTTTGGCGCCCCCCCCAATGGGACAAGATTAGGCAGGAAAGTGAGGCCGCCCTCCTTCCAGATCGTATGATGAGCTTCTCAGTGTTGACTCCTGAGCATCATGTCTGTATTCAGGCGCGCTGCATAACTAGCCAGGGAGAGGAGGTGAGCACTGCGGGGGGGGGGGGGGGGACAGAGGACCGGAGGGAGGCAGCGGTCCACTGTCACTGAAATCGGCCCACCGGGAAACTCCCTGTAGTCCCAATGGCCAGTACATGTCTGTACATCGGGGTGTTTGCTTTCCAAAATGGAGTCATTTTGTGGGTAATTCCATTGTCCTGCTCCAGGACCTTCAAAAGTGTGATAGGAAGAAAAAAATGAAAATAAAAACAATAATAATAATTTCTTAATTTTCCCAAGAATTGTGGGAAAAAAAATTCAACTTCAAAAAACTCACTATGCCTCTTACTAAATACCTTGGACTGTCTACATTCCAAAAAGGGGTCATTTGGGGGGTATTTGTACTTTTCTGACATTTCAGGCCCTCAAGAGATGAGATAGGCTGTCAGTGCATCAGGTATGATCAATTTTTAATAATTTGCACCATAGCTTGTAGACTCTAACTTTCACACAGACCAAATAATATACACTTATTTGGGTTATTTTCACCAAAGATACAGTGGGGACGAAAGTATTCAGACCCCCTTACATTTTTCACTCTTTGTTATATTGCAGCCATTTGCTAAAATCATTTAAGTTCATTTTTTTCCTCATTAATGTACACACAGCACCCCATATTGACAGAAAAACACAGAATTGTTGACATTTTTGCAGATTTATTAAAAAAGAAAAACTGAAATATCACATGGTCCTAAGTATTAAAAGTATAATTTTATTATAGAAAAAAAAAAAAGTGTTTTTTTTCCCCTAAATTTTCGCATTTTTTCACTTATGTCGCAAAAGATAAAAAACCCAGTGGTGATTAAATACCACCAAAAGAAAGCTCTATTTGTGTGAAAAAAATAATAAAAATTCTGTTTGGGTACAGTGTTGCATGACTGAGTAATTGGCATTCAAAGTGCGAGAGCACTGAAAGCTGAAAATGGTCTGAGCAGGAAGGGTGTATAAGTGCCCGATATTGAAATGGTTAACCACTATTGTTCCTTTATATTGGCTTTTAAAATGTACAAATGCAGCAATTTAGAATTTGGATGAAAGGTTTAGCACTGGGAAACACTTTTTGAAAGATAAAAAATGCATTTTATATACAACTATATAGATCAGATCAAAATGAGGGACAAATGAGGAGGAAAAAGGGACAGAGGGACATTGCTCCAAATCAGAGACAGTCCCTCGAAATCAGGGACAGTTAGGAGCTATGCTTACCTACACTGCAGAGTGCATTAGCATCATGGGAAATGTAGTTCCAAAACATCTGGGGTGCCAAGGTTTGCTATCACTGATCTAGGAGATGTCTTTTTGAGGTTTATTGCTTGAAGAAATTTAGCAGCAGAGGGATAGTGGGGTATGGGATACTCCAAAACATTTAAGCCCAGTTAATGCTGACAGGCGTTCAGGAGGTGCTACTTTCACCAACTGACACCTGATTTTTTTCGCATTTGTTCTATTTAATTGATGAACGGCTTCCATTAAAGGCGAAGTAGAGCCAAAGCTGCAATAGTTTGTCATGAATATTCATGTTGAAGTAATTGCATCATACTTTGTGGACTATTTATCACTGATTTCTATATTGGACTATATATTGCACTAATCTAATCTGGACACTTTAATTTGTTTGTTTCACTTATATTATATTATTTATTTAAGTTTTGTGCTATAAGCACTGGGAGTTTGTAAGAATTTTGGTAAATATTAGGAGAAACTGAATTTTCAAACTTTACCACTTCAGCTCCAGAAGGTTTTACCCCCTTCCTGACCAGGCCTTTTTTTGCGATACGGCACCTCTGCGATTTTTATTTTTTGTGCTGTAAACAAAAAAAGACTGACAATTTTGAAAAAAAAAATAATATTTTTTACTTTCTGCTATAAAACACATCCAATAAAAAAAAAATGTAAAAAATCGAATTTCTTCATCAATTTAGGCCAATACAGTGCCTTGCAAAAGTATTCACCCCCCCCTTGGTTTTTTACCGATTTTGTGTGTATATATTTACCCCCTTTGTTATGAAGCCCATAAAAAGCTCTGGTGCAACCAATTACCTTCAGAAGTCACATAATTAGTGAAATGAGGTCCACCTGTGTGCAATCTAAGTGTCACATGATCTGTCATTACATATACCCACCTTTTTGAAAGGCCCCAGAGGCTGCAACACCTAAGCAAGAGGCACCACTAACCAAACACTGCCATGAAGACCAAGGAACTCTCCAAACTAGTAAGGGACAATGTTGTTGAGAAGTACAAGTCAGGGTTGGGTTATAAAAAAATATCCAAATCTTTGATGATCCCTAGGAGCACCATCAAATCTATCATAACCAAATGGAAAGAACATGGCACAACAGCAAACCTGCCAAGAGACGGACGCACACCAAACTCACGGAACGGGCAAGGAGGGCATTAATCAGAGAGGCAGCACAGAGACCTAAGGTAACCCTGGAGGAGCTGCAGAGTTCCATAGCAGGGACTGGAGTATCTGTACATAGGATGACAATAAGCCATACACTCCATAGAGTTGGGCTTTAAGGCAGAGTGGCCAGAAGAAAGCCATTACTTTCAGCGAAAAACAAAATGGCACGTTTTGAGTTTGCGAAAAGGCATGTGGGAGACTCCCAAAACGTATGGAGGAAGGTGCTCTGGTCTGATGAGACAAAAATTGAACTTTTTGGCCATCAAAGAAAACACTATGTCTGGCGCAAACCCAACACATCACATCACCCAAAGAACACCATCCCCACAGTGATGGTGGTGGCACCTTCATGCTGTGGGGAGGTTTTTCAGCAGTCGGGAAACTGGTCAGAGTTGAGGGAAAGATGGATGGTGCTAAATACAGGGATATTCTTGAGCAAAACCTGTACCACTCTGTGTGCGATTTGAGGCTAGGACGGAGGTCCACCTTCCAGTAGGACAATGACCCCAAACACACTGCTAAAACAACACTTGAGTGATTTAAGAGGAAACATGTAAATGTGTTGGAATCGCCTAGTCAAAGCCCAGACCTCAAACTAATAGAAAATCTGTGGTCAGACTTAAAGATTGGAGAAATCAGTCTGTTCTTTCAGTAATTGAGAGTCCTGGTGGAGTCCTTCCTGCTACTTGCTCTTCTCCCTGCCATGAGGATGCAGGGGAAGGAGCAGATCAGGCGGCCGTGGTTGTGTGAGTGCTCGCATTATGCAGTGTCAGCGAGCAGAGGGAGGAACCCATAGGAGCTGACTGGGGACGCTCTCCATCTCAATAGAGACTGCGGCCCGAGTAAGATGCTGCGCATCCACTACAAATGCAAACAAAAAGACATTGCCTTTTTGTAAAAAAAAAAAAACAATTTTTAATTGGGGGGCACATAGTGGGGCACTGCATAAAGTTGGGGAGCAGTCAGGGCCCCCTCTGCCCCCCCATTGACGCCATTTAAGACCTGGCTTAAACATGGTCAGTCTGTTTCCCTCAAATCCTGAAATCACAGACCCAGGCAATGATCATCTGAGGCAATAGGCGACAAAATGCAAATTATCACTTTAACCTATTAACGTGAGAGTTCCCCTTTAAAGGTAATCAGTGGTATCACTAAATTACTGGTACTAAAAGAGTAACAGAAAGGGTCTTCACAATGGAGATAGCCAGGATCTTCGGCTAGCCTGGCATTGGTGCACTTGGTGTCCTGTTGAGCCAGATGAACCAAGTGTACTTGAAAGTATCATGGTAAGGCAAAGTGGAATGTAGGATGCTAGTAGTATCCTGGTAAGGCAGATGAAATGTAGTGACTGTTCAGCAGGGTGTAGGTGTTCCTGCAGATGTGGGCACTGGTATAGAAATGTTGCGTGAATACAGGGTCTTTGGTATTAAATGAGCTTGGTGTCTGTATACAGTGTCCGGTTGTACTACAAATACCAGGGATGTTAACAAAGACAATGGTGTCTGTATACAGTGTCCGGTGGTACTACAAATACCAGGGATGTGAACAAAGACAATTGTGTCTGTATACAGTGTCCGGTGGTACTACAAATACCAGGGATGTGAACAAAGACAATGGTGTCTGTATACAGTGTCCGGTGGTACTACAAATACCAGGGATGTGAACAAAGACAATGGTGTCTGTATACAGTGTCCGGTGGTACTACAAAATACCAGGGATGTGAACAAAGACAATGGTGTCTGTATACAGTGTCTATATGATTAAATGGGCAGGTGCCCGCTCACCCAATACTGCAACAGATGAAGCTGGTGGTGATGAACATGACTTTACAGGCTCTCCCTCTGGTTTCTGGCTCAGGGGATGGCATCTAACCTCCGCCGCGGGCTACCCGGATCAGCTAATGTCTGATTCAGATGGAGCAGAAACGGCCTCCCGGCTGTCTTTTTCTGGTGTGCTTACTGTAACATTAGGTATAATTATATTTTAATTTTTTGTATATACCCTATAGCATCCGTCCCTGAGGAAGCGTTTTAACACGAAACGCGTCGGAAATCAGGATGTAGCTATATGCCCTAATAGAATTCATATCTAGATACATATTCTTTATCAATTTTTTCAACACCTTCAATCCGGTTTGTGCTGCCAAGTTGACATGTGTACAAATATGAATTTATATATTTCATATCAACAATATCTATTTTTGCTATGTGCTGTCCATGTATATATCTATGAATTTTTGATGTCCATGCCATGTGTGCATGTGTACTGTGTATATATATGATACTGTTTTTTACACGTTTTATACTACTGCATTGTATTTTATTACTCATGTCAATCAAACATGTTTACATACAATTCAACCCATACCAGTCAATAACCTAATTTAAAGTCCCAAATTCCCTTCTTTATTTACCTGAACCAGGGATAGAGGCACATTTTTTGTGCCTCAGTTAAAGTCCCAAAACCCACCCCCCTTTTTTTATGCAGTTAAGATAGCGAGCTCATTGCTACAAGGGGATGGTGTGTGTACTCCAAATTGTGAGCGCAACCTAGGGTGGCAGCACAGCTCCTCCACAAATACAGTACAGCGAGTGAGCTTTGTCACCCTTAAAGAGGAAGCATGGCAGGATCAGCAGGTGAAATTAAAGTAAACAAATACCTAAAAGAGAAAACGAATGCAGCCACACTACTAATGACTGGCAAGTTACAATATATTACATATTTGTTCTTAGGCTTAGATGCACTTGGAACACCCAAAGATAACTGATCAATCAGCTACAAACAACGTTGTGCATCCTTCTTGCGCACAACAAAATTTGCTTGTGACGTCATCGAAAGAGAACACTTAAATCAGTTTTCACTGGAAAAAAGTTAGCAGCAAATGGTGGGTGTACATAACTTGCGCTAACTGTGGGAGGGGCTAAAAGTGGCAAAATGTAGGGATCAGGAGTGTGTAACATGCAGAATACAGGGATCATTAGTGAGGAACAGGAGTTGGGGGTATGTAATCAAAAAGGACAAGGGGGCACTCTTTACGTCTCGAGGAAAAGTCAGGCATTTCTATTAAAGTCTATGGGGCCAAAATCGCTTGTAATCTGCCAAAAAGCAGCTCATGTACTTTTTTTGAGCTTCAGGCGAGAGAACGCTCATATGTGAACAGGGGCCATTGAAATGAATGGGATTGTACATGTTGCCGGTTTTGGAGCTTCAGATCTGAGCATTTTACAAGCTGAAAAACGCTCAGGTGTGGACAGGCCCTAAAAGCTGTGAAAATGTGGACTAGACTCCCTCCAGAGGTGGTTCTGGCCAGCTCAGTAGATTGCTTTAAAAAAGGCCTGGATTCTTTCCTAAATGTACATAATATAACTGGATACAGGCGTATGTTTGTTCTTAAGTTGAATCTGTTTTGGAACAGGTACTTTTTTTAAGTGTAGCTTCAGCCAAAAAAAAAACATTTTTAAGCTTTTTGGATAACATAGGGAAGGGTTATCACCCCTGTAACATTTGTTTTGCTGTCTGTGCTCCTCTTCAGAAGATTTCCCCTCACTTTCTGTCCCAATGACAATTGGATTTAGAAAATTTTGGGTCATTGCGGAAGCAAGCCTTGGTCATAAAGCATCAGTGGAGGGACCTTTTTCCCATAATAACTCTAATGCCGCGTACACATGGGCGGACTTTTCGATCGGACTGGTCTGACGGACCGAATCCGGCAGACAATCCGACCGTGTGTGGGCTCCATCGGACCTGCAGAGGACTTTTTTGGTCAAAAATCTGACGGACTTTAGATTTGAAACATGTTTCAAATCTTTCCGACGGACTCGAGTCCGGTCGAAAAATCCGCTCTTCTGTATGCTAGTCCGACAGACGAAAACTCATGCTAGGGCAGCTATTGGCTACTGGCTATCAGCTTCCTTATTTTAGTCCGGTTGTACATCATCACGTACTAATCCGTCGGACTTTGATGTGATCGTGTGTAGGCAAGTCCGTTCGTTCAAAAGTCCGCCGGAAGTCCATCAAAAGTCCGTTGAAAGTCCGTCAGACTAGTCCAGTCGAAAAGTCCGCCCATGTGTACAACAGGTGTGAATCTCTCTTCCTAGGGGTAGATTTTCTCTCACTTCCTGTTGTCTCCCTCCGTTTGTAAAAAGGAGTCATTTGTAAGTCGGATGTTTGTAACTAGGGGACCGCCTTTACTGACATTTATAGGTAAACTTGATCCAGGGAATATCTGATGGCTTCTCGGAGGATCAGGAAGGAATTTTTTCCCCTGCTGGAGAAAATTGGATCATACTTTGCTGTTCATTTTGCCTTCCTCTGGATCATCTGCGAGTATAGGATTGTTTATATGGGATTGTATGATTTTTTAAATGTTTTTTTTAAGGATTTTTTTTTTAACCCTGTTATTGGTTGTACTAGATGGACTTGTGTCTTTTTCCAACCAGATTAACTATGTAAAGCATGGGTCTTCAAACTATGACCCTCCAGTTGTTCAGGAACTACAATTCCCATCATGCCTAGTCATATCTGTGAATGTCAGAATTTTACAATGCCTCATGGGATGTGTAGTTCTGCAACAGCTGGAGGGCTGTAGTTTGAAGATCCCTGATGTAAAGGTTCAGAAGTACATAAAGCACAGAGTACAGGGGTCAGGAGTACATAAAGCATAGAGTTTAGGGGCTAAGAGTGTATAATGCAAAGAGTGCAGGGGTCAGGAGTACATACCATACAGAATACAGGAATCAGCAGTAAATAATACACAGGGTACAGGGGTCAAGAGTACATAACAGACAGATTTCAGGGGTCAGGAGTATGTAATGTACATTGCATGGGGGTCAAGTACAATACAAATCCCCCCTTCCACTAGTACAAAATCTGGATAAATGTACTCTCAGGTCTTAAATGCAGTGGCCCCACAAGAATGAAAGAAGGTCTGCTAGGTCTCTCCCCAGCTGTGTCATATCACACTTCAGAGCTAAGGGGGAGCCCAGGACCAGTGTTAGTTTTGTAGACTAAAATATTTTCGCCGACTAAATTAATACTATTTTAGTCAATTAAAACATGACTAAAATACGACTAAAACTAAAATGGCATTTTAGTCAGTAGACTATGACTAAAACTAAATTGAAATTAGACGTCAAAATCAACACTGCACTACCACATAAGAATACATAGGGGGCATAAACTAAGCTGCTTAAAGAAAAAAATGAAGAAAAAGGCTTTTCTTATTTTTTTTTTCTTAATATTTAATGCTGGTACTATATTCAGGTAATACGTGCAATGGCATTACAGCCAATAGCGTTTACAGTTTTTTGGATTTTTTTATATTTTCAAGTTGTACTTCTGTTTGTCCAAAAGCAATATTTTTTTTTTATTTATGAAACTTGGATTTATTTATAAAGATGTTATATATTACAACGGCTAAATCTGTGCCTGTAGTGCATGTTCAAACCTTAATACCATAAAATAATAGCATGTTATTAGATTTTTACTCCAGGAGTATATAATGTTTTGCAAATCTAAACAAATAATGCATTAAAAATGTAACTAAACCCATTAGATTGTAGTCGACTAAAATGTACTGGAGATTTTAGTCGACTAAAATACGACTAAAACTAAAACAATTCAGATGACTAAAATACGACTAAAACTAAAATGGCATTTTATTCAAAAGACTAGAAATACGACTAAAACTAAAATGGCATTTTAGTCAAAAGACTATGAAATTTGGGAATGCATTACACACTGCCTGGCGGACAGATGAGAGAAGGCTGATAAATAAAAAAAGAAAAGAAAAAGATTATCACATTTCTGAGGCACAAAGGAAGAGATGTGGAGCCTGTTCCCCAGGTGCCCGGTGCTAGTGATGCCCATGCTACCATAAAAAAAAAATCAGGATACCATCTCAACAGGAATTTCTATTTCACAAATAGAATCTGCTCAAAATCTTTCACGTTGCTGTAACATTTATAGCACCTTGAAGTTTTTCCAAGTACCCTTGCCCTGCACTGCAATCATTTGTGCCCATCAGAGTACTATTCATTACTGGTGGTCTTTGCCACAATTTTTACATGGCAATTTTTGTTTAGGATATATCAGGAAATTTCAAGCACACTGGGTCACAATCCGGATTGTTTATTTATTTTATGTTTTTGTAAGTATTTTAATTTTCAATGTTGGAAGGTAATAGTATGTGGAATTTCCACTTTACTTTTTTAATTCAATAAATGAATCAAATTAAAGTGCTTGGTTATTAGTGCCTACCTTTTTTGACAGTGTGCTTTCTAGTACTGTCTCCTTCTTTTTTTGTCCATGCTACCATAGGCACAGTGGTGTATTTAGGCTTTGTGCTGCCCTAGTCCTGACTAAACTCGTGCACCCTCTAATTTAAATATGACCCACCCCTTCCTGTCAAGGCCACACCCCTTGCTGTTTAAGACCTGCCCTGAAATTTCCGAGTGGGGACACTAGTTATGAGGGCTTGGGGGGGGGGCAATGGATTTCCTTAATTTGCATAGAATTCCTCTCACTTCCTGTTTGGCTATGGGGCAGGAAGTGAAGGGAAATCTCTGCAGTGAGATGGTAAAAAATAAACTGACAGGGGTTATAACCCTCCCTTACTCTATCCAAAATGAAAAAAAAGTGTTGCCTATAGTTCTACTTTAATCACTTAAGCCCCGGACCATTTGGCTGGACAAAGACCAGAGCACTTTTTGAAATTCGGCACTGCGTCGCTTTAACTGACAATTGCGCGGTCGTGCGACGTGGCTCCCAAACAAAATTGGCGTCCTTTTTTTAACACAAATAGAGCTTTCTTTTGGTGGTATTTGATCACCTCTGCGGTTTTTATTTTTCGGGCAATTTTAACACATTTTTGGGACTATCGGCATTAATACAGCGATCAGTGCGATTAAAAATGCATTGAAATGCATTGTGCGCGCACATGCCCCCTAGTGGCCACAGGGCAAGGCGACGTTACATAACGTTGTTTCGCCCAGCTGTGCCATTCTGCCGCAGTACAACTGCGGTGGCTGATCGGCATGTGGTTAAGCACAAATTTCTGATAATTTTTATGGAGAGGACTAAGAAGATATAACCATGCCAATGGTGCAGCAGAAAACATATAGCACAGTAAGGAAGGTTTGTGGTACAGGATGAGAGGACAGTCAAAATTAGAAGCGGTGCCCCCCCCCACACACAGTTGCGGAATGCCAGCCGCTCACATACCGGAACCAGTGAGGACGATTTATGGGGGCGCTAGACTAATTTGCCTCTCAGCCCAGTCCGCCCCATAGGCCTGGTGCTACCCTAACAGTGTAGCGCAAGCCGGCGGGGACTCTTTCCGTGCTGCCCCCCTGCAAAGTGCTGCCCTAGGCTTGGGCCTTGTTGGCCTAGGCCAGGATACAGCGTTGCATAGGCATATGCATGTACATACATTGTATGAAAGTGAGTTAGGGACCTTAGATTGTAAGCTCCTTGAGGGTAGGGACTGATGTGAATGTACAATGTATATGTAAAGCGCTGCGTAAATTGACGGCGCTATATAAGTACCTGAAATAAATAAAAATAAAAATACATTGTAGGGTCAGCTTAAATGCAAGTCAGTTTCAATGTCTTTATTTTTGGGGGATTTCAGTAGGAAACCCACACAAATTCAGGAGCACATACAAACTTCGTGCATCTGAGACCCTTAAAGGAAATCAAATGCAAAAATCTGCCCCATTTTAATGTATAATGGCTGAATAATGAAGCCATTGAAACTGAAAAACAAGCAATGGCAAAACTTTGGTAACAGTTTATAAATAAAATCTAAAATCCTTCAAAAAAAATACATAATAGACCTCTAATCTTATTGATAGCCTAAAGTTGGTTTTGCTATGCATTTTAGAGTGGGTAAAGGGCAAAGGTAGATGTATTATCTTTTTAAGAAGATAAGACTACATAAAAGTCAGCCAAAAAAAAAAAATTGCCTGGTTTCACCTTTTGCTAACTTGACTCATCTCTCGAAAAGAATCTGCAAAAATGGATTCATTTAATGTGGGAACAGGCAATCGCTTTCTTTTGCTGCTAGTCTCCACTTTTAACTTGCTCATATTTTTTACATTGATAAGAAGCTCTTTCAAGTCTCTTTTTATTTCTTTTTTTTTTTTTTTTGATTTGGGGCCTCTCTCTCCCCCAGTCTTAAAAGTAAAGTAGAGGTGTGTGTACGCGGAGGGGGGAGAGAATAAAACATCTAACGTACAATCGAAAGGAGTCATTCAAGGCAATAAGACATTCGTCATAGAGACTAAACTGCTAAAGCATGAAAAGAAATTTTGAGTCAAAACACAAATTCGGTAATACATATTCCATGTGAATAAGCTGATTCTGTGGGTTGTGGACACAAAATTACCTACTGCAGACCACACCATGTAATCAAACCACGTACCTTTCAAAACCTTCAAATACAGCGATTGCAAATCTGCACTAACCTGCTGGGGATTGATTTATACTATTCAGTTCAGGTACTTATGTTGCTCAGTCACGACAAAAAAAAAAAAACCCAAGTAATACTTTAATTGTATACAGGCTGATATTCTCCTTTAATCTCTGGTAACACAATAAAATCTGGAATAATGTTCCTGTGTTATTATGTACATTTCCTTTTTTCTTCTTATATCAAATGGCATTGTGTGCATGGAAACACAAGCGATTAAGGCAGAATGATGTTGCTTCTGCTTGCTGAACATCTCGTAGAGAGACAAGAAAAATTACAGGAGCATAGTATTATGAATGTGTAACACAGAGGAGTGTGCTACTGCATATAAATATCTAATGCAGGTGCAACAGTACCTATGCGAGAAATTTGTGGGGTAAACAATAGGAAATCAAATGTACAAATAAACATGTTTGTAAAAAAAAAAATCCATCTTATATTACGAAAGCAGCTGAACAATAAGTGTAAATAAAATGAAACTAGCTAAAAAGCAAAATACATTAATTGATGTGGCTGTCAGATTCCGACCTGTTGTGAGTATTAAGGAATAAAGTTTAGGCTACATTATTATTGCAAATAGAGAGGCATAGCATGCCCTTGAGGCATTGGGAAAAGTTGCAACATTTTGAGGCACAAAATAAAAAAAGATGAAAGCTAGAGGCACACTGGGCCCATTATCAAAGTTTCTTAAATAAGAAGGTCCAGTGAAGCACTCTGAAGACATGGGAGAGAGTGCATAGGAGGTGTAGGCAATCAAAAGTGAGGTTGGCTCACCATTGTACCACTGATGGAATGGGATCACACCACAGTGCAGTGTTAACCAATGTAAAGTTTGTAGCATTACATTGGGCTAAATGGTGCTGGTCACACCATTCAGTAGTTCAATGGGATTCTGAGGGGGTGGGAAAGAGTACATGAGAGGTGAAGTGGTATATGGTGGAACATGGAGGTATAACTACCTTTTGACTACTACTGATGGAAATGGATCACACCACAATGGAATGTTCAGTATTACATTGAGTTGAATAGTGCTGGTACCTGCATTCACTGGTTTAATGGTGCTCTGAGAGAGTAGGAGAGAGTACATAAGAGGTGAGGTTAGCAAAATAGAGGTGGACCCACTCTTCTACTACTAATAGAAAGGGTTCATGTCACAGTTGAATGTTAGGCCATTAAACGTTTTATAATTACATTGGGCTAAATTATGCTGGTAACACCATTGATTAGATCAATAAGACTCTGAGGGGGTGGAAGAAGTGCATGGGAGGTGAGGTGACCAAAATGGACCTGGGTCTATGTATCTACTACTGATGGAAAGGGATCACACCACAGTGGAATGTTAACCAATATAAGGTTTGTAGCATTAAATTTGTCTGAATAGTGCTGCTAACTATATTCAGTAGTTCAATGAGGCTTTGAGGGGGTGGCAGAGAATGAATGAGAGGTGAGGGGGTCCAAATAGAGATGGGCCCACCCTTTCACTTCTGATGCAAAGGATACGCACTACAGTGTAATGTAAATCCATATAAGGGTTGTAGTGTTACATTAGGCTAAATGGTGGTGGTAATAGCACTGAGTGGTTCAAAGGGGCTCTGAAGGGGTGGGAGAGAGTGCATGGGGTGAGGTAGTCAAAATTGAGGTTTGGCCTACCCTAATGGAATGGGATCACAGTGGAGAGTTAACCAATTTAAGGTTTGTAGCATTACATTGGGCTAAATGGTGCTGGTAACATCAATCAGTAGTTCAATAGGGCTCAGAGGGGATGGGAGAGAGTGCATGAGAAGTGAAATGGTCAAAATGGAGGTGGAACCACATTTCTATTACTGATGGAAAGTGATCACACCACAGTGGAATTGTATACATTACATTGGGCTGAAGGGTTCTTGTATCTTCATTTACTGTTTTAATGGTGCTCTGAGAGAGTGACAGAGTATATAGGAGGTGAGTTGGTCAAAATGGAGGCCTGCTCTTCTGCTACTGATGGAAAGGGATCACACCACAAAGAAATGTTAACCCATTTAAGGTTTGTAACATTACATTGGGCTGGATGGTGCTTGTAACGCTATTCAGTGGTTCAATGGAACTCTGAGGGGGTCGGACAGAGTGCATGAGAGATGAGGTGGTCAAAATGGAGGTGGGCCCACCATTCAACTGCTGATGGAAAGGGATCACATCACAGTGGAATGGTAACCAGTTTAACATTTGTAGCATTACATTGGGCAGAATGGTGCTGGTAACTCCATTCAACAGTTCACTGGTGTTCAAATGAAATGGAAAAAAGCGCAAAGGAGGTGAGATGGTCAAAATAGAGGTAGGAACACCCGTCTACTAGTATTAATGGAAAGTAATCACACCACCATAGAATGTTATCCCATTTAAGCATTGTAGCATTACATTGGTGCTGGTAACATCATAGCATATAATTGTGCCCCGTACACACGATCGGATATTCCAACAACAAAATCCAAACTTGTCTTGCATACACACGGTCACGCAAATCTTGTCGGAAATTCTGAATGTCAAGAACGGGGTGACGTACAACACGTACGACGAGCCGAGAAAAAGGAAGTTCAATAGCCAGTGCGGCTCTTCTGCTTGATTCCGAGCATGCGTGGAACTATGTGCGTCAGAATTGTGTACACACGATCGGAATTTACGACAACGGATTTTGTTGTCGGAAAATTTGAGATCCAGATCTCAAATTTTTTGTGTCAGAAATTCCGATGGAAAATGTCCGATGGAGCCCACACACGGTCGGAATTTCCGGCAACAAGCTCCCATTGAACATTTTCCGTTGTGTGTACGGGGCATTACTGTGCTGCTTATTATGCTATTGAGGAAACAGCCTAAATGAATGGGATAGTGAATATTGACATGCTTTAGGAAACAGAGTTAATATGGACAGCTGCGCTTGCAGGTACAACAAGCTATAAATGTCTTGTGAGTTCTTGAAAGAAAAATACTGACCAGATGGCACCATGGCAAGTGGGTATATGGAGAAAAGGAGCATCAATGATAAATGTCTGAAGGTTGTTTAGATTGCTTCTTCGCAAAGAAAGCCTCTGTGTTCAGCACTGCAAACCGTTTCTGTTAACATGCCTCAAACGGCAACATATGGACTGTATTCTCCATTAGCATAACACACTCAATAATGTCACATCATTACTACTTCTTGATTTTAATTGCATGCATCCTCCAAAGTGACCATTTACAATAATCTGTTGGGCTGAGTGCTACGACTTGTCTTTAAGAAAGACATATAATTATTCAAGATATTGATAAACTGATGTTTGACATGCTTAATAGTTTGTTGGCACACAACACAGTCTGATAACATTAGTAATATAGTTGAATGACAAAAATTTTTAATATCTTACAATTAAAATGTAAGCTAATTGTTGAAAGAAGAGATTTCAATATCGCAACCTGGTTAGGTCTCACAAAAAATTGTTCCAGCTTATCTAATCAATGTTTCAACCAAAGTTAAAATGATTCGATTGTACAATATCATCGTAACATGTGTGGCCAGCATTGAACTTCACCACAATTGTTAAACTCAGACCTTGAAAATCAAAATCCAAAGTTGTTTAACTCCTTTATGGTGAAGGTAAATCAAATCCTAACACCGGAAATCAGTTATGTAACGTTGGCATGGGTTAAATTGAAACTTCTTGGTGCATCCAAGATTTTACCTTGTTTTTCCAGGGTGAATTGGGCCATCCTTTGGTGGTAAATGGTAATGGATATCTCCTGCTTTTTTTTTTTTAAATATTATCAAATAAAAGTGGCCCAAAATAGTGAAATTTTTTTTTTTTAATTGAGCAGTATATTTCTTGTCAAATTTGTTTAATGTTTTAAAGTGTTACTAAACCCACAGCAGTAAAATCAGTCTGTATATGCAGTAAAACATGCTTGTAATACTCACTGTGGAGCCTAAGGGGTTAATCCTCTACATTATATTAAAAGGCTGCTTGGTCTTGTATGCACAGATCCTCCTCTCCCTGCACTGTCCCCTTGGACAAGTTCGGATAAGACAGAGCCTTTGGTGTCAGGCTGCACATGCTCAGTTTGGTGTGTATTGCTAGAGAGGGTTTTTTTTTTTCTTGGGAGAGTGCATGTGATCAGCACAGGGCCAATCAGCACTGTCCAGACAGAGGGTCAGGAGTCCTGCAGCTTCGTAGGACAGCTCAGTGCAGTATGAAAACTCCTCCTACAAGCTTCACCAGGTACTGATAGAAGTCATTAGACTGTTATATACTGCTGATGAGGAAAAGTATTTAGCTGTTTATATTCACTAAAATAATTGCATTTCCATGTTCTGTGTACTGTGGGAGACCAGATATAGTGAATGCAGGCTCCTGAGTTTAATAACACTTTAAAACAGAGTAAAAGTGAACAATCATGAATAAGCAAAAATATAGTGGTACAAGTTTAGATAAGAATGTAACTGATTACATCAGTTTTGAAAATGACATTTAGATCTCAGGTGTAACAGTACAGCATACAGAGTATCCATTAGACCATCCTTATCAGAAGTTTAGAGCGACAAATAAAAGAGGATTTAGAATAGTTCATGACTAGCTATCAGTTTGCTATTCGCCAGGTTGGTGTTAAACCAGTGGATCTGATGCACATTTCTCATCTCCTGGGATCCTGAGAAAGTTTAGAAGCCAAGACGTCAATAGGCCTTCTCCTGGGATCCTGGGGAAGTTCAGGACCCCATATCTCATGAGAAGTTCCTCCTGTATAGTGCTGGACTGACTTATAGCAATTTTTGGGCTCCTCAACTTTCCTAGGATCCCAGGACAAGGCAAGGTGATGTCACCTTCTCCTACAGGTGGGGTGCTACAAAAGAAGCAGACCTTGAATTTTCTCTAATAGGTTTTCTTGTGTTTTCAGTTGTCTCTATGATCTGTTACATAACCATTTATTCAATATACTGTATGTGATGTTTTTAGCTGCTACCTTATGCTTTATATATCAGATTTACGTCATGAAGTGCTGTTGTAAGTATCTGGTAACTGAGTCATGGTATATTTGTTTGCTATTTAAGCTTTAGGTATGTACTGAATCTAAAGCTTTTTTCCAGGAAGGCTGCTAAAAGTAACACAGACATTTTATTTCTTGACAGTTATCGACTAGTTATTCTTTAACCACTTGCCGACCAGCTCACGCAGATATACTGCGGCAGGTCGGCTCTCCTGCCCGAACTGCCGTCCCTGTACGATGGCTCGCGCAGGTGCAGTTGCGGCCGGACTCGATGTCCGCCGGCGACCCGCGATAGCCTAGTAGAGAGGCGGATCCCTGTTCTGGGGTCATGTCAGAGATCTACTGTTCCCAGTGATCAGGAACAGCGATCTCTGTCATGTCCCAGTGAGACCATCCTCCCTGCAGTTAGAACACATCTAGGTAACAAACTTAACCCCTTGACCGCCCCCTAGTGTTAACCCCTTCCCTGGCAGTGTCATTTTTACATTGATCAGTGCATTTTTATATATGTAATATATGTTATGTAATAATGTCACTGGTCCCCAAAAAGTGTCATTTGGTGTCAGATTTGTCCGCCGCAATGTTACAGTCCTGCTAAAAATCACAGATTGCCATTATTACTAGTAAAAACAATAAAAAAAAATAAAAGTCCCTAAATCTATCCCATAGTTTGTAGACGCGATAACTTTTGCGCAAACCAATCAATATACGCCTATTGCGATTTTTTGTTTACCAAAAATATGTAAAAGAATATATATCAGCCGAAACTGATGAATACATTTTTTTTATATATTTTTTGGATATGTATTATAGCAAAAATTAAAAAAAAAAAAGATATTTTTTCAAAATTTTCACGCTTCTTTGTTTATAGCGTAAAGAATTAAAACTGCAGAGGTGATCAAATACCATCAAAAGAAAGCTTGTGGGAAAAAAGGACGTTTTGCATACAGCGCCGCACGACTGCGCAATTGTCAATTAATGTGATGCAGTGCCGTATTGCAAAAAATGGCCTGGTCATGAAGGGGGCAAATCCTTCTGGGGCTGAAATGGTTTTTAATGTGATGAGATAACTGGTGCAGACATTTTCCGTGTTATGGCCGCAGGTGGGACACTAAAAGTTATGTAGCTCCTTAACTAGATGTGATGCAGCACCGAGCCTAGAACTAGAGGAGAACTGCCGCTGGAGGCTCCACTAAGATGGCTGCTACTTAGACACTTGCAGGATGAAAGAGAGGCTGCAAACCATTGCTATGACAACACGTTTCAGGGCATGTCTCTTCTGGAGGTTCCTCAGGACTCAATGTCTGCTCAAAAACTAAATTTACCTAGAAACCTAACAAGGAGGGTGCTACAGCTCCAGTGTTCCAGCTCTTGTCTCCCTCCTCTCTTCTGCAGCTGCTGCTGGCTGACACAGGGGATCCATGACCAGACCAAAGCAGGCTGAATATAGGTAGGAATATACACCTTTCTTATACAGGTTAGTCAGCAGAGTTGTGTTAGGAGAGGAGAGGGAGCATTTTTAGGACTAGTTAGCTTTAGCCTGGAATTCTACTTTAACCAGTTGCCGCCCGCCCACCATCAAATGACGGCGGGACGGTGCGGCTCTCGTTCTGGGTGGACGTCATATGACGGCGCACCTGAACTGCAGCTCCCACGTGCCCCCGGGGGGCGCGCAGCATGGCGATCGCGGCAGCACCATGTTGCTAGGACACAGCGTGACCCTGATCTGTGTAAAGAGTCGCTGACGAGGCTCTTTAACCATGTGATCGGCTGTGTCCAATCCCAGCCGGTCACATGTAAATACAGGAAGTGCCAGTAATCGTCTCTCATCGCCTCACACTGACAGAGCGTGTGGTGAGGAGAGCCGATCAGCAGCATCTCCTCGCAGGGGACAACAGGACATGTAATCAGGGCACTGATCATCATTCACACTGACTGTGGGAATGAAATTGTGCAAGTTCAGCTGAACTTGCTTGATTTCAGAGACATCTTTGATTTCAGAGACATCTGCGGGTTTATGCACAGATGTCAGTGGAAATCACACCCCAAAATTGCCAAAAGTAGTACAGAAACTACTTTTGGGAATCGGTGCGACACCGCAAATGCGGCGTCATATCGATTCGGACGCTGCAATTGCCATGTCAAATCGCATGTCAAATCGTATCAATATGAACCAGGGCTTATAGTTTGTTTTTGTAGGAAAGCAGCCACAGCTGTTAAAAAAGACCACTGCTATCTCTGTGTAATCAGTGGTCTCTCTGCAACAATTTATCATGGTGTCCACTAAATTAGGGCTGGAGCTCTTCAATCAGCAGGGAATGTGAGCTACAGTGGATATAAAAAGTCTACTCGCCCCTGTTAAAATGTCAAGTTTCTGTGATGTACAAAAATGAGACAAAGATAAATCATTTCAGAACTTTTTCCACCTTTTTCCACCTTTGTTAATAGGTATCAGTCAGGAGAAGGGTACAAAAGAATTTCACAAGGCATTAGATATACCATGGAACACAGTGAAGACAGTCATCATCAAATAGAGAAAATATGGCACAACAGGGACATTACCAAGAACTGGAACTGGCCAAGAGGCCTACAGCAACAATAAAGGAGCTGCAGGAATATCCCAATTTTTAAAAAACAAATTTCTTCCTAAGTTTAGGCCGATACATATTCTTCTACATATTTTTGGTAAAAAAAATTCGCAATAAGCATATATTGATTGGTTTGCGCAAAAGTTATAGTGTCTACAAAATAGGGGATAGATTTATGGCATTTTTATTATTCTTTTGTTTTTTTACTAGTAATGGCGGTGATCTGTGATTTTTATTGTGACTGTGACATTGCGACGGACATATCAGACACTTTTGATACTATTTTGGGACCATTCACATTTATACAGCGATCAGTGCTAAAAAAATGCACTGTTTACTATATAGATGTCATTGGCAGGGAAGGGGTTAACACTAGGAGGCGATCAAGGGGTTAAATGTGTTACCTAGGGAGTGATTCTAACTGTAGGGGGAGGGAACTCACAAGGGGAGGAGACCAATCGGTGTTCCTCTGTACTGGGAACACACCATCGGTCTCCTCTCACCTGACAGGACACGGATCTGTGTGATTATCTGTTATCAGGCAAACACGGGTGCCCAGCGGACATCGCGGCAGCCGGGGATGCGCATTGGTTTCCTAGTGACGCGGCGCGCGCATGGCCCCGAGACGGCCGGGAAGCTGAGGACGTCATATGATGCCAGCCCAGGATGGGAGATCCCTCCTGCAGACGTCATTTGACAATGGCTGGGATGGGAAGTGGTTAACAAGCTCTATTTGATCACTCGATTCATAGAGGGTCAATATATTTTGGTAAGAAGCTCTGTGTGCTCACTAGTGGTGGATGGTGTGGAAGGATAGTTACATAGTCTGGTTGAAAAAAGACACAAGTTCATCCAGTTCAACCAATAGAAGGCAACAAAAATTATACAATCCTATATATACACAATGTTATACCCATAGTTGATCTAGAGGAAGGCAAGAAACCCCAGTAAAGTATGTACCAATTTGCTCCAGCAGGGAAAAAATTCCTTACTGATCCCCCAAGAGGCAATCAGATATTCCCTGGATCAACTTTACTATAAATAATAGTATCCAGTTATATTATGTGTATCTAGGAAGGAATCCAGGCCTTTCTTAAAAAAAAACTACTAAGGATTAGAGATGGGCCGAACACCCCCCTGTTCTGTTCACAGCAGAACTCCCGAACAGGGGAAAAGTTCGGCCCGAACCATAAACTCTATTGTAGTGTGTGGGAGCTGAACATGATAAATTAAAAGTCCCCATTTTGAAGGCTTATGTGCAAGTAATTGGCAATAAAATGGGTATGGGGGACCGCGTACTGCCCTGGGGTACATGTACCAATTCAATTAAAAAAACAAAAAAAAACCCGATTGTTTTTAAAGGAGTAGTGATTTTAATGATGCTTCAAGTGAAACATTGAAAATAAAAAATTACTTTAGATATACTGCCAGGGGGGGGAGGGGGGGGCTTGTCCCCTTAGTCTGCCTGTAAAGTGGTACATTTGTAGCATGTATAGAACATGCTGCAGCAAAAATGATATTTCTAAAGAAAAAAAAAAAAACAAATAAACAAATCAAATCACATTTAAATTGACTTGTGGCTGCAATTGCCACTGTTCTATCAAATAATGCCTGCCGTCGGATAATGCCTCCGACAGGTCTGTGCATGCGCAGTACGCAACATCACTCCAGCTGTTATGCTGATCGGCTGCTGCGACGTCAACACTGCACATGCGCAGATCATTAGAGGCATTATCTGACGATCTGCAAAGCGCAGAGGGAGAACTTAATTGTCAGATTCTGCCTCATTGTTGCAGGGCGTATTGAAGGTCGTGTTTTGTGTGTGTTGAACGGCGGGTTTTGGCTGTGCCTAAGGGCGGGTTGCAACACACCCAAAACCCACCCTGCAACAGCGAGGCAGAGTCTGGCAATTGCGTTCTCCCTCTGCGCTTAGCAGATCATCTGATAATACTTCAGATTATCTCGTAGGATAATGCTTCTGACAAGCTGCGCATGCGCTGTGTTGACGTCACGTTAGCTGATCAACATAGCTGGAGTGACATTGCGTACTGTGCAGACCCGTCTGGGTCACTATCCGACGGGAATTATTATTTGATAGGAATACAAAAAACACCGTCACTTCCAGCGCTAATAGGTCTTCCAAGGTGTGGAGTAACAGATATCAAATAAAATGGTGGTGTGAAAGGTATATAATGATATCCAAAACTGGGTGGATGCTGCCTTCCTCAGATGGGGTAATCTGAAAGGAACTACAAGAAAAACAGAAATGGAAGACGCGCACACCTAGTGCATTACCAAAGATAATTTAATAATAAAAATGTTTTATATAAAAGTGGGTACACACAAAATGCAACTGACAAAAGGCCATAAAAACAATGCATGAACATGCACAGAACACGGGGTACAGCTAAAGCGTTTCGGTGGCACACCCCCTTCCTCAGAGCTTGGCCAAAAAATAAACTACTGACACCACTCTCCCTTGCCCTACCAACACTGTTCACTTCCTCAATCCCCTCCCCCCAAAAAGCATTGTGAAAAAAAATGAAAAACAAATTAAATTGTAAAAAAAACAATTATTAAAAATAAAAAAACTACTGACACCGTCCACTGCCACATACCACATACCACCCACCCCCCACCCAGGGGTGGACTGACCATTGAGCCACTCGGGCACTGCCCGAGGGCCCTGGGCCACTAGGGGGCCCCATCAGGGTTGCCAGCCTCAGTAAAACCAGGGACAGTATGTATAAATCTGTGTTTTTTTTTACATCTGTGTGTATACTGTGTGTACATGTATGTGTATACTGTGTGATTGTATACTGTGTGTGTGTATACTGTGTGGCCCCATAATCTCTGACTGCCTGGGGGCCCCATAATCTCCTATTGCCCGGGGTGTCATGACCTTGCAGTAATAAATTCATGACCTGTCTGTCTCTTACCTGGTCTGTGTATCAGCCTTGAGGCTTGTACTCTCACACCTGCATGCTTAAGTAATCTTCCCTCTGTGTGGCTCCACCCTAGCCTCAACAGGAACCACTATTTAACAGCGTACTCTCCAAGCCTGCTTTGCCGTGCAATATTGTGTTTGGCTTCCTGTTTGCCGTGTGCTCTAAGTTTGTCTCTGTCTCTGTTACCGATCTTGGCGTGTTCCCGACTATTCCTGTCTGCTTGTGACCCTGACCTTTGGCGCGTTCTCGACTATCTCTGTTTGCCTGTGACCCTGACTTTTGGCGTGTTCTCTGTTATCCTTGTCTGCTAGTCGCCCCGACATTTGGCTACCTCCTTACTATCCCTTGCTGTCCTGGGCTGCTGTTTCCTCTCCATCCTCCTGTAGCCTACCGTGAGCGTGAGCTGGGAGACCCTGGGGGCCGCGACCTGGAGCCAGTTGCAGCCCAGTCCATCCTCACCACTAGAGGCTCTGGTGAACACCTGCTGGCTCTTAGACTCCGCGCCCTGGGGAATCTATGCTCTAACTCACTGTGGGATCCATGTTGGTGCTCCAGGGGACCTGCCTTCCTGAACCACCCCGAGTTCCATCCGCAGAAGTCAGCCTTAGGGTCCACTATCATAGCGGTGCACTCCTGACCCCAACGGGGTGCATCTGTCACTTGAATACAGGTGACCTGACACGGGGGCCCCATGAGTTATCAATCTGCCCCTGCCCCCACCCCCTTCCCTAGAAGCACTGCGAAAAAATATTGAAAAAGTGATTTAAAAAATATTTTGCCGCAGGGGGGCGGGGGGTGGGGGCGCTTGTGGGCGCGAAGCGCCACCTCCCTGAAATGAGTTTTTGCAGGTTGGGATGTCTGTGTTGTTAAGGAGGCCCCGCTCCAATTTCTTTAGATTTACCTTCAACATTGTAGTGCAAGGGCCTGCCTGACTGCATACACATTGAAAGTGTTTAGGTTTGACCTCATATTATATGGTTTTGGTAAATCTAAAAGAAAATTGAACAAGAAAATTGCATACTGTAATGTATGGCCAGCCTTAACAACATATCGACTGTGCACAGAAGATATTGGTTTTCGGAAAACATCAGATTGGGCGAAATTCAGGCCAAACGTTTGCTCGGCCCGTACCGTACGCCCAACACTACCGAGGATAACACTGAAGTCTTTTTCACATCATAGGTGTTCACGATTTCTGGACTATTTATTGGACCTTGACATATCCTGCTAGTCTATGAGTTGGTTGGTGTCCACCTGTGCAGAGAATATATGCAATACAGGGCAACAGCCATCGGCAACCAATGCAAATATCCTTTATTGTTCTGATAGTTATATTCCAATAAAATGTGAAATCAATGTGAATGCCTTTAGTCTATACATTTCTATTCATTTCACGTTCTAGTTTTTTTGGTCTTTACTTTGCCTTATTTAAAAGGCTTAATAGCATTTGTTCATATAGTACAAAGATACCTTTGTATTGGAGAGAGAGGAAGCCCCTCGCATTAGTCACGAAAGATGTACAGGCATATACTGTATATTATACTAGTCCCCAAGAGATATTAGGAATAGACAGGCAGCTTTCAATAACTGAAATACCATTTATTGGTGGACTGGCCCTTTAAATAGTCAGCTGATGTTTTACTATGGGAAAGTAGGTTCCTTTGTAGTGTGGAAAGAATTATTACAGGCAAATATCTCAATGACAGAATGCAGACATGTATATGAATCAATTTAAAACCATGTAATGTCATACTGAACAGTTGCAGCAGCAAACAATTAGTGCATTAAATGTACTTTAAATAGCATGAATGGGAGTGGGGGTGTGTGTGGGGGGGGGGGGGGCTATTCCAATATATAGACATCTGCGCTCCCGGCTTGGAAAGTTGATCTGTTATACGAGACCACAATCGTTTTTCAGATACACTTATTGCTTGACCTGTGATATATTGTCCACTCACAGCACTAATCTCTGGTCTATCCTAGAAATTCACCAAGAGGGCTGAGCATCTATTTTGAAATATTATCTGTATTGATAAAATCATTCTTATTTTTCACTTTAGCGTATACAGATGGAAAGGGATTAGTGCACACAGGCGTATTTGGAGTTAGAAACAAATAGGCACTTGTTTAAAATAGCAGTAACCTTTCAAGAAAATGCTACTGAAATGTAAAACTCGTCATGATTTCATTGTATTTACATTTACTCTGCAGCCAAGGACAACTGATTGTTCTGTGTTATTGGCAGGGCTGTCTTTAATATTGACTGGGCCCTGGGCAAACATTTTTTTGCCCCCCCCTCCATTCTGAGACATACAAAAAATAGCAGGTAGATTCCAAATCAGTTTACTGCAGCAGAGCACGCAGCGATTGCAATTGGTTGCCAGAGGTTACAGCCTATCCTTACTGCTCACTGGCTGGTTGCTAGAGGTTACAACACATAATTTCTGCTTGCCGATTGGTTGCTAGAGGTTACTGCACATTATTAGCACTCATTGATTAGTTGCTAGGGGTTACAAAACATCATTACCACATACTGATTGGTTGCTAGAGATTACAGCAGATCACTACTGTTCACTGATTGGTTGCTACAGGTTAATGCACATCATTACCAATCACTGAGCAGTGCAGCAATCCCAAATAATTGAGCAAGTAAAGTGGCACATTAATACACATATTACAGGAGAGGGTCAGAGACTGCAAACATACTGCAGGAGAGGGTCAGAGAATGCGTACAAACTGCAGGAGACAAATCTGAGACTGCGGACATGCTACAGGAGACAAATCTGAGACTGTGGACATGCTAAAGGAGACAATCTGGAGCTGCGGACATGCTACAGGAGACAATCAGAGACTGCGGACATGCTACAGGAGACAATCAGAGACTAAGGCCATGCTACAGGAGACAATCAGAGACTGCGGAGATGCTACAGGAGACAATCAGAGACTGTGGACATGCTACAGGAAACAATCAGAGGCTGTGGACATACTACAGGAGACAATCAGAGACTAAGGACATGCTACAGGAGACAATCAGAGACTAAGGACATGCTACAGGAGACAATCAGAGACTAAGGCCATTCTACAGGAGACAATCAGAGACTGCGGAGATGCTACAGGAAACAATCAGAGACTGCGGACATGCTACAGGACACCATCAGAGACTGCGGACATGCTACAGGACACCATCAGAGACTGCGGACATGCTACAGGACACCATCAGAGACTGCGGACATGCTACAGGACACCATCAGAGACTGCGGACTTTATACAGGAGATGGTCAGAGAACTTCCAGCAATGCACAGCTTTACAGTTGAATAACACAGCCAATGCCTGACCGCGACTGAAGTCGCGGTAGTGTGAAAAGGGGCCTCAGGGTTGAATATTAATATTATGCAATGTTGTTTTGATTTTAAACCGAATGTGATTGCATAGCTCCCAACTATCCCTGATTTCGAGGGACTGTCTCTGATTTGGAGCAATGTCCCTCTGTCCCTCTTTCCCCCTCATTTGTCCCTCATTTTGGTCTGATCTATATAGTTGTATATAAAATGCACTTTTTATCTTTCAAAAAGTGTATGCCAGTGCTAAACCTTTCATCCAATTTCTAAATTGCTGTGTTTTTCAATTTTAAAAGCCAATATAAAGGAATAGTAGTGGTAAAAAAAAAGCACTTGTGGATTTAATTAACTTTTTTTTGTTATGTCCTCTTTAAGGGGGCGTGGCAGGGGGCCTGTCCTATGCCTACCTACGTTTGCTAGTAGGTGTCCCTCATTCCCATCTCAAGATGTTGGGAGGTATGTGATTGTAACCCCATGGATCACGCTTTTACTATTTGTGAATAAAAGTTTCTTGATTTTACCTTACTCTACATTCATACTGTCTCTGTACCTGCCTCCAAAGTCCCAAGGGGGATACTCTTTTGCTTTGCTGAGAGTTAAGCAGGTCACAGATGATTGGATTTTCTTGCCTGCAGCCACAGGTTGCAGGCAAGGAAATCGCTTGATTTCCCCTTTCAACACAGTCAGTGTTGATGGTGGAATCCCTCCCGCAGAGGTATTGTGTTCTGCCGGCTGAAGGGTTGGCACAGGGAGTCTTTCAGGCCGGAGTAGCACAATGATTACTGCTGTTGGCTATAGCTTAATGAACAACTAATAACTTTTTCTTCTCTTTCAAGAGCAGAGGCTCCCTTGTGGACAGCTAATGGACCTTGCACCAAGATACCCTTTGTAAATGACAGGTAAACTAAACAAGAAGATATGGTAGGAACATACAAATAAATACATTCACAAAGCACATGCACATCACTGCAGGCTACAACATTGCCATGTGGTAGGGCATGTTTAATTTCAGCTAAGCTATGGAATGTCTGCAACATTACAGGGCAAGTCCAAATGAATATGACCAGGGCTGATGTTAGAAATCATGGGGCCCCATACGGCCCACTTGAAAGGACCCCTCCCAGCCGAAAGTGACTGAGGACAGATTTATCAGTCCCTTTCTCTACAGCTGAATAAATAGGAGGTGCTCTGAGGCTTCCTGCTCATTCACAAACTGAAGCAAAGCAAACACAGTTTACTATTGTCAGGGCTGGGCTCAGCCCTTCCTTCTCTGAGCTGGCTGCTCAGCTGTCGGCTATTTATCAGCTCCCATCTCTCTTCACAGTTACTCAGCTGTTTATGATATCCTGCTCGTCAGTCCTGCCTACTTAATCCGTCCAGTCTAGAGGATCTCTGTCTTCGCCTTGGTCAACATCACAGATCTCCTGCTCCTGCTTCTGTTCCTGCTCCTGTTCAAAACTTGCTTTGCTGACATTCCTTCTGGCTCCTGATCCTGCTTGCTGTTCCATTACATTGATCCCTGACTTCTGGCTTGGCTGACTATCCATTCCGGTTACTGAACTTTGGCTATGTTTTGACTACGTTTGTTCTTTTTACTTTTATTATTAAACAAGTGTGATTTAACTGTACTTCTGTCTCGGCCTGATTTCATGGTTTCTGACAACTATGCTTCGGTGATGGATGGACACAGGAGTGATTGGTACTGGTCGCTCACTGTGTTCATTCAGGAAAGGAAGGGACCATTAACTGACATCCCCCTGTGTACCCGCAGCAGCTCCTGAAGGGAGAGGATGGAAGCTGACAGCGCTGTGGGGGAAAGGGGCACACAGGGGGTCCCAGACAGCAGATGGAAGGGGCACATGTGCTAGAAGCAATCTTCTTGCAGTGTAGTGGGGGGGGGGGGAAATCTGGCAGTGCCGCAGTGGGAGACAGAAGATGATCAGTGTCTGCAATAACACAGTACAGTTGACCCTCCTGCTCAACAGGTCGCCTGGGCCCCCCTTTTAAAATGATGGGGTCTGGGTCCAGTACAGGAGGGCTGGCTGTACTGCCTTATCAGCGGCCCTGAATATGACCAACTACTACTAGATAGATTTTGTTTTTAAAACAGTGCCATTGAAAAAAGGTACTTACAATGAAGACTATGCCAGGCCCGGATGGCTGCTGCTGAATGTAAAAATTGCAGTTTCATTGAGGCTGGATTTTACAAACAGCGCTCTTCTTCTAATGCTTCAAAAATGTACAATGTAGGGACTGTATTGTTCACGCTCCCCTTTCCTATTTCCTTGTCCATTCACAAAAAGGCACGTATTATTTTCACAGAATGCAAGGTGTTCTGTGAATGGGTGGGGGGAGATCTTGTCTCTGGTTTACCGCTTCAGTCTGTTTATATTGCCGCAGTCGCATTGCTTTGCTTCGAAGTTGGGCAATTTTAACGTATTAAATCACCGTCTGCCAAACTCACTCACTGAGGTCAATGGGACTGCACTGCAACCATGTGCCAAATGTGGCTATGACAGGTGCGGTGCTGTATTTCTATGTAAAATCCCCATTGGCATAAAAGCTAAAAAAACTTTCATTGAGGATGTGGCAGTACTGAAAAAGCTTTTTAACTAAGCACTTTAGACAAAGTAAACTTGTTCTTTAAAGAGGTTGTAAAGGTTCATGTTTTTTCACCTTAATGTATCCTATGCATTAAGGTAAAAAAACACCTGTCAGTGACCGGCCCCCCAGCCCCCCCGTTTTACTTACCTGAACCCTCAAACTTGTTCCACGGGGACGAGCCTTCTCTCTGCTAGAGGGTTCTCGGCTGTTGATTGGATAGATTGAAAGCAGTGCAGCCATTGACTCCCGCTGCTGTCAATCAAATCCAATGACGCGGCCGCTGGGGGGCGGGGCTGAGTTCTACATTCAGCATCTATGGATGCCGAATGCTGGATTTGGGAGCGCGCCCGCAAGGTTACCCCCTTCTCCTAGGGGGTTATCTGATGCAGGGAGGAGCCGAGAGAGCCGCTGAGGGACCCCAGAAGACCAGGATCGGGGCCACTGTCTGCAAAACGAGCTGCACAGTGGAGGTAAGTATGATATGTTTGTTATTTAAAAAAAAAAAAAAATGACCTTTAGTGTCACTTTAAAGCCTGACCACGTCTTATGTTAGTTTGTTTTGGATAGATTAGGGTTAGAGCTCTGCCAAGTGATGGGAAACGTCTCCAGAAGTGACAAAGACAAAACTCAAAACACAATTAGTAGCATAGGGAAGGGTTAGGCTTCATGTACACTGGCTTACATTTACCGCAGCCACGGGAAAATTGGCGATTTTGCCGCATTTTGTGTTTTTCCGCGGCCAGCGGTCAAAACGTTCCTATCTTGAACGTGATTCTTCCGCATTCAGGAGAAGGAGGTTGAAGCTCACCTAAACGCAGGCAGATCCTAAACTCTGCAAAAAGCCTATGGGGTTGATTTACTAAAGGCAAATAGACTGTGCACTCTGCAAGTGCAATTGCTCCGGAGCTGAGTAAATAAGGTAAAGTTTCACTTTACAAAGAGTACCCAATCACATGCAAGGAAAATAAAAAACAGCATTTTTGCTTGCACATTATTGGATGATAAAATCAGCAGAGCTTCTCCTCATTTCAGAGCTTCCCCTCAGATCTACAGCGACTGCACTTACAAGTGCACTTTCAAGTTAATACATTCACCAAGCTGTGGAGCAACTGCTTGCAGAGTGCAACTGCACTTTACAAAGTTTAGTTGCTTTTAGTAAATCAACCCCTATGGGGGTTGATTTACTAAAGGCAAATCCACTTTGCACTGCAAGTGCACTTGGAAGTGCAGTCGCTGTAGATCTGGGGGGAACATGCAAGGAAAATAGCATTTTTGCTTGCACATGATTGGATGATAAAATCAGCAGAGGTTCCCCTCATTTCAGAGCTTCCCCTCAGATCTACAGCGATCCACAGCGACTGCATTTTCAAGTGCACTTGCGGTGCACTTGTAGTGCAGAGTGGATTTGCCTTTAGTAAATAACCCCCTATGTGTACATTGACACATAGGGGTTGATTTACTAAAGGCAAATAGACTGTGCACTTGCATAGGTGCAGTTGCACTCTGCAAGCGCAGTTGCTCCAGGGCTTAGTAAATGAGGTAAAGCTTCAACTTACCAAGGATACCCAATCAGGTGCAAGGAAAAAAATGTAATAAAAAACAAAATGTTTGCCTGCACATGATTGGATGATGAAAATAAGCAGAGCTTTATTTAAGGTTGTCACTTTTACTTCAAGTCAAACCCAAACACTTTAGTGGATACACTATAGGATTGTAACCAACCTTGGACACCTTTGGACACTCAAAAGATAATAGTAATGTGGTGTGCCTAGTGCTCCCTCACCCTCCTGTCTGGCTCTGTTCATAGCCAAATTCCAGTGTTAATATTGTGTCCGGGTTTCAGGCGGACTGAAACCCGGACACATGATTCAAAACCCGGACTGTCCAGGTGAATTCTGGACTGTCCGGGTGAATCCCGGACTGGTGGCAACCCTAGCTTTATTTACTACATTTACTAAGCTCTGGAGCAACTGCACTTGCAGAGTTCACCTGTGCAAGTGCACAGTCTATTTGCCTTTAGTAAATCACCCCCATAGGCTTTTATGGAGTTGAGTTTAGGAGCTTTGGCAAAAAAACGCCAAAAGCTCCTAAATTGAAGTCTAGGAGCTGGCAGTGTAGGCTAGTGTACATGAAGCCCTAGAGCTTCTGTTTTCCATAGTTTCCAACATTGTCAAAAAATTTATAGGGACACTTTTTTGTCTGTAGGTGGAGTTTTATTATAATTAAGGGCGAGGCAAAAAAATGGTTTAAAGGGGGTGTGGTTAGAGTCTGAGATGAAAGCGGGATGGAGGGAGAAGAAAGAGAGGTATGAAGGGGGGAGAAAGAGAGGGAGAGAGAAAGAAAGAGAGAAAGGGAGAAAGAGAGAGGGAGAGAGAAAGATAGGGAGGGAAGGAAAGAGAAGGGAAGGAAAGAAAGAGGGATGGAGGGACAGCAGGCCCAGATCCTACACCACAATAGAAATATGTGTATTCCATAAAGTTTAACAATCAGCAGATAAAAATACTCCAAACACCGGGTGTTGGCGCTTCAATCATCACGGCACCATAGTTGATATGGTGTCAGGATGTTTGAAGCATATTATTTCTATTATTACATTGTAATATAAGATGAAATAGTTCAACTCACCATAATACAGGATCAGTGGGAGCCCTGAGCGTGTTACTTGCCACTGTCACCTGCCACCAGATGCAGCTTGTCACTTGCCACGTCTCCTGCCACCAGATGCGGATTGTCACTTGCCATGCCGCCTGCCACCAGATATGGATTGTCACTTGCCACGTCGTCTGCCACCAGATGCAGCTTGTCACGTCACTTGCCACCAGATGTGGATTGTCACTTGCCACATCGCCTGCCACCAGATATGGATTGTCACTTGCCACGTCGTCTGCCACCAGATGCAGCTTGTCACTTGTCACCAGATGTGCATTGTCACTTGCCACGTCGCCTGCCACCAGATGTGGATTGTCATTTGCCACGTCGCCTGCCACCAGATATGTACTGTCACTTGCCACGTCACCTGCCACCAGATATGGATTGTCACTTGCCATGTCGCCTGGCACCAGATGTGCATTGTCACTTGCTATGTCGCCTGCCACCAGATGCAGCTTGTCACCTGCCAAGTCACTTGTCACCGGATGCAGTGCTACCACAGGACTTGATCTGCACCTCCAACCCAGCTCTGTACACCCCCAACACACAGAATTTCTAGCAGATCACCCCATGGCCACTCACCTGCAACTGTGGTCACTGGTGCCTGCAGCATCTCCCCCCGCACCTCTGGCTGTCAGCTAAGAATTGAGTAGGGTGGGGGGGCTGACGGAAGCTTAAATGGTGCCTGCGGGATCTTCCAGTATTTATTAGGCAACACGTCACCTGCCGACCACCGGCCACAGCTTTTGGCTATGAAAACATGGCCACAAGATCTTGTTCTGGGTAGCAGGTCTCTTTCCCCTGTGTTCAGTGGAGAGGGGAGGTGCATCCGACCTAGACAGCTAACTGGAACCTCTCTTCAGTGTACAAGTAGACAATTCGCTTGTACACTGATGCCAGTTAGCTACGAGGGGCGGAGGCCCCTCCCCTCTCCACTGGACACAGGGGAAAGAGACCTGCTAGCCGGAATGAAAACTCGCAGCCATGTTTTCATAGCCAGAAGCTGCAGCAGCCGGTGACACTGCCAACAAAACCAAATAAATCTAGATTTTGATTGGATCGTGTTCAAATCGGAACGAGGGTCCAATTTTCGGGATTGTCTCGGGAAAATTGGGACTGTTGGCATGTATGGTTCTCATTGCTTCATTTGCTGTTCTAGCATCAGAGGCACAATAAATGATGGAAAATCTCCTAGGTGGGGCCACAGAAAAGAACATTAAACCTGACAGAAATATTAACTCCAACTCTCTCTGGTATTACTTATGTGAGCCGAGAGGTTTAAGCAAGAATTATTCAGCCAAATCCTGGGTTCAGCAAGACTAGGCTGAAATAACACTTGTAGCAATAACAATATACACAATCACATGGGATATTATAGAAAAGCAATCAATGAATATAAGGAAATGTGTTCACTTTAAAGGAGAGCCCCGGGCTGACCTATAACATAGTATACATAGTATAGTATATAGCATACTATCCCAATGAGAGATAGTATACTACAGTGAACCAGTAAAGTGTCCCTTTTAAGAGTACTAACAACACTGTCCTAACAGCAAGGCCTTGCACTGTCTTTACCAGCAACGTTGGAGCTCATAGAACAAATATTCCTGACTGCAGCAAATAGATGATAAACAATGCAAGATAGCAAATCTCACTTGATAGCAATACTATTTGTAATCCAAGCAAATGTCACATGTGCACTGTGTTGAAAGTGTAGTACTTGGTATCTGTGGGCACAAGCCCCTTCACCAACCCTGATTGACCTCGAAGCCTCCTGTTGGGACCAACAAACGATTCTTCCTATTACTGATGGGCAGAGACCAGGCAACAGTCTGCTGGAACAGTGGGCTGTGTGTCGTGTGCTAGGCCGCAATCCTCTTACATAGCGGCGGAGCGGTGCTCACACGGTAAAATCTAGGAAGCAAGAGGGCGCAGGCCTGGTTGGCAGATCCCTATATAGTCTCTCCCACGATTCTCATGTAGAGCAGATGGTCTCCTGGGAGATGCAATTCACAGTCAGTTCTGAAAAATCAGCGATGCCTATCAGAAGACTACATCTCCCACAATGCTTTTCTCTATGTTGTCAGTGATTCGGATCCAGCACTAGTGGGACATAGGAGCAAGCTAGAATAGCAATAGACAAGTCTGCAAAAGTCAGATAACCATAGCCCACTCCTAGCTACATAACTGTCAGTATTGCAATGCCTCATGGGACTTGTAGTTTCGCAACAGCTGGAGGGCCACCAGATTGAGACCCCTGGTTTACACGCTTGATATTTCACCAAAGCCCCCTTTCAGAGCTCTGAAAAAAATTGGAAAAAAAATAACAAAAATGAATAATAAAAAAAAAAAATTGTAAAAAATAATAAAAATATGAACCTATTGACACCTTTCACTGCCCTACTCTCATCAATCTCCTCCCTGCTGACACCGCCCACTGCTTTACTGACTGAGACCATCCAATGTCTTACTGACACGTCTACTGCTCTGGACACACTTGGCAGCGGCTCGGGTGCCCCCATAGCAAGCAGCTTGGCACTCGGCAGGAGGGGGGGGCCCGAGAAGTGAAGGATCAGGGCTGCTCTATGCAAAACCATTACACAGAGCAGGTATGACATGTTTGTTATTTTTTTTTTTTTATATCTGTCTTTAATATCACTTTAACCACTTTATGACCAGCTGCCGCAGTTGTTCTGCGGCAGGTTGGCTCTCCTGGGCGAATCGCTGTCATTGTACGTCGGTCGCTTTAAGAGCTCTAGGGGGTGTGTGCGCCTGCCCGCGGCGTGACACTGCAGCCGATGCGCGTGTCCGGCAGCCACAATGTCCGCAGGCCACTCGTGATCGCTCCAGAGAGAGACAGAACAGGGGATCTGTCAATGTAAACAGACATCTCCGTTCTGTCATGGGAGGAGAGACAGATCTATTTTTCCTAGTGATTAGGAACAGTGATCTCTCTCCTTCTGGAGTCACTACACTCCCCCCACAGTTAGAAACACCTCCCTAGGGAACACTTAACCCCTTGATCGCCCCCTGATGTTAACCCCTTCCCTGCCAGTGACATTTATACAGTAATCAGTGGCTATTTTTAGCACTGATCGCTGTATAAATGTCACTGGTCCCAAAAAAGTGTCAAAAGTGTACAATCTGTCCGTCGCAATTTCGCAATCCTGCTAAAAATCGCTGATCACCGCCATTATTAGTAAAAAAAAAAAAATTTATAATAAAAATGCCATAAATATATCCCCTATTTTGTAGACGCTATAACTTTTGTGCAAACCAATCAATATACGCTTATAGTGATTTTTTTTACCAAAAATATGTAGAAGAATACATATTGGCCTAAACTGAAGAAATTTGTTTTTTTACATTTATTTTTTGAATATTTATTATAGCAAAAAGTAACAAATATTGTTACCCCACGGGGAACCTTTCCTATTTATGCCTTACTAGGGGCGCGCAGCGTCCTTTTTCCCTCACTTGTGCCGCGTACACACGATCAGAAATTCGGCTAGAAAAAGGCTGATGAGAGCTTTTGGTTGGAAAATGCGACCGTGTGTATGCTCCATCGGACTTTTGCTGGCCGAATTCCAGCCAGCAAAAGATTGAGAGCATGTTCTCAATTTTTCGGTCGGAAAAAGTTCCTGTCCGAAGATGCGATTCCGACGTGCAAAATTCCTACGCATGCTCAGAAACTATTTGACGCATGCTCGGAAGCATTGAACTTCATTTTCTCGGCTCGTCATAATGTTGTACGTCACCGCGCTCTCGACGATCGAAAGTTCAGCAAACTTTTGTGTGACCCTGTGTATGCAAGGCAAGCTTGAGCGCAATTCCGTCGGAAAAGCTGTCATATATTTCAGACCAAAATCCTGATCGTGTGTACGCGGCATAAGAGTATCGTTTTCAATTTTTCGTAACAAATATTGGGGGTTATTTACGAAAGGCAAATCCACTTTGCACTACAAGTGCAAACTAAAAGTGCAAAGTGCACTTGAAATTGCACTGAAAGTGCACTTGGAAGTGCAGTCGCTGTAGATCCGAGGGGGACATGCAAGGAGAATAAAAAAACAGCATTTTAGCTTGCACATGATTGGATAATAAAATCAGCGGAGCTTCTCCTCATTTCAGATCTACCCCTCAGATTTACAGCGACTGCACTTCCAAGTGCACTTTCAGTGCAATTATAAGTGTACTTTGCACTTGTAGTTTGCACTTGTAGTGCAAAGTGGATTTGCCTTTCGTAAATAACCCCCATTGTTTTTTTTTTTTCAAAATTGACGGTCTTTTTTTGTTTATAACGCAAAAAAAAAAAAAGTCAGAGGTGATCAAATACCACCAAAAGAAAGCTCTATTTGTGGGAAAAAAAGGACATAAATTTTGTTTGGGTACAAAGCCGCACAACCGCGCAATTGTCAGTTAAAGTGTTGCAGTGCCGTATCGCAAAAAATGGCCTGGTCATTAAGGGGGCAAATCCTTCCAGTCCTTAAGCGGTTAAATACTTACAAGGAACACATTGGCGTGTTAAAGGTGGAAGCCTGTTTTTAAGATGCTTTATACTGCTATTAAAAAACGTGACACCGAAAACCATTTAGCTCCTCAATACATCCTTTCAGATCCAATTATTAGGGAGTTCTTGACAAGGAGCACTTAACAGGCATCAGCAAACAAACCGGAGTATAACTTATTGACACCCATCTCAACTGGGCCTTGGGGGTTATTCTAGAGAAAGTACAACTGTTACTCAAATTTTGTGTATTTCAGATATAACACTAAAACAGCAATAGAGCTGAGCTTTAAGGAAATGTAGCGGCTCCTGAACGAATGAAATCCTTCTAATTAAGTAGTAAACAGAGTGAGCAGTCTGACTGGTGCCTAGATTTATGGCACCTACCTCTGCAATATATTATCCTGCCAGCACTAATGGTATTGTATTGGTAATAATTTTTACATTATAGCAAAATACTATTTCAAACTTTCCTTTGTGCAGGGTAATAAATTTGTAGGAGGGACAACAAGCAGTATAAATTCACAACGGCAGCTAAAACTGATGCAAAAACTGTGTTGCCTAAAGATTTTATGACTTCTGTGTCACGTCTTAGTCCACACTTTTATAGGCACATCACCAAGAAAATTAGAGGAAATATGACAGGACAGCCTATTTAAGAGGGACAGGGCCCTTCGCCTGCTGACATTTATGGCAAATGTAAATCTTAAAGCCAGTGCAGTCCACTTTTTGGAATTGTTTTATAGCTCAAGGTTCATATTCAATGTCATTGTTGAAGGAAATATTAACATTTCAACACCCATCATTCAATTATTTGTTGCAGTAACTATTTCCATGTCATCTCTATATCAGTATATATTTTTCTAGGGTTGCACTGATACTGATACTAACCATTTGCACGAGCAGGGCCGCTGATAAGGCAGTGCAGCCAGCCCTCCTGTACTGGGCCCGGGCTTCATCAGTTGAAAAGGGGGGGCCCAGGTACCTGCTGAGCAGGAGGGCTGGCTGTACTATCTTATTGCAGATACGGATCCTCTTCTGTCCCCCACTGCAGCACTGCCAGCTTCTCCTCCTCTCCCTCTCTCCAGCTGCACTGCAATGGGATTGGTTCTGACGCATGCGCCACTTCCATCGGCCCCTCTATGTGCCCCTTTCCCCCATAGCACTGCTGGCTTTTCTTTCTGCTGCGGGCGCACAGGGGGATGTCATTTACTGGCCCCTTCCTTTCTTGAATGAACACAGTGAGCAATCAGTACCAATCACTCTTGTGTCCATTCATCACTGAATCATAGTAAACGGTATTTACAATGCTTCAGTTTGTGAATGAGCAGGAATCCTCAGAGCGCTTTCAATTCATTCATCTGTGCAGCTGAGGCTGTGGAGAAAGGGTATTATAAATCCTCAGCCACTTTTGGCCGGGGGGGGCATGTCAGGAAGGCTGTATGGGGCCCCGGGATTTCTAACAGCAATAACTGAGAATAGGTGAAATAACTCCCCCCCTTCTGAGTTACTTCTTGTCTTCGCCCCTCCCGATACCCACCTACGAGACCCGTCCCTTGTTTCCACTCCCTGCCCACCTCTCAGTACCACTCCTTTTAGAGAATACAGAGCCAAGTGTCATTTTGTGGTGCTAAGTAATTTGTATGGAATTTGTTAATGATAAGAAGAAAAGCAGTAAAGCAGATCCCCTCAGCCAGCAGCAATAGACCCCCCCCCAGTAACAAGAGATTCCCCCCAGCAACAATGGACACCCACAACAAAATACCACCTCAGCAACAATAGACCCCCAGCAGCCAGAATCAATAGACTCTCCAGCAGCCAATAACAATAGACCCCTCCCTCAACAGTAGATACCTTGCAGCAACAACTGACCCACCAGCAACAATAGACCACCCCAGCAACACTAGATCGCCACCCAAAAATAGATCCTCAACAGCCAGCATCAATAGACCTTTCAGCACACCCCAGCACCCCTTGGCATTACATATATTCAGTGCTGGAGGTGCCGGAACCACTTTCCCCCCATGTTCCTGCTGAAAAAAAAACCCTGATACCTGAAACGGATACCTTTGCGGTGAGATTTGAGCTCATGCAAAATAAATGGGCTCAAATTGCACTGCAAAGATTCGCATGTGATTTGAACAGGAATGCGGTGCAATTCCTGTCCGAATCAAATGCGGTTTGCCCCACCGCTCCAGTGTGAACCCAGGCTTGTCATAGTGTCTTCAGCCTGGGTTCACACAGAAGTGTTGCGGGTGTCATGATCATCTGTTTCTGCAGTGTTTCTGCTCCACCTTGGTGTCCCCAACTAATGTTTAGTTTTCATATAGCAATTAAAATAAAATGTTAAAGGAAACTTGCCAAGACATCTTCATCTGGTAGAGTGGAGCCTCCTTTCCCGGGCTGGAGGCTACTTTTGTCCAACTCTTGGAGGTACTGCTAGTTCCTGAGTAGAGAATGTCTGTGTAGCATCATGCTCAGTACCCTACTAGTCCCAGAACTAACCCTGCTTCTGGGAGTTGAACAAAGGTAACAATGGTAAGTTCCATTAAACAATGCTCAGGCCACCCCCCCCCCCCCCCCCCCCGTTGGCCTTCCATGTGCACCTTACTGCAAAGGCTAGTTATAAATTGGGCTGGTTACCATCTTTTTGTATAGCTTGTTCACTGATTTGGTGTGGGGGCACATTGGATGCCTTCAGTTGCCGTTGTGCTATTGATGGGCATCCAATGTGTTTTTGCGCCTTTAACCACTTGACCTCCAGAAGATTTACCCCCCTTCATGACTAGGCCATTGTTTGCGAGGTGGCACTGCGTTACTTTAAAAAAAAAATATTTTTATTGAATTTTTAAGTAACAAAATTTTCACTCACGCAGGGACTGCCGGAGCACCACGCAATCGCCACCAGTTCGTGATACAAACAACACAAAACGAGAAAACTTTAACTTATATTTGCGCGGTCGTGCGACGCTGTACCCAAATAGAATATATGTAATTTTTTCACACAAATAGATCTTTCTTTTGGTGGTATTTGATCACCTCTGCAGCTTTTATTTTTTGCACTATAAATAAAAAAAGACCGTCAATTTTGAAAAAAAACAACATTTTTTACTTTCTGCTATAATACATATCCAATGAAAAAAAAACGAATTTCTTCATAAATTTACATCAATATGTATTCTGCTACATATTTTTGGTGAAAAAATCCCAATAAGCGTATAATGATTGGTTTGCTCAAAATTTATAGCGTCTACAAACTATGGGATGTTTTTTATGAAATTTTAATTTTTTTACTAGTAATGGGGGCGATCAGCCACTTATAGAGGGTCTGCGATATTGCGGCGGACATTTTTTGGGGACCAGTGACACTAGTACAGTGATCAAATATATATATATAAAAATATGCACTCTGACGTCATTACAGCCTCCTTTCAAACTTCTTATTATGCAATGCTGTGTCATGAAACAAGCTTCATTTCCTAGCACTGGGATTTCAGTGCTTTTTTTGTAAGTAGCATTTTAATTGAATAAAAAAGCTTTTCAAGTATAAGCAGAGAGCACTATGTATGTTCTATTAATTTTCACATGAACAAACAATGGTATCTTCTAGGAGGAGATTATGGGGCCCCCGGGCAATAGGAGATTATGGGGCCCCCAGGCAATAGGAGATTATGGGGCCCCCAGGCAATAGGAGATTATGGGGCCACACAGTATACACACACAGACACACAATATACACACACAGTATACACACACAGAATACACATACACACACTGAAAAGGCACTGGAGAGGCGGGGCAGCTATAATTTTGGGATTTTTAAAAAAAACACAGATTTTTACATACTGTCCCTGGTTTTATTGAGGCTGGCAACCCTGATGGGGCCCATTAGTGGCATGGGGCCCGAATGGTCAGTCCGCTCCTGGGTGAGCAGCCTGTACTAATGGTGGTGGAAGCACGGATAAGGACCCACATATATATTACAATTGTATTCGAGCATCCTGATCACTATTGAGGATTCTTCATCTTGTCTGTTGGTGCCTCTCTCTACGATGACCTGGCTTTTTATTCATTCATTGGGACTATCCATATAATTTTGAGTTATTGGACATTCCATATGAAAGCTTTTTAGAATTATTACTGTAAGCGCTGTACTATTTTTTTTACTATATGTCTGTTCAAGGAGTGTAATATATTGACCTTGAGTGTTCAGCTGCTGTAGATAGGGTTAATTTCTTTTGTATTTGCGCTGACTGATTTTACTTGTTTAGTAAAAAATATGCACTGTCACTGTACTAATGACAGATTGTCAATCTGCCTTGTTTACATAGTCAGACTGCCCTTCTGCCTGTGTATCAAACGATCGCTGGGTGGCAGTGGACATCGAGTCCGCAGTACCTGCTGATCACCTCCCGCTGTGTATAATCACAGTGGGAGCAGGCCACCAGCAGCACGCCTGCGCGCCCCCAACCTAGACGTGCTGGATCACGTACTAGGTATGTGATCTAGCACAGCAGAGCCGCCTTGCTTCCGTATATCTAAGTGATATGGTTGGCAAGCAATTAAGAGGGAGTGGGCTCTCTATAGGCAAACCTGCCCTTAATGTATCTACTGCTATATGTGCTCCAACTTGGAGACTCAAAACTATAGAGTTAGGACCGCAAAGAAGACCCAATCACACGCAAGGAAAATAAAAATAAAAGCCTTTTTGTTTGCACATGATTGGATGATGAAAGTCAGCAGAGCTCCCCTTCATTTAGTAAGCTCTGGAGGAACTGCATTTGCAGAGCGCATGGCCGGTTTGCCTTTAATAAATCATCCCCATTATGTTTTCCATTCTACTCATTTCTGAGATTACTGAATCTAATGCCGTGTACACACGGGCGGACTTTTCGACCGGACTGGTCCGACAAACTTTCCAGCGGACTTTCGACGGACTTTTGACGGACTTCCGACGGACTTTTGAACTAACGGACTTGCCTATACACGATCGAACCAAAGTCCGACGGATTCATACCTGATGACGTACACCGGACTAAAATAAGGAAGTTGATAGCCAGTAGCCAATAGCTGCCCTAGCGTGGATTTTTGTCCGTCGGACTAGCATACAGACGAGCGGATTTCTGGGTCCGGCGGAGTTACGACGTAAAGATTTGAAGCAAGTTCCAAATCTAAAGTCCGTCAGATTTGTGACTGTAAAAGTCCGCTGAAGGTCCGAGGAAGCCCACACACGATCGGATTGTCCGCCGGATTTTGTCCGTCGGCATCCGTCAGACCAGTCCGGTCGAAAAGTCCGACCTAGTGTACGCCCAATTAGAAGTCTTCATTATGCTTAAAGTGGAGTTCCACCCAAAAAAAAAAAAAAACATTTGGAGAAAAATTTTTTTTTTTACTCACCTCTTTAATGCCTGTTGCTAGGGGGTCCCTCGTAATCTGCCTCCTTCAGTGCCAAGGGAAGTGACGTCAGGAGCCCAGGCGCTGACGGAGGAAGATTATGAGGGACCCCCTAGCAACAGGCATTAAAGAAGTGAGTAAAAAAAAAAAAATTTTCTCCAAATGTCTTTTTATTTATTTTTTTGCTCCTGACGTCACTTCCCTTGGTGCAGGAAGGGAGATCAGCTCTGCCCCCTCCCTCTAGGCAATCATCTAGGACACGTGACAGGTCCCAGATGATTGCGCGGTCAGTCACGGCGTGTGGCGCGGCTCGCGCATGTGCAGTGGGACTTCACAGCCGGGCACCCACAGTAACAATGCTGGCGCTGCCGAGCGGAGGGGGAGACGAGCCGGGCTCGTTCCCCCGCGTCGCTGAACCCTGGGACAGGTAAGTTGTCCGATTATTAAAATTCAGCAGCTGAAGTATTTGTAGCTGCTGACTTTTAATTTTTTTTTTGAAGTGGAACTCCGCTTTGATCACCACTTGATTAAATGCATGACAGTCTCTGTTGTTATCTGAAATTTTTTCATCATGAAGCAAAGGGGTCTTGATAAGCTCAGTGCCTTCATCATGCTTAAAACAGGCATTACATAGTCAATGCAACACGTTTTTATAAATCAAAGGCTTCTGGAGTTGTTAAAGGCTGAAAAACATTTTACGAAAGCTTCAATCTTTAAATATAAATAGTAGATAAAGTTCTGATGAAGGGGGGTTGTGTTGAACCTCCAAATTGTGTTGACTATTTTATCCCATGTCATCATGTTTATGAATAAATAAATATAATTTTAGACTCTAAGACCAACAGCCTTATCTACTTTCTTTCCTATAGTGCAGTGACTGAGCAACCAATCAGAAGTCCCAGTCACTGTCACATGTGGGTTGGAAGTAGCCTGCATAGCCCTGTGCTCTATGCTAGTTACCATTTTAAGAAAGTCAAAGCTTACACAGGATATTCTGGTGGTTCTAGCTAGACATGTGCGGAACGGAAAAATTTGTTTAGTTTCGGATAGATTTGTTATGTTACTAATTTCAGTAATCGTCATAAAACGAAACATGTAGGGCATGGCTACGCACTCCATCACGTCGTAGGCCCCATGTTTGTATTGCACGCGGGTGTTCCTTACTGTTTTAACTTGCCGGCTTTTTAACATGTTTTTATGGCGGAGGAGTGTTCTCCGCATGTCTGAGCAATAAAAGGTTTATTTATTCATTCTACACCATTGGAGTCTTTCTGTACTCACAGCCCTTCGGACCAGTGAGGTTTTTTTAGATTGACCTGCCTGCCTTAGGAACACTACAAGATATCCTGGGATCCTGACGGTGGAGTGCGTTGGTCCCTGCAGAGGGCTGTATCTGCCTGTGTGTATGGTGTGTTTTAACCTGTTCTTTTGTTCAATACATACTGACTTTGCTGGAGAACCCACTTGAAAGCACCTTTCTATTTAATAGGTGCCTCTGCTGACCACACATAGGTTCCATTTTGGGGACTCAAACCCCTCACCTTCTCCCTGACTTGAAAATATTAAAAGTCAGCTCAGCAACTACAAATGCTGTACCTGCTGACTTTTAAGGAACAGATACTTACCGGCCATTGGACTGCAGCCAATGCTGCTCATAACTCTCTAGTGCTTCCATCTTGGATTTGGGAGCCAGCTGTGACTTACTGACAATTCACAGCTGGCTCCTCAGGGTTCTGTAGCCTTCTGGTGACATTATACCTCAAGGTTACGGGTGAAGGGTGGACCGAGGCAACCTCATCCTCTCCTAGGTGGGGATTGGGAAAATGGGAGTGGGTACCATCAATGAAACTTAGCTGTCCCCTGAAGGTGAGGAAAATGATCAGAGCAACACCCATTTTTGGGTGAAGGTCTCCTTTAGCAGGCACATATTGCATATATTGTACTTACATGTATAAGCAATGCATTTCTTTTTTCTACAAAATCCATTTCCGTAAAGCAAAGGGCAATATGCAAAGTGTTAAATCTAGCTGATCAGAATTCATCTCACACTGATCTGAAATTCATAAACTAGAATCTGATTGTTTCTCGCGAGTAACTGCATTTGACACATCATCCTTTCTCTTTGCAGAATCTGTTGTTTTATTATTAAAAGGTAAAATTAATAATTTCTATCTCCTCTCTCAAGCTATTTACATTTTTGACACAACATTCACCAATCCATGAGTAAAACATTCTGTGATAGAGTGTTCTGTTCGACTTACAGTTGATAGTTACTGCTCTTTCTTTGACCTACCAAGCTGAACAGATCATGTCTACGTAAAAATAAATTGCACTCCGCTTACTGACTGACGCTTCTGTTCTCTGTCCTTCTCCCCTTCTCTGTTCCAGAGATGTCCAGGATAATGACATCCTGCCGCTCTAAATGCCAGCTGTCTGTTGCCCTGGAGAAAAGGCTGATAATACGTTAGGCAGATTTGGTTACATAGTGAACTTGAAAAAGACAAAAGTCCTTCAGGTTCACCCTTCATAAATCCTAGATGTGTTGATCCAGAGAAAGAGGGAACAAATTCCTGGTGCGGCATTTCATGATTTAACGTTCATGGAAAAGCATCCTTCCCAAACCTTCAACGCGTGCTATAACTGGTGATACTGTTCCATGAAAGAAAGAAAGTTTAAGTCTACCTAGTAAATCTGCCTCTACCACATTCTTGTATCCAGGCATATTACATGGGATTTCAGAGTTCAAGCCATAGTACTAGTTGTAAAGTCATTGTACATTTTAGATTATTTTAATTGTTTTAACTAGGTATAAGTATAGTTCTATTCCTTGTGTTGTTTGCCTTACCTAGGGTTGCCACCTCATCCCTTTAAACCCAAACACATATGAATTACACAGGTTCTGAGGCTAATTAAATTCAGACAAGGCAACAAGTGAGTTTAATTACCACCTTAATCAGCCACAGAACCTGTGTAATTAATATGTGTCGGGTTTAAAGGGATGAGGTGGCCACTCTACCCTTACCTAGTAATGAGGAACTCACGTCGTGGCTGCAGTTTGTAGTGTCATGACTGATCAATTCCCCTATGTCCATGTATTGCTGCAGCTAGCTGGTCCCTATTCACCAAAGGGACAAGACAACTTCCTGTCCTGGGTCACACAGCAGCCAGTGCAGTTGCCAATTGCTCTGTGTTGCATCACAAATGTGGGAGTACAAATGTAACAAATAAACCTTCCAACTTCATTGTGAGCTCTCTGTGTGTCTGTGAATGCTCAGTCGGTTTGTGATTGTGTCAGATCTAATTACTGTGTAGCACGCACCTGTACCAGAACTAGACTGAGAGACCCAGGAATTTTGGGATATGTAGTTTCTTTACAGGAAGTGTTAATTCTCAGACTTCAGACAGAGGTCATGCATTTACCCTGTACACTGCCATGCAGCATCCCTCATATTTCAGCACAAACAGAAACTTCTGACAATAAAATGTGAAAATTGACTCTACTATAGGCTGTGTGTACCAGGCAAAAAATGACACCATGAAACTACACAATCAATGAACAGGTTAAGGTTAATAATGCCTCTAAGGCACTAACACAGCATTTATAAAACTATGGTTTTGGGCAAAATTGGGTCACCACATAGTTTGTCCTAACGCAAAATTAGTGGCTAGCTTACTAGCCAGGTCTCAAGGGTTACTCGCCACCAGTTGCCCCACTCAACCCTTACCCTGCCCGTCCCTAATCACGCCATCATAAATTATCTCATGAAATGACACTTAAATGTTTTATGCAGAATTAAGTTACAAAAATAAATATTGACAACAACTTTATCAGTTCCCCTCAGCACAGCATCACCAGTGCCCATTAATGCAGGCTCACCTGTGCCCATCATTGCAGCGTGACCTGTGCCCATCATTGCAGCCTCACCATGCCCACTATTGCAGCCTCACCGTGAATTGCAGCCTCACCGTGTTCAACATTGCAGCCTCACCGTGCCCACCATTGCAGCCTCACTGTGCCCCCATTGCAGCCTCATCGTGCCCCCATTGCAGCCTCACCGTGACCCACATGGCAGCCTCACCGTGACCCACATTGCAGCCTCACCGTGACCCACATTGCAGCCTCACCTTGACCCATATTGCAGCCTCAACGTGACCCACATTGCAGCCTCACTTTGCCCCACATTGTAGCCTCTCTGTGCCCTCATTGCAGCCTCACTTTGCCCCACATTGTAGCCTCACTGTGCCCTCATTGCAGCCTCACTGACCATATGCCAGGATCGAACACATTCTGATTCCCACACACACACTATGCCTCTTGTCTTAAACTCCCAAATTAGAGACACAGTCCTGTCGGACCACTCACTGGTTATAATGACCATTCGCTTTTCCTCCCCAAAGCCTGGACAGAGGCACTGGAGACTTCTCTCTGATCCAATCAGAGTAATCATGCCTAAGAAATCATTGCTGGAATACTTTAAATTTAACAATATCGAGGATACCTCGGCGGAGACCCTGTGGGCAGCCACAAGGCCTTCATCAGGGTAGAAATTATTCGAATGAATGCCCAAATAAAAAGGGAAAGAACAGCTGAAATTGGGAAATTAGAAAGTGAATACACATCGCTTCAATCACAACACAAAAAGAATCCCTCAATTACTTCAATAGTCCAACTTGACATAATGAGGCTAGAACTTAACTTGGCCATCACGGCACAAGCAGAAAAATACTTTGTTGGAATAAAAACACATTTTATACACAGAAAGATAAGATTGTCTCCCCGAATACAGCTTCATATGCCAAAGATCAGAATTCCCGGATGCGGTCCCACAGCTAACCCCAGGAAAATCTTAGAGGCATTTCAGGATTTATATGCCAAACTGTACAAGGCCCATCGCTCAAATAATAATCAATCCATTAATTGATTCCTGGATAATCCGCCCTTTCCTGTCTTATCACCCAAACATAAAAATAGTCTGGAAGCTCCCTTTACCGAGGAGGAGATGCTAGGGGTCATCAGGGACCTTGAAATCGGGTCTGCCCCAGGGCCAGACGGTCTATCTAACCCTTACTATAAAACATTCGCTAACACATTAGCGCCTCATCTTAATGCCAAGACCCAAAGCGACCCAATGGACACACAACTTAATACAGCATACATTGCTGTGATACCCAAGCCAGACAAAAATCCGGGGAAGTCAGCAACTATCACCCGATATCCCTCATTAATAGTGATCTGAAAATATTGACCAAAATCCTAGCCAACCGTTTCTCATCCTTCATCAACACTTACATTCACAAAGATCAAGTTGGTTTCATTCCAGGCAGACAGGGTCCTGACCAAATTAGGAGAGCAATTGATATAGTATCCATACTCCAAACTAACTGGGAAGGAGGCCCTAAACAATCAGGCATGCTTCCCTCTTTAGACCTAAAAAAAGCCTTTGACTCTGTCTCCTGGCCGTATATCTTTACCCTCCTAGAGTGATGGGGCTTTGGTGACAGATTCATGGGCTTAATTTCAAGCTCTCTATTCTCAACCACAGGCATGAGTTCGCCTCCAGGGATACTATTCTAATCCAATACACATTGCAAAAGGCACTAAGAAAGGGTACCCACTGTCGCCGCTAATTTTTGCCCTGGCAATTGAAACCCTCGCTATTGCAATACATCAAAACTCAAACATAAAAGGAGTAACATGTGGCTCCCAAAATCACAAGTGCGGGGAGTACGCGGATGACATTCTAATATTCCTCACCTCCACTATCACATCACTTCCCAACTTATGCCAGACACTGGAAGAATTCTCCAAAATATCAGGACTACAGGTTAGCTACTCCAAGTCCCAAGCACTGAATGTTTCCCTTCAGCCGGACATGGTTTCCCTTCTGCAGAAATCCTTTAAATTTGAATGGAGTGAAGCGTTCATTAAATATCTTGGAATTAACTTAACACCTAAGATGGAGTCCCTCTATAATAGTAATTACCCCCCCTATGTTCCGTAAACTAGAATTAGATCTTAAGACCTGGTCCAAACATAACATATCATGGATAGGATGGATAGACTCTATAAAGATGACACTACTCCCCAAACTGCTCTACCTATTTCTCTCACTCCCCATGCCAATCAAGAGGGACTACATTCGATCCTTTCAAAGCAAGATACTGAAATTCACATGGGGTAAGGGCGGATACAGAATTCCGCAACGCACCCTGTATTGTCATAGGAAAAGGGGTGGGGCTTAGGCCTACCACACTTACACCAATACTATCTAGCAGCCAGACTTGCCCAGCTTTCAATAATATACTCCAGATTTGAAAAACCGGACTGGGACAAATTGAAAGGTAAGCAGCCCCTTACCACACTTTGGACTTTTTGCTGTGGTGTCCCTCAAAAACCCGCCCTCCGATAATGGCACCGACCCTGTCTCACTCCCTAGCCCTATGGGACTCTTTACGCATGTCCATTTATTTAATAACTCTGTAACCCTGATTTCCCCCAGGCATGAACATATTAGCATTTAAATGGTGGTTGGACAAAGGACTGTACTGAATTGGACATTTCTACACTCCATCAGGCCCTCTTTCCCTTAATCATTGCGTTAATAAGTTGGATTTACCTGCTTCAGAACACTTCAGATTCAGACAAATTTCACACTTTTTACGCTCAATCTGGTCGGAAAAATGTCTTCTAGGTTCACTGCGTACGAACACTGGTGCGGACAGGGCATGGAACAGAGGGGAGGGATCTCGATCATCTACTCGTCACTGGTTCTTCCTGCCTCCAAATCCTCCTTCATGACCTAGATATAACAAAAAGCACAGCGCTGGATATAAATGCAAAAATACAACAAAAATTGATATTACTATTAAAGCACCAACAACTTTCATATGTGATAAAAGAAAAAAATAGAAATGAACAATAACATGAATGCTTCACTATAGTGATATATATGCATGAACAATAACATGAATGCTTCACTATAGTGATATATATGCGTGACTACTCCCAGTTTTTTATCCACACATTTAGAAAAAGTCCAAAGATGCAAAAATTATGTCAAAACAAATGTCCAAAAAAGCAATTAAATGTGACTTTGAATAATAAATCCGTGACTGTCACCGTGTTGAAATCCCGTCACCTGGTATAGATTGAAGGCTTACCAGATAGCCTCTGATCAGAGGCATAGAGCTAACAGCTTGGGGTTTGCCCTCCACAGCGGCTGGAACTTTAGCTGGGATGATGGATGTAGATCCACAAACGATCGCCACAGGCTTCCAGACAGCGGTACAATCAGGGAAGAGAGCTCTCACCGATATGGAAGCGTTTAAAAGAAAAGAGAAAACTCCAATGGTGTAGAACGTTTTATCTCTTGTTTATTAAAAAGTCGCCTCACTGGCATCCATAAAAACACTTTTCCTTGCAAGGAACCAATACAGCTTTAAAACAAAAACTCCGCGCATGCGCCGTCGGTACGAGCGTGTCTATCCTACGGCCGTTTTGTCAGAAATGACATCATCAGGGGCACGCCCGCACATCTGCGCATGCGTCTTATATATCCGAGCGGCAAAACGAAAAAGTTCAGCCATTGGTAACACTAGGAAGGTGTTAAAGCTGCAAACAATTACCCTTCCAGAGGGATGGCAATTACACACACACCTGCTTTTTAACCCTTACAATTAAAACTCCATAGAGTTATCATGGTGCCATCTTGTGGACAAATTTGATATTACTTCAGAGCAATGGATTTTATTACATTACCCTTACTATTCAAAAACTTTATTAAAAAACATTAAAAGAGGTGGGGGAAAAAAGAAAAAAGAAACCAATGACTAAAGATTCATTCGAATCACCCTTCAGCAACTGAAATCATATAAACCTCTATATCAATAAAAAATAATAATAAAGAGAGGAGGAATTTAGATATATTTCAATCAAAATTTTCTATATATTCAGAAATATATTCTATATTCAGAAATCACAATCTGAATACTGTATCTCCATTCCGACCATATCATAGAATAGCGAAAACCCCATTATAAAAAAACCCCATTATAAAAAAGGGGGGGACATTAACTTTAAGAGGAATTTAAGAAAAAAAGAAGAAGAAAAAAAAGAAAAATTACAACAAAAGAAGGAAGAAAGACAGGAGAGGGGACATCAACTGTTATTAATAAAACAGTTGATGTCCCACTCTACATTAAGGCCCATGGGTACATGACAGCCCAGACGGTATATCCAGTTAGTCTCACTCCTGGATATAGAACGTCTACTGTTGCTCCCTCGCCAGTGTGGTATATATTTCTCCAAGGCAAAAAATGTCGTGCCTGTGGGGTCCCTGTCATGCTTAAGGTCATAATGTTTTGAAACATTATGTTTGTCAAAACCCCTTCGTATATTGGCGATGTGTTCACCCAATCTGACCTGTAACTTCCTGGTAGTACGCCCTACATATTCTAACCCGCAAGGGCACCTCAAAAGATATACTACACATCTTGTGGTACAGGTGATAAAGGATCTAATCGGATATGTCATACCTGTCCCAGTTGATGTGAACTCAGTTAGTTTCCTACCCTTAAACTCATTAATTTTACAAACTTGACATTTTTTGCAAGGAAAAAAACCTTTTAGATCACCAAAAAAGGTGGGTCTTGTGGGCGGATCCGGGACTTTAGGTGCTATAAAGTGCCTAAGGTTTGAGGCTCCCCTGAATAATACGCAAGGCTTATCTGCCAGCAAAGGCCCCAAGACCCTATCATTTTTTATAATGGGCCAATGTCTCTTAATTATTCGTTTGATGGCCCAGTGTTGACTGGAGTAAGTAGTCAAAAAGGCCAAACCAAAATCCTCTCTGTTCTCTACTTGTGGTGGATTATCAACTAGAAGGGACTGGCGATCTCTATTTCCCACTTCTGCTATTATTAAATCTAGAGTCTGATTTTCATACCCCTTGGTCAAAAATCTAGATTTAAGAACCAAGGCCTCTTTTTTGTAATCCTCTAGATTAGTGCAGTTGCGCCTGAGTCGCAAAAATTGTCCCTTAGGGACTGCTGATAGCCAGGAACGGTGATGGCAAGAGTCTAATGGAATGTACCCGTTCCTGTCTGTTGTTTTGAAGTACGTAGATGTAATAAGCCTCCCATTTTCAATGGTTATTTTCAAATCCAAAAAGTGAATCTGCGAAGCATTCACTTCATGTGTAAGGACAATACCCCTATCGTTATTGTTCAAAAATGATAAAAAGGCCATGACAGATTCGATGTCACCGTCCCATATGAAAAGGACATCATCAATGAACCTTTTCCATAGGATAAGCTCATCGCGTCTCACATTCAAAACCACATCCTCCTCCCACTTGGCCATGAATAAGTTAGCCATGCTCGGAGCAAATTTTGCTCCCATGGCTACTCTCTTTATTTGTAGGTAGTGAGTACCACTATACCAAAAGTAATTGTGCTTCATCGAAAAGTCCAGTAGCTCCAACACGAATTTACTCTGCGTGATGGAGATACTGGAGTCTCGATAAAGGAAATGCTGCACCGCTTCAAGGCCTAAGCGATGGGAGATAGCCGTATAGAGTGATGCTACGTCTGCGGTTACCAGCAGATATGAAGATTTCCACTCTATCTCACCTAGTAAGTTGATGACATGTTTAGTGTCTTTTAGGAAGGAGGGGGTCCCCATCACCAGTGGTTGTAAGTATTTATCAATGTACTTACCGACTCGTGATGTAACTGAGTCAATCCCACTGATGATGGGTCTTCCAGGGGGATTGACCAAGGTTTTATGTATCTTAGGCAATATATACATAATTGGCAGCCGTGGTGCCAAAGGCACCAGATATTCTCTCTCCTTTTTGTTCAGAATGCCCATATCTGAGCCCTTCTGAACCAAGGCTTTTAAATTTTGTTTAAATTTTGAAGTGGGGTCTGCGGGCAAGGGGGAGTATGTCTCAGAATCAGAGAGGATCCGTATCATTTCATTAGAATATGACTCTTTATCTAAGACAACAATGGCCCCTCCCTTGTCCGCAGGGCGAACCACTATGTCCTTCCTCTTACAAAGAGATTCCATTCCAACCTTAATGTCCTGTTTAGATCGAATAACTCTTGTATTCAAACTTGCCAGATCTTTAATAACCAAATCCCGGAAAATATTGACATTAGGCGCCAAATTCCCCGGGGGGTTGAAAAGTGAGGCGTTGGACAAGTTTGAATGAACGATAGTAGAGGTTTCCCTCATTGATTGTCTGGTTGGATTGCTCATAAGATACCTTTTGATATTTAGTCTCCTTGTATACTTATGGACATCTATGAAGGTTTGGAACTTATTCAGATTCCGTTCTGGGGCAAATTTTAACCCTTTACTTAGAGTCAAAAGTTCTTCCTTAGTTAACTCCTTATTGCTAAGATTAATAATACCATTAGTATCTAGGTCCTTCTTCTTTTTGGAGTAAAGATTCCTCCCCCCTCTGCTCCCTCTCTTCCGTCTCCATTTCTTTTCAGACCCCCCCTGTTGACCTTCTGAAAATCCCGCTGATTTGAGGGGGGAAGGGGGGCATCATAGCCCCTCCCTACCCTCAAATTAGATCCTCTAGTGTTATTGGATAGGGGAATAAATCTGTTCCTGGTAACCACCCCATATTGATCCTGTGGATCATTATGTTCATGGGGATTGGGTACCCCATTGTAATTAGAGTGAGGGTGTTGTTCTTCCCAATGCCTCCATGGGGGTGGTGATTGGTAGTTAGGGCGAGAAAGAGAGCGTCTACCTCTACCTCCTCCTCTGAGATGGCCTTGAGATTGGTATACGCCTACTCTGCCCCTTGGGGGTTTGGGAGAGGTTTGATATGTGGTAACTCCACTATTAACTGCGGGGGGGGGGGGGGGGGGCGCAGATCCACTTCAGTTGGAACTGGTAATGGTTCCGAAGGAGCTACAACCTGCCATTTAAAGACTATATTATCACTATAGTCTTTAATATCTCTGTTATATTTCCTTTTCTTCTTTATTCTTTGTTCTGATTCCTCCTTGATTAAAATATTTTTTAGAGCCTCAGATCTCTGCACATATTCAGTTTCAGTCTTAAAGGGTGTTAATTTGCTCTTAATATTATTAATGTCTAAATCCAGAGCAGTCAACTTTCGTTTCTTTTTTGCTATTAGAAACTGTAAAAAATGTACTCCCGCCTCATTAAAATACTTAAACCATTCGGCTAACTCACTGTCTTCCTTTTGAGGGTTAACATCCCATCGGAGGCTCCTAGGGACCATATTTAATCTAACATATTCCTCCAAATATGCTATGTCCCACCTAGTGTGAACCTCAGTGATGGTCAAATTTTTCAATCTCAAAAAACAACCTGCTAAATCATCTTTTGGGTCATCATTACCATCAAAAACCCCTGCAGTGTTAGTGACAATCTGTGATCTATAATCAAAAATATCCATTATGGATACACCAGCAGCAAATAGTTCTTATCAAAAGTGAATAAATATTTCTAAAGAAAAAATTTGCGCTAGGTGTACAAACAGTAACTTAGTGAATATCACCCGTGAAGGAAAATCCTGCAGCTATGCACTATACCTTGATAAGGGCACTACTAAATAGATATAACAAAAAGCACAGCGCTGGATATAAATGCAAAAATACAACAAAAATTGATATTACTATTAAAGCACCAACAACTTTCATATGTGATAAAAGAAAAAAATAGAAATGAACAATAACATGAATGCTTCACTATAGTGATATATATGCATGAACAATAACATGAATGCTATAGTGATAGGACAGGACATTAAGGTTGGAATGGAATCTCTTTGTAAGAGGAAGGACATAGTGGTTCGCCCTGCGGACAAGGGAGGGGCCATTGTTGTCTTAGATAAAGAGTCATATTCTAATGAAATGATACGGATCCTCTCTGATTCTGAGACATACTCCCCCTTGCCCGCAGACCCCACTTCAAAATTTAAACAAAATTTAAAAGCCTTGGTTCAGAAGGGCTCAGATATGGGCATTCTGAACAAAAAGGAGAGAGAATATCTGGTGCCTTTGGCACCACGGCTGCCAATTATGTATATATTGCCTAAGATACATAAAACCTTGGTCAATCCCCCTGGAAGACCCATCATCAGTGGGATTGACTCAGTTACATCACGAGTCGGTAAGTACATTGATAAATACTTACAACCACTGGTGATGGGGACCCCCTCCTTCCTAAAAGACACTAAACATGTCATCAACTTACTAGGTGAGATAGAGTGGAAATCTTCATATCTGCTGGTAACCGCAGACGTAGCATCACTCTATACGGCTATCTCCCATCGCTTAGGCCTTGAAGCGGTGCAGCATTTCCTTTATCGAGACTCCAGTATCTCCATCACGCAGAGTAAATTCGTGTTGGAGCTACTGGACTTTTCGATGAAGCACAATTACTTTTGGTATAGTGGTACTCACTACCTACAAATAAAGGGAGTAGCCATGGGAGCAAAATTTGCTCCGAGCATGGCTAACTTATTCATGGCCAAGTGGGAGGAGGATGTGGTTTTGAATGTGAGACGCGATGAGCTGATCCTATGGAAAAGGTTCATTGATGATGTCCTTTTCATATGGGACGGTGACATCGAATCTGTCATGGCCTTTTTATCATTTTTGAACAATAACGATAGGGGTATTGTCCTTACACATGAAGTGAATGCTTCGCAGATTCACTTTTTGGATTTGAAAATAACCATTGAAAATGGGAGGCTTATTACATCTACGTACTTCAAAACAACAGACAGGAACGGGTACATTCCATTAGACTCTTGCCATCACCGTTCCTGGCTATCAGCAGTCCCTAAGGGACAATTTTTGCGACTCAGGCGCAACTGCACTAATCTAGAGGATTACAAAAAAGAGGCCTTGGTTCTTAAATCTAGATTTTTGACCAAGGGCTATGAAAATCAGACTCTAGATTTAATAATAGCAGAAGTGGGAAATAGAGATCGCCAGTCCCTTCTAGTTGATAATCCACCACAAGTAGAGAACAGAGAGGATTTTGGTTTGGCCTTTTTGACTACTTACTCCAGTCAACACTGGGCCATCAAACGAATAATTAAGAGACATTGGCCCATTATAAAAAATGATAGGGTCTTGGGGCCTTTGCTGGCAGATAAGCCTTGCGTATTATTCAGGGGAGCCTCAAACCTTAGGCACTTTATAGCACCTAACGTCCCGGATCCGCCCACAAGACCCACCTTTTTTGGTGATCTAAAAGGTTTTTTTCCTTGCAAAAAATGTCAAGTTTGTAAAATTAATGAGTTTAAGGGTAGGAAACTAACTGAGTTCACATCAACTGGGACAGGTATGACATATCCGATTAGATCCTTTATCACCTGTACCACAAGATGTGTAGTATATCTTTTGAGGTGCCCTTGCGGGTTAGAATATGTAGAGCGTACTACCAGGAAGTTACAGGTCAGATTGGGTGAACACATCGCCAATATACGAAGGGGTTTTGACAAACATAATGTTTCAAAACATTATGACCTTAAGCATGACAGGGACCCCACAGGCACGACATTTTTTGCCTTGGAGAAATATATACCACACTGGCGAGGGAGCAACAGTAGACGTTCTATATCCAGGAGTGAGACTAACTGGATATACCGTCTGGGCTGTCATGTACCCATGGGCCTTAATGTAGAGTGGGACATCAACTGTTTTATTAATAACAGTTGATGTCCCCTCTCCTGTCTTTCTTCCTTCTTTTGTTGTAATTTTTCTTTTTTTTCTTCTTCTTTTTTTCTTAAATTCCTCTTAAAGTTAATGTCCCCCCCTTTTTTATAATGGGGTTTTTTTATAATGGGGTTTTCGCTATTCTATGATATGGTCGGAATGGAGATACAGTATTCAGATTGTGATTTCTGAATATAGAATATATTTCTGAATATATAGAAAATTTTGATTGAAATATATCTAAATTCCTCCTCTCTTTATTATTATTTTTTATTGATATAGAGGTTTATATGATTTCAGTTGCTGAAGGGTGATTCGAATGAATCTTTAGTCATTGGTTTCTTTTTTCTTTTTTCCCCCACCTCTTTTAATGTTTTTTAATAAAGTTTTTGAATAGTAAGGGTAATGTAATAAAATCCATTGCTCTGAAGTAATATCAAATTTGTCCACAAGATGGCACCATGATAACTCTATGGAGTTTTAATTGTAAGGGTTAAAAAGCAGGTGTGTGTGTAATTGCCATCCCTCTGGAAGGGTAATTGTTTGCAGCTTTAACACCTTCCTAGTGTTACCAATGGCTGAACTTTTTCGTTTTGCCGCTCGGATATATAAGACGCATGCGCAGATGTGCGGGCGTGCCCCTGATGATGTCATTTCTGACGAAACGGCCGTAGGATAGACACGCTCGTACCGACGGCGCATGCGCGGAGTTTTTGTTTTAAAGCTGTATTGGTTCCTTGCAAGGAAAAGTGTTTTTATGGATGCCAGTGAGGCGACTTTTTAATAAACAAGAGATAAAACGTTCTACACCATTGGAGTTTTCTCTTTTCTTTTAAACGCTTCCATATCGGTGAAAGCTCTCTTCCCTGATTGTACCGCTGTCTGGAAGCCTGTGGCGATCGTTTGTGGATCTACATCCATCATCCCAGCTAAAGTTCCAGCCGCTGTGGAGGGCAAACCCCAAGCTGTTAGCTCTATGCCTCTGATCAGAGGCTATCTGGTAAGCCTTCAATCTATACCAGGTGACGGGATTTCAACACGGTGACAGTCACGGATTTATTATTCAAAGTCACATTTAATTGCTTTTTTGGACATTTGTTTTGACATAATTTTTGCATCTTTGGACTTTTTCTAAATGTGTGGATAAAAAACTGGGAGTAGTCACGCATATATATCACTATAGTGAAGCATTCATGTTATTGTTCATGCATATATATCACTATAGCATTCATGTTATTGTTCATGCATATATATCACTATAGTGAAGCATTCATGTTATTGTTCATTTCTATTTTTTTCTTTTATCACATATGAAAGTTGTTGGTGCTTTAATAGTAATATCAATTTTTGTTGTATTTTTGCATTTATATCCAGCGCTGTGCTTTTTGTTATATCTATTTAGTAGTGCCCTTATCAAGGTATAGTGCATAGCTGCAGGATTTTCCTTCACGGGTGATATTCACTAAGTTACTGTTTGTACACCTAGCGCAAATTTTTTCTTTAGAAATATTCCTTCATGACCTCTTGGGAGTTGGACCTCCAATTCCGCTGGGACCTGGAGACCTGGCAGACGGCTTCTTTTAAATCCTTTAAGGGCATTATAAATACATCCGTCACAGAGGCCAGTCTGAAAGTGATTTCTACATGGTATTACACACCCTTCAGATTGGCCTCTATGTATCCCTCGGCAGACCCTCTATGCTTTCGGGAACAATGGCCCACATTTGGTGGGAATGTCCCAGAATACGCCCTTTTTGGAGAAAATCTTCAACATTATTGATACGCTCGCTGGTTGCCAGGTCCCTAGGAACCCAATGGTGGATCTCCTCAATGCCATGATCCCAAAGATCTCTACTTTCACTCGAAGGCTAATCCACTTTATTCTAGTAGGAGCCAAACTGACTGTGGCCAAGGCATGGAAACAACCAAAAATCTCAGTAAAGGCTGCTCACAGGAAAATCTACTGGATAATGTTTCAGGAAAATCTATCTTCCTACTTCCTCTTTCTTTACTTCTTTCTTTCTTCCTACTACCTACTCTGTCTCATTCTCTCCATACTATGACACCCAAATATGTTGGGTTACAGAGGTTGAGACAAAAATTAAAGTTACAGTTATTTTTTGCATATGAGAGTAGCCATAATATTTTAAATTTACTGCTGTTCCGTGTGAGATAGGGGTTAGAGTCGAGGGTTTGAGACTCCCCTCCTGACACAGCTTGATCCCCTTGGGGGTGCCGGGCACAGAAGGGGTTTCCCCCGGACCGACCCGATCTCCCTACGGCAATATATGACTTGATGTGTCTGAGAGGCCCAAAATAGCAATCAGGATGATGCCAGTTAGTTTATTGGGCTTCATAAATAGTGTTCTGGTTACGCTATATGCCGATTAATTCTCTGAAATGATCTTTAGATGGCTCTCCGATTTCACACTAGCTCCTCTGGAGCTATGCTTCCATTGTATCATAAGCTATCTTTTCTGTTTCACCAATGTTGCCCTTGTATATGACTTTTATACTTCAAAATAAAAATTTTTTGAGATAAAACTGTAAATTTGCTGTCTCCTCAAATTAACTCAACACACAGCCATTAATGTCTAAACTGCTTGCAACAAAAGTGAGTACACCTCTAAGTGAAAATGTCCAAATTTGGTCGAAAGTGTCAATATTTTGTATGGCCACCATTATTTTCCAGCACTGCCTTAACCCTCTTGGGCATGGAGTTCACCCGAGCTTCACAGGTTGTCACTGGAGTCCTCTTCCACTCCTCCATGACGACACCACAGGACTGGTGGATTTTGGAGACCTTTCGCTTCTCCACCTTCCGTTTGAGGATGCCCCACAGATGCTCAATAGGGTTTAGGTCTGGAGACATGCTTGGCCAGTTCATCACCTTTACCCTCAGCTTCTTTAGCAAGGCAGTGGGCATCTTGGAGGTGTGTTTGGGGTCATTATCATGTTGGAATACTGCCCTGCGGCCCAGTCTCTGAAGGACGGGGATCATGCTCTGCTTCAGTATGTCACAGTACACGTTGGCATTCATGGTTCCCTCAATGAACTGTAGCTCCCCAGTGACAGCAGCACTCATGCAGCCCCAGACCATGACACTCACACCACCATGCTTGACTGTAGGCAAAACACACTTATCTTTGCACTCCTCACCTGGTTGCCGCCACACACACTTGACACCATCCGAACCAAATAAGTTTATCTTGGTCTCATCAGACCACAGGACATGGTTCCAGTAATCCATGTCCTTAGTCTGCTTGTCTTCAGCAAACAGTTTGTGGGATTTGTGGGATTACTTGTGCATCATCTTTAGAAGAGGCTTCCTTCTGGGGCGACAGCCATGCAGACCAATGTGATGCAGTGTGTGGCGTATGGTCTGAGCACTGACAGGCTGACCCCCCACCCCTTCAACCTCTACACCAATGCTGGCAGCACCATTTGTCTGTTTTCCAAAGACAACCTCTGGATATGACACTGAGCACGTGCACTCAGCTTCTTTGGTCGACCATGGTGAGGCCTGTTCTGAGTGGAACCTGTCCTGTTAAACCGCTGTATGGTCTTGGCCACCGTACTGCAGCTCAGTTTTAGGGTCTTGGCAATCGTCTTATAGCCTAGGCCATCTTTATGCAGAGCAACAATTCTTTTTTTCAGATCCTCAGAGAGTTCTTTGCCATGAGGTACCATGTTGAATTTCCAGTGACCAGTATGGGAGAGTGAGAGCGATAACACCAAATTTAACACACCTGCTCCCCATTCACACCTGAGACCTTGTAACACTAACGAGTCACATGACATTGGGAAGGGAAAATGGCTAATTGGGCCCAATTTGAACATTTTCACTTAGGGGTGTACTCACTTTTGTTGCCAGCGGTTTAGACATTAATGGCTGTGTGTTGAGTTATTTTGAGGGGACAGCAAATTTACACTGTTATACAAGCTGTACACTCACTACTTTACATTGTAGCAAAGTGTCATTTCTTCACTGTTGTTACATGAAAAGATATAATAAAATATTCACAAAAATGTGAGGGGTGTACTCACTTTTGTAAGATACTGTGTATATATATATATATATATATATATATATATATATATATATATATATATATATATATATAATTATGAACTGCGCCATAGCAGGAGTGGAGAGAGACGCAAGACTAGGAAAATGAAATCTGGCCAGGTGAGGACATCGCTAGATCCTGGGGCAGGTGAGTGTCCTATTACTAAAAGGTCAGCAGCTACAGTTTTTATAGCTGCTGACTTTTCATTTTTGAACTTTAGTCTTGACAACCGCTTTAAGAAATTGTAGGATATGAAGATTTTGTAAATAGAAATACTTATTAATAATTTAGCTTGTGAAACATTCTACAAAATGTGTTAGATGAACATTTCAGACAAGATCAGTGAGTTTATTTTGAAGTATTTACAACTTTTTCTTGTTTTGTGCTATAAACTGATTACCAGTATTTCTATTGTATTAAAGTCAAACACAAAGCCAAATGACCTGTGACACTAAAGCCTTAGCGCAAACAACAAACTCAGCTTTTAATGGTGTATATCTGCAACTCAAGAAGACTGTATAAATTTAATATAATTGACACAGAAGGGTACAAAACTCACAGTGATGGGAATAAAACAAAGGAATAATTGTCACATTTTGTTTTTGTGTACAATGAAACTCAGTAGGTGTCAATAGTGAATTTTCTTTAATTTACATAAAAATCACTACATACAATAGAACCTGTAGTCAAGATGAAAGTTTTTTTTTTTTTTTTTAAAGTATGTTTTCCTACAAATTATTGTCTTTTCCCCCCCAGCAGATGAAAAAAAAAACTGTTTCTCCATATGCTTGTCTATTATATTTTCAGCATAACTAGTTTCTAGGAACTTGACAGCTGCCTTTGAATTATTCAAACATTATGTTCTGAAAATTCCCAGACAAAGAGAAACGCATACAGTAATGGTTAAATATTCAGCTGTCATCCTTGGAAATATATGATGCAAGTGGAGGCAAGTGAAGGAATGAGCGAACACTTTTGGGTCTTAAGGATTGTTTTAGATTACCTCCTTTTTTAAATATATTCAAAACAGAACTTTACTGAGCATTGTACAATGAGTATTGTATGCATGATAGGCATAAAGGCATTGCAAGCTTCAGAGACCTACACATATACTGGCAATAGGATAACTGTTACATAAAGACAATGTTATCTGACACTGGGGACTTGTAAGGCAAGGTAAGTCTAATGCCCCGTACACACGGTCGGATTTTCCGATGGAAAACGTCCGATCGGAGCGTGTTGTCGGAAATTCCGACCGTGTGTGGGCTCCATCGGACATTTTCCATCGGATTTTCCGACACACAAAGTTTGAGAGCAGGATATAAAATTTTCCGACAACAAAATCCGTTGTCGGAAATTCCGATCGTGTGTACACAAATCCGACGGACAAAGTGCCACGCATGCTCAGAATAAATAAAGAGATGAAAGCTATTGGCTACTGCCCTGTTTATAGTCCCGACGTACGTGTTTTACGTCACCGCGTTCAGAATGATCGGATTTTCCGACAACTTTGTGTGACCGTGTGTATGCAAGACAAGTTTGAGCCAACATCCGTCGGAAAAAATCCTAGGATTTTGTTGTCGGAATGTTCGAACAAAGTCCGACCGTGTGTACAGGGCATAAGGCTGGGTTCCCATATATGCAAATTGGATGCGGTTTTCTCCGCATCCAATTTGCATGACAGGCGAGTGTGACCGACTCTCAATGGAGCTGTTTCACACAGGTCTGGGGCAGCTGTGGAGCAGATTGCAAAAGGGTCCTGTGTGTGTTTGGGTGCAAATTCGGGCAAAAATTTGGGCCTGAATCGCACCCAAACTGGTGAACAGACACGCATCGGACCCCAGGCACGAACCCACGGTATTAGGACACCTGCCTTTACACGCACATGAACTTTAAAGGCAGCCCAGTCTTAGTCCGTAGGGTTCAATATTGAGTTGGCCCACCCTTTGCCACTATAACAGCTTCAACTCTTCTGGGAAGGCTGTCCACAAGGTTTAGGAGTGTGTCTATGGGAATGTTTGACCATTCTTCCAGAAGCGCATTTGTGAGGTCAGGCACTGATGTGGACAAGAAGGCCTGGCTCACAGTCTCCACTCTATATAATCACAAAGGTGTTCTATCGGGTTGAGGTCAGGACTCTGTGCAGGCCAGTCAAATTCCTCCACCCCAAACTCGCTCATCCATGTCTTTATGGACCTTGCTTTGTGCACTTATCCAAATCATTTGGTGGAGGGGGGATTATGGTGTGGGGTTGTTTTTCAGGTGTTGGGCTTGGCCCCTTAGTACCAGTGAAGGAAACTCTTAAGGCGTCAGCATACCAAGACATTTTGGACAATTTCATGCTCCCAACTTTGTGGGAACAGTTTAGGGATGGCCCCTTCCTGTTCCAACATGACTGCGCACCAGTGCACAAAGCAAGCAGTGCATGTTATCTCGGCTTGCAGAGCTTGGATTCATTGAATGAGTTTACCAAAATTGTAAATATTGCAGAATATACAGCCTCATGCTACATAACTAAGCTCCGTTTCATGCTGAATAAACTAAATTAATAATGTATGTTAAAAAGAAAACTACCTTTAGATAGATTTTTACTCCAAAAGCATTTTATTAAAATAAATTTGATAAAAATCAAAAAAAATCAGATTTGTTTTTGATTATTTTTTAAAAATCATTGGTTTTTATCCACCCTGGAATACAGTCACCACATTTAAGCATTGGTAAGCATTTTACTACATTTTTGGTTTGGGGTTTAGATACTTTATATACTTAAAATTTCTCACTACATGTGAGAAAACATGGACCTTTGGGTAGCAAACACTGTTGAGACAGAGTTTGTATGTCTGTGCATGCTGTTTTGATATACAATTTGTGAAATCATATATGAAAATATGTAAACATCAACACTAAAGAAAAAGCTCATTCAAAAATGACAAGATAAAAATAAATAGTACATAGTGTACCTACTCATTCACAAAATGTGAATAAAACTAAACACATATACACAGATTTTAACAGGTCCTTTATTATAAAAATAAAATGTCAATGTCAATACATCGTAAAACATGTCATTCAGTGATGCAGATTCGCATAAATTACAGTGAACGATTCCTGCTGACCTGCCGAAAAAAAACAAAAAAATCCCGCTAACTGCCCCTTTTGCTCACTTTCACTGAATTACATCTCCTGAGCCCTGCCTCTAAAAGCAAATGTCACGCTAACCCTATAGGTGCCACTGGTTAGAATGGGTCCTCTGTTCTCTGCCTCAACCTTTTCAAGAACCTCAGCCCCTCTAACACAACAGGTTGGTGTACAAACATAAAATGCCACAGGAAATCAACAAACATAATAGTTAGAAAACAGGGGGAAAAAACACGCTAGGTCAAAAATTATATATACATTGAAACTTATGTGAAAATAAATTGAAAATTCACAATAACTGTAAAACAGAAAATGTAGTCCAAAAAGCAGCAGCTCGATATGTGTTAACACAAATAAACTGTATAGAGGGGAAAAAAACTGCGCTATTAAATGGAAAGTCCATGCAATTGCTTGTGGATAAATGGTGACCAATTCAATCTAATGACGAACACCAGGGTGAATCGAAAGATATCTCAAACGTGTCACCACCTTAAGAAAAGCCTGCTTACCAGCTGGCAGGCAAAATCGGGCAGTTGGCTTATACCCAGCCAGGGCCTTTACTTGTAAGGAAGATCCGCTGATGGACTGGAAGTTGGATGATTAGATGATTGGATGAATGCCCAGACCACTCCTGACACCACACGACCTTACACAGACCACGAGACCCAGCCATATACAGAGGAAGAAAAGCCAGCCATAGCGTTAACTGTCACAACTAATAATTTAAATAAAAGATAATGCACTTACATAAAGATAAAACTTCACATGTAAAAAGCAGAGCCGGCCGGCTGCAAATGATATCCCGTCCTCCTAACGCAGGAGCGTGGTGACGTCAACACGTGTCCTCGCCCAGACGCGTTTCGTCATACATAACGTTATCAATGGGGAACGGGAAGCGTGTTGAATCGCCACCTTTTAAATTACTACCAAGCCTCGTTCTGAGTGCCGTAGGCAGAGTCTCAAGACGCCATCTTAGGCATGGGCAACAATACCCAATCTAAAGGGAATGTATGGGAAACAGAAAGGAAAATGTTTTTCTAATAAAAGAAAAAGGAAAAAACAAAACAAAAACAACACCAAAGAAATGCCATTATATCACTAGTGTCAGTGTCAATAGTGCAAAGGCGACCAGAAGATCAGCTAGCACTAAGTATATCTTAAAAATGTTAATAATAAAAGGATGACAAGATATTATCTAAATTTAAATAGACAATAAATGATCAGAAAATAACGTGATAGTAGGAATAAATGAATACCCGGATAAAACCGGGACTCATATATATAACATATATTAAAACCATGGGTATGGATAAACAAATCAATAATAGAAAATATTATATTGTTTATCCATTTAAAATGAAAATATACATGTTATAAATATTAAATAAATAGAATAAATATAACAAGATAGAGAATAAACATACCATATAAGGAGTCAATTAATTTATTATCACATGAATCTAAATTATTAGAATAAGTGAATATTTAATCTATGTGAATGTTAAAAATAGTGACGAATAAAGCAAGAAGGGAAAAAAAAAAGTAAATAAAAATTGAGATAAAAATTAAATTTCAGATTTCTGTTGCCAGTTGACAGTTGCCATCACCGTCCCTGGCTTAGTTCAATACCTAAGAGCCAATATTTGAGGCTACGAAGGAATTGTTCTGACCCACAGATGTTTTCAACTCAAGCTGCTACTCTTACGAGTAGATTCCTTGAGAAGGGATATACTATGGAGTCTTTAATGCCTATACTAAATGAGATTCAGGACCTGGATAGGGAGTCTTTACTTCGAGAAAAATCTCCTCGACCTAACAAAATTTTCGAATCAGGGGTTCCGTTTGTGACCACGTACTCACTTCAGCATAGGAGCATCAAACAGATTATTTCAAAACACTGGCATATTGTCAATAATGATAGTATTTTGAAAGGAGTCTTACCTGCAAAACCTCAGATTGTATTTAAAGGAGCCAGCTCTCCTGGAAATAGGGTAGCCCCCAATATATTGGACCCCCCTACTAAAAAGTTGAAGTTTTTTGACCAGTTGACTGGATTTTACCAGTGCGGGCGTTGTCGTGTGTGTTCTGTTAGTAGCTGTGCACGTAGGAGGACCACCAACTTTGTATCTACAAGCACACAAGTACAACACACCATCAGTCCTTTCATTACCTGTACTACTAGGGGCGTGGTCTATCTACTGCAATACCCTTGTGGGCTGCAGTATATAGGCAGAACGAAACGCCCCTTGCAAGTCCGCCTTAACGAACATATTACAAATATTATGTCTGGTTTTAAAAAACACTAGTGTCAAAGCACTACTGTTTGGTCCATAACAGGGACCCCTCCAACACAATATTTTTGGGCATTGATAAATATAGTCCCAATTGGAGGGGTAGTTCCCTGGTACGGGAGATTTCCAAACTTGAAATGCTGTGGATTCATAAGGTTAAAACAAACACCCCTTATGGGTTAAACATCGAGGTTGATGTAAATGCCTTTATTGATAACTCATAACCCCCCTGTCTGTTATAGTTTCATTAAGACTTCTGTGGTTTCCTATTCCTGTGCCTCTTTTTGATGTGAACTTGATCTGAGTCACGTTGGTGGGTTTACTAGTAGGGATTTAGTTCTCATCTTAATTTTAATAATCTATTATATTATATGATGGCATAATGAATTACTATTTAATATTATTGGGCTTGGCCTATCGGTTTATGTAGACAAGATTTCTATACAAGGGGATTGTCTATGATCAGGCCTGTTCTTTTTTATCTTAATTTTATTTTCATTATTTAATTTTTATCTCAATTTTTATTTACTATTTTTTTTCCCCTTCTTGCTTTATTCGTCCCTATTTTTAACATTCACATAGATTAAATATTCACTTATTCTAATAATTTAGATTTATGTGATTATAAATTAATTGACTCCTTATATGGTATGTTTATTCTCTATCTTGTTATATTTATTCTATTTATTTATTATTTATAACACGTATATTTACACTTTAAATGGATAAACAATATAAATTATATTGTTATATTTATTTTATTTATTTAATATTTATAACACGTATATTTTCACTTTAATTGGATAAACAATATAATATTTTCTATTATTGATTTGTTTATCCATACACTTTATTATTTTTATTTTTTTTATTATTGATTTGTTTATCTATACACTTTATCATCTTTATACTGGATACCCATGGATTTAATATATTTTATATATATGAGTCCCGGTTTTATCCGGGTATTCATTTATTCCTACTATCACGTTATTTTCTGATCATTTATTGTCTATTTAATTTTAGATAATATCTTGTCATCCTTTTATTATTAACATTTTTAAGATATACTTAGTGCTAGCTGATCTTCTGGTCGCCTTTGCACTATTGACACTGACACTAGGGATATAATGGGATTTCTTTGGTGTTGTTTTTGTTTAGTTTTTTCCTTTTTCTTTTATTAGGAAAACATTTTCCTTTCTGTTTCCCATACATTCCCTTTAGATTGGGTATTGTTGCCCAGGCTTGGTAGTAATTTAAAAGGTGGCGATTCAACATGCTTCCCGTTCCCCATTGATAACGTCATTTATGACGAAACGCGTCTGGGCGAGGACACGTGTTGACGTCACCACGCTCCTGCGTTAGGAGGACGGGATATCGTTTGCAGCCGGCCGGCTCTGCTTTTTACATGTGAAGTTTTATCTTTATGTAAGTGCATTATCTTTTATTAAATTATTAGTTGTGACAGTATCACGCTATGGATGGCTTTTCTTCCTCTGTATATGGCTGGGTCTCGTGGTCTGTGTAAGGTCGTGTGGTGTCAGGAGTGGTCTGGGCATTTATCCAATCATCTAATCATCCAACCTCCAGTCCATCAGCGGATCTTCCTTACAAGTAAAGGCCCTGGTTGGGTATAAGCCAACTGCCCGATTTTGCCTGCCAGCTGGTAACTAGGCTTTTCTTAAGGTGGTGGCATGTTTGATATATCTTTCGATTCACCCTGGTGTTCGTCATTAGATTGAATTGGTCACCGTTTATCCACGAGCAATTGCATGGACTTTCCATTTAATAGCGCAGTTTTTTTCCCCTCTATAATAGTTAGAACCCAATAGTAGCGCTATATTAAAGAAAATAGGCACCACATAAGGTAGTAAAGGCAAACTTAATATACAGTGGGGACGGAAAGTATTCAGACCCCCTTAAATTTGTCACTCTTTGTTATATTGCAGCCATTTGCTAAAATCATTTAAGTTAATTTTTTTCCTCATTAATGTACACACAGCCACCCCATATTGACAGAAAAACACCGAATTGTTGACATTTTTGCAGATTTATTAAAAAAGGAAAACTGAAATATCACATGGTCCTAAGTATTCAGACCCTTTGCTCAGTATTTAGTAGAAGCACCCTTTTGATCGAATACAGCCATGAGTCTTTTTGGGAAAGATGCAACAAGTTTTTCACACCTGGATTTTGGGATCCTCTGCCATTCCTCCTTGCAGATCCTCTCCAGTTCTGTCAGGTTGGATGGTAAACGTTGGTGGACAGCCATTTTTAGGTCTCTCCAGAGATGCTCAATTGGGTTTAGGTCAGGGTTCTGGCTGGGCCATTCAAGAACAGTCACAGAGTTGTTCTGAAGCCACTCCTTCGTTATTTTAGCTGTGTGCTTAGGGTCATTGTCTTGTTGGAAAGTAAACCTTCGGCCCAGTCTGAGGTCCTGAGCATTCTGGAGAAGGTTTTCGTCCAGGATATCCCTGTGCTTGGCCGCATTCATCTTTCCCTCGATTGCAACCAGTCGTCCTGTCCCTGCAGCTGAAAAAACCCCCCACAGCATGATGCTGCCACCACCATGCTTCACTGTTGGGACTGTATTGGACAGGTGATGAGCAGTGCCTGGTTTTCTCTACACATACCTCTTAGAATTAAGGCCAGCAGTTCTATCTTGGTCTCATCATACCAGAGAATCTTATTTCTCACCATCTTGGAGTCCTTCAGGTGTTTTTTAGCAAACTCCATGTGGGCTTTCATGTGTCTTGCACTGAGGAGAGGCTTCCGTTGGGCCACTCTGCCATAAAGCCCCGACTGGTGGACGGCTGCAGTGATGGTTGACTTTCTACAACTTACTCCCATCTCCCGACTGCATCTCTGGAGCTCAACCACAGTGATCTTTGGGTTCTTCTTTACCTCTCTCACCAAGGCTCTTCTCCCCCGATAGCTTAGTTTGGCCAGACGGCCAGCTCTAGGAAGGGTTCTGGTCGTCGCAAACGTCTTCCATTTAAGGATTATGGAGGCCACTGTGCTCCTAGGAACCTTAAATGCAGCAGAATTTTTTTTTTTTGTAACCTTGGCCAGATCTGTGCCTTGCCACAATTCTGTCTCTGAGCTCTTCAAGCAGTTCCTTTGACCTCATGATTCTCATTTGCTCTGACATGCACTGTGAGCTGTAAGGTCTTATATAGACAGGTGTGTGGCTTTCCTAATCAAGTCCAATCAGTATAATCAAACACAGCTGCACTCAAATGAAGGTGTAGAACCATCTCAAGGATGATCAGAAGAAATGGACAGCACCTGAGTTAAATATATGAGTGTCACAGCAATGGGTCTAAATACTTAGGACCATGTGATATTTCAGTTTTTCTTTTTTAATAAATCTGCAAAAATGTCAACAATTCTGTGTTTTTTCTGTCAATATGGGGTGCTGTGTGTACATTAATGGGGAAAAAATGAACTTAAATGATTTTAGCAAATGGCTGCAATATAACAAAGAGTGAAAAATTTAAGGGGGTCTGAATACTTTCCGTCCCCACTGTATAGTCACCCAATATGGTTGGTAACTAGGCAAGCATAAAATGCACTAACAATGGTAATGACATAACTTAGTTTAGCACTACCCCTGTAAGGGTTGCAGGTGACAAGGTTCCCCACTCCTGCACAGCCAGGCACATAACATTTTCAGCTTTCATCCAGACACAGTAAACAGTCCTTTAGCTTTGTTTTTGTTTTTTAATAGGGGTAATAACTTGGAAGGGGATAAGAATTATGGGATGCCCAACTTGACAGAAACAAAACCAGGGACAACCTCCTCCCTATGTGTACAGTTCCACTTTGTTCTTCTCCTGCACACCTCCGCTCAATTCTTTGTACAGCTCCAATTGATTCCTTTTTTTGCACAAGCTAACAGTCTCTGTTAGACTTAGCAACAGCCCCTTACAGGCTAGGAACTCTCAGTCCCTTGGTAAGTAGCACAATATGGTGTGAACTGCATCCTGCAGCTCCTACACACCCTTGTAGACATTGGTCCCAGTTTTGCCTCTGCGTAAATGATCGCCCACCTTGCTGCCTCCTCCACCAGCCCACCTTGCTGCTTCTTCACCAGTCTACCCGACTGACACTCTGAAGCTCTCCCAGGGCAAGGCTTATAGAAGACTTAAGCACACCGCTGTCTTCAAGAGACCCCTGCTACATGTGGCAGTCTCTCTCCTTGTCAGTCCCTGCACTGTGCTGAGGTACTCACACTGCCTTTCCTGCTGCCTCTCAGGAAAGCCTTCTTTCCAACTTCTCCTGTGGTAGGATCCTTCCAGGCCAGCCACCTGAGCCCTGGCCCGAGGTAAAGCCCCTTCCCGGCAGGGGTCCTTCGAGGGCCACCGACAGTCTCCCTCAGCACTGCATCTCCATCTTCCATCTTTTCCCTCTCAGCATGACTCATTCCTGTTTAGGGGTTCACTTGCCAGGCCCACCTCCTCGGGATTGGCTAAGGACCCCTAAATATGCAGAACGGCCCCTCCTAGCCTCTGCCTTCTAGTCTCCAGAATGTTCTCCAACTTTCTAGAACCAAGGGGAGGCACCAGAGAGCTGTCTGTATAAGTCGTGCTGCCCTGAACTCTAATAATCCTGACCCAGTTACAGACCCACTGGTTAAAAATACAAAGTGATTAACAGTAAGGACTAGGCATAAGTTGACATTTGGCATCCAAATCAGCATTAACAGTAGCAAGGTCACCTCAAGCAGAAAGCAGTACTAAAAGTTAACCTACTGAGTGTTGGAACTATACTGCCAGAGTATATTTATGGTGGCAATGCTAGCTAGCCCAAGACCATTTGGGTAGGCACTGTCTGAAAAAAAAGCAGAATGGTGGAGGAGAGAGTAGGGAACAGGGGGGGACATGCAGAATAATTATTACAGGAGGGACAGTCTTTCGAGATGTTCTTCTGCCGGATAATGTTGGGGCCCTTTAGGAGCTTTGATTAACCTAACAACAGTCCCAGTTAACCTGTATGCAGTATAGGTAAAGCATAGGTACTGTGTTGCCATGACTATTTGTAGTGATGTTTATAGCACTAATATGGAGTAACATTTTAGTTATATGTGGGGTTTTTTTTAGAAGCTAGGCCTCCCCTACTGATCTGCAAATTAACCCGTTGGACTGGGTTATGAGCTCAGCACAGGAAGGAGGCTACTGGATATGATGTAGCAGGAAATAGAGGGGGGGGGATAGGATTTTGAACAGGCCCTGTGCTGAGACAAAGACAGAGTTGTTCTGATTAAAAGTACCATTTCTGTCTTTGCAGATGACACCAAGCTATGCAGTGGAATAACGTCCTTACAGGATGCCTCCAATTTACAAGCTGACCTCAATGCACTGTCTAATTGGGCAACTAAGTGCCAAACGAGGCTTAATGTTGATAAATGTAAAGTTATCCACTTGAGGGTAAGGAATATGCATGCATCATACATACTAGTGGGAGTACAACTGGGGGAATCCATAGCGGAGAAGGATCTGGGGGTTTTGATAGATCATAAGCTCAATAATGGTATGCAATGCCAAGCTGCAGTTTCCAGGGCAAGCAGAGTCCTTTCTTTTATTAAGAGAGGTATGGACTCTAGGAGAGACATAATTTTGCCGCTGTACAAATCATTAGTAAGACCTCATCTGAAATATGCAGTTCAGTTTTGGGCACCAGTTCTCAAAAAGGATATCGGGGAACTGGAGAAAGTGCAGAGAAGGGCAACCAAACTGATAAGAGGCATGGAGGAACTCAGCTATGAAGAAAGATTAGAGGAACTGAATTTATTCTCTCTTGAGAAGAGGAGATTAAGGGGGATATGATCAACATGTACAAATACATAAGTGGTCCATATAGTGAATTTGGTGTTGAGTTATTCACTTTAAGGTCATCACAGAGGACAAGGGGGCACTCTTTATGTCTAGAGGAAAAAAGATTTCATCTCCAAATATGGAAAGGTTTCTTCAGTTATGCCCCGTACACACGGTCGGAAATTCCGCCAGCAAAAGTCCGATGTGAGCTTTTGGTCTGAAATTCCGACCGTGTGTATGCTCCATTGGACTTTTGCTGGCGGAATGTTCGCAAGCAAAAGATTGAGAGCAGGTACTCTATTTTTCCGACGCAAAAAGTTCCTATCGGAAATTCCAACCGTCTGTAGCAATTCCGACGCGCAAAATTCCTACACATACTCAGAAACAATTCAACGCATGCTCGGAAGCATTGAACTTCATTTTCTCGGCTCCTCGTAGTGTTATACATCACCGCGTTCTTTACGGTCGAAAGTTCAGAGAACTTTTGTGTGACCGTGTGTATGCAAGGCAAGCTTGAGCAGAATTCCGTCGGAAAAACCATCCAAGGTTTTTCTGATGGAAATTCCGATCGTATGTACGGGGCATAAGAGCTGTGAAAATGTGGAATAGACTCCCTCCAGAGGTGGTTCTGGCAAGCTCAGTAGATTGCTTTAAAAAAGCCCTGCATTCTTTCCTAAATGTACATAATATAACTGGGTACTAACATTTATAGTTAAAGTTGATCCAGGGAAAATCTGATTGCCTCTAGGGTGATCAGGAAGGAATTTTTTGCCCAGCTGTAGCATAATGGAGCATGCTTTGCTGGATTTTTTTGCCTTCCTCTGGATCAACTGTGGGTATAGGATTGTGTATATGAGATTGTATTTTTTTTTTTTTTTTTGGGTGAACTGGACAGACTTGTGTCTTTTTTCAACCTGACTAGCTATGTATGTAACTATGGAGACAAAAGAGGACAGAGTTGTTTTGAGACAGATGTTTTGTGCTGAACTCTGAGCAACGAGCCACAAAACCCAAGTTAAGTAGCTGATTAGTCCACTTATGCCTATCATATACAGTACAGTACATGGTCCATGCGTATTTGTTGGGAATGATAGATAGTTTTGGCATGTATTTTATGCATATTTTGTTATACTTTGCATGCTATGAATTGTTTTTCCTGCAGTTGTATGTGCAGTCTTTTCTGTTTAGTAAAGCAAACATTAATACACTACAGAGTTTTAACCACTTTCTTGGCTTACAGTATATGGCAAACAGTGCTGATCCTGACCAAATTCTGACAAAATTCTGCTAAGGGGCCCTCTACCTGACCCGTGATGCCGTGACCTATGTAAACCATTTGCCATTGCCACACAGTCACACCTGACACTTCAGTGCTCCCAATACAATCCTCCCTACTTCTGGGTCCTCAGAGAGCCCCCCTTACGCCAGGGTCCCCAGAGAGCCCCCCCCTTACACCAGGGTCCCCAGAGAGCCCCCCTTACACCAGGGTCCCAAGAGAGCCTCCCCTTACATTAGTGTCCCCAGAGAGCCTTCCCTCATACATTAGTGTACCCAGAGAGCCCATCCTTACACAGGGTCCCCAGAGAGCCCCTCTTTACACAAGGTCCTCAGAGAGCCCCCTCTTACATTAGTGTCCCAGAGGGCCCCCTCTTACATCAGTGTCCCCAGAGGGCCCCGTCCTTACATTAGTGTCCCCAGAGAGCCCCCCTCTTACATTAGTGTCCCCAGAGGCCCCCCTCTTACATCAGTGTCCCCAGAGGGCCCCGTCCTTACATTAGTGTCCCCAGAGGCCCCCCTCTTACATCAGTGTCCCCGGAGGGCCCCTTCCATACATTAGTGTCCCCAGAAAGCCCCCCTCTTACATTAGTGTCCCCAGAGGCCCCCCTCTTACATCAGTGTCCCCAGAGGGCCCCGTCCTTACATTAGTGTCCCCAGAGGCCCCCCTCTTACATCAGTGTCCCCGGAGGGCCCCTTCCATACATTAGTGTCCCCAGAAAGCCCCCCTCTTACATCATGGTCCCCAAACAGCTGACTCCCCCCCTTGCAGAGGTTCCCCTGTACCTGGCTGGTGGAGGTGGAAGGCGGCGATCTGCAGCTCTATGGTGTCCACAGGCAGGGGGATCGCCCTGGGGCTAGTAGTTCTATCTCCGAATGTATACAGCGGAGAGGGAACGGGCCTCTGACCCGGGCATCAGTAACAGTGTTCAAGCAGAGTGAAAGTGAAACTGATACCTGCCCGGGTCAGAGGCCCCTCCCTTCTCCTCTCCACTGTATACACTGACACTCGAGAGAGTACTACAAGCCCCAGGGAGATCCCGCCTCCCACACAGGCACCATAGAGCTGCCGTAAGCCACCTTCCACTTCCTCCCATCTCTCCCCACTGCACTCTAAATGGCCAGCCAGAGGTGCAGGGGGGGATGCTGGGTCTTGGGGGCCCCCCCACAGCGGTATAATGGAAGGGCCCAGTCACAAATGCGACTGCAGCGCCCCCTAAAGTTCCGCCACTGGATGTTGTAAACATTAATTGACGCGCTATGACACGAGGGGGAGGCGTGGCCTCGAGTAATTTGCGGGGCCCTACGCAAGTTGCGTAGTGAGCGTATAGGGCGGATCGGCTCTGATGGCAAAGTAATAGTAATAGACACCAAGCAAAAGAAGTACAGTATAGTCTCGGCACAGGCGAAGGTAGATGTGTTTCAGATGCTGTAAAGGTTCAGTATAATGTGGTATAGGGTTGGTATATGTGCAGTCTAGGTTTGTAAAAAATGCGGTATGGATTATGTATACTTGGTGTCCTGCTCTCAGTGGCTCAGTCCCTGTTAGCAGTATCAGCAATGGACGAATAGCCCTCTCAAAATTACCTGGGATGTGCAGTGACCTCTTTCTGTAGAAGGGGGGGGCCCTTAGTCTCTCCACAGAATTCCTTCGTTTATCAGTGGTGGGTAGTAGAGGATGAGAGGATGCTTGGTTCTCCCTGCGGCAACAGTACAGATGTGATCGCTGTCATCAGTGCTGCGCTACTTCAGTTGTCTTCATCTCCTGATCTCAGTCTCTGGCTCTGGTCACTCCTTCCTCCTCAATGTCCTATGGGAATTGTATTGTGAAAGTCCATAAGTCCCATGCTGTGATTGATATTTCAGAAAAAAATTCCCATGATACTATTCATTCTGCATATGAGTCCATAGGCTTTTCTGGCTAAAGTTCTCCCTCTGCTGACTGGAGGGGGTATTGCAACACAACACTCAGCATAACTGTCAGACTTCCACGTACCTGACCGATGAGCCCGATATAGCAGGGGGAGGTCTCCCTTACGTGTCTGGTTCACGGCCCCTGGTAGTATGAACAGGAGGCACGGGAGCACAGAATGGTATGAGAGCCTGGCAGGTGACTTGAGGAAGTAAAGGCCCAGGATCCTGGTGCAGGTGGGTTGGAGATCACTAGTCAGCTGGATCACAGGCAGCAGATGCAGAGCAGGAGCAGAGCGGGCAAGTCCGGTCACAGGCAGAGTTGGCAACAGGCGGGCAGCACAGTACAAAGGAGCAGGCAGGTTCAGAGTCCAGGTCACAGGCAGAATTGGCAACAGGCGAGCAGCGTAGTACAAAGGAGCAGGCAGGTTCAAGGTCAAGGACAGGCCTGGGTCAGATGCTGGCAGAAGACAGAGAGTAATCCCAAGGACAAGCCGGGTGGTCAGGAGATCAAACGTTCAGATAGGTTAACAGGAACACAGATACAGGGAGCTGCAGATCGGACAGCACTGAGCAAAGGGCACATACAGTTTAAATAGGGCAATTGACGCCAAACACCGTGCGCGCCATCGCCATATTTGGTCAGTGGTATCACTCAAACCCTGCCCCTTCGTCTACATGGCCCATCGAATACAATAGACAGGATATGATGTTTTATCTTGCAAAATAGTAAATGTCCATCTTTCAGACATTTGAGCTCATACCTAATTATGGGTAATAAATAAACCAATTGGGAATGATTATGCTGTTGGGGTTATAATATAGCTGCTGCTAGGGGACATTATACACATACACATTTTGCTGTGATGTGCAAAACATGTCATCATTTTATAACTTAACAGTGCCTTAGGATGCCCCAGGTCTTATAGGATCCTAGCAATTCCCCTGCTTGACTGCCACAAATGACCAAGGGTGGTTGGATCATGTGTGTATGTATTTGACTGTCCTCTAGTGTCTATAGCCAGCCCTGTGTAAGCTCTGAGTTGCTCTAGATCAGTGGTTCTCAACTCCTGTCCTCGGGATCCACTAACAGGCCAGATTTTAAGTATTACCGTGGGGAGATGCAGACTACAATACTGCAATCACTGAGCAGCAAATGATGTCACCTGTGATGTATTTCAGTTATCTTGCAAACCTGGCCTGTTGGTGGGTCCTGAGGACAGGAGTTGAGAACCACTGTTCAAGATGGAGCTAACAGAGAGCTAAAGGCTAGATGTGAGCTTGGGTTCAGTATAAACCCAGAAGTTAGCTGTCATTGCTTGGCCGATGAGTAGCAGGCAAGCATATATCAATTAGCCATAACTTTATGAACACCCACCTAAAATTAAGTAGGTCTCCCTTTTGCCACCAAAACAGCCCTGACCCATCGAGGCATGGACACCCCTAGATCTCTGATAGGATGTGGTATATGGCACCAAGCTGTTAGTAGCAGATCCTTTAAGTTCTGTAAGTTGCGAGGTGGAGTATCCATGGATTGGACTTGTTTTTCTAGCACATTGCACAGATGCTAATTTGGATTGAGATCTGGAGAATTTAGAGGCCAAGTCAAGACTTTAAAATCCTTGTGTTCCTCAAACCATTACTGCTGAAAGAGGCCACTGCCATCTGAGAATACCAATTCCATGTACGGGTATACTTGGTCAGCGACAATGTTTAGGTAGGTGGTATGTGTCAAGTATGTCAAATGAAAGGCAGGACCCAAGGCTTCCCAGAAGAACATTGCCCAAAACATCACGCTGCTTCTGCTGGCTTGTCTTCTTCCCATATTGTGTCTTTGCCTAGGTAAGCAATGCACACGAAACCGGCAATCCACATGATTCATCAGACGAGGCCACCTCCATTTATTGCTCCGTGGTCCAGTTCTGATGCTCATGTGCCCATTGTTGGTGGTGCTTTTGGCTGTGGATACGGGTCACATACCCGTATCCATTGTGACGCGTATGAGGGACACCTGTTAGCAAAAGTATGTAGGTATAGGACAGACCTCCTGCCACGCCCCCTTAAAGGAGAATTAAACAAGAAAAAACATTTGTTAAACCCACAAGAGCTTTTCTATTTCTTTTTTACCACTACAATTCCTTTATACTGGTTCTTGAAATTTACAAATGCAGCCATTTAGAATTTGGATGAAAGGTTTAGCACTATGAAACACTTTTTGAAAGATAAATAGTGCATTTTATATACAACTATAGAGATCAGACCAAAATGAGGGACAAATGAGGAGGAAAGAGGGAAAGAGGGACTTTGTTTCAAATCAAGGACAATCCCTCGAAATCAGCGACAGTTGGGAACTATGGGGTCAGCATGTTCACTTGCTGCCTAATATATCCCACCGACATTTAGATGCCATTGTAACAAGATAATCAAAGTAATTCACTTTACCCACCAGTGGTCACAAAGTTATGACTGATCGGGGTACAACATATATGTGTGTACTGCGATAAGTTTATTTGTGTGTCTGTCATCATTGTTATGGTATTATTTAAACCCCATGAGGACAAGTTTGTCTATGACGCCTAAGGGCACAGTCTGCAAAGTTTATTGAAAAGGATACTGATACTTTGTCACATGTCTATATAAAAATACCTTTTTAGCACGTCTTGATCTGTCCTTATCCAGCTCATTATAGAGTGCCAGCGTGTCCCTAATAAAAACAGTATAATTGGAAATCTACTTGCTAGCAAATTAACTGTTAACTTAGTAAAGCGCTAATCCTTGCAGCAGTGGTATCACGGCTGTTGCAAAGTTAATGCAAATAGGCTTAGCTTTCAAAAGACCAGTAAAGGTTTTCAAGGTTTTCCAGTAAAGAATTTCACATACAACAGAAAACCAAGGAGTAGGACATCTTTTCATCGCTTCATCGCCATCACTAATTAACTAACTTCACAGAAGGTGTCAATTCTGCAGCCATTTTTTTTTACAATATTTATTTTCAGACAGATTTCAGCCACAGTTGTTGCCGCGAAGGTAATTCCCTATTGTGTGATCTGTTCCATTTCTACTCGTTACATCTATTCAGGAATAGTGGTGGATGGCTGTGACCTGTGTTCTATGTGTAAAGAAGGATTTTTGGAGATCACGCTTTTTTTTGTGTTATTCCATTCTGATAATTCGCACCCACATGTGAAGCTTACTGAACCCTCTAATAAACACAAAAGGCAAATCTGAATGGCAAATACATAAAAGCAAGAAACTTCATTATGGTAAAACATATCTTTGTAGCTCAGGCAATTTTGTTTAGAATTTTAATAAAGTGAACTTTTGGAAAAGAAAACTCATTGCAAATACATGTATGATTCCATGTTAGACATAGCTAAAATAATTGTGAGTGTTTTAGATGCTGGTAGCAGCATAGGAAAAGTATTTGTGATGGTTGCAGCTGCAGGCATTAGGCCTCATGCACACGGGACGTTTAAAAAACACCAGCGCTGCTGCCAAGAAAAAGCAGCATTTTTGGGCGTTGGTGTTTTTTTGGCATTTGTTCAGTAAAACACTCCCCATAATGTAAAAAGCCAAATGCGTTTAGCAGCGTTTTTTTTGGCCAGTTTTCATTTTTACAGCTCAACAGCCTCTGTTCCTGGACACGCAGGCTGTCGTTTTTTTCTACTGTCCCTAAAGGCTTCTGACAGTTTGCATGGACACATAGGCTAACATGGAGGGGCTTTTAGAGGCAGTTAAAATGATTGTAAAGTCTCAAGGTTTTTCACCTAAATGCATTCTATGCATTTAGGTGAAAAACCTTCTGTGCTGCAGCTGCCCCACAGAGCCCCCCTTTTTTCTTCTTGAACCCGATCATGCCAGCGCCGAGCACTAACCCAGCAGCTCTATTCGCTGTCTCCGTCCTCATTGGGTAGATTGATAGCAGTGGGAGCCATTGGCTCCCACTGCTGTCAATCAAATCCAGTGACATGGCAGTGGGGGGGTGGGAGGCCTGCTGTCTGTGTCAATGGTCCACCAAGTTCCCGGCCACCTAGCGGTAGAACAGAAAAGTGCAACAAGGCCAAACTTAGGGAGAAATCAATAGATCTCTATCAATCAACCAAGATGACTACTCTTGGCAAGTAAATTTGTGAGGAGCACCCTGACTAAACCCCAGGATGCTACACTCCTCTGCAGAGCGGAAACTCCTCCCTCTGCCAACGGATTGGTGAAAATGTTCTCTGGGAACTGTGGCACCCGCCTTGTTCATGCTGTGGCGAGCCAAAACTGTACTGGAGTCTATTTTGGAATCTGTATTACCCTCACAGCGCTGGCGGGAAGTGTCAAAAGACCAGGCTGATCCTCTCTCCTGATTAGTGAGACTTATTGGCTCTTCCCCACATTGATAGTACACACGACAACACAGTTCATTAGAAGTGTAAATATTACTTGCCACTTTCCCACAGAGCCAGACGAAATCCTGATGAAACTAAGGCTTGTTGCTAAGGGTGACGGCTGCAGAGATAACGCCTTAGCCCCACGTTGGGCGCCAAATGCAGCAAGGTCCCAGGCCTCCTTTGATCTAATAAAAGGGATAGCTGACATCCTTCTGTATGTAGCGAGTTGTGAGGCATGGTGGGTGCAGAGTAGTTAAAGTTATTGGTCACCAGACACTTCTTGAATGCAAAATAAAGTTTATTTCTCTTAACAAACTTTTTGGGGGAGAGAAGGTTAGGGCCAGGACACCCTTAGGTAATTGCAAGATTTATTGGCAGACTCAGAGACTTCAATAGGAGGACAGCCATGCAGGGAAAGGCACCCAGCAAGACGCCAAATCTGCATGTGTAGGAATGCTGTCTCCTATGGCAACAGACTTTAACAGTTCCTAACACAAACGTAACAGTTCCTTCACTTTCACTACAACCACTCATTGTAGTTCTTCAGCATGCTGAGCTCCTGGTCTCTCACTAGACCCTCTGATTCACTGTCACTGAATCCCTTGAGCTCCTCCAATCTTCACGGTGGAATCTTCCTACCCCCGCTTCTCTGCTGGGTCCCTAGCTTGGCACTCTAGATACCTCTCAAGCTTAACCCCCGCTGGCCTGTTTTCATTCTTTAGGCTATTTTTGAAGAACAATTTTAGGTATGGATACTTTTACATATACCATACCTGTGAGATTACTCTGGAAGCTGATAATCACTGAAGTAGGTATCGCTCCTACTGTGATCTCCACTAACTTTGAGGTCCTCTGCTGAGCAGCTGGCCTGAAGCATTCACAGAAGGTTTCCTAAGGGCCCATGATACAGGCAGTTTGAGTACCAAAATGGAGTCACACTTCAGGTAGCTACACAGTATACAGTACACAGTGAGTACCAGCCTTCTGAACTTAGAGACTTTCTTTAGCCTCATTTAGGACATTTTCTTTACTACCAGTACACACAGGAATGTATTCCTGCTGAGGAGTTCCTATTTAATACCAGTTTGTCTACACTTCAAAGGGGATGCCTTCACCCTGAAGTATTAGTTCAGCAGTGGTGTCCTCTACTACCAGTTTGAAGTTCATTGGAGTATACCTAGGCGCAGGGCTTTTTTTCTCAGAAAATAGGTGCAGGAACTCAACCACGACCCCCCAAAACCAACCTTACCCCCACACACACCCTCCAAACCGCATCAAATAGTGGGTGTGGTCAAATTTCACTAACAGTGCAAGGGTCTTAAATGGGCATTAAATACCCAGAGTGCATTAATTACAGAGTGCAGAGTTTTGGGGGGGGGGGTGTTACACACAGAGTGCAGAGTTCCAGGGGTGCACTACACACAGTGCAAAGTTCAGAGGTGCACTACACCCAGAGTGCAGAGTTCCAGGGTGTGCTACGTGCAGAGTTTGCAGTTGTGCTATGTACACATTGTATAGTTCAGGAGTGTGCTGCATACAGTGTGCAGAGTTCAGGGGTGCACTACACACAGTGCAAAGTTCATGGGTGCACTACACACAGTGCAAAGTTCATGGGTGCACTACACACAGAGTGCAGAGTTCAGCCTTCTTCCACAGCTGCTTACCTCTACATCCCCCATCCACATCTCATATTCACACCTCTTCACCTCTGATCTCTGCATGCAACCCCCCTTCCACTGCCCCCATCTTCTCCCTCCCTCCTTAAAAGCTGCACCATTTTCCACATGTCTTACTTGTGTTGCTGTATTAAACTGAAGCACCCTGTTGGCTCTAGTACCTCCCCACACACTGTAGGTAGCTCCTCTCTCACTTGTAGGGAGTTGATCCAGTGGGGGAGTTGGGATCTGCTCTGCACCTGCATCTTCCTTGTCCATTCAGGAGATCAGATCTGTGGGAGCCATTGAGAGGCAAGCTATCCCTTGTAAACACAGAATCCGGACTTCAATGTTTACAAGTAATAGTGGTAAGCAGGAAGCAGAGGGCCTGAGCCAGAGGTGGTGGAGCTGAGTTCCACCAAGTTCCAGCTGAAAAAAAGCCCTGCCTAGGCGCACCCTCACCCTATCCAATTTCTACAACACAAATAAAAAACACAAAAAAAAGACATGCACGGTCTGTTTTATGACTCAAGTGATTGGGAAATATTGTGTGCTTGGCTGCAATGTGGCCATCAGGGAATAACACCTGGGATCAAACAGCCAGACCAATTCAGGATCTGGGCAACACAAATAAGGTTGCTCTCCTCGATTACCCAGAGCTTCAAGGCATCCCCTAGTCTTACCTTTTTGAAGTAATTTGCAAAGCCAAATGACATCAGGTCAGCGATTCCCTTCACAGCTTTGTGTGTAAAATAATGACATTGTTGCTTGAGAACAGTCCTAGATCAATAATCAGTTATCTCCATAATCCCTAGTACTTACTATAGCAGAAATCATTAATGTTTCCAAAGCATGCAAATGTAGCACCCTTGTCCTAAACCGGGCTGCTAATAAATTTTGCTGTGCTAGATGGTAGCTAGCCTGGCTAATTTGTAGTCTATTGAATGGTTTCTCCTAAGCCTGGTGTTACCTGTGATTTCTCCCTTTTATCAATAGGCGGCACTGTTACTTTTGGCATCAGTGTGATGAATAAACAGAGAATGCAGGTTATGAGTGTGTATACTTTTCTCAGCCAATTGGCAGGAGTTTATTTGGCTGCCAAGGATGCTGGGAGAAGGTATTTATTTGGGGGAGGTCAGATGATCTGGGTTCCAGACTGCGGTCTGGGTGGGTACGTGAGGAGCAGCTGTTGCGGTGTAGGCCTGAAGCCCAAGGCGTAACCACGTGTAAAGGGGCTCTGCCGGAGGGGAGCCTGGTCGATGTTGGGAGGCATGAGAAAGGAAGTTGCCAGATGGTCAACCACTCTTGTTGCCTGTGGCAGGTTGAGAGGGATGGAGTTCTGAAGGGGTACCAGAGGAGACTCTTCATAAGCCGGGGACTATGAAGTGGCTGGGAAAGCTTTAGGAGAGAACTCATCTGCGGAAATACAGTGGGATACTGTGAGTTAGGTTGTTGCTACAGGAGACAGCTGTCGCTATAGAATACAGATCGTTGCTATTGCATTTGCCTAAAGGTGTCCTGTGTCCTACCCAGTGGGGGCTGGTGGTAATTTTTTTTTTTGGGGGGGGCAGCAAACAGTGCACCCGATACCCCAACCACGATCAGGTTGTGTTGGTCGGTCGGTTGGTGAACTTACCTCATCCATGGCGGGCAATCACGGGCGGCTTCCCCGGCTCTCCACTCTGTGGGCATCACAAGCAGCTTCTCCTTGCCCTGCTCGAAAGCTTCCATCTCCTTCCTCCTCCTCAGCAGCTAATCAGAATGCTTCTCCTTTCGGCCAATTGGGAAACGGGTCTCAGTCCCACGCTTCCTGATTGGCGGAGAGGCGATTCAGTGTGAGAATAAGGAACATTCATTCCCTATTCTAACACACCTGGATGGGCTCTAAGCGCAATGCTCTGCGCCTGGAGTCCATCCTATTTTAAAACCTATTAAAGCCTCTGGCTCTAATTGTTGCTTCAAAAAAACACCCCCGCCACTGTAATTCATGCACCCGGCATCCTGAAAGGGGCCGGACGCATGGATAGGGGGTGGCGGCGGTGATTCATAAGGGAGGTGGCGCCCATTTGCCCTTAATGGAGGGGCCGCCCCTGGCCCTACCCCTCTCTCCCACATTTTCCCATTAAGAGAAATAAACTTCCCTTTGTTCATTTTTAAAAGTAACTGGCGCCCATCTTTCCACTTTGCACAACACCCACCATGCCTAGTAACCTGCACCCTGAGGAGGAATGTCAGCCCTCCCTGTCTCTGGGGGTCACCACCAGGCCTCTGGAGGTCGGGGAGAGTGCTACACAAATTTGCTTGAAAGGAGCTTCCCTAACCCCGAGGATCCCACTCTCCACCTAAATCTGCTCAAATCCACCTTAATTTTCGAAATCCCCCTTGACTCTATTATTTTGTTAAAATGGTGAACATTCACTGAAATTTCTCAATATTAAATTATACCAATCCCATAGCCTTACTATCCATTTACTGTAAGAAGGGAGATCTGTGCCACAGAAAACACAGCTCACTTCCCAGTATTCATGCTACCAGTGAAATCTACACTCCAGCACAATGGCACACTCTCCAGTAGCCATACTCCAATAAGATCTGCACTCCAGCACAATGGCATAAATGGTATACTTTCCAATATCCAATGGCATAAATGGCATACTTTCCAATATCCATACTGCAGTGCGATCTGCACTCCAGCACAATTGTATACTTTACAATAGCCATTCTCCACTGAGATCGGAACTCTAGCACAATTGAATACTTTCCAATATCCATACTCCAATGAGATCTGCACTCCAGCACATGTATCTCACATACAGTGGGGACAGAAAGTATTCAGACCCCCTTAAATTTTTCACTCTTTGTTATATTGCAGCCATTTACTAAAATCATTTAAGTTCATTTTTGTTCCTCATTAATGTACACACAGCACCCCATATTGACAGAAAAACACAGAATTGTTGACATTTTTGCAGATTTATTAAAAAAGAAAAACTGAAATATCACATGGTCCTAAGTATTCAGACCCTTTGCTGTGACACTAATATATTTAACTCAGGTGCTGTCCATTTCTTCTGCTCATCCTTGAGATGGTTCTACACCTTTATTTGAGTCCAGCTGTGTTTGATTATACTGACTGGACTTGATTAGGAAAGCCACACACCTGTCTATATAAGACCTTACAGCTCACAGTGCATGTCAGAGCAAATGAGAATCATGAGGTCAAAGGAACAGAGACAGAATTGTGGCAAGGCACAGAGCTGGCCAAGGTTACAAAAAAATTTGTGCTGCACTTAAGATTCCTAAGAGCACAGTGGCCTCCATAATCCTTAAATAGAAGACGTTTGGGACGACCAGAACCCTTCCTAGAGCTGGCCGTCCGGCCAAACTGAGCTATCGGGGGAAAAGAGCCTTGGTGAGAGAGGTAAAGAAGAACCCAAAGATCACTGTGGCTGAGCTCCAGAGATGCAGTCAGGAGATGGGAGAAAGTTGTAGAAAGTCAACCATCACTGCAGCCCTCCACCAGTCGGGGTTTTGTGGCAGAGTGGTCCGATGGAAGACACATGAAAGCCCGCAAGACTCCAAGATGGTGAGAAATAAGATTCTCTGGTCTGATGAGACCAAGATAGAACTTTTTGGCCTTAATTCTAAGCGGTATGTGTGGAGAAAACCAGGCACTGCTCATCACCTGTCCAATACAGTCCCAACAGTGAAGCATGGTGGTGGCAACATAATGCTGTGGGCGTGTTTTTCAGCTGCAGGGAGAGGACGACTCGTTGCAATTGAGGGAAAGATGAATGCGGCCAAGTACAGGGATATCCTGGACGAAAACCTCCAGAGTGCTCAGGACCTCAGACTGGGGCGAAGGTTTACCTTCCAACAAGACAATGACCCTAAGCACACAGCTAAAATAACGAAGGAGTGGCTTCACAACAACTCCGTGACTGTTCTTGAATGGCCCAGCTAGAGCCCTGACTTAAACCCAATTGAGCATCTCTGGAGAGACCTAAAAAATGGCTGTCCATCCACCAATGTTTACCATCCAACCTGACAGAACTGGAGAGGATCTGCAAAGAGGAATGGCAGAGGATCCCCAAATCCAGGTGTGAAAAACTTGCATCTTTCCCAAAAAAGACTCATGGCTGTATTAGATCAAAAGGGTGCTTCTACTAAATACTGAGCAAAGGATCTGAATACTTAGGACCGTGTGATATTTCAGTTTTTCTTTTTAATAAATCTGCAAAAATGTCAACAATTCTGTGTTTTTCTGTCAATATGGGGTGCTGTGTGTACATTAATGAGGAAAAAAATGAACTTAAAGCGGATGTGCACTCGCGTTTTTTTTTTTTTTTTTTTTTTTACACTTAACCACTTGACGACCACCTCACGCTGATATACGTCAGCAGAATGGCACGGGCAGGCAAAATCACGTACCTGGTACGTGATTGCCTTCCCGCGGGCGGGGGGTCCCCCCCAGTGCCTGAGGCGGTCGCCGTTGGTAAAAAATTGAACAGAAATTATTTTAGCAAATGGCTGCGATATAACAAAGAGTGAAAAATTTAAGGGGGTCTGAATACTTTCTGTCCCCACTGTATCTCACATTATGTATCCATAACATGTGCAACATCTGTAAAAGTGTCCTCAATGCTTACTTTCCAGTATTCATTTAATCGGTGATATCTCTGCCACTTCATACACTTGTAGGTGGTGGTAATAATGGGAGTTGTAGGAACTGTCTCCCATGGAAAACACCTCCTGTTCAGCGGGTCCATCTAAGCCTCAGAATTCTGAAAGGGTCTTGCACCTTCCAATAATTTCCACACGGTCAGAAACCAAGTTCTATGAGGTAGGTTCACTTTGCTCTATACAGGCAGGGCTGGATTTCCCACAAGGCCACCGAGGCCAGGCCTCAGGGCGGAAGTGGTGCAGGGGCGGCGCCGCTCCTGTGGCAACGTCTCGGCTTTCATGGCCGCCCCCCCTTTTGGGCTGCCCGTTAAAGTCCATTAGGGGCACCGGTGCCCGTAGAAAAGATGGCCACGAACCGACCACGCCACTGCGCATGCGCTGTTCCAAAGCCGGCCGGGCTCGGGAAAGCTTGTACGCACTTGGCCGGGCGGCGCATGCGCAGTAGCGTGATTTCGCCTCCCAGCGCCATTTTTGAAAAGATCGAGAGTAGGTCTCCAACCTGTGGGCCGTGGCGCCTCTGCTGCCGGGCCGCGGAGGAGACAAGTAATGTCAGCGGTGCAGCAGCGACCCAGAAGAGAGAGAGTGACGTCATCTCTCACCGCCCGCACTCACTCTCATCTCATGTGCCTGTGTTTCACCTGCAGCTAATGTACCCGCACCGAGGAGAGGCTGACAGCATTGTACCTGGCTGCAAGTACTCTGCAATGCTGGGGAGAGATTGATTTTACATGTAACTGAATTCATGCCAAACTGCTATTTTTTGGGTGGCAGCCAGGTAACTGTGGCAATCTCCATGATGCTAGCAGGCAGCATGGCAAGTGACATCCCCATCTGGTGGCAGGCATAGTGGCAAGTGACATCCCCATCTGGTGGCAGGCATAGTGGCAAGTGACATCTCCATCTGGTGGCAGGCATAGTGGCAAGTGACATCCCCATCTGGTGGCAGGCAGCGTGGCAAGTGACATCCCATCTGGTGGCAGGCAGCGTGGCAAGTGACATCTCCATCTGGTGGCAGGCATAGTGGCAAGTGACTTTCTCATCTGGTGGCAGGCATAGTGGCAAGTGACAAGTGATGGTGGCAAGTGACATGCTCAGGGCTCCCAATGATTCTGCATTATGGTGAGTTGAACTATTTCATTTTATATTACAATGTAATGATAGAAATAATGCGTTTCAATCATCCTGACACCATACCATCCATGGTGCTGGGGATGATTGAAGCACTAACACCAGCCATTGCCCTGAAATATTGCCCGCGAAAAATCCTTACCCCTCGTGCACTTACCCTGAAGTATTTTCAGTCTGTACAATTTAACCCAGTTATTTTCAGTGTTCTCGTGTGTGGAGATATGTTTTTAATTGATCTATTGTAGCAGTCATCGATAAAGGACGTGAATGGTGGTGTGTGTGTGTGTGTGTGTGTGTGTGTGTGGGGGGGGGCGTCATTGAAGGACCTGGCCTTGGGGTCGGCAAAGGGAGTAAATCCGGGCCTGTATACAGGACACGGGTATACACTTTATTCTGGAAGCCTCTATCCATATAGTAGGTTCAGGCTTTGCATCGGGGCCGACATCACCTTAGGGCAGCTCCCTGGTACAGTGCAACTACTACATCCCTCATTGTGCTAAACACCCCCCCCCCCCCCCCCCTATCCTTGCAAGTATAGGCCATACAGGTAGCATCAAAAAAGCTTCACTTCTTTGTCCAAAGTGTTTACTGAGTTTCTTCATTTTAATGTCCAAAAATGCCACAATGGTACAAACCACTCTTAGAACACTTTCAACAAAAACAATTGTCTTCACAGTGTGGGCAATGCAAGAAAAGGAAGGTTGCAGTACTCATAAAGCACAATCCCATATAAGGGATGGCAGACATCTTGGGAGGGACAGCAATCCTATTGGATACCAAAGTCCCATAAGATTTGGGCAACCATCTTAACTAAGGATTCTATAATAAATATGATCCTGCCTCATTCGGTGTGCCTGCAGTGTGGGTATAAGATTGGAACACGGCCCCTGCTGGGGCTAGGGAGAGAATAGGAGCAGCATTAGGGAGAGATACCTGATGAGGAGAGAAAAAGTAGGTTTTCCCTACAGAGCGTCTCCTCTGTCAGCTTCCTAGAACAGTCTCCCACTGACAGCCAGATAACTGCGGGGAATTTAGGGAACGCAGTATTACTCAGTAATGCCACCTCCAGAGGAAATGTTCATCTGACATTATGTAATCTGTATGTTTCATAAAATTTCTGAAAAACCTGTCTCTTATAAACATTACTGTTCTGGGACACTTATTGTGTATGCATCATTTTGTATTGGATTCCTTATGTAGTGTTTGAAGACCTTTGTGCTGTCACCTAGTGGTAATCCAGTGTAACTACAACTTGTAATGTAATGTCTGTAAAATGGTATATTCCAGTTTACCTGTATGTTTACATTAGCTGATTTAGTCCTGAACTAGGCCCTTCCCATCTTGTTCCCTCGCTTAGTTGCCACCCTTCATAGTTGACACAAGCCTTAGAAGATCATTGTCTCTTTACACTTTGATTGTTTGAAAAGTCTGTCGTTAAAGCAACAAGAGAGAAGCCCGCATCCCTAACTGGATACTCAAAACAAGAAACAACCTCTACATGGAACTTTGTAATTCGGGTAGGCAACCTGTAGGGCATTAATGACTTCAATGATATATAAAAGAGTATTTTTATTGAAAAAAATTTAAAAGTATATTCCATAGCACAATACAATAGAAGAAAAGATGCAGTTCACATAACAGATAACCTTTGATCAATCAACACATTGGTTTGATGAAGACAGTTAAAGCCCAACACGTTTCGAAATTTAATATATAATATAATATATTTTAGCCTTTTCTTCTTCAGGGGCAATTAAATGTCAAAAAATAGTTATCTATAATACAAAAAACAGCATTAAAACCACATTAAATATTAGATGAACATGTATGAGTATATGTATCTCCACTGACCCGTTAAGGTGAGAGGAATTGCAAATGGAACCGCATAAATACTTAAAAGGGAAGGTTTATCCTTTGCTGCTGTGAGTCATGGGTGGAACAACCAAACGGGGGGGACCGTGAGAGCACCCACTCCCCCAGCCACTGAGAGATAAGTGATCCGATTCCCCACCACGTGGTACCTAATGTTAGTATATAGTCAGCATGATCAGCCCAATCTAATACAGAAAGGGGGAGAAAAAAGTAAGTAAATAATTGCATACACACATATACAGTATATATATATATACGCATGTGTATATATACAGTACATACATAAATATGTCAGAGTGGGCTGAACTAGCAAAAGGTTAGAACAAAGTTGTTAGTCAATAAACTTACTTGAATTTACTAATGGTGTAAATAGGCACAAAAAACATCCCAATAAAGGACAGCAAGCCCAGGGATTTTGTGTCAGGATTCACTGGAATAAAGGTAATACATCTAGGAGTAAAATAGTTAAATGTTGCACTTAGGGTGTGAACCATATAGAGATGAGAAGGAAAAAAAAAAAAACAAAAGGGTTTTTGTCTTTACACTTTGATCCGATCGGTGAACATCTATGTACTGCATTTTCGTAAGCAAAACTATGTTGGATTAAACCGCCATATTTTATTGGAGAGTTGAGCTGTCTGTAGGAGGTGCGCATGCAGCAGATGACCATGCTGGCTGGATGTACCAAGGTCTAAAGATGGTACAGTCGACCCCCACAAAGACATGGTTCAGAGTTTGCGGCCTCAGTCATTCGCGGATTTCAACTGTATACATTTTTTAGTACTGTAGAGAGAACACAAAGCAACCGTAGAGGAAAACGTGCCCTGTGACGCATCTCCTCCTCAAACCCATCAAGAAAAACCAGCACAAAACCCCACCAGAAGAAGACCTGTCAGAAGATATGACTCCTGAATAGCCTGAAGAAGAGGAGCCACCTGAGGAGCTATAAATCCTCTGCTTTGCTGTGCAGTCATTATCTTCATTACATACCTTCATCGTACTGCACAGCTAATTCATCATCATCATCATCTTCAATCAATATCATTCATTATTGGTGAATACCTAACCGATTTTTTACATTCTAGCAATGCAAAATAGGCATTTATAGCATTTTTTTGACCACATCAAAATTCGCGTTTTTTTTCACAATTCGCGGGTGCTCTAGAAACGTAACCCCCACAGATTTCGGGGGTCGACTGTATATCGATGCATAAACCAGTACTTGAAACAGAACAATTATCTACCTGAATAAGAATATGATCTACTTTACAACATACTGTACCATTGTACCATTGCTACAATAACTGCCGTTTTTGTGCCTATTCAACTTCTACAATTTAGAAACAATGTTCAGATAACTCCATGTGGTGATTCCGCTCAATCTTTGGGTTAATTGATTAGGCACCGCTTACATGTTTGTTTGTGTTGAATGTTTGTTTTTTCTTTTATTTTTATTTAAATTGTTTTTTAATGTGTATGTATAATTAAAAAAAAAAAATTTAACTGAAGAAAAAAAAAAATATTTTAACTACCGCCTTGAGTTTGTGAAAACTCGCGCTAAGGTGAAAACGTGTAGGGAATAAAAAATATACAGTAATTACTAACCTTGCAGCAGCTGTACACAAGGTGCTATTCACTTGAATCAATATAAAAATAAATTACAGCGCTTGCAACCGTGCAGGAAACGAATCAAAACAATGTGCAGATGTATCCCAAAAATTCTATTGAAAGTGCTCGTGTGTAACAGTTGTAACAAAAATAAAATTCATATATAAACAACAAATCCAAATGATATGATTATATATTGCAAAATGTTCCAATAAAAAAGTGCTCTTGTGCTCCAATCCTTTGATAAGTGCAATGTGCTCCAAACGTCCATTCTGTGATGTGACTCCCTCCCCTTCAGTGTCCCCACTCACCAGATCTATGGGACCCCTAGCTTTTCAGGCTAGGAGTCAAAAAAAGGAAAAGATCCAGCAGTGACTGATGTCTTGAGCTGGTCCACAAGAGATCTCCCTCAACGTGGTGGTTAATATATAGAAAGAAATGGAACTGATAGTGATGAAGTCCTGTAAAAATTAGCTTTTATTTCGCAAAAGATGGTTCTACTTACAAAATAGTGAGATAAAATAGGCATATATGTAGAAAACAGAGAATACAATCCAGGAACAAATCGGAGTAAGGGGCTGATCCCAGCCTCCTCTCACGTGATCAGCTGTCAGCCGATGACAGCTGATCACGTGATGTAAACAGACGATTGGTAATTGGCTTTTTTTTCCTCACGCTAACAGCACCCACCACCCACCAGTGCAATGCCCACCAGTGCCACGTGCCAGTGCCCACCAGTGACACCTACCAGTGTATATCAGTGCTGTCTATCAGTGCCCACCAGTGCAACCTACGAGCACCCACCAGTGCCACCTATCAATGCCCACCAGTGCCACCTATCAGTGCCCATCAGTGCTGCCAATCAGTGCCCATCAGTGCCTCATCATCAGTGCTGCTGATCACTGTCAACTACCAGTGCCCATCAGTGCCACCTATCAGTGGCACCTATCAGTGCCCTTCAGTGCCGCCCATCAGTGCAACCCATCAGCGCCACCTCTCAGTGCTCATCAGTGCCACCTATCAGTGCCCACCAGTTCCGCCTCATCAGTGCCTATCAGTGCTGCCGTATCAGTGCCTATCAGTGCAGCCTATCAGTGCCACCTATCAGTACCCTTGAGTGCCGCTCATCAGTGCCACCCATCAGTGCCACCTCTCAGTGCCCATCAGTGCCACCTCTCAGTGCCCATCAGTGTCATCTATCAGTGCCCACCAGTGCCACCACATAAGTGCCCATCAGTGCCGCCGTATCAGTGCCTATCAGTGCAGCCTATCAGTGCCCATCAGTGCCACCTTATCAGTGCCTATCAGTGCTGCCCATCAGTGCCACCCATCAGTGCCACCTCTCAGTGCCCATCAGTGTCACCGCTCAGTGCCCATCAGTGCCACCTATCAATGCCCACCAGTGCTGCCTCATCAGTGCCCATCAGTGCCGCCTTATTAGTGTCTATCAGTGCAGCCTCATCAGCGCACATCAATGAAGGAGAAAAATTACCTGTTTTCAAAATTTTATAACAAACTATAAAACTGTTTTAATTTTTTTTCAAAATGTTCAGTTTTTTTAGCAAAAAATAAAAACCCCAGTAATGATTAAAGTGGAGCTCCACCCAAAAATGGAACTTCCGCTTAATTGTCTCCTCCCCCCTCAGGTGCCACATTTAGCACCTTTCAGGGGAAGGGGGGGACAGGGACCTGTTTTCGACAGGTACCCTGTCCCCACTTCCGTCGCACCTCACCTCGGCAAGGTGCGTCACAAGTCTGGCCCCCTCCTCCTTTCTCCGCCACCAGACCAATTGGAACGCACAGTGCACTTCGCACATGCGCAGTAGGGAACCGGGCGTGAAGCCGAAAGGCTTCACTGCCCAGTTCCCTTACTGGTAAAGGGCAGCGGCTGCACCCAACATCTGCTCTGGTGATCGGCTGCGGTGCCGACATCGCGGGCTCCCTGGACAGGTAAGTGTCCATATATTAAAAGTCAGCAGCTGCAGAATTTGTAGCTGCTGACTTTTAATTTTTCGTGCGGTGGGCGGATCTCCGCTTTAAATACCACTAGAAGAAAGCTCTATTTGTGTGAAAAAAATTTGAAAAATTTAATTTGGGTACAGTGTAGCATGACCGCGCAGTTGTCGTTCAAAGAGTGACAGCGCTGAAAGCTGAAAATTGGCCTAGGCAGGAAGGGGGTTTAAGTGCCCACTAGGCAAGTGGTTAAAGATAGTTCTGTTTTTAAATTGAATCCCCCAAACCATCAAACTTGTAGAAAATCCATCTCTCCAGACAGTGATGGTGCAAATAAAAATAACTTTTGTGTATGCCCAGGAAACTAGGTAAAAGATCACACTAAACCGAGCCTGACTTACAAAATAAGAAACCTAATTTATGAGGTCCAAATTCAGGCAGTCATGAACTGGTTCTGTATTAAATGAGAAGCACTAATTGAATGAAATGGTGTCTACTGTCCTTTGAGTATCAGCTCCAAATTCTGTTCATTTTAATTCTGCAAGGTAAGGTATGTGTTTGTTTTTTAACGGTGTGATTGCCCGGAAGGAATAACTGAAGTATGCAATGACAGAAAGCCGAGGACTAGCATGGGGCCTTAAAAAGGATGGATCGGAAAGTAAGATAATGGATGTAAAACACAGGACTCCAGATGCAAAATGCATAATGAATAATAACATGTTGTCAACAAAAGCAAAGGTAACAGATGAATTCTCCTCTCATATGATGTGACAAAGCAGGAAGGAGGTTGAATGCTTGATTGAGTCTTGAAATGCACAGAAGAGGGAAGAGAAACTTAACATTTAGCCTAAGAGACCACATGAATGGAGCTGAAACACACTAGAGGGCCCATTCATGGTATTCTGCTGGTGTAACTTACACCAGTAAGTTACATGCATTGGTGCAATGCGGTGCCATTCATTCTGAATCAAACCTAACATGCCATACCGATGGATGTGTGCAGGGCTGCTGATAGGGGGCCCGTGCACACAGGGGGGGCCGGACAGCAGGGGGATTGGTATGGCAGGACTGGAGGACAATTATAGAACAATGCACTGTGTCTGTGTCTCTCCCTCCAGAAGCTGAAAGGCGATTTCTTCCTCCCATCGGCTTTCAGCTGCTGGAGGGAGAGACACAGACACAGTGCATCATTCTGTAATTGTCCTCATGTCCCACCGCACTGATCCCCCTCCCTGTGCTGCGCACATCTGATTCCCCCCTGTATGCCCCAGCCCCCCCACAGCGCTGCCGAGGGGGGCACTTGTACTTAATTCAGAACTAAAGTCCCTCTACTGTAGTTGTAGCATTTTCGTTCACAAATTCCTGTGAATAAATGCTGTGGCTGTGTGGGTGGAGCCACGCACACCTGCACCGATTTTAAATTTGACAGGATGCTCCAGGGAAAAGAACCCCTTCATCAAGTAAAAAGTGGGGGGGGGGGTGGCTTCATGGTGGCTGTGCATGTTGACCATAGTGTACATTACACCTTAAATATTGGTGTTACATGAATCATAGCCAGAAAGTCATGTCCCATGTCCATATATGGTCAATGATATAGTGGAGATCCCACCCCCTTGTATATAACAGCTATCATCTGTTCGCCCTGTCATTTGTCGGGGGGCAGGCGAATGGGGAATGGGACGTATGTGTCTTGGTGGTGACATTTCTTTTACTTTTGTTGGATTGGCATGCATCATGATTGGCGTGGATCTACATGATGGTGGATGTACACAGTGAGACTCTTTAAAGCATTTTTTTAAAGGAATTGTCAAAACTGTGTCACAACTGTGTACTCCTTACTCATTCACATAGGGTGAGGCTGGTATCTGGGTGCTCCATATTGGTAAAGGGGTCTTTCAGATTCCAATAAGCCCCCTGCCTGCGGAACCTCACAACCATCAGGCCAGGGTTGTAGAGAAAAGGCCCTTGTCCTCATCAAAATGGGCCCCTGGCAAGGCACCTCACCCCCCATATTGACTGCATGTGGCTTGGTATGGTTCAGTGAGATAGGGAGTGCACTCCCCCTCTTTCCAGGCTAGCCAGGCTGCATGTTCCGATTAAGGGTCTGGTATGGATTTTTAGGGGGACTACATTTTTTTTTTGCTTGGAGTCCTTCCTATAGGTCATGCAGCAGCCCCTTTTGAGTCTGGTATGGATTTCCCAGGGGACCTCATGCATTTGGTCAAATGCAAAGGGTCTGATATTGCATTGGGGGGGGGGGGTTTACTGTACACTATTTTTCTTTCACTCTTGCTATAGGATGTGATTGAGGAAAAGTGACTCTTCTGCCTCCGAAGTACATAGGAAATGCGGATGCATCTACTGTATATAGCCCATATTGTTCTAAGGTTAACCTCCCTGGTATGATTATTTTAGGTGCTGAAAGCGGTACCATTATTTTTGCATGGAAATGTGGCGTTTTATATTGTAGGCCTGTAATTCTTAGGAATAACTCACTGAAATCTGTCCAAACAAGAGTCTAGTAGACATCCTGGGTATGATAAAGTTTGAAACACAAAATCATAAATTATAAAATAATAAATAACTATAAATAATAACAAATAATAATATAATAGTAATAATACTTTTTATTCAATAAATTTTAGTAAATAATATAAATCAAAAACACTGACATTTTTTTGGCCAAACAAGAGTGCAATATTAGTAGTCATATTGCTTTAGTAAACATCTCGGGTATGGAAAATTTTAAAACAGGGTACAGCACAAAGTCCGACGTCACAGTCAAGACAGTAGAACCGGGTTTCTTTTCTGATTTTCCTTCCTGTGTCGTCACGTTTAGAGCAGCAAACCACACACATCCTTGTGGGTGCTGCCTTCTTTTCCGTTGGTGGAATGTGGTCCATAAAGTGTCGACCTGTCAGGCGTTCCGGGTTCACAACACCAGCAGCACAACGTCCAGATCTATTTACAGTGGTTGGTGTTTGGTACTTGAGAAATATAAGTTCGGCAACTTTCCAAACGAAGTCCGCATGAACCACAGGCCTGTCACTCTTTTTTTTTAGAAGAATGAACGCATTCCACAGGCACTGTTCAAGAAGATGCCTGAAGATTTTTTTGTAATTTTTTTTTGTTGCTTTCTCATAGCAGGGTAAAAAGTCATGGCCTGGTCGGCCCTGTCAACACCTCCCATGGTGTTGTTGTAGTCCATTACGAGTTGAGGTTTCATTATGTCTTTTCCACCTTTTGTATGTACCATGAGAGTAGAGGTGTTGTGAATGGTACTTATTAGGCACACATCTTTTTTATCGCGCCATCTTAGTGCCATCATTTTGCCTTTTTGCCAGGCAACTATTTCTCCTGCTTTGAGCTTTTTATTGCCAAAAGTTGGCGGCATGTCACGCCGGTTAGCTCTAACAGTCCCGTATGCATCCGTCTTGTGTTGTAGAAGGAACTCATAGAGTTCTGGAGAAGTATAAAAATTATCTGTGGTTACACAGTACCCCTGATTCAGCAATGGCTCAATCAAAGTGAGAACAGAAGCGGTTGCCATTCCATAATTATTGAATCTTTTGTTGAATTTGGTCCCTTTCCCGGTGTAAAGGACCGAATTCCATATGTAACCAGTGCTGGCTTCACAGAGCATGAATGATTTTATGCTGAATAGTGCTCTCTTAGATGCCATGTACTGTATCCAGCTAAGTCTTCCTTTGTAGGCCATTAGACTTTCATCGATACTGACGTCTCTGTCTGGTACATAGGTCTGCTGGAAATTTTTCAGAATAATTTGATATAGGTCCCAAATCTTTTTCAGTTTTGGAGCTGGATGAGAAGTCTCACGCTCGCAGGGAACGGAAGCCAGGGCACACAGTGCATCGGGCGGAAGATCCGGCCGCCGAACACAGCGGGAGAACATCGCGGGATCCCGGAGACAAGGTAAGTCACGTCTTCCAGGATCCAGCGATGCGATCCCGAGTCTGGCTCGGGGTAACCGCTTCTGGTACTAAAATATCACCCCGAGCCAGACTCGGGAATACCGCCAGGGGGGTTAAAGTGTTACTAAACCCAGGACCCTGCATTCACTATATCTGGTCTCCCACAGTACACAGAACGTGGAAATGCAATTATTTCAGTAAATATAAACTGCTAAATATCTTTTCTCTTCAGCAGTATTCAGTAGTTTTGTGACTTCTATCAGTTCCTAGTAAAGCTTGTAGGAGGAGTTTTCATTCTCCTCCGATCCCCTGTCTGGACAGTGCTGATTGGCCCTGTGCTGATCACATGCACCCTCCCAAGACAAAACAAAACAAAAAAACTCTCCAGCAATACACACAAAACTGAGCATGTGCAGCCCGTCCCCTGGCTCTGTAAATATCAGGTTCTTTTTGGAGACAGTGGAAGAAGAGGAGGATCAGAAAGACTGAATCAAACAGCCTTTATACACAATGCAAACGATTAACCCCTTAGGTTCCACAGTGAGTATAACAAGCATGCTTTACTGCATATACAGACTGATATTAATGTTGTGGGTTTAGTAATACTTTAAAGCGGAGTTACGCCTGGGAAAAAGTACTGTAGCTGCTGACTTTTAATATATGGACACTTACCTGTCCAGGGGGCCTGCAATGTTGGCACCCGACGCCGATCTTCGGATCAACTCATGGGTGCTGCCGCCGCCATTCCTAGTAAGGGTACCAGACAGTGAAGACTTTCAGCTTCACTCCTGGTTCTCTACTGCGCATGCACGAGTCGTGCTGCACGGTCTGAACGGTCCCTGCTGTCTTCTGGGACCTGTGTGTCTCTCAGAAGACAGCAGAGGGGGGGAGGGGCTGGACACAGCGTAGTTTGCCTCACGATGTGCGGCGCTCTTTTGCCAGAAGTGGGAGAAATTACCTGGATTTGACAGGTATCTGCCCCCCCCCCCCGAAAGGTGCCAAATGTGAAATCGGAGGGGGGGGGAATCTGATCAGCGGAAGTTCCATTTCTGGGTGGAGAATTGTTTTTTATTTTGCAGCCACCTTGTGACTGTTTTTTGTCTTGCATATTGTTCTCTGTGTTTCCTTCCCCTTCTTGTAAGGTCATTTCCTTTTCCTGTGTGTGGGCCTCTCTGATCCTTCCTCCCTTTCAAGGCACACATTTGGGCTAAGAAAACCAATGTTCCTTTTTGAACACTTAAATCACTTCTATATCAAGTCTACCGCATCTTGTTTTATTAATGTATATGAACGTGCTGTGCTAAGAGAATGAATGAACTTATAAATGCGTCAAATTTCATGTGTCCCCAAAACTAAAACTCTAATAAGGCGCAAACTGACCAAAAATACAAACAATGGGGGTTATTTACTAAAGGCAAATCCACTAAAATCCACAGGCAAAAAAAAAAAAAAAGTCCCTGAGATCCCACAGGTGTCTGTGCTCACTGTGCGTCAGCCTCTCTCAGTGCTACCAGATGGATCCTCAGCGAACTTCCCCCTCGGTCAGCTTAGGAGAACCAGGGCCACTCTTCAGTTCTAGTTTCAGGCACTCAGGTCACCCATCTGAGGCCACATGGCAGCAGGTGCAATCCACTGTGGGAAGGAACCCCAAGCCCATGTGTTCACAGAATATAAATGCCAGCACCCAGCATGCTCATGCACCCTCTCCTGTAATTGCCTGGAGCTGCATTCACATACCTCCTAACTCTAGAACTTGAGAATGAGGGACAGCTTGAGAAGGAGGAGTCCTGGGGCACGATGCGCACCGCGGCAAAACATGGGTGTGGCCAAACTGTTAACAGTGGGAGGGGCTTAAGGGGCACAGTTACACAAAACCTGGGCTTCGTTGTACCTATAAAATATGCTGTGCCACAAGCAAGAGTCTCACAGACACATATAAACGTCAGCACAATCATTAAAAAAAAAAAAGCTTCCTTTACATATGGTTTTGCATACACTGAAAACAGGCAGAGAGCTAACACTTTGTCTGAGCCTACCTTAGAGAAGAACTTCATTATTAAAATAGTCAGAGACTGCTTAGCAACCAGTAACTGTTGAGACAATGAACACTTTGCTAAGAAGTATATGTAGCCAAGTCCAGGGCCGCTGACATCCTTCTGTGTAGAGTGGGTTACAAGGCAAATTGGGTGTAATGTAAGGTAGATTGATGGGCGCCAGACACTTCTTGAATGCATAGAATGAATAGATTTTTTTGTCTTTTAGAAAAACTGTGGGAGGGAGGGTTAGAGCCAGGACACCCTTTAGTAGATGCAGTATTAATTGGCAGACACCAAGACTTCTATATGCAGACAGCCATGCAAGGAAAGGCATCCAGCTAGACACCATGTCTGCATGAGTAGAACCGCTGTCTCCTAAGGCAACAATCTTGTAACAGTTTCTAACAACGGTTGAAATTAACTCCTCCACTTCTTCTACAATCTCCTATTGTAGAACTTCACTCAGATGAGCTCCCAGTCTTTCACTAGACTAACAGATCCAATCGCCACTGGATCTCCTGAGCTCTTCCAATCTTCTCACTCAGTATCTTCCTCAAGCGTCACCCCCCGCATTCCTGCTGGGTCCCTAGCTTGGCACTCACAGATACTCCTCAAGTGTCACCCCATTGGCCTGCTTGGTCCCTGGCTTGGCACACAATAATGCTCCACAAGTGTCACCTCCACTGGCTGGGTCCCTGGCTTGGCACCTGCTGAAGTTTTCCCAATTCTTCACTGTCCCCGGCTGGTGAGAATACTTCTCAGGTACTTGCTTCAGCTACTCCCTTAGTCCCTTAGTGGCGACAGCTTCCCCTCTACCTCCGACCACAGTTGGTTCTCTGGCTGGCAGAACCGTTGCTTCTGATTGGACTGCAAGCCGCGGTCCCAACCCTACGCTGCTCTCTTGCTTCTGGATAGGCCCTCAGACAGCCTAGCAGCCAGATGTCCCCAGGATAGGCCCAAGGCTTATGGCCTAGCAACCCGGGCCATTACAACACACGTCCACCCAGACAGCCGCCCAGGTGGCACAGAACCCCGGTCACCTGACCCCACCTCCATAACAGCACCGCCCTTCACCTCTCTCACCGCACCCCCTTCACCTCCATCACAGCACCCCATCTTCACCTCCATCACAGCACCCCATCTTAACTTCCATCACCGCACCCCCTTCACAGAACCCCCCTTGACCTCCATTGCAGCACCCCATCCTCGCCTCCATCACCGCACCCCCTTTAACCTCAATAACAGTACCCCCTTTATGCAGCATCCCCTTTTCAATTATGTGTTACTTACTAAATAGGGCATTCACAAAGTTATAAGCAACTGAATCTTCTCCTTGCTCCCAAAAAGGCATAATTTTCTCCAGTCTTCAAGGAGTCTAAAAAATGTAAGCATGGAACATTGTCACTAATGAAACCAACTCCTGCATTAATTATTTTCCATGTTTCTCTCATGTGCATCCCTGTGTCTCAGGATGGCAGTCACGTGACCCTTGTTTACCTTCACCTCTGTACAGTAGCCAGGTGGAGGGAGAGCCAATAGTAAAGATTAATGGATATGGCAAGCAGGTGCTCTGAAGCTGGTCAGCTGATTGTCCCGGGGCACTGGCAGGAGGTGTCCTCCAAGGCGCTGGAGGAAGTTCTTAATGCTGGTATGTGTACTTCCTTCTAGGATCCTCTTCCTGTTAAGCCATAAAACATGTCAGAGCGGAGGAGGAGCCTAGGGGACGCTTCTCTAAGTTTCTGCATGTAAAAATTGCAATCAATACAAATGCAAAGTACAATCGATAAAGGAAAGGTAACAGAAGCTAGCAGCTTCTCCTGGATCAATGAATCTCTGCCCTATATGTTTTGTCGTTGTGACATCATCAATGACAACTTATTGTATTGTCTCAGTGTTCTGCATGCAATAAAGACATTTGTGGATTTAACGAGTTTGGTGAGTTAAGCTTTCTGATGAAGCTTGTTCACAGTGATTGTCTGACCCCCTCTAAAGGTCCTCAAAAATATACTGGGCTCATATATTCACCAGTTGAATAACTTTATTCCATCACGGCTCCTTCATAAAATAGTTTCATACGATTTTCTATTTACATTTCTATGTACTTATGATCTGAAAGCCTTATGTACATTTTATAACTCCTGGAAACCTTAGTCGGCTGAACATAGTCCTATTATCACTCCCCCTGCAAAGTCTTACCACCGGTGGAATCATTACACAGTTCCCTAAATCCCATTACATGTATGGGCTATATATATATGCCACTGTAGGTATGCGTGAGTGGTGTCTAGACGCAATTTTTGTTTAGACAGCGTTGTCTATTTTAGATGGTGGAAGGTGGAGGTAGACATATATTTTTGTAATAGTTTTTTGAGACTAATACATTTTGTATATTTATAATTAGTTGATTATTTATCTTTTTTTGGTTACTACACCCCTGAGGCTCATATATGTGGTACTTTGGACTGTACCCTCTCTCTGGTGCTGTCTTTTTCCCCCCAAAAAGTATATAGCAGACCCTTAGAGGGTCTGTATGTTTAAAAAAACAAAACTGGCGATGAAATGCTATTTGACGGCCATTTAAAACTTTTTTTCCATTGTAAATGTCATTGCTGCTGCAGCACTTTCTATACATCACAGATACAGTATGTGCCCACTTCACTGGCAGGATTATGATACCTCCATGTTATTTAAAGGAATTTGACATTTTTGATGTTTCACTTTAAGCATTTTTAAAAATTACTGCTGCTGGCTAAATTTTAATTTTTTGCACGTACCCTGGGATAAAGCCCACCCTCATGCATTTTTTTTTTTACAACCCCTTGCTTATTAGCCCAGAACATGGGCATTTTTGACAGATTTGGCTCCCATTGATTTCAATAGGGTTCGGATTAAGCATCCAAACTTCTTTGAAGTTGGCTGATGGGCAGTTTGTCTCATCCCTAGTGCAGGTATAACCTTATACATATGGGGAAAGTAGCATGCCTGTCCAGTGGTAGCTACACCAGTATAGTCAGTCTAACTAATCGGCACCCGTCCAATGTGACATAAAAAATGATTTAAAAAAACTATTACTAAATGGAACTATTTCAAAATGATATAAAAAAAAATAATAAAATTCACTTATTGAATGCCACCATTGTATTTGTCAGTTATACGTGATATTTTTGAGTACAATTGCTAGTGCTTGCTGAACAGAAATACACAGACGTAGGTATGATTCCCTAAGGGTGAACATTTTGCTGGCTTGATACAATGACAATAAGGAGAGCAGTCAGAGCTTGCACAAACTTTGACATCAGTTTCCTTGAATGATGAAAAAGCTGCAAAGCAACAACTAACATTGATAGAGTGACCAGGTCAATGGGATTCGGTTTCACCGGCAGCTTCATATGACATGTTTCTATTTTCCTAATAAACACATGGGAATTCAATATGGAGCGCTGGCTTCATTTAGACTCCAAGCATTTGGAAAACAGCTGAGCAAGGTTGGCAGGGCCCTTTGGGTCGTACAGGTGAAAGGGTTCAGCAGGTGGAACGTTGACTTTAATCCCATTCTTCACGTAGTCATTATCCTTCTTTAATTATAAATGTGTGTATTGGTATCAACATTTAATAATAATACACACATTCATATCTGCCAGAAGCAATCTAAGGCTGCTAAGGAGAAATATTGTAATGACTAGATAATGGAAGCCTGTTTATCCAACAGAACAAAACGTAGAAAAAAAAATTATTTACATGTGGGTTTTTAAAGAAAAAGTGCGTGGGTGTTAAAAAAAGAAACGTTTATCTTGTAGTGTACAAACTAAGTACATTTATTAAAACAGAATATATTAGTTGGTAAATGTTAAGTGAAAAACAAATGTAAAAAATAAATCAACAAATATAATGTTGAAGCTGAACTCCAGGTATTATTTTTGTATTTTTGTTGCAGAGTTACATTGGTCTAGCTTGAACCAAGGTAAGTATAGATATCTCATACTTGAGAAGAAGGTAGAACATTTCCTTAAAGGGGTTGCAAAGTCAGTTGTTTTTTTATCTTAATGCATTCTATGCATTAATGGGGAAGTAAATCCTGATGGGTTGTAGTTCCTCTTTTGTTCCCTGCAAACCCTGCAAAGTAAAAGCATAATGGGCTAGTATGCATCGCATACTAGCCTATTATGTGCACTTACCTTCAAATGAAGCCCGCGCTGTCCCCGCTGTTGGCCGCATCCATCTTCGCCCCTCTTCCTTCAGGGGCCGCAGACTCCAGGCTCTGTGACTGTCTGGAGCCACGTGACGTCACTCCCACGCATGGACTGTGCACTGGAGCCACCAGTCACGGCACTCACTGGGAAAGGAACAGCACGGGGGGCTGTTTTTCCACAGCTCATGCGCCGATGACATCATTGGCGCACTACAAGGTAAATATCTCCTAAACGGCGAAGGTTTAGGAAATATTTACAGTATCTATAGGTAAGCCTTATTCTAGACTTACCTATAGGTACACGTTCTAAAAAGGGGATTACAACCACTTTAAGATAAAAACCCTTCTGTATGCAGCAGCCCCCCTCAGTCCCCCCTAATACTTACCTGAGCTCCATCTCTATCCAGCAATGTGCACAAGTGTCTCGGCCGCCCGAGACTCTCTGTCCTGATTGGCTGAGTTACAGCAGTGGTGCCATTGGCTCCCACTGCTGTCAATAAAGGTCTGGCTAGCCAATCAGGAAAGAGAGGGAGCAGAGCCGGGCCGCAGCTCCGTATCTGAATGGACACATGGAGCTGTGACTTGGCTCGCTTGCCCCCATAGCAAGCTGCCTGCTGTGGGGACACTCAACAGGAAGGGTGGGCCAGGAGCACAGAAGAGGGACCCGAGAAGAGGAGGATCTGGGCTGCTTTGTGCAAATGCACTTCACAGGGTAGGTAAGTACGTTTACTCTGTTTACCTTTTTTTTATTATTATTAAACAAGTGAGATTTAACTGTACTTCTGTCTCAGTCTGATTCATGATTTCTGACAAGCAGGAACTTAAAGTGGTTGTAAACCCTCAAATATACCCAGTGAAGTGAACAGCCTCAGATGATACACAGAGATGAAGCAAATCCTCCTACATAGGTTTTACTTGTTTATCTGCAGTCTTCTCTTCTCTACTCTCAAAAGTGCAGATCATGTTAAAAAGCTTTGTGCATCAGTTAGTATCACAGAGGAGGGGGCGGAGATACTGCAGTTACAGTGTGTAAGAGCTGATTGGAGGAAAGGCACCCCTCCACACAAAAAATATTGAACGTGAGCTGACAGCTTTGGCACACCAAACACAACAGGGTGAAACAACATGGCATGATAACATCACCAAGGAAGAGAGAGTAGCACTTAAAGATCTGAGTGAGGGTGATACCATTATTACCTGTAACTCAGATAAGGGAGGGTTGATTGTGGTTCTCAACACTGAACAGTACAGACAAAAGGCCATTCAACAATTGTCTGATCTACATATGTTACACTAAAGGGGGATCCCACCAAAAATGTTTAGAGGTGTGCTTTTGGAATTGATACGTAGGGGCACGGGACTAGGTTTATTTAATTCTAAAGAGGCTGCGTCCCTTATACCATAATTCCCGTTCTCCCCACGTTTTATCATTTGCCAAAAACACACAAGGGACTAGAGCCCCTGCAGGGCAGACCTATCATATCAGGGATTAATTCCCTGAATGAACAGTTAGGTCAATGGCTGGATAAAAAAAAACTACAACCGTTGGTGAACCAGCTTCCAGGATTCCTTAAAGATACCAACCATCTTTTATATATTATGAAGGATCTGGAGTGGCAGGAGGAATTTTCATGGGTTACTTTTGATGTAAGCAGCCTCTACTCCTCTATTCCCCACAATCAAGCGATAGCAGCGGTCCTTTTTTACCTGGAGACATTAACAGACCTGCCAATTGAACACCACTTATTCATTGCGGATGTGTTGGAGTTTTTGTTGTCACATAATTTTTTTGTCTTTGATGGGGATTTCTACCTCCAAAGGTGCGGGGCTGCCATGGGAGTTAAGTTTTCGTCCTCATTGGCCAACCTATACATGGGTTGGTGGGAGCGGTCCCGCATCTTTGGAGGTGGAAATCCCTTTAGGCCCAAGATCTTCCTCTATCTTAGATTTATAGACGATCTCCTGCTGGTCGTGCGTGGGGGAGTGGACCTCATGCCATCTATGCTTGTGTATTTTAATGATACTGATTTAAATTTGTCATTTACTGGCATGTCCGACAGTGATTCCATGTGTTTTCTGGTTGTTTGCCTGTCAGGCATGGATAACAGGGTATGTTCCACTCTATACAGAAAACCCCTTTCAGGCAACTCCCTCCTACTTGCCCAGTCGGGCCACCCAAGACACACGAGCAAGGGCATCCCTGTTGGCCAATTTGTACGTGTCAGACGTATTTGCAGTAACAACAATCAGTTTGAAAAGGAGCCACCCTATATTGGAGGTTCATACAATGGGGTTACCCTAGGTGGATGCTCGAGAGAGCGCTTACTATAGCTAGGCGACAAGATAGATCTGATCTTGTCAATAAAGTGGCTTGTCAGAAGGAGAGCATTAGAAATGAGAACATAAAACGGAAACAGACTAAATTAACACTGTCTACCCCCTTCAGCAGTGAATTCAATTTGATAAAACAAATTTTCAATAAACATCAGCCTATCTTGGTCTCGGACGGTACTTGTTCCGAGATTCTAATGGGAGGGGGTCAATATTGTTTCACGTAGAGCCCCCTCATTGGGGTGCTCTTTGTCCCCAGCTTTTTCTACACCAAGGCTCCCCGTTTGGTCACCTGGTTGCACTGCAAGGGTAACTACAGGTGTGGTACAGCGGTTCCTGCTGTAGCCACATATGTGATGGCACTACTTTTAGCTCCTCGACCAACCATAGAGTATATAACATTGGGTCCTTTTTCAATTGCAATACGAGCAACATAGTTTAATTACATGTGCAATCTGTGATATGCAATGTGCCGCCCCGACGGGGCATAACATTTATACAGATTGTTTTCCTAACCATTTTCTATGGACGTTTATATTTAATTCACATGCTGCCATGTAGTGACCTTTTGTGGTAATGCACTTGTTTCTTATGTTCTTTTCCCTTATATTATGACACGCTTCCTTTGTATGTAATGCTCCACCCTTATTCCTGAGTTGGTACTTCCGGTGTCATGGATGCAGCTACAAGCCACATGTAGCAGGGCACATGTATTTTGCATTGTAAGCTACAGACAATATCATCTTTTGACCGCATGTGATATTTCAGTTTTTCTTTTTTAATAAATCTGCAAAAATGTTAACAATTCTGTTTTTTTCTGTCAATATGGGGTGCTGTGTGTACATTAATGAGGAAAAAAATGAACTTAAATGATTTTAGCAAATGGCTGCAATATAACAAAGAGTGAAAAATGTAAGGGGGTCTGAGTACTTTCTGTCCCCACTGTATATGTCTGTATGTACTCACATATATTTTATCAGGTTGGAGTCTACATTGGTCTTATTTGGAGGGTATAATGATTTTATATATACGTTCTCTGCATGCTAGTGTGGATGCATATTATATGTGTGCCCACACATGCGTACACATGTATATGGGAAATTGGGGTCATGGTCTACAACAGTTGATTTTGCTATGTCTATGTATTTATACTGAATTAATTTATTTATGTCAACATTTGTATAATTGTTCCTATTTCACAGATCATGATCTTTTATCCCTCCTCAATGTTTATTTTTGAAATGGTGTTTTGTATATGTATCACTTTGTATCACTTTGTTTCTAAGCGATTGTTTGTCCACTATCTCGCATGTATGGGTGAGGTCTCACGGTGCATGCAGATTTGGATCTCCAATTTGATTTTCTTACTCTAATCACCAATCGGAGGCTCCTTTGGGGCTGAAGCTTGATGATTGATAAGGTTGTGGTGTATTGCTGATTAGTACCGCCCCGGAACACCTGTAGCTACTGGGGCAGTCTATTTAAACTCTATCAGTTTGTGTTAGTCATTGTAATGATTAAGCACAAGTTGTATGAGTGAAACGCATCTACGTGACCATTTGTTGATGTATTTGGTGTTATCCTTGTGATCAATAAAAGGCAATCAGGAGTTCTGGATGTGCAGCCATTTTTTTCTTCTCTTCTAGCTTGTCGTGAATAGGACATCAACTGGATTCAGGCCTTTTCAGAACTCCATTAGTACCTCTCCAATATGAGCTCCCCCATCTCTCTGCTACTCTCTCTGTGGAATTTCCTGGGGAGAACTTCTAATTCCCAATCCAATGCTACCACATCGACTACACCCAGGTTCTATGGTCCTTGCTGCTTCTCTTATGGTCTCAATTTTCTGTGCAGTCTTGACTTATCTGTAGCCTGTGTCAACCTCCTTCCTCTTCTCTAGTATTTGAAGTACCTTAAAAGTAGAAGTTTGAATCTAGGGTGATACCATTTATTGGCTAACTATTGTATTGTAGTGCCAACCTTCGAGGCATGCAGACCTTTTCTTCAGGCACTGCATGTCACAAAAGCTTGCACCACAACCTATTTAGTTAGTCATCTTAGATCCAAACTTCTATATTTATAGATGGCTAACATGTAGAGATGAGCTCAGTGTTCATTCTGAAGGTAAGTCCAGACCAAACACAGGCTGCTTGGATGTTTGTCTGAATGCCAAATGTTTAGTGAACACATTTGACAGCTTCCAAGGGTCAATGGTTGCTAAGGAAGCAGCGGCTGCTTGCACCCGCCGTGCCCTTACCAACCACTGAGGTCACCTGATCCATTCCTGATACCCAGCCGCGTAAGCAAATGAGTGGAGAATGGAGTGACCACATGGTCATATTTGGGCAATGATGTTGCCACTATCCTTGCTGTCAATTTTTGCTAAGGAAGCAGCGGCTGCTTGCACCCGCTACATCCTTACCAACCGTTGATATAATTTGGCCCATTCACTAACAATCTCCAGCCATGTAAGCAAATAATTGGGGAATGGAGCATTACATCATTGCCTAAATATGGCCATATTGCAGCAATGATGTCACCATTATCCCCACCCTTCCTTTATATACAGTAGATGATAACTTCATCTGACTTTGTGTGCGACATGGTCATTGTTTTTTTTTTTTTTTCGGTGGCAGCAGGCATTGTGATTTATGATGGATTTACAAGGGGGATTTTTGGGGGATTTTTAAAAAATAAAGGACTTGTCAAACAATTGGGTGTCTTTATTTCTAGGTGACTAGGTGATTTATTTATTTATTTTTTTGTGAATGAGTAGGGGTACTATGTGCCCCATGCTCATTCACATGGGGGGGCGTATCTGAGGGCCGCGTTTATATTAAAGGGGGTTTCCAGATTCAGATAAGGTGAAGGGTTGTGGGGATGAGATGGGGAATATGAGCAGGACAAGAGTTTATAAGCATATCCTTGACCGTGAAAGAGGAAAGAGAAACATGTGTTGGTGATCAATGTAAAACAAAAGAAGTGTGTGAGAAATAATGTGGGAATGACGAATTGAGAAAAGATGACTATGACTAAGCCCTGACGGGTGGGGTGAAACATGTCAGCGGACGTGTCTGCTGGAGAAGTGCTGGTTGAGGCCATTTACTTCAACGAGCACTGGGTCAGTTGAGCGGCATCCTACCCTTGTTATGCCAAACCCCAAGTGTGTTACTAGCCAGATCACCAGGTAAAAATAAAGGAAAAATAAAATAAAGGAAAACAAAACTACGCTTTCATGGAAAATGTTTTTTCTTTTCTTTCTTTTTTGAAATAAATAAAAATTATAAATCAAAAAAACAAACAAAACGAATGCAGCCACCATATCTAAAGACTGGTAAACTGCAATAGATTAATTTTTTGTTTTTGGGTTCAGAAATGCTTTAACCCCAAGGGTAAGGGAGAGGGGTGAAGTTTCCCTAATAATAAACGTTCTATTTTGGCATTATTCGTATGTGCAGTGACACATATCCAATTTGTTATTCATTTTGTTATACGGGGTATGTACACAGGTCATTTGTGGAAAATGCAGAACGCCTTGTAATGAAAGGAATCTTCTAATGAGTTGATGAAGTATTTCTATAGCTCGGATTGTGTCGACTCCAACGGAACACATGTGCCACTGTAGGCACAGGTTATCTTTCTGCAAATGACAGTATTTCCCAAGTAGCTAACTAATCACAAACACTTTCTTGTTTTAGCAGCGGAGGAAAATCATTTGGAGTCACAGCCTTCAAATCTCTGCAGTCAACTGCTATCTTACTTGGGAATGTGCCACGGAAAAAGACAGCAGAACAAGTTCACTTGAGGAGATCTTTAGCGGGAGATGTTTCTCTTGTTAAAAAACACTCATAAAAGAAACCTGGCTCTTGCGAAAAGGAGACGTTTTAACAAGGCAAGGAGATTCATAACTATCCATGTGCCAGATACGTGTGCTGGGGCTATGTATCCTACACCAGACACCTCATAACCAAGTATAGGGTGTATATTGATAGAAACCGTTTATCCATCAGATGTTAAAAAGGAGCCACCAATTAACTCCTGATAGCAATATTATGTAACAGGAAACAGTTATGCAGAACAGCCATTTGACTGTAAAAAATATAGCACTAGGTCAAGCAACGGACCTCTGCTGGATGGAGCTGGAGCAATGTGACTTATCTTTGGCACGTCGTATCGGCAGATACAATGTCAAATGGCGTTCCAGATCCCAGTGACTGGGAATAGTGTCCCCTAACGTCTGAGGCTTGTATCTTCTTTGAAAGTAGAGGAGGCACAATTTCCATTAGCATTGAGTTACGACTAGGCTAGAAAGAGATAATACGGGGATTACTGCTCTGTAATATAACCTGTGTGTGCAGTTTCCAAGCTGCTCAATACTTTTCTGGCTCATCATAAGTTGAATTGGCCTTAAAGCTATAATCACATCACCGGACTTTAAGGTCAATCAGAAGTCTTTTTCCAGATGTCTTATGGAATTATCAGAATGGAGCTGTTGGAACTTGTTTTTAGTCACACGAAAGCTGAAATACTAGGGGATGATGATGGATTCACAACAGGCTTGTTCACATGGGCATCCAGAGGGTGGTATAAATTGAGCAGTTGAGCCATGGCTTTACTGCTCCCCTTAACCACTTCAATACCGGGCATTTTCAGCCCTGCCGCACTTTGAATGACAATGGAGCAGTCATGCAACACTGTACCCAAACTAAATTTTTAGCATTTTGTTCAAACAACAGCTTTCTTTTGGTGGTAATTAATCACCATTGAGTTTTTTATTTTTTGCTAAATAAAAAAAAAAGACAAAAAATTTGGGGGAAAAAATGTGTTTTTCTTTGTTTTAAAATTTTGCAAATAAATAAGTGTTCTTCATAAATTTAGGCCAAAATGTATTCTGCTAAATTTCTTTGGTGGAAATAACCCAAATCAGTGAATATTATTTAGTCTATAGGAAAGTTATAGAGTTCACAAACTATGGTGTGTATATCTGAAAATGTATCATTCCTGATGTACTGAAGGACTATCTCATTTCTTGAGGCCCTAAAATGCCAGGACAGTATAAATACCCCCCCAAAGACCCCGTTTTGGAAAGTAGACAGCCCAACGTATTTAGTAAGAGGCATGGTGGGTTTTTTGAAGCTGTAATTTTTTGTCATAATTTTGGGGAAATTAAGAAATTAAAATGTCACAATTTTTTGTGCAGTACAGCGTCATCATATAACTGGTGTGGTGGCGATAAGGGACACTGACTGGTGACAGTACAAAAAAAGGCAATCACTTTATTTTTTTGTTACATTTTCATCTTTGTTTTTAACGATTTTCTTTTAACACACTGTGACTGGAGCAATAAAATATTACCATAGTAACATTGTACTACTCTGGCGAAGTGATCTGGCGAAGATATCAAGATTTAAAAAAAATATATATCATGATTGCTTATAGCAGTGAATTATATTGCTATAAGCAAGTATTTTCCTGAATGAAACTGATTCATTCAATTTGTTTTGTGATTGGCCCTGTCTGTACCATGTGATCACATTGACCAATCACAGCTAGCAATAAAATTGTACACAATGGATTGCATGAAAGGAAGCCATCCATTGTTTACAACTGTCATGTGACCTGCTATGATTGGTCACATGGTGCCGTCAGTGAGCCGGTACAATGATCAGTCATCGGATGTGTCCGGAGGACACAGCCAGTGACAGATCGCAACACTGCGTGGCCGTGTGACCAGAGCTTTCTGAGAGGACATCATGGGGGTTATTTACGAAAGGCAAATCCACTCTGCACTGCAAGTGCACTTGGAAGTGCAGTTGCTCTAAATCTATAGGGTAGATCTGAAATGAGTGGAAGCTCTGCTGATTTTATCATCCAATCATGTGCAATCTAAAATGCGTTTTTTTTAAATTTCCTTGCATGTCTGCCTCAGATCCACAGCGATTTTACTTTCAAGTGCACTTGCAGTGCAAAGTGGATTTTCCTTTAGTAAATGAACCCTGTATGACGTCAACTCAGAACGGTAAAGCCACTGCTTTTATGCTATAGGCCAGTCGGAAAGGTGTTAAAGCAGTTGTAAACCCTTACCTATACCCAGTGAAGTGGCTAGCCTCAGGTTATTCACAGAGATAAAATAAATCCTCCTACATCCTACATAAGTTGTATCTGTTTATCTGCAGCCCTCTCTCCTCTACAGACTCCTAAAGCACACATTGTACACAACATTGCCATGCTCCAGGAGGCAGGTGGCATAGGTCGGATGTCACACACGGCACAGCATTTAGCAGGGAGCTGAATGTAATCTGAGACCTGAGTGGAGGGAAAGGACACACCTCCCTCTCTACACAGTCTCAAAATTGTTGATTTTGCAACAAATTCATGTGCATTTCAGAACCAGGTAATGCACTTTAGGCTACCTACAGACATTCAATGAAAGACAGCTGTGCCTGCTTATTTAAAGATAGATAATTGTAGAAACATGTACATTTTTATTGTTATAGTAAAGGAGTGGGAGTAGAGGATAAAAACAGCGAATTGCTAGAAAAATACAACATTGTCAATTGCTTTGGTCTCCTGAGGGGGCTTAGCAAAGCTCAGTTGGGATATGTCATTATCAGGGACAACAACAGAAAAGCCATTGTTCTTTCTTGTATTCTTGTTCATAAATGTACCATTAAAGTGAACCCCCTCCATCCTCATCATTTTATAATACAGCTATTTCTGTTTGGGGATAAAGGTCCACTTTAAAGGGATTGATCTTTGGATTTTGTAATCACACTTGTGAACTGGACATAACCACAAACTGTGTTTTGTCATGTTCTGATTAAGGTTAGAAAATGCTCCTGGACCTGTGATGTATTACACCTAGAAAAGTCTCTAGCAAGAATATGTTATGTGTGTGACAGGGACGGCTCTAACCCAAAAACAGACGTCTGAGCCATCTTTGATTGATCGGTGCTTAGATTTATGCTTTTCCTACTCGCTATATCAGCTACTGTTGACTATGTTTCTACTGAACAATTGCTAAAAATCTAATTATTTAAGCACATAGACAGCCTAATATGTCCAATCAGATTGATAGGCTTGAACTGAGAAAGAAGAAAGCAAACAGTGCCTGACCACGTAACAAATATATACTGTATACCTATCAGTCTATCTATCTATCTATCTATCTATCTATCTATCTATCTATCTATCTATCTATCTATCTATCTATCTATCTATCTATCTATCTATCTATCTATCTATCGATATATATATATATATGTATATTACAGTATCTCACAAAAATGAGTACACCCCTCGCATTTTTGTAAATATTTTATTCTATCTTTTCATGTGACAACACTGAAGAAATGACACTTTGCTACAATGTAAAGTAGTGAGTGTACAGCTTGTATAACAGTGTAAATTTGCTGTCCCCTCAAAATAACTCAACACACAGCCATTAATGTCTAAATCGCTGGCAACAAAAGTGAGTACACCCCTAAGTGAAAATGTCCAAATTGGGTCCAATTAGCCATTTTCTCTCCCCGGTGTCATGTGACTCGTTAGTGTTACAAGGTCTCAGGTGTGAATGGGGAGCAGGTGTGTTAAATTTGGTGTTATCGCTCTCACTCTCTCATACTGGTCACTGGAAGTTCAACATGGCACCTCATGGCAAAAAACTCTCTGAGGATCTGAAAAACAGAAATGTTGCTCTACATAAAGATGGCCTAGGCCAGTGATGGCGAACCTTGCCCCCCCCCCCCCCCCACGTGTTTTGGAACTACATTTCTCATGATGCTCATGCACTCTGCAGTGTAGTGTAATATGGATTACTGGAACCCTGTCCTGTGGTCTGATGAGACCAAGATAAACTTATTTGGTTCGGATGGTGTTATGCGTGTGTGGCGGCAACAAGGTGAGGAGTACAAAGACAAGTGTGTCTTGCCTACAGTCAAGCATGGTGGTGGGAGTGTCATGGTCTGGGGCTGTAAGAGTGCTGCCGGCACTGGGGAGTTACAGTCCATTGAGGGAACCATGAATGACAACATGTACTGTGATATACTGGAGCAGAGCATGATCCCTCCCTTCAGAGACTGGCCTGCAGGGCAGTATTCCAACATGATAACGACACCAAACACACCTCCAAGATGACCACTGCCTTGCTAAAGAAGCTGAGGGTAAAGGTGATGGACTGGTCAAGCATGACTCCAGACCTAAACCCTATTGAGCATCTGTGGAGCATCCTCAAACGGAAGGTGGAGGAGCTTAAGGTCTCTAACATCCACCAGCTCTGTGATGTCGTCATGGAGGAATGGAAGAGGACTCCAATGGCAACTTGTGAAGATCTGGTGAACTCCATGCCCAAGAGGGTTAAGGCAGTGCTGGAAAATAATGGTGGCCACACAAAATATTGACACTTTTGGCCCAATTTGGACTTTTTCACTTAGGGGTGTACTCATTTTTGTTGCCAGCAGTTTAGACATTAAAGTGTTACTAAACCCAGCAATATAAAAACAATTCATCCGCCCCCCCAGTGCACACAGCTTTTAAATCACGTTTTTATATCAAAATACTGCCGCTATAATCGTGTGTAAAATGGGAAATGTTCTCTGCAGCATAAAAGACACAACTGAGCATGTGCAGGTTGGCTACCCTGGCTGTGTGTTAGCTGGCCTTCCCCAGATAGAAAGTGCAGGAGGGAAGAATCTATGCATACAGGATAAAACAGCCTTTTTACACAATGCAGAGGATTAACCCCTAAAGTTCCACAGTGAGTATAACAAGCATGCTATTCTGCATATACAGACTGATTTTACTGTTGTGGGTTTAGTAACACTTTAATGGCTGTGTGTTGTGTTATTTTGAGGGGAGAGCAAATTTACACTGTTATACAAGCTGTACACTCACTACTTTACATTGTAGCAAAGTGTCATTTCTTCAGTGTTGTCACATGAAAAGATATAATAAAATATTTACAAAAAAGTGAGGGGGTGTACTCACTTTTGTGAGATACTGTGTGTATATATATATGTGTATATACAGTTCTGTGCTGCAAACATTTTAGGCTAGTGTTAAAAATGCTGCAAATTAAGAATGCTTTCAGATATAGAAGTGTTAATAGGTGTTTTTTTTTTATCAATTAACAAAATGGAAAGTAAATGAAGAGAAAAATTCAAATCAAATCAATATTTTGTGTGACCTCCTTTTGCCTTCAAAACAACATCAATTCTTCTAGGTACCCTTGTTCACAGTTTTTGAAGGAACTCGGTAGGTAGGTTGTTCCAAACATCTTGGAAAACTAAGCACATATTTTCTCTGGAAGTAGGCTGCCTCAAATCCTTCTGTCTTTTCATGTAATCCCAAACAGACTCCATTATGTTGAAATCAGGTCTCTGTGGGGGCCAAATCATAACTTCCAGGACTCTCTGTTCTTTCCACTGAGGATAGTTCTGAATGACACTGGCTGTATGTTTAGGGTCGTTGTCCCGCTGCAGAATAAATTGGGGGCCAATCACATGCCTCCTTGATGGTATGGCATGATGGGGAAGTATCTGCCTGTATTTCTCAGCATTGAGGACACCAATGATCCTGACTAGGGATGAGCTTCGAGTTCGAGTCGAACTCATGTTCGACTCGAACATTGGCTGTTCCCAAGTTCGCCGAACAGCGAACAATTTGGGGTGTTCGCGGCAAATTCGAATGCCGCGGAAGACCCTTTAAAAGTCTATGGGAGAAATCAAAAGTGCTAATTTTAAAGGCTAATATGCAAGTTATTGTCATAAAAAGTGTTTGGGGACCTGGGTCCAGCCCCAGGGGACATGGATCAATGCAAAAAAAAGTTTTAAAAACGGCCGTTTTTCCAGGAGCAGTAATTTTAATAATGCTTAAAGTCAAACAATAAAAGTGTAATATCCCTTTAAATTTCGTAGCTGGGGGGTGTCTATAGTATGCCTGTAAAGGGGCGCATGTTTCCTGTGTTTAGAACAATCTGACAGCAAAATGACATTTCGAAGGAAAAAACCCATTTAAAACTACTCGCGGCTATTGCATTGCCGGTCCGACAATACACATAGAAGTTCATTGATAAAAACGGCATGGGAATTCCCCACAGGGGAACCCCGAACCAAAATTAAAAAAAAAAAATGACATGGGGGTCCCCCTAAATTCCATACCAGGCCCTTCAGGTCTGGTATGGATATTAAGGGGAACCCCGGCCAAAATTAAAAAAAAAAAATGACATGGGGGTCCCCCTAAATTCCATACCAGACCCTTCAGGTCTGGTATGGATTTTAAGGGGAACCCCGCGCCAAAAAAAAAAAAAAAACGGCGTGGGGTCCCCCCAAAAATCCATACCAGACCCTTATCCGAGCACGCAACCTGGCAGGCTGCAGGAAAAGAGGGGGGATGAGAGTGCGCCCCCCCTCCTGAACCGTACCAGGCCACATGCCCTCAACATTGGGAGGGTGCTTTGGGGTAGCCCCCCAAAACACCTTGTCCCCATGTTGATGAGGACAAGGTCCTCATCCCCACAACCCTGGCCGGTGGTTGTGGGGGTCTGCTGGCGGGGGGCTTATCGGAATCTGGTAGCCCCCTTTAACAAGGGGACCCCCAGATCCCAGCCCCCCCCTGTGTGAAATGGTAAGGGGGTACTTACCCCTACCATTTCACTAAAAACTGTCAAAAATGTTAAAAATGACAAGAGATAGTTTTTGACAATTCCTTTATTTAAATGCTTCTTCTTTCTTCTATCCTCCTTCATCTTCTTCTTCTTCTGGTTCTTCTGGTTCTTCCTCCGGCGTTCTCGTCCAGCATCTCCTCCGTGGCGTCTTCTATCTTCTTCTCCTCGGGCCGCTCCGCACCCATGGCATGGGGGGAGGCTCCCGCTCTTCTCTTCATCTTCTTCATCTTCTTCTCTTCTTCTTTTCTTCTCTTCTTCTCTTCTTCTCTTCTTCTCTTCTTCTCTTCTTCTCTTCTTCTCTTCTTCATTTTCTTCTCCGGCCGCTCCGCATCCATGCTGGCATGGAGGGAGGCTCCCGCTGTGTGACGGCATCTCCTCATCTGACGGTTCTTAAATAACGGGGGGCGGGGCCACCCGGTGACCCCGCCCCCCTCTGACGCACGGGACACGATGGGACTTCCCTTTGGCATTCCCCGTGACGTCACAGGGAAGTCCCATCAAGTCACCGTGCGTCAGAGGGGGCGGGGTCACGGGTGGCCCCACCCCCCGTTATTTAAGAACCGTCAGACAAGGAGACACCGTCACACAGTGGGAGCCTCCCTCCATGCCAGCATGGATGCAGAGCGGAAGAACCAGAAGAACCAGAAGAAGAAGAAGATGAAGGAGGATAGAAGAAAGAAGAAGCATTTAAATAAAGGAATTGTCAAACTGTCTCTTGTCATTTTTAACATTTTTCACAGTCTTTAGTGAAATGGTAGGGGTAAGTACCCCCTTACCATTTCACACGGGGGGGGTGGGATCTGGGGGTCCCCTTGTTAAAGGGGGCTTTCAGATTCCGATAAGCCCCCTGCCCGCAGACCCCCACAACCACCGGCCAGGGTTGTGGGGATGAGGCCCTTGTCCTCATCAACATGGGGACAAGGTGTTTTGGGGGGCTACCCCAAAGCACCCTCCCAATGTTGAGGGCATGTGGCCTGGTACGGTTCAGGAGGGGGGGCCGCACTCTCGTCTCGTTTTTTTTTTGGCACGGGGTTCCCCTTAAAATCCATACCAGACCTGAAGGGTCTGGTATGAAATTTAGGGGGACCCCCACGTCATTTTTTTTTTTAAATTTTGGCCGGGGTTCCCCTTAATATCCATACCAGACCTGAAGGGCCTAGTATAGAATTTAGGGGGACCCCCACGTAATTTTTTTTTTTTAATTTTGGTTCGGGTTTTCCCTGTGGGGAATTCCCATGCCATTTTTATCAATGAACTTTTATGTGTATTGTCGGACCGGCAATGCAATAGCCGCGAGTAGTTTTAAGTGGGTTTTTTCCTTCGAAATGTCATTTTGCTGTCAGACTGTTCTAAACACAGGAAACATGCGCCCCTTTACAGGCATACTATAGACACCCCCCCAACTATGAAATTTAAAGGGATATTACACTTTTATTGTTTGACTTTAAGCATTATTAAAATCACTGCTCCTGAAAAAACGGCCGTTTTTAAAACTTTTTTTTGCATTGATCCATATCCCCTGGGTCAGGACCCAGGTCCCCAAACACTTTTTATGACAATAACTTGCATATAAGCCTTTAAAATTAGCACTTTTGATTATTCATGTTCGTGTCCATTAGACTTTAACGGTGTTCGCGTGTTCGAACGAACTTTTTTCCTGTTCGCATGTTCTGGTGCGAACTGAACAGGGGGGGTGTTTCGCTCATCCCTAATCCTGACCAAATCTCCAACTCCATTTGCAGATATGCAGCCCCAAACTTACAAGGAACTGCCACCATGCTTCACTGTTGCCTGCAGACACTCATTATTGTACTGCTCTCCGGTCCTTCAGCGAACTAACTGCCTCATGCTACAGCCAAATATTTCACATTTTGACTCATCAGACCAGAGCACCTGTTGCATAGCTGAGTTGCTTAGCCTTGTTTCCATGTTGGAGTTATGGCTTTTTGACCGCAAATCTTCTATGAAGACCTCTTCTGGCCGAACTTCTCCATGCAGTAGATGGGTGTACCTAGGTCTAACTGGTTTCTGTCAGTTCTATGCTGATGACATTGCTCAATATCTTCTAATGTCGAAGTAAAGTAAGCATGATATGTCTGCTGCATTACATTTCCTTGGCCAACCACTGTGTCTACAGTCATCGGTGTTGCCGGCTTCCTTGTAAGAATTGATGCTTGTTTGAAGCCAAAGGGTAGTCATGTCAAATATTGATTTTATTTAGCTTTTTCTTCTGTTTACTCACTTTACATTTTGTAAATGTATAAAAATAAACACTTAAAATAGATATTTTTGAAAGTATTCTTACTTTACAACATTTCCTCTTATAATACGCACACACACTCATATACAGTATCTCACAAAAGTGAGTACACCCCTCAAATTTTTGTAAAAATTTAATTATATCTTTTCATGTGACAACACTGAAGAAATGTCACTTTGCTACAATGTAAAGTAGTGAGTGTACAGCTTGTATAACAGTGTAAATTTGCTGTCCCCTCAAAATAACTCAACACACAGCCATTACTGTCTAAACCATTGGCAACAAAAGTGAGTACACCCCTAAGTGAAAATGTCCAAATTGGGCCCAATTAGCCATTTTCCCTCCCCGGTGTCATTGTGATTCGTCCCTTTTACCAGGTCTCAGGTGTGAATGGGGAGCAGATGGGTTAAATTTGGTGTTATCGCTCTCACTCTCTCATACTGGTCACTGGAAGTTCAACATGGCACCTCATGGCAAAGAATTCTCTGAGGATCTGAAAAAATGAATCTACATTTTGGCCCAGGCTATAAGAAGATTGCCAAGACCCTGAAACTGAGCTGCAGCAGGGTGGCCAAGACCATACAGCGGTTTAACAGGACAGGTTCCACTCAGGTAAATGTATAAAGAGTGCTGCGCAAATAAGTGTCCTTAAACAAACATACAAAAGGTAAAAGTATAATGGCAGGATAGGAGGACAGGAACCACCGGTGACAGTATAGATATCTGGATGGTGACTTTTTTCCCTCCACCGTTCTTAGATGGCCCCTCACCTCAGATATTCGACCTGAAACAGGTCACACCGCTTGTATGATTGGATGGATCAATCTGTATAATTAGTAATTACTCCTTCACCTCCTTCAAATCCCAGTACACTTAGTCCAGTTTCACTTGGTCTGAGTTCCAGCAAGCTCAAAGATGAGTAGCTACTCATCTTTGAGCTTGCTGGAACTCAGACCAAGTGAAACTGGACTAAGTGTACTGGGATTTGAAGGAGGTGAAGGAGTAATTACTAATTATACAGATTGATCCATCCAATCATACAAGCGGTGTGACCTGTTTCAGGTCGAATATCTGAGGTGAGGGGCCATCTAAGAACGGTGGAGGGAAAAAAGTCACCATCCAGATATCTATACTGTCACCGGTGGTTCCTGTCCTCCTATCCTGCCATTATACTTTTACCTTTTGTATGTTTGTTTAAGGACACTTATTTGCGCAGCACTCTTTATACATTTATATGCTTTTGAGGTATTTTTTTGAATTGACCTTAGTGTCTGCTTGCATTTATCTTGCTACGTCCATTTAATTAGTCAGCGCTGAATTTAATTATACTGTTTTTAGGTTCCACTCAGGAACAGGCTTCGCCATGGCCGACCAAAGAAGTTGAGTGCACGTGCTCAGCGTTATATCCAGAGGTTGTCTTTGGGAACTAGATGTATGAGTGATGCCAGCATTGCTGCAGATGTTGAAGGGTTGGTGGTTAGCCTGTCAGTGCTCAGACCATACGCTACACATTGCATCAAATTGGTCTGCATGGCTGTCGTCCCAGAAGGAAGTCTCTTCTAAAGATGATACATAAGAAAGCCCACAGTTTTTCTAAAAACAAGCAGACTAACGACATGGATTACTGGAACCATGTCCTGTGGTCTGATGAGACCAAGATAAACTTATTTGGTTCAGATGATGTCAAGCGTGTGTGGCAGCAACTAGGTGAGGAGTACAAAGACAAGTGTGTCTTGCCTACGGTCAAGCATGGTGGTGGGAGTGTCATGGTCTGGGGCTGCATGAATGCTGCCGGCACTGGGGAGCTACAGTTCATTGAGGGGACCATGAATGCCAACATGTACTGTGACATACTGAAGCAGAGCATGATCCCCTCCCTTCGGAGACTGGGCCGCAGGGCAGTATTCCAACATGATAACAACCCCAAACTCACCTCCAAGACAACCACTGCCTTGCTAAAGAAGCTGAGGGTAAAGGTTATGGACTGGCCAAGTATGTCTCCAGACCTAAACCATATTGAGCATCTGTGGGGCATCCTCAAACGGAAAGTGGAGGAGCGCAAGGTCTCCAACTTCCACCACCTCTGTGATGTGACTCCAATGGCAACCTGTGATGCTCTGGTTAACTCCATGCCCAAGAGGGTTAAGGTAGTGCTGGAAAATAATGGTGGCCACACAAAATATTGACACTTTGGGCCCAATTTGGACTTTTCACTTAGGGGTTTACTCACTTTTGTTGCCAGCGGTTTAGACATTAATGGCTGTGTTTTGAGTTATTTTGAGGGGACAGCAAATTTACACTTATACAAGATGTACACTCACTACTTTACATTGTAGCAAAGTGCCATTTCTTCAGTGTTGTCACATGAAAAGATATAATAAAATATTTACAAAAATGTGAGGGGTGTACTCACTTTACTGTACATATAAACTATTAATATAAAAGCAAGTTTTTTTAAGAGATTAGCACACAATAATACAGTAGGATAATATTACATTCAGAGAATCCAGATGCATACTTACCTGAATCAAATGACCACGGCTCACTGAAACCTTCAGCACCTTATACCCGGAAGTCAATAGGAGTGAATGGGATTGCAGGGCATACACTATACATGGGTCCAGCCAAGAAGAATTTTTAAAGGCAACCAGGCAATCTATCTTTCTGGATCAGGGACAGGTAATAAAAAGACTGGGAGGGGGCTGGGGTGGGAAAAGATTACAAGTACACATTAGTTAATTAACCTCCAGTTAAGACTACACCAGTGGTCTCCAAACTGTGGCCCGAGGGCCGGATGTGGCGCTCTACTTGCCTTTTTCTGGCCTTTGGGGCTCTATTCCTCCCACTGATATGAGACACTATTTTGCCACCTGACACCAACATTGGTGCACCATTTCTCCCACTGACAGCAAAAATGGGGTACTATTCCTCCCTATGATACCAAGGACTGGGCACTATTCCTTCCCCTAATATGAAATGTGGCAATGCTTACTCCCACTGATGCCAGAAAAATTTCCACTCCTGCCAGCCCTCCTAGAGCCTGAAGGACAATAAACCAGCCCTTTGTTTAGAATTTTTGAAGACCCCTGGACTAGACTATAAAAAAAATAGTTAAAAAGATGTTATGTGCTTATTAGAAGTCATTAAATTATTTTAAATGCATCTAGTACTAGAATAAAAATACCCACATTTGACATTATTTGATATTAAACTGTACAGAAACACTTAGAGGTCTTTGTTTTTTTTTTTAAAAAAAACAAACTATGAATTTGGTGAAAATTTTCATATTTTGTCTAATATGAATATTTCATTAGCTCATAAGCACATTTTGGTGGCCATAATGTGGTATTTTTCCTGAAATACCTCAGTCTGGAAAATGCCATATTACAACCACTAAATGGAACTGATGATCATAATAAATAAACATATTTGACACATTATGGGGGTTATTAGTGACAGCAGAAGGGAAGCCGAGGTACAGCAAATAAAAAATAAAAATATAATGCTTACTGAAGTGATTGACAAACATTTTGTAATTGTGTTTAACAGTTTATTTTTCTCCTTTTTTAGGAAGACAAGCTACATGTGGGTAGGCAGTACATTTACTGATACGGTAATAAATGTCAGTCTCTCCAGTGCCATGCTTACTGAGCATAGAGTCAGAATTGTTTTGTTTGGTGCAAGATGTTTCTCCAACAGTTTAGAACAGACTGAGCTGATGTGCAGTGGAATGACATTATAGAAACTCATTACACAACCTATTTTATTTCTCTGCAGGGGACATCAATTGTTCTACCTCCTTGTAACCCAACTGACTGTACCCAATCAGATCTACTGAGTCCATTAAATTGGACCATAAAGGTTTATTTAGTAGGGTGGTGCAAAGGGCAATGATAGTGTGCAAAGTGCTGTAACCCATACCAACCAATTTTATTTCAATTTACTTGGATTCTTTTTTCTTTGGAAATCCCTTCCACATCCCATGAGACTCAGACTCAGATCACTAGCTCTCCATCTTTTCAGGACAGTTTATAATCCTTATTCTACTTCAAACATAAGTCGCCTGAACTTCTTGTACAAAAATTGTTTCTACAACACATCCTCTTTTGTGAGATCTTCCTTATCTGCTGTATCTGCTTATTCAATTTTCTTTGTTGTTACTGTGGTCAAAAACAATTGTCAGTTTGACCCCATAAACTAGTTTTGGATGTGTCTAATACAAGCCAAACCTGAGGAGGTTGAAACAAGCTTGTGACTGCAGTAGCAGCTGTGAGTGTGTTTTTGTGTTGTTCAGCAGGCTCCCGGCATTTGTGTATAAGTAATCAGGGCAGCTATAGATCTGCCTGGACCCCTTTACTGTACTCACGTGTTGGCAGATGCCTACATGTTAATGTAGAACTATAGGCAAAACTTTTTTTTTTTCATTTTGGATAGAGCAGGGCTCTCTTAATGCATAGGTGCATGGGGGCCCCATGATAATCTTGCATTACGTTATACTTGCTAACTGTCCTGGATTTTCTGGGACAGTTACGCTTTTTACTAAGCTGTCCCAGGATGGCCATGTCCTGTGCATCATCCTGGAACCAGTACTGTGCCCTCCTAATCCCAGTATTGTGTCCTTCTGACTAGGGATGGGCAAAGGGTTTGGCCTGAGTATAAGTTAGGGCTGAACTTTTGCTGTTCAGACGTTCCACGAACAGCCGAACAAACGGGTCATTCAACCGTTTGTTCGCACCCTGATTCGACCACAATGCATTGCGGCACTGAACAGTGCATTGCAAGCCCTGATTGGCTGAAGCAGTGAAAACTTCAGCCAATCAGGGCACAGAGCACTGTCAGAGTCATGATTGGACACTGTCATCATGACTTTATCCAATCATGGCTCATTCCCGCCCCACAGTATAAAAGTATTCCTTCAATGGCAGCCATTTTCAGTGTGTTTTCGGCATGGAGCGAGATAGAACAGGGCTCTGTTCAGTGCTATTGTCAGTGTAGAATATTAGTTTAGTGTCAGTCTAGGGATAGTGTGAATGTAGTGAGGAGGACCATCATTCAGCTTTGCATAGTGTGCAGCTAGAGTACAGACAGCTCAGATAGTTTCACTGTAGTGTAGTGAGACTGTTTTATTCATACATACATTAGTGTAGAGTAGGGACAGCTCAGATAGTTTCACTGTAGTGTAGTGAGACCTTGTCAGTAATCTTTACATTAGTGTATAGCTAGAGTAGGGACAGTTCAGTGTCAGTGTCAGTGCAGTGACAGTTGAACACTGTCTATTTGATTGCGTTACTGTCAGGTCCCACACTTACCAGACAGATGAGTCCGCTTGGGCAGAGGGTAGGCTCCCTTACGTATCCGATTCGTGGCCCCTGGTAGAGTAGACAGGATTCCCACGAATGCGGAATGGTATGAGGGCCTGAAGTTAGGGTCCTGGAGCAAGGTGGTCTGGCAAGCAACCGGTAGAGCTTCAGAGCTTGATGGAGCAGATGCTGAGCAGGAGCTAATCAGGCTGGTCACACACAGGCAGAGGTCGGCAACGGGCTGGCGGCAACGGTACAAGGGAGAAGGCAGAAACAAGGTCAAACAAGCCGGGGTCGGGTTCAGGCAGCAATCAAGGGAGGTCCAAAGGCAAGCCGGGTCACAACGGGTCAACACTACGGAGATACAGGAACACAGGATGATCACGGAACAAAACACAGAGCTGTTTGATCAGGCAGCACCGAGTCAGTGTAGAGGCAGGCTCAAATAGGCTGATTGGCGCCAAAACGCCGCGCTCGTGCACGCGCCGATTTGCCAAGGCGCGCCGCGCCCCCGCATGCGCCCGAGCGCGCCCCCGACACCGGCGTGCACGCCCACACTACCGGGCATGTCAAAGGTAATGCCCACAGGCGGACGCGCGCTAGCGCGGACGCGCGCTAGCGGGAACGCGCGTACGCACGAATGCCCGGATGCCACCCCGCACGCCATGGCCGGTCAGCCCAGACACGCCAGTGCCCCCAGGGACACGCGCCCCAGCACGCACAGGGACACGAGCACCAACGCGCCCCGGCGCGCACCGGCGCCCAACCAGGTAACCTCTCTGACAGTGCCCCCTCCTCAAGGGCAGACTCCGGATGCCCAGCTGGGCCATCTTTGAGGAATGAGAGGTTTTAAAAGACTGCAGAAGTTCTCTGGCATGTAAATTGCTTTCCGGCTCCCACGAATTATCTTCGGGTCCATAGCCCTTCCATTTTACCAGATATTGCACCTGATTGCGTCTTCTTCTGCAATCTAGAATTGCCTCCACTTCGAACTCTTCTTCGCCATCAACCACAATAGGTTTGGGTGGACCAATGCTACGACCAGAAAAGAAGTTGGGGGTGACCGGCTTCAGGAGGGACACGTGGAAAACTGGATGTATCCTCAGGGAGTTAGGAAGGTCAAGTTCGTATGCCACATTGTTGATTTTCCTTTTGATCAAGAAAGGACCCAGGTATTTGGGCCCCGGTTTTCTGGACGGGCAGGCCAACTTGAGGTTAGCGGTAGACAACCAGACAGAATTGCCGGGTTCTAGGACAAATTCTCCCCGTCTCTTCCTGTCAAAGATTTTCTTGTAATCTTCCTGAGCCTTGGTCATGGTTTCCTGCAGCAATTTGTTGTTGTTTGAAAAAAAATTCAAAGTTTCGGATACTGCAGGAACAGGGCACTCGGGAAATGGTCCAGGCAAGAAGGATGGGTGGAAACCATAGTTGGCATAAAACGGAGACTGATTAGTAGCTGAGTGTAGTGAGTTATTGTAGGAGAACTCTGCGATGGGAAGCAGAGAGGCCCAGTCATCCTGGGAGAATGCAGAGAAACAGCGGATGTATTGCTCCAAGGTTTGATTTGTCCTCTCGGTTTGTCCATTTGACTGAGGGTGGTAGGCCGAAGAAAATGACAATTTGATTTCAAGGGCGCCACAAAGGGCCTTCCAGAATCTGGAGGTAAATTGGACGCCTCTGTCTGAAACTATATTGGTCGGTACTCCATGTAGTCTGACAATCTCCTTAATAAAGATGGAAGTGGTCTCCATGGCCGAAGGGGTGCCCTTCATGGGGAGAAAATGGGCCATTTTAGACAGCCTGTCTACCACAACAAAAATGGACGAAAAACCTTCTGATGGGGGGAGTTCAACGATAAAGTCCATTGAAATCATGGCCCATGGTCTCTCTGGGACTGGTAATGGTCTCAACAGACCCCATGCTCTTGTCCGGCTAGTCTTGTTCCTGGCACACGTGTTACAGGACTCCACATATTCCTTGCAATCCTTAGTAAGGTGAGGCCACCAAAAGGTGCGTTGGACAAGGTCAGTTGTTTTCCGTGTGCCGAAGTGACCGGCAAGTTTGTGATCATGGCACAAGCTTAACACCCGTACTTTTAGCTCCTCAGGGACCACAATTTTATTCTTGAACCAGAACAGCCTATCTTTGGTACAAGCTTCAGGAGGTGGAGACATTCCCATAGAGGCACGTCTGATTTGAGAGATTAGATCCTCCTGTAGGATTAGGAAATTTCCAGAGGGGAGGATGGTGTCTGGAGACAGGGTCTTCTCAGAATCGAGAAACATTCGGGAAAGGGCGTCGGATTTGACATTCTTGGATCCGGGTCTGTAAGTAATATGGAAAATAAATCGGGAAAAAAAAAGTGCCCATCTGGCCTGCCGGGGTTTCAATCTCTTGGCCGTTCTTAGGTATTCTAAGTTCTTGTGGTCCGTGTAGACCAAAATGGGGTGCGCTGCACCTTCCAGGAGATAACGCCATTCCTCCAGGGCTGCTTTAATGGCTAGAAGTTCCCGATCTCCCACGTCATAATTTTTCTCGGAAGGGGAGAGTTTACGTGAGAAGAATCCCACAGGGTACAGGAGTGCTTTGGCACCCTGTCTCTGTGAGAGCACAGCTCCAACTGCAACTTCGGAAGCATCCACTTCCAAGACGAAGGGCAAGGCATGGTTGGGATGCTTAAGAATAGTGGCTGACGTGAACAGCGCTTTGAGTCTTTCAAAGGCCTCTTGTGCCTTAGGGGTCCAGCAGAACCGGCTTCCTTGTTTAATGAGTTCTGTAATGGGAGTTATGATCGAAGAGAATCCCTTAATAAATTTCCTATAGAAATTGGCAAAGCCAATAAAACGCTGTACTCCTTTCTTGTCTAAAGGTGCAGGCCAATCCAGGATAGCGGATACTTTCTGTGGATCCATTTTAATGCCGTCAGGGGAAATGATCAGGCCTAGGAACTGGATAGATTGGAGCTCAAACTCGCATTTTTCAAGTTTGGCGTAAAGTCCATGTTGTCTAAGCCGGGTGAGTACATTTCGTACGTGTTTGCGGTGCTCCATCAGGGAAGCAGAGAAAACCAGGATATCGTCCAGGTAGACAATGACATATAAGTCCAGTAAGTCATGAAAGACATCGTTGACAAAATGCCGGAATGTCGCCGGTGCGTTTCACAGACCAAAAGGCATGACGAGGTACTCGTAATGTCCGAATCGAGTACGAAAGGCCGTCTTCCACTCGTCCCCCTCTCTTATGCGGATCAGATTATAGGCTCCACGGAGGTCTAGCTTAGTAAAAACGGTAGCAGATCCTAATCTCTGAAATAATTCAGGAACCAAGGGTAGTGGGTATCTGTTCTTTATAGTGATTTTATTAAGCTCCCGGTAATCAATGCAGGGACGTAAGGAGTGATCTTTCTTTTCCACGAAGAAGATGCCTGCCCCAGCTGGAGATGTGGAAGGACGGATGAACCCTTTCTTCAGGTTTTCGTCTATATAGGTTTTCAAGGTGCCCAGCTCCTGCTCAGTTAGAGGGAAAATCCTCCCGAAAGGAACTTCGGTACCCGGTAAAAGTTCTATTGGGCAATCATAGGGTCTATGTACTGGAAGGGTTTCTGTCCCCTTTTTACTGAACACATCCAGGAAATCCCGGTAAGGTTCGGGAAGATCTTGGTAGGACTTAGTTTCTGAGTCCACGCACAGGCATTGGGAGGAAGTTAACGGGGTCCCCCGTAAACAGTGTTGTTTGCAATATTCAGAAGAAAACTGGATCTTGCCCGTAGACCAGTTGATACTAGGATTGTGAGCCTGTAGCCAAGGTATTCCTAGGATAATTGGGAAGAGGGGAGAGGAGATGACATCTAGACGTAAAAGTTCCTGATGTTCCGGGCCAATGGTGGCCAATAGAGGAACCGTTTCTTGGGTAACGGGTCCGGAGTGGAGGGTGGAGCCGTCCGCTAAGAAAACTGCCAGTCCCTGGGCTTTAGTTTGAGTGGGGATATGATGGGTTTCGACGAAAGTCCGGTCAATGAATCCACTACATGCTCCCGAGTCAATGATGACCGGTACTGGGATGCTCCTTCCAGGTAACTGTAATACAATGGAAAATGTTAGATGGTTACCGGCACTAGGTAAGACAGGTGCACACAACGAGGAGGACGGCAGGCACTTACGTCTTTTATTGGGGCATGCTCTTGCAAAGTGTCCAGGCTCCCCACAGTACAGGCACAGGTTGAGTGTGCGTCTACGTGTCTTCTCCTCTGGGGTCAGAGAGGGACGGAGCAGTCCCAACTGCATGGGCTCAGGGACTTCCTGGACTGGAGAAGACGAGACAAGCGGGGCTTGGTTCGGGGCACTAGGGGCCCTGGGCAAGATCCAGGTGAGGCATGGGTGGCCAACAGATCTCTCAGAGCGTCTCTCTCTGAGGCGGCGGTCAATTTGGATTGACAAGTTGATTAGCTCCTCTAGTGTCTGAGGTACCCCCACTCGTGCTAATTCATCCTTTAGAGGATCCGACAACCCCAGCCGATATTGGTGACGCAAGGCTGCGTCATTCCACTCCGTGTCAGAGCTCCAACGCCTAAACTCCACGGCGTAATCTTCCGCCGCTCTGCGGCCTTGTTGAAGGGAATGCAAGGCGGCTTCTGCCGTGGCTGTTAGCTGAGGGTCCTCATACAGCTGAGACATGGCTAAGAAAAAGTCACTCAAGGAATCTAGAGATTGAGCCTTTTGCTCCAGCAGATGGTGGGCCCAGGTCTGAGGCTCGCCGGTCAACAAGGATATGACGAACCCCACTTTAGTAGCCTCCAATGAGAACGTACGGGGTTGTAAGGCAAAGTATAGTTCGCATGCGTTACGGAACGCTTGGAACTTGCTGCGTTCTCCGGAAAACTTTTCGGGTGTAGGCACCCTGGGCTCTGGTGGAAGCATCACTACAGAAGGTGCTGGGGCAGGATTGGCAGATACTGCTCCAGGAGGAGAGGCTGAGAGGTCCTGGACCTGTCCTTCCAGTCTGGTATAGCCCTCCTGTAGGCTTTTGACAGCTTGGGTAAGGCCCGCTAGGTGCCTGCACAGTTCATCCATGGGGGAGGCCCCCTGCCCGGACTCAGTCATGGCTGCCTGATACTGTCAGGTCCCACACTTACCAGACAGATGAGTCCGCTTGGGCAGAGGGTAGGCTCCCTTACGTATCCGATTCGGGGCCCCTGGTAGAGTAGACAGGAGGCCCACGAATGCGGAATGGTATGAGGGCCTGAAGTTAGGGTCCTGGAGCAAGGTGGTCTGGCAAGCAACCGGTAGAGCTTCAGAGCTTGATGGAGCAGATGCTGAGCAGGAGCTAATCAGGCTGGTCACACACAGGCAGAGGTCGGCAACGGGCTGGCGGCAACGGTACAAGGGAGAAGGCAGAAACAAGGTCAAACAAGCCGGGGTCGGGTTCAGGCAGCAATCAAGGGAGGTCCAAAGGCAAGCCGGGTCACAACGGGTCAACACTACGGAGATACAGGAACACAGGATGATCACGGAACAAGACACAGAGCTGTTTGATCAGGCAGCACCGAGTCAGTGTAGAGGCAGGCTCAAATAGGCTGATTGGTGCCAAAACGCCGCGCTCGTGCACGCGCCGATTCTCCAAGGCACGCCGCGCCCCCGCACGCGCCCGAGCGCGCCCCCGACACCGGCGTGCACGCCCACACTACCGGGCATGTCAAAGGTAATGCCCACAGGCGGACGCGCGCTAGCGCGGACGCACGAACGCCCGGACGCCACCCCGCACGCCACGGCCGGTCAGCCCAGACACGCCAGCGCCCCCAGGGACACGCGCCCCAGCACGCACAGGGACACGAGCACCAACGCGCACCGGCGCCCAACCAGGTAACCTCTCTGACAGTTACTGCCAGTTTAATGCCGTTTACCTCTGTGTGCGTTACTGCCAGTTTAACGCCATATAGTTTTGTGTGCGTTACTGGCAGTTTAACCCCATATAGTTCTGTGTGCGTTACTGCCAGTTTAACGCCATATACCCTGTTTCCCCGAAAATAAGACCTAGCGTGATTGTCAGTGATGTCTGCAATATAAGCCCTACCCCCCAAATAAGCCCTACCCTGTTTCCCCGAAAATAAGCCCTACCCTGAAAATAAGACCTACAAGGACTTTAACTAGGGCTTATTTGGGGGGTAGGGCTTATATTGCAGCCATTACCAACAATCACGCTAGGTCTTATTTTCGGGGAAACATTGTAGTTCTGTGTGCGTTACTGGTGGTTTAACGCCATATAGTTTTGTGTGCGTTACTTCCAGTTTAACACAATATAGTTCTGTGTGCATTACTGCCAGTTTAACGTCATATCATTTTGTGCATTACTGCCAGTTTAACGCCATTTACTTCTGTGTGTGTTACTGCCAGTTTAACGCCATATAGTTCTGTGTGCATTATTGCCAGTTTAACGCCAAATCATTTTGTGTGCGTTACTGCAAGTTTAATGCCATATAGTTCTGTGTGCGCTACTGCCAGTTTAACGCTATATAGTTTTGTGCACTACTGCCAGTTTAACGCCATTTACTTCTGTGTGCGTTACTGCCAGTTTAACACCATATAGTTCTATGTGTGTTACTGCCAGTTTAACGCCATATAATTTTGTGCGCGTTACTGCCAGTTTAACGCCATATAGTTTTTTGCATTACTACCAGTTTAACGTCATATCATTTTGAGCATTAGCAAAATTTGAATCTGACAAGGCCTAATGTCACATTCAACTACAAGCGCTTAGGGGATATATGTAAGGCAAAATAGAGATGAACGGCCAAAATTAATGGCAACAGCTGCTGCCTGAAAAGTGCCTCTGGATCAGAAACTCTGCAAAAACATAAATAACAAGCTTAAACAAGCTAATGACAGCGCTAAAGACTGGTTAATCCTAAATACAACAACCTAAAAAATTGGCGTTACTGCATTACTGCCAGTTTAACGCCATATAGTTTTGTGCGTTACTGCCAGTTTAACGCCATTTACTTCTGTGTGTGTTACTGCCAGTTTAACGCCATATAGTTTTGTGTGCATTACTGCCAGTTTATCGCGATATAGTTCTGTGTGCGTTACTGCCAGTTTAACGTCATATCATTTTGTGCATTACTGCCAGTTTAACGCCATTTACTTCTGTGTGCGTTACTGCCAGTTTAACGTCATATAGTTCTGTGTGCATTACTGCCAGTTTAACGCCATATAGTTTTGTGTGCATTACTGCCAGTTTAACGCCATATAGTTTTGTGTGTTACTGCCAGCTTAACGCCATTTACTTCTGTGTGCGTTACTGCCAGTTTAACACCAAATAGTTCTGTGTGCGTTACTGCCAGCTTAATGCCATATAGTTTTGTGTGCGTTACTGCCAGTTTAACGCCATATAGTTTTGTGTGTTACTGCGAGTATAACACCACATAGTTTTGTGTGTTACTGCCAGTTTAACGCCATTTACTTCTGTGTGCGTTACTGCCAGTTTAGTGCCATTTACTTCTGTGTGCGTTACTACCAGTTTAACGCCATTTACTTCTGTGTGCATTACTGCCAGTTTGTTGCCATTTACTTTTGTGTGCGTTACTGCCAGTTTAACGCCATATAGTTTTGTGTGCATTACTGCCAGTTTAACACCATATAGTTTTGTGTGCGTTACTGCCAGTTAAACGGCATATAGTTTTGTGTGCGTTATTGCCAGTTTAACGCCATATAGTGCTGTGTGCATTACTGCCAGACATTCTCTTGGCACTGTAAGGGGGCCAGCAACAAATGTGTCCACAGGCAAAGGTGGATGTGGTGGTCAGTCCTCAGGCAGGGCATCATTTCCTCTGTTTAGTAAGTTTGCCCGTGCTATCCAGCCACAGCATACAGAGGAGGTGGTGGACTGGCTTACTAAACCTTCCTCATTCTCCTCATCCTCTGTCATGCAAGCAGAGACAAGTGTACAGTCCCCTGCAGTTGCCACAGTGGATAAACCTGCCTCCTTGTCCACATCTATTCCTGCCATAGCCCCAAGATCAGCCATTGAGGAGTTAGCTGAGTTATTTTACCACAGCATCAGCCACTTGCTCCTTAATGATGCCCAGCCATTACTGGAATCAAATGTTGGTTCTGAGGTTGAGGATGACAGGAACATGAGCCTAGAGAGAGGAAGAAACACTGGTAGACAAATTGGCATTCATGTTCCCCAATATGCAGCATAATGACAAGTTGTCTCCAGTGCTAATGATGAAGATGGAGGAGATGGAGATGATGATGATGATGCTGATGAGGTCACTGATGCGACTTGGGTGCCAGATAGAGCTGAGTAGGAAACTGAAGGTGAGGTAGCACAACCCCAATGAGGCCGACATCAAGAAAGAGTAGAGAGCAGCCACCTTATCACATTCTGCAGCTGTTATCTCCCGGCCCACTCCCCAAAGCTCAGTTGTCTGGGCCTTTTTCAGCACATCTGCAGCAGATTGCTCCGTTGCTATCTGCAAACTGTGTCTCGGGCGCATCAAACACCAAGCATTTGAGTACCACATGCCTAACAAGGCATTTAACGTCCAACCACTCAGCTTGATGTCAGGAGCACCTAAAAGCCATACAAAAGGGGCACTAATCAGGGATGATGGTATAGCACAGGGTGTCCCAGGTCCTAGCAGCACATCTGCCAGCAGCACAACACCAGCTGTAGACTGTAGCCGGCAAATTTCTCTGCCCCATCTGCTGCAGCAGAAAAAAAAATACAGTGCCACCCACATGCCCAGCGTCTAAATGCAAGCTTGTCAAAGTGGTTGACTCCCCAGCTTCTGCCTGTCAGCCTGGTGGATTCTGCCCCCTTCTGTGAATTCACACAATGTGCTGTACTCTGCGTGGCATTATGGACAGGGCACTGGAGGCAGAGCAGCAGGAGGAAGAGGAGGACTTCCTTTCCTCTCAATGCCCACTTTATCCAGACACATCATTCCTGTGTCACAGAACACACAGGAGGAGAGAGGGGATGAGGATTCTGCCACTTTCATAGGCTTTGAAGAAGAGGAAGACATACGCCAATCTGTAAGCCATGGCTTTCCAACCCCAGGAACCTTTTGAGTAGTACGTGGCTGGGAGGAGGAAGTTCCAGATGCTCTCATCCTGAGTGACCCCAAGGAGTCTGCTTTTCAAGCCTCTGCAAATTTGAGGCGCATGGGCAACCTCATGCTTCAAAACCTGCGAAAGGACCCAAGAATACGTGGCATAAAGGAGAGGGATGATTACTGGTTGGCAACCCTCCTTGACCACCGTTATAAGGGGAAGGTCTCAGAACTCATCCCGTCCCCACAGAGAGTGCAGAAGATAAAATCTCTCACGTTAAAGAGGGTTTTATTGAAAGTTTTTCCTGACTCCAGTAGGTTAAAGTGTCATGGAAAACGTCGTTTTGAGTCTTCTGTTGGTCAAAAGAGGGGCGTTGGAGAAGGCATCCGCCTAAGTGAGGCATTTCAGAATTTTTAGTCCTCGCCGCCCAGGGCTGTCAGCTTCCTCATCCCATCGGTAGCGTCTGCATCACATGGTGGACTATTACCTCGGGGCCAAAACAGAGATGGAGAGCTTTCCAGCTGATGATCCACTGACTTATTGGGTCATGAGAATAGACCACTGTCCAGAGCTTGGCCAGTATGCTATTGAGTTGTTGGGCTGCCCTGCATCCAGCGTGCTTTCAGAACTGGCATTCAGTGCTGCAGGAGGATTTGTTACTGATCATAGAACGTGTCTGTCCACAGACTACGTGGACCGTTTGACTTTTATAAAAATAAATCAGTCCTGGATTACCAGCTATGAAGCCCCTAATGCCGATGTCACTGATTAAGTCTTTTTGAGATGTGGAATTTCTGCAGGACTTTGAGGATGCCTAGCTTTGAGGGTGTTCAATCATTTCATCTGGAAGAATGTTTTTGGTATAGGTTTCATGGGCACAATTAACACCCAAAGACCAATTTTTCAGCACCTGTTTTACAGGTGCATATCATTGCAATTTTTTTTGCCTTTATCAAGAGCACCTCTATAGGGTTATGGTGGGAAGGCGCCCCCGACACCCAAAGAGTAATTTTTCTGCACCTGTTTGACAGGTGCATATCATTGCAATTTTTTACAGCAAGGCCAATTCTTGCTTTCATCAAGAGTACTTCTATAGGGTTACGGTGGGAAGGCTCCACCAACACCCTAAGACCAATTTTTCTGCACCCGCTACTTCTATACAAAGCCAAAGTGACACCAGAATGTATCCAAAAAATCTCTAATCTTGTTCCCAGTACACTACATTGTGGCTTCATCATACACACTGGCTCCCCAGCTGTTGCTGAGCAAAATAAAGGCAGCTTGCAGGGAAAATGTTTTTTTGGCTTTATAAATGCAATTATTGCTGTAGCAGATTCTAGATATGGTACAGAACTGCCACTTTACAGGGGACTAAGGGGACTCCCCATGCACTATATTGGAATTCATTTTTAATTTTTAGGCTTTCACTTTAAGAATAAAAAAAAATCCAGTGTCAGTACAGTGACAGTGCATATTTTCTAGCACTGATCGCTGTATTAGTGTCACTGTTCCCCAAAAAGTGTCATATTGCCCACCATACTATCACAATCCCACTATAAGTCGCTGATCACTGCTGTTACTAGTATACAAAAAAAAACTCCAGTATATATCCCGTTTGTAGACACTAACTTTTGTTGCATAATACAAATTGGCCTGAATTTATGAAGAATACTGATTTTTCAAAAGTTTTTATTGGATGTGTTTTATAACAGAAAGTAAAAAATATTTATTTTTCAAAACGTTTGGTCTTTTTTTAATTTATAGCGCAAAAAAAAAAAAACCCAGTGATGATCAAATACCACCAAAGCTCTATTTGTGGGGAAATAAATTTCATTTGTGCTCAACATTGCACGACTCTGTGTGCAATTGTCAGTTAACCACTTCAGCTCCCGAAGGTTTACCCCCCCCTTCACGACCAGGCCATTTTTAGCGATACAGCACTGTGTTACTTTAACTGACAATTGCGCGTGTGACGCCGTACCCAAATAAAATGTTTGTCCTTTTTTTTCCCCACAAATAGAGCTTTCTTTTGGTGGTATTTGATCACTGGTTTTTATTAAGTGGGTGTGTAAAATACCGCGCCAATCTAACACATCAGGATAGCGGCCAACACTACAATATGACAAAAATTGTGCACAATAACTAAAAAATAAAAGTGTAGCGCTAATGTGAAAACAATGAAAAAAAGGTCTATAAGGGTTTGGGATAGAGGAAAGTCAATCCACATAGGAAGAAGCGGGTACCCCCGTCCAATCTCAAACCTACAATGTAGATATGTGTATAGTGCATGTGAATTTTACCATATCTAAAGCAAAGACAATGCCCCTAGGAGGTACAAGTGGTCATGGAAATAACATAAAATGACGAAAAATGCTAGTGAAAACAGTTAGATAAATAAATGGTGTCAAACAATGTCCATAATGTTGGTGAAGAGATATAACTCTCAGAAAGACCATATACACATAATAAATCAGTCCATATAGTGCATGATGTGGTTGACCCAACTTGAATCCAAAGCAGGTGGTGTCACAGGAAAGTGCAAACCAGAGAAAGAGATGTAATACTCTTACCGACTTCGGTGGACTCACAGGCCGTGGGCGGTGAGTCAAATAGGCTTGTACTGTCCTCAAATGACAGTGTGAGGCTAGTTGGTATACCGGAAGATTTCCTCCTCGAATGGGGGGCCAGGAATCTGCCCAAATAATCTGCTCGATCACCGTCTTTGTCAGCAGGTGTGGACCATATATGAAGAAAAAACAAGGAACCTCCACATGGTGTAAATCCAAGATAACTTTTTAAATGGTGTTTATTAGATCGTTCAAGATCATCAAACATGCCATTAAGCATAAAAAATAGTAGAATCGATTCAAAAGATATAAAAACAGCAAGCGTGGTATAGGTGGCTGGGTACAGCAAGAAACCCGACCGGTTTAGTCCGCAAAGACTTCGGCTGGGGTATGGTACCCCAGCCGAAGTCTTTGCGGACGAAACCGGTCGGGTTTCTTGCTGTACCCAGCCACCTATACCACGCTTGCTGTTTTTATATCTTTTGAATCGATTCTACTATTTTTTATGCTTAATGGCATGTTTGATGATCTTGAACGATCTAATAAACACCATTTAAAAAGTTATCTTGGATTTACACCATGTGGAGGTTCCTTGTTTTTTCTTCATATATGGTCCACACCTGCTGACAAAGACGGTGATCGAGCAGATTATTTGGGCAGATTCCTGGCCCCCCATTCGAGGAGGAAATCTTCCGGTATACCAACTAGCCTCACACTGTCATTTGAGGACAGTACAAGCCTATTTGACTCACCGCCCACGGCCTGTGAGTCCACCGAAGTCGGTAAGAGTATTACATCTCTTTCTCTGGTTTGCACTTTCCTGTGACACCACCTGCTTTGGATTCAAGTTGGGTCAACCACATCATGCACTATATGGACTGATTTATTATGTGTATATGGTCTTTCTGAGAGTTATATCTCTTCACCAACATTATGGACATTGTTTGACACCATTTATTTATCTAACTGGTTTTTATTATTTGCACTATAAACAAAAAAAGGGCGATCAATTAAAAAAAAAAACACAATATTTTTTACTTTCTGCTATAAAACACATTCAATAAAACATTTTAAAAATTCTAATTTCTTCATCAATTTAGGCCAATATTTATTCTGCTACATATTTTTGGTAAAAAAAAAACCCAATAAGCATATATTGATTGGTTTGCGCAAAAGTTATAGTGTCTACAAACTATGGGATATTTTTTATTTTTTTACTAGTAATGGCGGCGATCATCGACTTATTGCGGGACTGCGATATTGCAAATCGAACACCTAACTGACACTTTTGACACTTTTTGGGGACCAGTGACACAAATACAGTGATCAGTGTTAAAAATATATACACTGTTACTGTACTAATGACACTGGCTGGGAAAGGGTTAACATCAGGGGCGATCAAAGGGTTAAATGTGTTCCTAGGGAGTGGTTGCTAACTGTGGGGGAGGTGCTTTGACTGGGGGAATGTAATGATTTATGTTCCTGCTTAGCAGAAACACATGTAGTGGTGCCCCCCATAGGAGCAGCTGAGTGTTGTGGTTCACCTGTCAACCTGCCCAGCCCGGCATTCAATTCTCAGTCACTTTAAGACAATGAACAGTCCATGTGCTTGTTTTTCTTTGTTTTATTGAGGGAATTTAACTTGGATGGGGTAAGGAAAAATATGGGATACCTGGTGAATTGTAGGACAATCAATTGGGACGAACTATGTACACTCCCTGTACACATCACTACTTCAGTCTTCTCCAGCACTTTCTTTGCTTGCAGACTATTCCTTTTCCTTCCTCCTGCACAACTCTTAATCTTCAGAACCAGCTAGCACATGTAAGGTTAGGCTCAGCCAGGCCTCGGCGACTGCCCTTTGCAGGCAGGGACCGCAGGTCCCTATAGTGTAGAAAGAAATAGAAAGTCTATAGTGCTAGCTGTCCTATAGATGGACTACTGCTCCCAGTCAGCCCTCTTTCGGCCCTGCCAGCCCTCCTGACTACAGCTGCCTGACTCCACTGCCCATGACACCACATGCCTCCCTAGTCCTCCCAACTGTGCATGTCACTCACCAGCCCTCCTGGCTGCAATCGGTGGTTCCCTCTTGAAGACTTGCCCGGCAGTACTAGCTCCTGCTGCTCTCTTTTCTCCTCTTGTGCCTCCTGTCCAGAACCTTCACATTTTCTTGAAAAGGCTCCGTCCTGCACCTGAGCCCAGGCCCAAGGTCATCCCCCCCCCCCGCAGACTGGGGAGCTCCCTCAAAGGCCCCGACAGCCTAGTACTCCATTTCCAGTTCTTCCACCCGACAACTCCTCCCCAGCTGGGCTGACCCTGGGTATTTAAGGCGTCCGCCCCCTGCCAATTCAGGTTGGGGATTGGTCAGGGCTCCTTAGAACACCCCAGGCAGCTCCACCTCCCCTCGACTCCTCTCATTATAGAATCCTCTAGAAGAGAGAGGGAGGTCTCAGTGACGCTGCCTGTGAGTCACCAGCTGCTAACTCTGATCCACTCCCAGCCCACATAAACCAAAACAAACAGGCCTAGCTTCCAGCCAAGCCTGCCTAAATTTACCTACTCTTCAAAACAAAAATCATATTCTAGCACCTACCTAAGTAGAGGGTGCTACACATAGAATCAGCACATTCCCCTCTCACAGAAAGGTGATCTGCCTTGTGTACATAGGCAGATCACCGCTCTGCCTGTCTCCCGAACAATCGGGGGGTCCCGGCGGACATCGCATCCACCAGACCTGCTGATTGGCTCCCGTTGTGTTCAATCACAGCAGGAGCGGGTCGCCGACATTGCGCGCGAGCCCCAGACCTGGAAGTGTTAAATCACGTACTAGGTACGTGATCTGGCACAGAGTGGCCGCCCTGCAATAGTATATGTGCTTGGGGCGGTCCGCAAGCAGTTAATGTAATATAGTGGCAAAAAGCAAAAAATGCCCTGGTCATGAAGGGCATTGTAGTCCCAAGCTGGCAGCTCCGGATAAATAGCGGAACATCACTACGTATCCCCAGCCTGGTGAAAGAGCGTGCATGCTCAGGTACGGCACATGCTCTGAAACACGTCGTCCTTTCCGGTGACATCATCCCACTGATGCTGCGAGCTACATGTGAGGTTCAATGCCATATTAAAGCTCATTGGTCTGCTTCCTCCCTCCACCCACAGCGTGTTAGCGGTCCCTGGCGGAGTGTCCATCCTGCTCTATGTCCTGGACTTTGATACCATATGATGAGCCTGGTATTTACCTACATCTTGTAGGTGGCCAATTGGTGAACCTGCTTTTTAATAATAAATATGACAAAAGTCTGCACTTAGAGGTAGACGTGTGCCGTCAATACATTTGTTTCGTTCCGTTTCATATTAGAATTAATTCGTAATTCGTGTCCGAAATTCCATAATACGAATTTTCGTTAGGTTCGTAAACTTTTCGTAACAATAACGAAAGTTCGTTATGATAAATGTATCATATGTATCATTATGAGGGGCACCCACCATCCCTGTGCTGTGCTGACTTCCTGGGGTTTTTAACTTTTAGGTTAGTGTACTTTTCGTAACAATAACGAAAGTTCGTTATGATAAATTTATCCGAAGCTCGTAAACGAAATTTCGTATTTGGAACAAAATTCGTATGCATAAAAATTTGTATTTCGGATCCTCACGAATGTACGAATTTCCGGAAATTCGTATGAATTTCCGATTCATACGAAATTAATTGCACATGTCTACTTAGAGGCGCTTTCCCTTTCTCTCTCAAATCTTCCAGAGGTCAAACTTGCCCATTCAAGTCAATGGAGTCCTGCCACAACTGTGAGCCAAATTCTTGGCTTGCGGTTGCAGCATGTTAGTCCCATTAAAAATTTCTGTTTGGCAAAAAAACAGACATTTAGAAGGCGATCCTCCTGATTGTGTGGCAGCGACTGCTTAGCTGCCCTCTGTCTTCTAATAAGTATTTCTGATTTATCCATTGCATTCTCCCATTCTCTTAAAGCAAAAGGTATAACTTCTAAAGAACATTCTTAATCCATTATCTGTTAATTTGAAGAAATTGTATGTGACTTCATGGCCTGTAACACACCATAACCTAAACATAGCAAAATGTAGGATGAGCTTATAAAGGATTAGAGCACTCACACCTATAGATTGGACGTGCCTCATGTCACTGTCATTGAAGATCTAACAGCTTCTTAAGAGGTATTCAATAGATGGTATCTGAAATGCTTGACCTAAAGTGGAATCTGAAAGGTGCAGCAAGAAAGAAAATCAAAGTTAAAATCAAGATTACTTTCTGTTGATGGTGCAGAAATTGACTGACCTTTATATTTAAAAATAGAAGTTGGATCAAAAGGAGATGTGTTAACAAAAAAGACAAAATGCATAAAAAACACAGAGGAAAAAGATTGACCTATTGTTTCGGTCACACTTGATGTTGTCATACATCTATTAGGGGATGAAAGGGAGAGATATCAATTGTACGTGTGCAGTCAGAGCGGGAAGAGGGAAAGAAGCTACTATGAGAACGGATTTACCTTTAAAATTATACTGACAGCAGCAAAAATATACCTGGATTGCGGTGTTCTCTATTCTCTTCTCTTCTTTTATCTTCTCTTCTTCTTCTTCTTCTTTTCTTCTCTTCTTTTTCCATTTTTTCCCTTCCCTCCATTCTTTCTTTCTTTCTTTCTTTCTTTCTTTCTTTCTTTCTTTCTTTCTTTCTTTCTCAGAGCTGAACCACTAAAGTTCAGATTACACACACAGCTAAATGACTCTTACTTCCTCCTACTCGCTCCATACACCTCTGTCCTGAGTATTTTTAGGTCAAAGACAGTCCAAATTAATAAAGCTATTGCTGTTCTTTATTTATAAAACCTAGGACTCTCTGTGAAACCAGTGCCATGCGTGTACTCTGTTTACCATCAATTATTCCATCTGTAACACTCTTCTAGTGTAGATTGGGCTGCTAGGTCAATTTAGTGTAGAGCACCACCTAAGGAGCAGCAGGTAACTTGCCACTCTAGAGTCAAAGAACTGTCTTTGTTGTTTTTGTTTATTGAGGGATAATAACTTGGATAGGGATGGGAGTTTATGGGATGCCCATTTGACGTCAACAACAACTTCAGGGACAACTTTCCTATATACAGTCTCTACATACAGCTTCTCTTCTTCACTCCAGCACACACTTGCATGCAGAACCTAGCTGGAACACTGATGCCGCGTACACACGAGCGGAATTTCTGACAGAAAGGGTCCGATGGGAGCTTTTCATTGTATATTCTGACAGTGTGTATGCCCCATCAGACTTTTTCTGTCGAAAATTCAGATGGACTTAGATAGAGAACATGTTCTATATTTTTCCGACGAAACAAATTACTATCAGAAAAAACGCTCGTCTGTATGCTGTTCCGACGCACCAAAAACGACGCATGCTCTGAAGCAAGTACGAGACGGAAGCTTTTGGCTACTGGCTATTGAACTTCCGTTTTCTAGTCCCGTCGTACGTGTTGTACGTCACTGCGTTCTGGATGGTCGGAATTTGGTGTGACCGTGTGTATGCAAGACAGCTTGCGCGAAATTCCGTCTGAACTCCGTCGGAAAAACCTTCAGAGTTTATTCCAACGGCAAAGCCGGTCGTGTGTGCAGGGCATGAGAATACCTGACAGTCACTCAGTCATATGAAGAAATAGCCTATTACAGGCAGGAACATGAGCCCCTTAGTTGTGTAGCAGAATTTCATTGTCCAGCTTGTATCATTCTTGTGGCTACTTATCCCAGCACCACCTCTTCAGGCACTGTTAACCCACCTGGCTGCAGCTGCCCCTTTCACTAACGTTCCAGGCTATTTTCTCCCCACTGTCCTCCATACTGACACTCACCAGCCCACCCGGCTGACTCTCAGGAGTTCTTCCAGGCGTGCTGACCTGCTCCTGCTGTCCTTTCTCCTTGCTCCCATGCCTCCAGGAAAGCCTCCTCCCGTGTGTTGTAGAAGGGACCCTCTAGTACCGGAGCCCCAGCCCGAGGTCACCCCCCTCAGACTGGGAGGCACCCTCAAGGGCCACCAACAGCCTCCTCAGCACTCCATCTCCATCTTCCACCCAACTGCTCCTGTTGGCATGACTAATGTCTATTGATGAGGTGACCTGCCTTTTCCACTCACTTTTTGATTGGTTGAGGTCCTCATAAATATGGATGGCCGCCCTTCCCACCCTCTAGCCTGGAAGTTTTTTACAAACTTCCAGACCAGGGAGAAGTGTCAGAGAGAGCTGCCAGATGAGTCATCCAGCCTCTGAGTCACTAAACCCTGACCCAGATTCACAGCCTAGGCTTGGCCCTAAGCCAAGCTAAAAATTTCCTACACTAACAGCTAACTTATACTAACTCTAGCACACTTCTACAGAGTGCTACATTAGTTTGGCTCCCCTGTAATTATTGAAGCAGGGGTGATTATTTAGGGCTGCTCAGTCAGTGTTTAACTGCTGCTCCTTTATTTTCCCCTGTCTTTGGGAGGACGTGTGCCCAGAAGGTGGAGACCCCTGTGAGGGAGCTCTGCCCCTTTCGTGCAGGATCCTAGAAGAAGCCACGAGGCAGATACCGAGGTCCAAGCTAGGTTTAGCTGTGGGGTCCTAATTGAAGATCTGTGCCAGGGGATCAAGCTGGGTTTGGAGAAGCTCATTGGAGGGAGCCAGGAAGAAGCTGGTGGGAAAGAGTCCAGCTGTCTTATGATGGTGTGAGTCTACATCTCCCTCACTAGAAGGGATATCGGCAGGAGGCAACCAATGATCCTGTGGCTGAGGGACTTTATGCCCCCAGTGCTGAAGGAAAATGACTGTGTGTAGCTTTTTAACTCTGGAAGCACAGGCATAGAGATCCTGATGGATATTCAGCATTTTGTGCAGTGCAGCCAGCAGAGTGTGCAGTGCAACTAGAAATTAAAGAGCCTCCAAGTTATCCAGGTTACAGTTTTTGGGGTATCTTACTGTATGCTCCCTCTCCCTATCCCAGTTCATTGTTTCCAATAAAAACCATAAAAATAAACCCTAGGCTGTGCTCCAAGGATTTTATTCACCAGTGGCTCCTATGGGGGTGTGCTACACATCGTACGCTTGGCTAAAGGACTAGGTCATCTAAACAATCACCAACTGTTAAGGAACATTCATATACAAAGGTTAAGGCTACATTTGCACAGCCAAATAGCATTTGCCAGGGGCAGCCACCAGAAAGATTGATGTGTTTGCGTGCAATAAAATTAATTTCAGTGGATTTTTTCCTGAAAATATAAAATTCATACACTGTACAACTGCGCAAATATGGAGCAATATAAAGAATTACAACTGCCATTTTTTGATCTACAAAGCCTTTGCTTTCAGAAAATTGTTCTAGGGAACTGGTTAAGCACCTCTGTGTCCAAGATAGCTGCCCAAATCTCATGGGATTATGGCATCCAATATGAGATGCTGGCCTTCTCAAGCTGGCCATCTGGAGCCCATGTCAGGAGACAGCTGCTGACCTGATTAAGCAGCGCAGTGCCAACTTCAGGTCTGCGGATATACTACAGCACCAGCCTACACTAAATGTGCCAAGATGGAACTGCATTGAAACATTTGTAGCTTGATTGAGGAGCATTGGTATGCCTTTTAGGCATCCCATGACTCTCATGATGAAGCCTGCCCAGGGGGAAGCGTTGATTAGCCTGAATACATTCTCCCAGTTAATACTGTAGCTGTTCTTTTGTCCTGGGACAGGCAGGCACCCTCAACATTTTACTGACCAGTCTGCAACCAACTGAATTCTCCTAACAGTATGCGTTAAAAACAGGGGTTTCGTTTGCACACATTTGCAAATACATGTGTAAGCTGTAGAGCCACTTCATGGCTCCCCAGTATTATCTGCAGTCCTAACTCAAAGTTTTGAGCACCTCCACAATGAAAACCCATGCATTATAATGGATAGGCAGAGGGTAGGTGAGCCTGGAGGGAGCCCATTCCTCCTTAAAGGCACAGGGGCGCACAGGGGTTTAGTTTGTATGTGCTTCCACGGTGGTGGCTCTCAAAATTTAGAGTTATAGAAAGAGAGGGGTTCCCCTTGGGGTAGAATTTTAGCGGCACTTAGATAGAGGTCACAGATCAATTTAATAGAAAAATAGTTGTATATTTATTGGAAATACATAGATAAATATATGACTATTTTTCTATTAAATTGATCTGTGACCTCTATCTAAGTGCCGCTAAAGTCCTACCCCAAGGGGAACCCCTCTCTTTCTATATCCTTATATTTGGATGTTGGCACTGTGAAATAATCACTGCTACCCTTTCAAAATTTAAAGGTAGGACTACAGATAATACTGGGATGCTGTGAAGTGGCTCTGCAGCTTACGCATGTATTTGCAAATGTGTGGGGACTAAACCCCTGTTTTTAACACATACTGTTATGCCCTGTACACACGGTCGGATTTTCCGACGGAAAATGTGCGATCGGAGCTTGTTGTCAGAAATTCCGACCGTGTGTGGGGTCCATCAGATTTTCTGACATACAAAGTTTGAGAGCAGGCTATAAAATTTTCCGACAACAAAATCCGTTCATGTCAATTCCGACCGTGTGTGGACAATTCCGATGGACAAAGTGCCACGCATGCTCAGAATAAATTCCGAGACGGAACTGCTCGGTCTGGTAAAATTAGCGTTCGTAATGGATATAGCACTTTTGTCACGCTGCAATGTTTTAAATTGTTTAATGCAGCACACTCTCTTCTTCTTTATAATGCTAGAAGAATGAAGTTGTTTTGCTGCTCATATTCACACAGTTCTCACAAGCTTCTTTCTTTATTATTTATCGTGATTTCATGAATATAATATTTTTATTTCTCCCAAAAAGAATTACATTTTTGGATGTTTTTAGATTTTGTTTATTGTTGTTTTAATTTTTTAAAATCCTGATCTCCTGTTATTTTTTGTATATATTTTTTCTTACTCTGGAATAGTTTTGGGTGTGTTTTGTGTGTCAAGTTACCGCAACACCATTATTATCTTGTATTATTTAATCTCAAGGAGGTTGCTTGGTGTTGGTGTCTCTTGTTAATTTCACATTGTATTTTTGAAATGTACCTGCCTCCTCACAAAAAAAACTGTCCTTTTAAAAGGAAAACACACATAGGCGAGTATAATAAAAGAAACCAAAAATTTATTAAGGGGTTATAACCAAAGAAAGAGGGAGGCAATGCTGGAGAGACACCAGAAATTGGCGAAGCCTTTGGCCACCAGGGCACACATCAACTATTTTACTGCAAAATTGGTGGCCTGAGGAGTCCATATATAAGGGAGTACAATCTGGTCCAGAAGACCAAGAGATCATGAACAGCAGCAGATGACATATCTGTCCCCAGGCTGTGGTCATACAAGAGCCTGCATCTTTTGTCAGACCAGACTGAACCCAGGCCATCACATTCTTGTCTTCCTTCCACTAATCCTTCCACGCTGTGTCTGTGGTGTTGGAGGTGTGGCAGGAGGTGGAGGAGGAGGAGGATGATGTACCTTACACAGGTGGGTATTGGATGTGATTTCACCCCTCACCCCCTTAGTTAATGTTTCATAAAGGATGTCCTCACACATGAGGCGTTGGCCCTTCTGCATGTCCTGCAGTTTTGTGGCAGCTACGCAGGCAAAGGCCTCTTCAGGAGTGGGGAAGGCTCTGAGGGACGCAGAAGCCTCCTGAATCAGCCTAAGTGCTGAATCCTCCACGTTACTCCCCTTCCTGGGTCTTTTGTTTGGAAGGCAGAGGGGAGGAACCTGGGATTCTGTGAGGCTCCTACTGGGCCCGGCCTCCTCCTGGCTGCCACTTACCCCGGACACCTCCTGGCTGCCACATTCCACAGCCTCCTCCTGGCTGAGGTCTTCCTGTGTATGAAAAAGGGACAGTTTTAGTTTTTTCTTCATCAATCACACAATTTTCACCTCATGACTGTTGCAAATTGAATGTTAACAAATATAAAAGACTATCATTCTGAGCCCTGCATTTTTCATTCTTGTCCCAATTATTTTTGCCCACTACTATCTATTGATATGTAAAACACTTTATTAAATCAGCAATTAGTGATCAATAATAACATCTAGTAAACATCATTTATTTATTGACCAGAAATCTGTAGAAGAATGCTATTCCTGGCTCAAGCTGGGCTCCTCCACTTCTTTCTGGCTGGAAGTCCCAGGTTGGACATGGGAAGCCTCAGCTGGGGTGGAAGATAGGGTGGAAGGGAGTGGAAGGAAGGGTTGAGAGGGATTCCCTGACTTCAGTCTGGCCTGACAGAAAACAAAGTCTCTCATAGTACCACAGCCTGGGGACATAAACGTCATCTGCTGCAGCTCCTGATCTCTGGGAATCCTGGACCTTCTTGCGCTCCCTTAGATATGTGCTCCTCAGGCCACCAATTTTGGCTTTTAAATAGGGGATGTTTGCCGTGGGGACCACCAGCTTCACCAACTCCAGCAGTTTCTCCAGCGCTGCCTGTCTCTTTTGTTTATGATCATAATGCGGGTGTTTGACCTGCCATAGACAGGGAAGCTCCCTGTACTTTTCTATGAACAGGGGGAGGAAGTTGTGGTCATTGAAGCCATCCATTTTATCTGCAATACACAAGACAAACCCTAATGTCAGGCTCAAGTCTCCTAATCTTGTCCCAACATAGGCCTCAATCTATAAGCAGTATAGGCCCAAGTTTAAATGTTACCTTCGTTATCACAATCGCCGCTTCCGGTACTCCTTCCTCCGCTCACAGCTCGTATGTACGACCCACACGTGTTACGCTTTATATACACTGCGCATGCGTGAAACTCCGCCCCCCCTGACGTTCTTTCCAGTCTATTCCCCGCCCCTTCTTGTTCTGCGCAGTGGGGAAAAGCACATGGCGGAGAGACAGCAGGTGCATGATAATAGCAGCAACGAGGAGGAGGAGGAAAGCCCGGAGCCAGAAACGTCACGATCCCGGAGGAGATTTAAAGCCTCAAATATGGCCTTTGTAGAGATGGTGGAGATGGTCGACATAATGAAAAGGGCCGACTATGACGGGAAGTATGGACCTAACCCCAATGTCAGAAAGGCCAAGATCATGGCGAAAGTTGTGAAGAGTCTGCACAGGAATTTTGGGGTACGGCGATCAAAAGATCAACTGAGGAAGCGGTGGTCAGACCTCAAAATCAGGGAGCACGATCAGTATAGAAGGATCAGAAGAGTGCTGCAAAAAAGTAAGTAGTTGTCCTGTGTTCCTATTCTTTATTTTTATTACGTTCGTGCTACTCCATGTGCTTTTCTTTACTTTTGTACATTTTAAAATGACAACTTTCATGTTCATGGGCACATTATTCGTTCGTAGGAAACATTGTTCGTTCGGCCAATAAAACACAATGTTTTGTCCAGATGCAGTTCAATACATTTTTTCTGGCCTACTTCTCTTAAAATAATTTTGTTGTCTAGATGGGTTAGTAACTAGAATGAAATGCAAACTAGATTCTGTGTAAGGAGAGGACACTCAGCAGCTGTTTACACATCTGGACGCTTTGACACCAGAACACAGGTGCTCCAGTGTATACTATAGGGGTGTCTCCATCTGTGAAGCTTGTACAAAACAGGTAAGTATTCAAGCTTGACAAAGGACAAAAATATTTCTTCATCTTGCAACTCTGCCAAAATAGACAACTGTACACCACTTCCAATCAATGTTTCATATGTTTCGTATTCATATTCCTATTTCTGCCATCAAATATCCGTGTGCTAAGTATACCTATTTTTTTTTTACATAGGAGAGAAAAGACTCATAGGACACCACTCATCAGAGGAGACCACGGACCCCCCCACCTCAGGAAGAAGGGGAAATCCCCCAAACCCAACCAGAGGAGGAGGAGGGAGACGTTGTGGAAATTGTCACCACAACAGGTGAGTGTCTGCGACCACAGGCTCAGGTAAGAGATGGATGCCTGAATATTTATAACACATGGTGTGTTTTATTTTTTTATATTTTAGGTGATCGTGATGTTGTGGAAGAAGAATGTCACTTCACCAGTGAAAGTGCCCAGATCCTCATTGGGGAGATAATGGGGTGTAATAGGGATTTGCAAAACATCAATGATGTTCTTAATTTTGTTTTAGGGAGAATTTAAAACATCCACAAATCCCTAACTTATTTCTGCTTTTTCTTGATATTTTTCTGACAAATTTTTGACATATTATAGAAAAGCCAAATTTTGAAGATGCACACAGTGTGTCAACATGTGCTATCTGCCACAACGGGCGATCAACGTACGCGTTTTGTGGGTGCAACCCCTTCCTCAATAATAAAGTAACTGGGAGGAAGAGGTTGCACCCACAAAACACATCCATTGATCCCCCATGATGGCAGCTAGCACATGTTGACATTAGGCAATTTGTGTGCATCTTCAAAATTTGGCTTTTCCAGGGGTGACTTCACCCCATCTGCTTAACGCAATATCAAACACAGTTTATAAATACTCATGTCTGATATTGCCTTCACTTTCTATAAAAGTTGAACTTTGTAAGTTCCAGAGTTGTGTATTTATGTATGGTTTTAAACATGCCTGTTTTGCCTTAAAAGGCAATTTCTACTTATTAATGTGACCTAAAAAATTGTTATACAAGAAACATGTTGGTTTGTTCAAAAAACCTGATTAAAAAGATTGTTAATCAACAATGTGTGGCTTTTTCTTTCAATGCTCAAAAGCATTTTTTGTAGTAAAGTTGGTGTTTTCAGTGGCAATGGGGTTATTTACTAAAGGCAAATCCACTTTGCACTACAATTGCAGTTTCAGTGCAGTATTAAGTGCACTTGTATTGCAAAGTGTATTTTCCTTTACTAAATAACACCCAACAGTGCTTTCTAATTTTACACAATCACGCCATTTTCAGGACTCCCCAAATTTCGGTCATGGTCAGCTAAAAGAAAGCCAAGCAATAAATCAAAGCAAATATTTGTTCAGTTTAAAATATATTTTTATTTGAAAAATGTCTCAGACATTGTCTGGCATATCGATGGCCCCCCTAACCGCAAAGTATTACATGTATCTTAGATGGACCTCACGGGCATTCTGGGGGTCAAGCCCGGATGGTCAGTCATCAAGCGCCGTCAGGGTTGGTACATTATAAATTCTGGCCTCAGGCCCAACTGAGGCAGCATAGTTCACAGAATTTCTCCTTAAAAAGTTGTGGAGAACACAGCAAGCCAGGATGATGTGATTGAGTTTATATTCCTCCATGTGTATCGGTGTAAGAAATAGGTGGAACTGGCTGGCCATTATTCCAAACGTGTTCTCCACCATTCTTCTGGCTCTGGCCAGCCGGTAATTAAAAACCCTCCGGTCCGGGGTGAGGGTCCTCATAGGGAATGGCCACATAAGATGGTCCCCCAGCGCAAACGCTTCATCCGCAATGAAGATGAATGAGAGTCCTTCCGCATTGTCTTATGGAGGTAGCAAGCCCAAGCTGCCATTCTGGAGACGTCTGTAGAACTCTGTGTGGGCGATGACTCCACCATCCGACATCCGGCCATTCTTCCCCACGTCCACATACAGGAACTCGTAAGTAGCCGACACCACCACCAACATCACAATACTATTGAACCCCTTGTAGTTGTAATAGTATGACCCCGAGTTGGGGGGTGGGACGATGTGGATGTGTTTCCCATCAATTGCCCCGACGCAGGTGGGAAAGTCTCACCGCTGGGCAAAGTGGGAGGCCACAGTCTGCCATTCCTGTAGGTTGGAAGGAAACTGTGGAGTCAAACAAGAAAAAAAAAACATTTTGCACATAAACATTGAAAGCAGATTAGACACAAACATTCTTGGACAACATCAGTATAACATTTATTTTAGGGAGTATTTAAAGACAAAGGTATAAGGTCCACTTATCAGATTCCTCCCCCCTCTCATGGGCCATTTTAAAAATTTTAGGTTGGGGGGAGATGTTTTGGCCAGGTAACCCTCTCCACTTCATTGAGAGATGAATGCCTAAATAATGTGTATTACTTTGGCCAGCCCCTCCTTACTTACACTATTGGCAGCCCACTGTACAGGTAAGAAGTGTCATAATACAAAGATATAAATACACACTGTACACATTTTAGCACATTTTTACATTCTGCTATTACCTATCAAGATAATAATAGATACAAAAACTTTAAACAGTTCCATTTGAAAGTTTTCTGGAAGGACCTTGCACTACATGCTTTGGTGAATTCATCCAGAAATCTGACCACAAAAGAGGTAGGTAAAGTGTGTAAGGGTTTGGCAAAGTCAGCAGATAGAGAATTGGTATCAGCTGAGTTAGCAGTTGGGGGGAGGGAGGGTTCCAAATGATTTTGTGACCCAAAAAAAAACCTCTGGCACTCTGCATGAATTTAAAGCACAAATCACATTTTTACACATTTTAGGGGGTATTTAGGGTAAAGCACTACTATGGAGCTGACAAAATACATTGTTAAATGACTAGACGAGGTGGATATAGGCCCAGGAGAGCATGCTGGGGAGGTAAGTGAAGGCAAATATGTATGAAGGACAAAAAAAAAGTTTTTTAAAAATCCAGCATGCATGAGGACAAAGGGAACATTCACAGCATATTACAATCATGGTAATTAGGGAATGAGGAAAGAAATACAATATATTATCAGACATTGAATACAATAAAATGTGATGTTAAAGGATAAAAATCTTACCTTAATATACTCCTTCTGCAGGACCTGGATGATGGCAGAACAGGTCTCTGGGATAATGATCCCCAGAACCTGGGGGGAGATGTCTGTCGAGAACTTGAGGTCCTGCAGGCTTCTCCCCATAGCCAAGTACCGCAGGGTGGCGACTAGCCTCTGCTCCGCAGTGATGGCTTGCCTCATGCAGGTATCCTGCCTGCTGATATAAGGGGTCAGCAAAGCCAACATACGGTGAAATACGGGGTCTGTCATCCGGAGAAAGTTCCTGAAATCGTCAGGATTATTCTCACGGATCTCATGGAGCAAAGGCATGTGACAGAATTGGTCATGCTGGAGCAACCAATTCTTGGTCCATGAACTCTTCACCCTGTTCATGGACTGGGCTTGTGTCAAAGTAAGAACCCCAACACCAAGCCCCCGCACAGCACGAACTCTACAATGAGTATGTACACGCAACATGGCTAGAAAACGCTCGGCTGGTCAGAACGAAGTAACAGAACACACTGAAGAACAGCAAGGCCTGTGAAGAGCGACCTGAAAATCAGTAACGAACGGACAAGAACACAATGACAAATCAATGGTAACTCTCTGCACGCACCGAAGACCAGATACAAACCCACAAGCACAAACTGAAATACGATCTGAAAACCACGAGTCTGAAAAAGCACGAATCGTCTCTCACCAAACTTTTACTAACACGAGATTAGTAAAAGGAGCCCAAAGGGTGCTGCGCTTGGTTCTGAACTGCCCTTTTATAGTCTCATCGTACGTGGTGTATGTCACCGCATTCTTGACGTTCGGAAATTCCTTCAACTTTGTGTGACCGCGTGTATGCAAGACAAGTTTGAGCCAACATCCGTCGGAAAAAATCCATGGATTTTGTTGTCGGAATGTCCGATCAATGTCCGATAGTGTGTACAGGGCATTAGACAGGACAATTCGGTTGGTTGCAAACTGTTTAGTAAGTTGAGCTGGGAATTTTCTTTGGTTTTGTTCGATCCACAACATTTTCCCTGCCCTCTCCCTATCAATAATCATGCATGTTCATTTGATGCAAATCTGCATATTTGTATCATTGGGTGGCCAGATCAATACCACACTGCCAGCCGCCATGTAGTGCCTGTAGGTATCTCCAGGAACTCAGCAGGGAGTGTTTGTTTATATGTATTATAGGGTCTTTATTTTCTTTAAAATGCACATTAAAGCAAAAAATAACCCACATAAACATAACTCAGCAATAGGCCATTTAATACTACCTCCTGATTTATATACTATGATGTTTCTAGGGGGAGAAAGCAAGGTTTATGTAGCCTGTCTCTTCTTTATGATTGCTCTTAAAGTTTATGTCTTCAAATATGGTCTGGTTATGACTTAGCAGTGCAGGACCGATCAATACTCAAATAACCAGTCTGACTGAAGAGTTCAGAACGTGTTCATAAAAGCTGAATTAAGAAGATAAAAATATTGTTTCCATTTATTTTCTTTGTGGAATGTTTAAAGTAGAAGAGAAATGCTTGTTTGCTATATATTGCTATATGTAAAGGAGCAGTTCACGCATGTGCGTAATCCAGCAATCATACATGTTCTGAGATTTCTTTTGCTTATCTTTTTAGTAACCCAGAGAACAGTTGAGGATTCACCTAAATGCTTCCGTTTGGCCATGCCTGCTTTTAAAGTAGCAGAGAATTCCATGTGTTGCATACACTGTCTAATCAATGTCCAAATTTCTCAAAATTACAGAACTTAATAACCTTATTTAAAGTGGAACTTCACTTTAAAATAGTAGCTTACCAACTCCGAAACCCACCCACCCTCCACAACTTGAAATCCCCCCTGTTTTTATTGTTTGGTATCAATCTTCCTCCATCCTCTATTCTCGCCTAGGTAAGAATGACCTACTGTGCTCCTGGTATATGCATGTTACGTATCCTGGGGGGGGGGGCATCTGCTGCAATTCGGCTTACGGAGAAGGAGGACAGGTCTGGTGGCACATCACTGGGGACATTTGCTTTAAAGTGGTTGTAAACCCTTACATATTCCCAGTGAAGTGACTTTCCTCCGATACACAGAGATGAAACACATGCTCCTACATAAGCCGTACCTGTTTGTCTGCAGTCTTCTCTTCTCTACACCTATTTAAAATCCAGAGTTTTTAAAGATTGTCTGAGCTTTTAGAAAACAGGTGGCGAAGATCTGAAATTACATACTGCAGAGCTCAGTGAGAAGAGCTCTGAGAGCTGATGGAGAGCTGACTGACCTGCACAGAGTCCTGACCACAACCCGATAGAATACCTTTGGGATGAATTAGAGCGGAGCCTGTGACCTTGAGCCTGTGAGCCTGACCTTCTTGTCCACATCAGTGCCTGACCTCACAAATGTGCTTCTGGAAGAATGGTCAAACATTCCCATAGACACACTCCTAAACCTTGTGGACAGCCTTCCCAGAAGAGTTGAAGCTGTTATAGCTGCAAAGGGTGGGCCAACTCAATATTGAACCCTACGGACTAATACTGGGATGCCACTAAAGTTCATGTGCGTGTGAAGGCAGGCGTCCCAATACTTTTGGTAATATAGTGTATATTACAAAAGGTATTAAGAAAAGGCATATAAGCAACAGTAAATATAAATGGTCCATTTGTTCTTCAGTACAGTGCAGAGTTTGGATCACTTGAAGTCCAGTTGGATGTTGCACAAGTCGTTTGCATCTGAGCGCAGTGGTGTGTCACATTTTGTGACATGCATTTTAGCGTATTTTTCATGCATTTTTGACACAGCAGTTCATTGACTTGCATGGGCTGCCTGTTGCACCAAAATAATGCCAAAGTACCTCATGTATCAAATTTTGCCACGCAAAGTCAAGAGCCAAGCTTGCTTGTATACAGCCTTAGTATTTCCTAATAGTTCCAATGGTAAAACAAGAGCCCCCAGCTGCTCGTGCAGCTACTGTACCTTTTCTTGTCCCCTTGAAGAGTGTTCCAGAGCTTTCCCACTCAATTAAAAGATCTGAAGGGTGTGTTGTAGGTGTGCTGGAATGTTTTATTGTGCCCAGTGATACCACCCTTTATGCCAACTATCCTGAGTAAGTTTATACTTCCATGGGACCAGGCTTTACACTCCAAACTCAGCATATCATTTACTATATAGAAAAAAATCCGCGCTAGTGTGTTGTCAAAAGTCAATACAGCAGCTGTGCACTAAAACCTAAATACCAGGTTAATCAAATATGTATGTCCTAAAAGTGCAGCGCTAAATAAAATTACCATGTGGAAAACACCATATATGACCTTTAACCACTTCAGCCCCGGAAGGTTTTACCCCCTTCCTGACCAGAGCACTTTTTACAATTCGGCACTGCGTCGCTTTAACTGCTAATTGCGCGGTCATGCAATGCTGTACCCAAACGAAATTTGCGTCCTTTTCTTCCCACAAATAGAGCTTTCTTTTGATAGTATTTGATCACCTCTGCCGTTTTTATTTTTTGCGCTATACACGGAAAAAGACCGAAAATTTTGAAAAAAAATGATATTTTCTACTTTTTGTTCTAAAAAAAATCCAATAAACTCAATTTTAGTCATACATCTAGGCCAAAATGTATTCGGCCACATGTCTTTGGTAAAAAAAATGTCAATAAGTGTATATTTATTGGTTTGCGCAAAAGTTATAGCGTCTACAAACTAGGGTACATTTTCTGGAATTTACACAGCCTTTAATTTATGACTGCCTATGTCGTTTCTTGAGGTGCTAAAATGGCAGGGCAGTACAAAACCCCCACAAATGACCCCATTTTGGAAAGTAGACACCCCAAGGAATTTGCTGAGAGGCATGTTGAGCCCATTGAATATTCATTTTTTTTGTCCCAAGTGATTGAACAATGACAAAAAAAAAAAAAAAAAAAAAAAATTACAAAAATTTGTCACTAAATGATATATTGCTCACACAGGCCATGGGCATATGTGGAATTGCACCCCAAAATACATTTAGCTGCTTCTCCTGAGTACGGGGATACCACATGTGTGAGACTTTTTGGGAGCCTAGCCGCGTACGGGGCCCCGAAAACCAATCACTGCCTTCAGGATTTCTAAGGGCGTACATTTTTGATTTTACTCCTCACTACCTATCACAGTTTTGAAGGCCATAAAATGCCCAGATGACATAAAAACCCCCCAAATGACCCCATTTTGGAAAGTAGACACCCCAAGCTATTTGCTTTGAGGCATGTTGAGTCCATGGAATGTTTTATATTTTGACACAAGTTGCGGGAAAGTGACAAATTTTTTTTTTTTTTTTTGCACAAAGTTGTCACTAAATGATATATTGCTCACACAGGCCATGGGCATATGTGGAATTGCACCCCAAAATAAATTTAGCTGCTTCTCCTGAGTATGGGGATACCACATGTGTGGGACTTTTTGGGAGCCTAGCCGCGTACGGGACCCCGAAAACCAATCACTGCCTTCAGGATTTCTAAGGGCGTACATTTTTGATTTTACTCCTCACTGCCTATCACAGTTTCGGAGGCCATGGAATGCCCAGGTGGCACAAACCCCCCCCAAATGACCCCATTTTGGAAAGTAGACACCCCAAGCTATTTGCTGAGAGGCATGGTGAGTATTTTGCAGCTCTCATTTGTTTTTGAAAATAAAGAAAGACGAGAAAAAAAATTTTTTTTTTTCTTTTTTCAATTTTCAAAACTTTGTGACAAAAAGTGAGGTCTGCAAAATACTCACTATACCTCTCATCAAATAGCTTGGGGTGTCTACTTTCCAAAATGGGGTCATTTGGGGGGTTTTTTTGCCACCTGGGCATTCCATGGCCTCCGAAACTGTGATAGGCAGTGAAGAGTGAAATCAAAAATTTACGGCCTAAGAAAGCCTGAAGGCGGTGCTTGGTTTTCGGGGTCCCGTACGCGGCTAGGCTCCCAAAAAGTCCCACACATGTGGTATCCCCGTACTCAGGAGAAGCAGCAGAATGTATTTTGGGGTGTAATTTCACATATTCCCATGGCATGTTTGAGCAATATATCATTTAGTGACAACTTTGCGCAAAAAAAAATAAAAAAAATAAAAAATTGTCTCTTTCCCGCAACTTGTGTCACAATATAAATTATTCCATGGACTCAACATGACTCTCAGCAAATAGCTTGGGGTGTCTACTTTCCAAAATGGGGTCATTTGGGGGGGTTTTGAACTGTCCTGGCATTTTATGCACAACATCTAGAAGCTTATGTCACACATCACCCACACTTCTAACCACTTGAAGACAAAGCCCTTTCTGACACTTATTGTTTACATAAAAAAATAATTTTTTTTTGCAAGAAAATTACTTTGAACCCCCAAACATTATATATTTTTTTTAAAGCAAATGCCCTACAGATTAAAATGGTGGGTGTTTCATTTTTTTTTTTCACACAGTATTTGCGCAGCGATTTTTCAAACGCATTTTTTGGGGAAAAAACACACTTTTTTACATTTTAATGCACTAAAACACACTATATTGCCCAAATGTTTGATGAAATAAAAAAGATGATCTTAGGCCGAGTACATGGATACCAAACATGACATGCTTTAAAATTGCGCACAAACGTGCAGTGGCGACAAACTAAATACATTTTTAAAAGCCTTTAAAAGCCTTTACAGGTTACCACTTTAGATTTACAGAGGAGGTCTACTGCTAAACTTACTGCCCTCGATCTGACCTTCGCGGCGATACCTCACATGCATGGTGCAATTGCTGTTTACATTTGACGCCAGACCGACGCTTGCGTTCGCCTTAGCGCGAGAGCAGGGGGGACAGGGGTGCTTTTTTTTTTTTTTTTTTTTTTCTTTATTATTATTATTTTTTTATCTTATTTTTAAACTGTTCCTTTCATTTTTTTTTTTTTTTTAATCATTTTTATTGTTATCTCAGGGAATGTAAATATCCCCTATCATAGCAATAGGTAGTGACAGGTACTCTTTTTTGCAAAAATTGGGGTCTATTAGACCCTAGATTTCTCCTCTGCCCTCAAAGCATCTGACCACACCAAGATCGGTGTGATAAAATGCTTTCCCAATTTCCCAATGGCGCTGTTTACATCCGGCGAAATCTAAGTCATAAAATGCTCGTAGCTTCCGGTTTCTTAGGCCATAGAGATGTTTGGAGCCACTCTGGTCTCTGATCAGCTCTATGGTCAGCTGGCTGAATCACCGGCTGCATTTTCAGGTTCCCTGTTGAGACAGGAGAGCCAGAGAAAAACACGGAAGACGTTGGGGGGGGAGGGGCATTCCCTCCCACTGCTTGTAAAAGCAGTCTAGAGGCTAATTAGCCGCTAGGATTGCTTTTACATGAAAGCCGACCGCTGGCTGAAAAGAATGATACCAAGATGATACCTAAACCTGCAGGCATCATTCTGGTATAACCACTCAAAGTCGTGAATGGCGTACCTGAAGACAAAAAAATGGTTAACAATAAAGCACAGTAAACGGTAAGGTATAAAAAATTGCATACCTGAAAAGCAAACATGATAAAACATAATAACAATAAAACATTGCAGAATAGAATACAGTAAAAAAGAACAGAACAATAGAGAGAGAGAATAGAGAGAGAAAGAACAATAAAACGACAACTATTTTTTTTTTATTTTATATTTTTGTATGTGTTTTTTTTTTTTTTTTACACTTTTTTTTGTAACTAACTTTTATAACTGTAACCGGTTCCAGGTTCGGGTCTCTCAAAATGCGATGGCATCTTGGGAGACCCTGTGAAAGTGTGTCCTAGTCTGTGCAATGCTGTACCCTACGCTAATACTCAACTAGTGCATGGTAGCGTTCAAAATATTCACCAATGCAAAGACCAGGATTGTCAGGACAGGAGGGACAATAATAGCGGGTGTCACGTCTATATCCGCGCTTGCTGCAGACACGACATCTTTTTTGGGGGGGTTCGCTGGGTAGGGGTACTCGGGAGGACATAAAGAAAATGCCTCTCATGCAGCCGACTGCATTTGGTTGGGGATGTGAATGGGGGAAGTACGGGCGCCGCAGAAGCGGTGGGTTCCCAATTAGGATTGGCGAATGCAGCAGGAAGGGCATTATGGGCACGACGGGCCTGTGTTTGTCTTTTTGGTGGCAGCGGGACACTACTTGTGCTTGTCACCTCACCAGCTTGAACTGCACTTATGGGACTCGCCACGTCACCAAGTGTTACTGCAGTGCTGGTTTGACTACGACCGGGGTGTACTAGGCCGCTGGTGCTTGCCAGTTCACCAAAACGCTACCAAAAAAACTGTTAGCGATCGCAAGGATCAGGCCTGACTCTGCGAACGCTGCAGTTATGCGTTTAGTGTTTTGTAAGTGACAGTGATCGATCGATACTGCACTTGGGTGGGCTGGGCCGGGCGGAGGGGCAAAACGCAGGTGCTAGCAGGTATCTGGGCTGATCCCGCTAACACTGCGTTTGTGGGAACCCTAAACTGCTGGGGACGCTAGTATAGATCTGATCGGATCAGATATTGATCCGTTCAGATACTATACCACTAAGGGAGGCGTATGCTGCGTGCGTGGGTGTTAGCGGTACTGGCGCTAACCTGACGCTGCCTGGGGCTGGTGCTTGCCAGTTCACCAAAACGCTACCAGAAAAACTGTTAGCGATCGCAGGGATCAGGCCTGACTCTGCGAACGCTGCAGTTATGTGTTTAGTGTTTTGTAAGTGTCAGTGATCGATCGATACTGCACTTGGGTGGGCTGGGCTGGGCCGGGCGGAGGGGCAAAACGCAGGTGCTAGCAGGTATCTGGGCTGATCCCGCTAACACTGCGTTTGTGGGAACCCTAAACTGCTGGGGACGCTAGTATAGATCTGATCAGATCAGATATTGATCCGATCAGATACTATACCACTAAGGGAGGTGTACGGTGCGTGCGTGGGTGTTAGCGGTACTGGCGCTAATCTGACGCTGCCTGGGGCTGGTGCTTGCCAGTTCACCAAAACGCTACCAAAAAAACTGTTAGCGATCGCAGGGATCAGGCCTGACTATGCGAACGCTGCAGTTATGCGTTTAGTGTTTTGTAAGTGACAGTGTTCGATCGATACTGCACTTGGGTGGGCCGGGCAGAGGGGCAAAACGCAGGTGCTAGCGAGTATCTGGGCTGATCCCGCTAACACTGCGTTTTCGGGAACCCTAAACTGCTGGGGACGCTAGTATAGATCTGATTGGATCAGATATTGATCCGTACAGATACTATACCACTAAGGGAGGCGTATGCTGCGTGCGTGGGTGTTAGCGGTACTGGCGCTAATCTGACGCTGCCTGGGGCGACGCATATCACCGCCGGGCGATCAGGGGGCTAAACCTTTATTCGGTAATAAACGGCGGGTGCCCTGACACTATAAAAAATAAACAAACTAACCAGCGTCACTCGTAACAGTTATACGGTGATCAGTGGTGAAAGGGTTAACTAGGGGGCAATCAAGGGGTTAAAACATTTATTAGATAGTATATGGGGGTCCCTGTCGCTATAAAACGCTGACAGCGAACCTAAATATTTACGTCTCTAACTATCGTCACCAGCGACACTAATACAGCGATCAGAAAAATGATCGCTTAGCGACACTGGTGACAGGGGGTGATCAAGGGGTTAAAACTTTATTAGGGGGGGTTAGGGGGGTATCCTAGACCTAAAGGGGGCTACCACTCACTGCCCTAACACTGCAACTGTCACAAACTGACACTATGCAGTAATCAGAAAAAAAAAAAAAAAAAAAAAAAAAAATACTGCTAATGTCAGTTTGTGACGGGGGGGGGGTGATTGGGGGGGGATCGGGGGGCGATCGGGGGTGTAAGGTATGCCTGGCATGTTCTACTGTGTGTGTTTGTGTGTTGTGCACTTACATGTCTTCTCTCCTCGGCGCTGGACGGAAACTGCCAGACCGAGGAGAGATGACATCACATCCTCTGCCTGTGTGAAACTATACACAGGCAGAGGAGGATTCCCATTGGCTGGGAGCGATCGCGAGGGGGGGGCCACGATCGGATGGTCTCCCCCTCGCCTCCCGACGCTCCCAGTCAGATGCCGACCGCCGATGGCACCGGGGGGGGGTCCGATCGGACCCCCCGCCCGCGGGAGGCAGATCACGTACAGGTACGTGATTCTGCCTGCCCGTGCCATTCTGCCGACGTATATATACGTTAGGCGGTCGGCAAGTGGTTAAAGTGAACAGAAAATCCAATCAAAATATTATTCAATCCAAAAATATCCTTATGCAAAAGTGCAGCATATATTCATAAAGTGCAAAGTTCATAAATTGATCACTAAAGCGCTCCTGTGCAGACAGTTCATGCATGCCAGGGTCCCACACTGGATAGATCGATCCTGACGGCGCAGTGCTCAGACATTCACCGTTGTGACACCTTCACCACAGGGGCGGATCCAGAGTCTAGTCTCGGGAGGGTCACTGCCAGAAAATATATATTTTTTGGGGTACATCTATCGGGGAAATGGCTGGTGTTGGCATTTCAATCATCACGGCACCATGGTTATTATGGTGTCAGGATGATTGAAGCGCATTATTACTATTATTACATTGTTATAAAAAATTAAATAGTTTAACTCACCATAATGCAGAATCAGTGGGAGCCCCGAGTGTGTCACTTGCCACGTCACCTGTCACCAGATGCAGATTGTCACTTGCCACGTCGCCTGCCACATGTTGCGGATTGTCACTTGCCACGTCGCCTGCCACGTTGCGGATTGTCACTTGCCATGTCACTTGCCACGTCGCCTGCCACATGTTGCGGATTGTCACTTGCCACATCACCTGTCACCAGATGCAGATTGTCACTTGCCACATCTCGCCTGCCACATATTGCGGATTGTCACTTGCCACGTCGCCTGTCACCAGATGCAGATTGTCACTTGCCATGTCGCCTGTCACCAGATGAAGATTGTCACTTGCCACGTAGCCTGCCACATGTTGCGGATTGTCACTTGCCACGTCGCCTGTCACCAGATGAAGATTGTCACTTGCCACCTGCTAAGGTGGTCTCTTGTGTCCCAGAGACAGGCAACAGAGAGATGGTGTAATCTCTCTGCTGCCGCAGCTGCCTGCATGGTGTGGGGGGAACTGCAGGGATGCAGGGCGGGCGCCGGGTGGTGAGAGATGATGTCATCTCTCTGCTCCCCCGCCCGCCGGCTCCCTGATTGGCCAGCAGCCCGCCCACAATCGAGTGGCACATGTCACCAACTGAGCCGCCGGGCCAGCCCGCTGTCTCTCTCCTGCGGAGCCACCCGGCGGCTCTCTCTCTCTCACCTATGGAGCCGCCCGGCGGCTCTCTCTCTCTCACCTATGGAGCCGCCCGCGGCTCTCTCACTCACGGAGCCGCCCGGCAGCTCTTTCACTCACGGAGCCGCCCGGCGGCTCTCTCACCTATGGAGCCGCCCGGCGGCTCTCTCACTTATGGAGCCGCCCGCCGGTGGGCTCTCTCACAGCCACTCACCCGCATTTCTCGGAGGGGGCAATTGCCCCGTTGCCCCCCCCCCCCGCATCCGCCCCTGCTTCACCATAAATCAGATGGGGGCTTACCAGACCACCAGCGATCTTCCTCAGGAAGATCATTCAGCGCTTATTGGGATCTCTGATCCTCAGATGGAAATCTGGAGCATATCATTTAGCAGAATAAAATTATGATTTGATAGACATCAAATATGACAGATCTATGATATGTATTTCCCCTAGGAGGTCTAATGTGTCCTACTAGCCTTCTGGACCTTGTACTATAGTCATGTTCAGTGGTATGTTCACACACACATCTCCATAATATAGGGGGAGGTAGTATGTGGTGCATAAAAGTGAACAGGGTGGTGCTGATAACCATGTTCTAGATTTTAGTGCAGGCAGACAGCACAGAAAGTTACAAGGTCACTGGATTTCTGTGTGGATCAGTAGGTAGTTTTTTACAATGCTCATTTAGTCTAATGCCCTGTACACATGATCGGACATTGATTGGACATTCCGACAACAAAATCCGTGGATTTTTTCCGACGGATGTTGGCTCAAACTTGTCATGCATACACACAAAGTTGTCGGAAAATCCGATCGTTCTAAACGCGGTGACGTAAAACACGTACGTCGGGACTATAAACGGGGCAGTAGCCAATAGCTTTTGTCTCTTAATTTATTCTGAGCATGCGTGGCACTTTGTGGGTCGGATTTGTGTACACACGATCGGAATTTAACCGATCGGATTTTGTTGTCGGAAAATTTTATAGCAAGTTCTTAAACTTTGTGTGTCGGAAATTCCGATGGAAAATGTGCGATGGAGCCTACACATGGCCGGAATTTTCGACAACAAGGTCCTATCACACATTTTCCGTCGCAAAATCCGACCGTGTGCACAGTGCATAAGAGGATTAACAGAGGAATACTTATTTCTTGCTTCCTAGGCAATCAGCACTTTTCAGACCTGTAATGTGGGCAAACCCTTGATAACCTTTTGTACAATGATAGGCCTCTGGTCCTGCATTGTACTTGATGATATCATCAAGAGAGTAGCCATGTGATCTACGTAAATGATTGGCTTCACAGAACCAGTCGTCTCTCAGAATGGAACCTTGTGGGAGTGAGGTGTACGGTAAGTGATTCTGCCTGCTACTGGCCCCTTAGGCTAATGAGTGTTAGATCATGACCATGGAGGAGGAGGGGAGCTACAAATAGGAGATATTTCTTTCTAGTTGATTAAAGTTCAGTTTTAAGAAAACTTTGCAAACCTGCGGCTGGGAACGACTTATGCTATTAAAAGTGGCTGTACTGAAGATATACCAACTGACATTTTTGCTTACCAAAAAATAAACCATACTGTGCTGATGATGAAAATTAAACATAATTGTTGGAATGGATGATTTTGCAGGATAAATCTACTGCTGTAAAGCTCCACTGTTTTTAAGCGGTATTGGTTTCTTTTTTACAGTGATTTATTTAGCACCCTTTTCATTTTTTTCTGTACCAGAGGCAATAAATAACCTTTTATTTTAGTGCAATGAAGGCAAACCCCAGAGATACTATACGTGAGCTAGCTCATAACCGCCACTAGTTTAGAACTACTGTATGTATTTTATCCTAAAATACCAATTTCACATCTTGCCTTTCTTATTCTAAGAAAGCTGGAGATGAAATAACCTTTCATTTGAACAAAGTGTGACCTTGTGTTATCTGTGAGAAAAAAAGACAAGGGAGCTATTTCCAAATTACTGAGAACAAGAAAATATCATAAAGGGGTTTTCACTTTCTGCCACGTTAAAAGCAATGATTTTTTGAGGCCTGGGCTGAATTATGTAGAAAAAGGCCAATCGGCTCCAAGCACTTTGCAGTTGCTGAGCTTCATAGATAGGTATAACAGAAAAAAAAAAAAATTTATATATGTGTATATATATATATATAGAGTATCTCACAAAAGTGAGTACACCCCTGCCATTTGGTAAATATTTTATTATATCTTTTCATGTGAACACTGAAGAAATGACACTTTGCTACAATGTAAAGCAGTGAGTTTACAGCTTGTATAACAGTGTAAGGGGCGTGGCCTGGACATGGCTAACTAAAGACACATTTCTTGTGAGCTCCTGGTCTCCCCCTGCCTATCTCGACAAAACCTGCTGTATGCAGCCTCTTTTAACGGCATGCTAACCGCAAAACGGTACCGCACCAGATCATCGACACGGGGACATCGCCCTTGTACCGCACAGGGTGAGATTCATTCCTTCTTTCGGAACCCTACCAATACCTCCCCGGACGCCATAGTCGCGGCTCCGCGTGGCCTCGGCCTTGATAGACATTCCTCATCAGAGACAATACTATCGCCCAGCCGGCCTCTTGACACATCCCCCTTCTCAGGGACCCCCGCTCTACTTGACACAGGAATGTCGATAACGGCAGACTCTCCTCTCCGACATGACCCGGCCCTTATTAATGGGGAACTTAGAGCACTCCTTCAGGCCTTACCCACAAAGCAGGATATTGAGGCCCTGATACTGAGAGTGGAGGAGGCACATCATAGAGACATACAGGAGGTGAGAACAGAGATCCACTCATTGTCGGATAGAGTGGACACTGGAGAGACTTCCATCTCTACACTAGAAGCTAGAATGGGTGCCTTAGAACAGACACAAGAAAGAACAAGCCGAGTCGACAATTGCACTCCAACTACATGTGGAAGATTTGGAAGACAGAAGCCGCAGGAACAACCTGCGGCTTCGTGGCATCCCAGAAGCCACAGGCATTGAAAATCTCTCAGACACAGTGACAGGCATTTTCCAGCAAGTCCTAGCCTCACCACAGACCGTCATTGAGATGGACAGGGTCCATAGATCTCTGGGGCCAAAATCCTCAGATCCCAGCCGGCCCAGGGACGTGATATGCCGCCTCCACAAATATTCCCTAAAAGATCTGATATCCTGGAAAGCATGGGAGCATGGGGAGGTGGATTTTGACAGTGCGACTATCAAGATTCTCCCGGACCTCTCCAGGGCTACCCTACAACGCCAAGCCCGCCTCCGCCCGCTCCTGGATCTGGCTAGAGAGAAGGGAAGCACATACCTCTGGGGATATCCATTGTCAGTTACCTTCAGAAAGGAGTCCGCATCCTTCACCTTATGCACACCTGCTGACCTACCGGACCTGTTCTCCTTCCTCGAGGTGTCTCCCATCCAGGTACCTAATTGGCTCCAGTTCCTGACAAGCCCTGTGAATCGCCTGGGCCCTGCAGGTTCTAGAGGCCTCCTTCCAGCACGTCCTAACAGACCATTTAGGTGACAGCGCTCCACATCCGGAGAAAGTTCCTGGGAATCGTAAGTGTAAGCTCCCTACCTGGTTTCCTACCACAGCTTGTTTTTTGCTTTTATTTTTTGTCCTCTGACTGCCAAAGTTTGAAGCGGACGTTCTGAGTAGTCCCCCGCTAGTTGTTTTATACCGTAGAGATCCAGGATTACGCCGTTGTCGGAGGAGAATCTCCTAAACATCTCATCAGAGTCAGGGACATTAGAACATGACTACTGTACCCCTCATTTGCCCATACGCTGTTTTACTATGCTTAGGGTTAGGAGAAATTCTAAGATGTTCCTACCGCTGGAATCTGTGGCAAATATGACATTATGCCTGCCCCTGTCCCCGCAAGTAGATCTGAAGAGATGTCAGAACCACTTCCGTGCACCATTCTGGGTAGGACATTATTACCCACTAGTTATACCTACATTCTAAGGACGATATTCTTAGTTTTAGGGGTCTTTGTGTCTTAATGTTTATATGCTCCACTGGATATGTGGGGCAGCAATTTCGATCTGATGTTACCATGCTATAAAATAGGTCTTAGAGCCTCAATGTTTACCCTGGTATAATCATTTGTATATTAAAATATCCCAGGCCTATTACTCCCTCATAGTTTACTTCACTGGAAATTCCCACTCCCCCCCCCCCTTTTTTCCTTTCCTTTTCTAAACTCTTCTTTCTATCTTCTCCTTCCCCCTTTCCCTTCCCTCCCCCCATCCCTCTCCTGCTACTATTATGGAGGTTCTTAATGTGATATCGCTGAACACCAAAGGTCTAAACATTCCAGAAAAAAGACGCATGTTGTTGCAAGCTCTCCTGCAAGAGACCCACTTTAGAGGCGACAAACTACCTATACTTAGAAATCGAACATTCCCATTAGCTTACCACTCAACAAATTCAGAAGCGAAGTCGAAAGGAGTATCTATTTTGATTTCCAGCAAGGTTCCGTGGACCTGCCTGGACACTGTAGTAGACCCAGTGGGTCGTTTCTTATTTCTGAAAGGCAGGATTGGAGATGTCAACGTAACTTTGGCTTATTTATACGCCCCTAATTCTTACCAGGACGTCTTCATTGGTAGGACTATCGAAAAGTTATTGAACTTTTCTGATAGTAGGAGGTGACCTAAATGTCCCTATGATCCCCTCGGAAGATTCCTCCTCGAGAGTCTCGGCAGTTCCTCCTGGTTCTTGTAAACGCATTGACCAGGCCCTACATAAAGCTCAATTAGTGGATGTTTGGTGTATCTTCCACCCTGCAGAGAGAGACTATACCTTTTACTCAACACCCCACAAGGTATACTCTCACATTGACTACTTCCTTGTACCACATGCACAATTGCATTCTGTAAGAGCATCTACGATAGGCTCCATCACGTGGTCTGACCACGCGCCAATCTCCCTTTCATACGCTCTTACTGACACTCTCATCTCAAAGACTAAGTGTTGGAGGCTAAATGAAAGTCTCTTACAAGACAAGGAAGTAATATCAGAGCTTTCTAGGGAACTTCAGTTCTACTTCCACACCAATGACACGACAGATTGCAATCCCGGCATTGTCTGGGAAGCACACAAAGCAGTCATAAATGAAGTGCTCATTAAACATGGCTCAAGAATTAAAAAACAACAGACCCAACAACTGAACTCACTGCTAGATGACCTAAGACAGTTAGAAACATGTCACAAACAGTCTCCATCCCCCTCCTTAGAGACTGACCTCTTAACCCGTAGATCGCAAATTAATGATCTGCTACAGTTCAAAGCCAAAGCTTCGCTGCAGATATGTAGAAAACTTTCATAAGAATCGGGTAACAAATGCGGTAAAATGTTAGCAAGATCCCTGCGAGACCAGAGACTGGCGACTTACATACCTCACATATTATCATCAAACGGAATCAAAGTCTCCAAACCCCACGACATTGCCTGTGAATTTCAGAAATTCTACTCAGCCCTATATAACATACATAGGGTACCCCCATGCAAAAAAACATACAAGCATACGTAACCTCTTCCCAGATGTCCAAACTGCCTGAATCAGCTAGGGAAGCTCTTGAAGACCCTATCATGATTGAAGAAGTACAGGGAGTGATAGCATCGTCCAAACCAGGAAAGGCCCCTGGCCCAGATGGTCTTACCATCTTATACTATAAAAACTTTATGCCATCGTTAAGTCCATATATGGTTAAACTATTTAACATGGTAAGCCCCACTTCACCTTTCGCTATGGAATCATTGCAAGCTCACATTGCGGTCATTCCAAAGGATGGGAAAGACCCTACCTCTTGCAGGAACTATAGGCCGATCTCCCTGCTTAATATCGACCTCAAGCTGTTTACCAAAGTTCTTGCAAATAGAATCCAACAACATTTACCACATTTGATCCATCTAGATCAAGTAGGATTTGTTCCCACTAGAAAGGCTAGAGACAACACCACCAAAGTGCTTAACCTGCTACACATGGTAAATAAATCCCGAACCCCTTGTGTGTTTCTGGGCACGGACGCGGAGAAAGCCTTTGACAGGGTGAATTGGAACTTTATGCTCGCAGTACTTCGATACGCCAGATTTGGAGATCATATGACTCAATGGATCTCATCAATATACTGTAAACCCACAGCCCGAGTCCGAGCAAATGGAGTCTTATCAGATCCCTTTCCAATTTCAAACGGGACACGGCAGGGATGCCCATTATCTCCCCTCCTCTTTGCCCTGTCTCTGGAGCCCTTTCTTTGCACCGTGCGTAAGAACCCAGATGTTAATGGCATAAGGGTTGGGAACACTCAACATAAAATTTCGGCTTGCGCCGATGACATTTTATTTTCCCTTACCAACCCTGTGATCTCCCTCCTGAATCTCTTTAAAGAAATCAATGAATACGGAACCCTTTCCAATCTTAAAATCAATTTTCAAAAATTGGAGGTGATGGGCATTAATCTCCCACAGCCTCTTAAGATGCAACTGCAGACAAACTTCAAAGTAAAATGGAACGACAAGGCTTTGACATATTTAGGTACCATTATTCTGGCCCACATATCAAAGGTGTTTGACCTGAATTTCCCCCCTCTACTTTCTAAGGTACGGGCACTTCTAACAAAATGGTCCTTCGGGTTACATTCGTGGTTCGGTCACTGCAATATACTAAAAATGAGCGTATTGCCTAAATTCATATATCTCCTACAGGCTCTACCTGTACATATCCCCTCCACCTATTTTCGACACATACGGCAATTGTTTTTCAAATTTATTTCGGCTCATAAACACCCTCGATTGAAGAGATCACAACTCACTCTGCCAAAACAATATGGGGGCCTAGCAGTTCTGGACGTGCATAAATACTACCATGCAGTTCACCTTGGTAGACTGGTTGACTGGAATAGACATAGATCCCTCAAACTGTGGACCCAGCTTGAGCAGGGTCAGAGTTCTATCCCTTTGAATAGAGCGCCTTGGTGCTACGACTCCTTACCCAAGGAAATGAAATCTCACCCGCTTATTGGCCAAACGACTAAAGTATGCTCTCTTCTGTTCACGAAAGGATCCATTTCATCCAGAAATTTGCCACTCTTCCCGATTCTGGGAAATCCCTGTTTTACTCTGGGATACCAAGAAGACCCATTCAAACAACTAATGTCTACGGGCTGTATCCAAATTTCACACTTCCTAATACAGAAAAAAATGGCCCTTATTACAAGAACTCATAAACCCGGAGGGTCCATTCCGACTACAGTTTTGGAATGCTCTCCAAATCACCCATTTCTTTAGGTCGCTTCCTCCACCGAACAAATTTGATCAACCCCTTACAACCCTAGAGGAAATCTGTTCAAATGAAGGGACTCTACCACACACACTATTGTGCATGTATAACCTTCTGATCACTCCCCCAGACTCTTACTCACTAAAACACGTTGCTGACTGGGAACAAGACTTGAATTGTACATTTAGCTCATGACAGAAACAACGCATTATCCAATTTGCATACAAATCTTCCATCTGCACGAAAACGCAAGAAATTAATTTTAAAATTTTGATCAGGTGGTACAGAACACCAGTGAAGTTAAATATTCCCTGCATCCTCGGATAGATGCTGGAGATGCCAGGAGGAACGAGGTACATTGCTACATGTGTTTTGGACCTTCCCCGAAATAAAACGATTCTGGTCAGAGGTCAAAAACATTGTGCAGAAATTTACAGACCGGCAAATCCCAGACGACCCGGCCTTTTTTCTCCTTCACGTTTCAGACGTGCCGGTGAAAACCTATAAAAGATCAATTAATTGCCACCTCCTTGACGCCGCTAAGTCCTGCATTCCGCTTAAGTGGAAATCCCCACAGTCCCCGACGGTTGGGATGTGGCTCAGAAAAGTAAAGGAAATCAATACTTTTGAAGACCTTATCCTTACAGCTCGAAACCAACAGGAGAGATACTCCAAGACGTGGTCACTTTGGAACACGTTTGTCTACTCGGAAGAAGGTCAGACTTTACTTGGAAGCCCGGTTGTAGAATAGGGGGGAAAGAGATAGACCCTTGAAGAAATACGTGTTTTCTCCCTCAGTATTATATATACCTCTCAGTGTAACCTAGACATGTTAGTCTGCGATGTCACATTCCCCTCCACCTCCCCCCCCTCCTCTCCCCCTAACCTTACCTTCGCCCCACTTTATATATTCTATTCCTTTTTCTGTTCTTAGCTTTCTCTATTAATCTTCCTTCTTCTTATCTAACTTTGCTCTGTGTAAACACAGTGGCGGAGTTGACCTTTTCTAAAGTAAAAGATAAGGGATGACTTCATGGACTACCAAACTAGACAATGTTTTTCTTTTTTCTTTATTTTTTTTTTTTTCCTTGGATGTCTGACAAATTGCTGCCTTACTTGTGTAACATCCTCCATTGTTTAGTTCATGTTGACAATATGTTTGTAATGTGTCATGGGTCCATAGACCTCTCCCTTTGACTAAATAAATACAAAATTTGTAAAAAAAAAAAAACTGTGTAAATTTGCTGTCCCCTCAACTCAACACGTGAATGGGGAGCAGGTGTGTTACATTTGGTGTTATCGCTCTCACTTTCTCTTACTGGTCATTGGAAGTTCAACGTAGCACCTCACGGCAAAGAACTCTGAGGATCTGAAAAAAGAATTGTTGCTCTACAGAAATATGGCCTAGGCTATAAGAAGATTACCAAGACCCTGAAATTGAGCTGCAGCACGGTGGCCAAAACCATACATCGGTTTAACAGGACAGGTTCCCCTCAGAACAGGCCTCTCCATGGTCGACCAAAGAGGTTGAGCGCACGTGCTCAGTGTCATATCCAGAGGTTGTCTTTGGGAAATAGATGTATGAGTGCTGCCAGCCTTGCTGCAGAGGTTGAAAGGGTGGGGGGTCAGCCTGTCAGTGCTCAGACCATAAGCTGCACACTGCATCCAATTGGTCTGTATGGCTGTCATCCCAGAAGGAAGTCTCTTCTAAAGATGATGCGCAAGAAAGCCTGCAAACAGTTTGCCAAAGGCAAGCAGACTAAGGACATGGATTACTGGAACCATGTCCTGTGGTCTGATGAGACCAAGATAAACGTATTTGGTCCAGATGGTTTCAAGCATGTGTGGCAGCAACCAGGTGAGGAGTACAAAGACAAGTGTGTCTTGCCTACAATCAAGCATGGTGGTGGGAATGTCATGGTCTGGGGCTGCATGAGTGCTGCCTGCACTTGGGAGCTACAGTTCATTAAGGGAACAATGAATGCCAACATGGACTGTGACATACTGAAAAAGAGCATGATGCCCTCCCTTCAGAGACTGGGCCACAGGGCAGTATTCCAACATGATAACGACCCCTAACACACCTCCGAGACTACCACTGCCTTGCTAAAGAAGCTGAGGGTAAAGGTGATGGACTGGTCAAGCATGTCTCCAGACCTAAACTCTATTGAGCATCTGTGCGGCATCCTCAAATGGAAGGTGGAAAAGCACAAGGTCTCCAACATCCACCAGCTCTGTGATATTGTCATGGAGGAGTGGAAGAGGACTCCAGTGGCAACCTGTGAAGCTTTGGTGAACTCCATGCCCAAGAAGGTTGAGGCAGTGCTGGAAAATAATGGTGGCCACGCAAAATATTGACTCTTTGGGCCCAATTTAGGCATTTTCACTTAGGGGGGCACTCACTTTTGTTGCCAGTGGTTTAGACATTAATGGCTGTTTGTTGAGTTATTTTGAGGGGACAGCAAATTTACACTGTTATACAAGCTGTACACTCACTACTTTACATTGGAGCAAAGTGTCATTTCTTCAGTGTTGTCACATGAAAAGATATAATAAAATATTTACAAAAATGTGAGGGGTGTACTCACTTTTGTGAGATACTGTATATATATATATATATATATATATATATATCCTTTTTGGCTGTTTTTGCTTCATATTTAAGCATTTTGGTTGGTATACCCATATTCAGATTTGTTTAGCCTCACTCTCCTTATACTCCAGTTGTGAAAAGGATAAGGTAAAAAGGCCAATGCATCTGCTGACATTTAAAATATTGCCACACTAAGAAATAAAGTAATAAATAGAATCAGTGCTGCGCTGCGCAAACCCAAAGTATCAATGTGAAACAAACAAATGCCGCCAGAGGGTCTAGAACACAAATATAATAAATAAACCCAAAACAAGTACATATAACCAATATTGAATAGATAAAGAATACATGTGTTTTTGGGTATCACACAAACGTCAAACTTTTTAAAAAGTAGAAGCCAGGCTGACCATCTAAAATGAGAAATTTAAATAGAAACAGACATCTGGAGGTATATACTTTTTCAGTATAATTTTTCATCATACTCTTTCATTATATTTAATGCTGTTCCTTTTTTTATTTTTGTGATACGTTTTTATACCTTTATGTACAATCTGCTTATAGTGCTCTTCTTTTGTATGTTTTGATATTTGCTACCACCCCTTTTTTGGGGTCATGTGACCCGTGGGGTTGACCATGGGATTTAGTCTACACTATTTGAGCTGTTTTGTGTCACTTATTTGTTCGCCATGATTAAGGCGTATTGATCGAAACGCGTGTTCACATGCAATAATAAAACAATGTTTTAGCCGACTTCCATGGCACCAGCCTTTCTCCTTTTTTCATGGACTATATGGTGGTTTACGGAGACTTCACAGGCTGAGTGCTGTGCTCTTGAGGCTCACCAGGCATTGCACAGGAGGTAATAGCTCAGATGCACCTGTGCCTGCTCAGAATGATCTATACCACTCAACAGCTGTTGCCCCTTCTGATTGCAGTAGAATTTCTGCCAATCATAGAAAAGGACCTTTGTTGCTCTACTACTGTGGGAAGAATAGACTAGAATATTATGTAAGCACCTCCTATCTCTCGTCTACAATGCCGCACTTTTTTGCCAGTCCTTTCAGTGGCTTACAATTATTGAAAGGATTTAATATGGCCCCTTCCTACATTTACTCTTTTCCAGATACCACCCCAACACAACCTTTGCTTTACACATTACCTTGTCCTTCTTCACATAATCAAACTTCTGCATTTAGAACATCTTATTTGCCCTTTCCGTTCCTGGGACTCCCTCTCATATATTCTGTTTGGCACCCTCCAACCCTTCAAATGCACCCTCAAAGAACACCCCCTTAAGCAGTTATTCTCTTATATTCCCAGGGCTGTGTTTTGGCCTAGGCCGACAAGGCCTAGGCCTAGGGTGGCACTTTGCGGGGGGCGGCAAAAAGGGCCTCCCCCCGCACGAGATAAAGCCCCCCCACTTTATTAAAACACTGTACCTGCTGTCCTGGGGGTTTCCCTCATGCTCCCCTCTCTCCTCCTGACGTCACAGCCCCAGGGCCGAGGAGAAGATGCAGTGCAGGGGAGGGTAGGCGGAGCTTAAGGCTCCACCTGTCACCTGTTGCTTATGGGGGCGCGAGTGACACGCCGCCCCCCCGCATGAGATAAAGCCCCCCCCACCCGTCTTACTGATTCCCGGCTCCCGCTGCCACCTCCCGCACACTTGCAGCCCACGGCGGCCGGCTTTCTGTAGGGGCGCCACTGTGTATGGGCGTGCTTGGCAGAGGATGGGGGCGTGTATCTCACGCCCCCCTACTCTCTGACAAGCACGCCCATACACCACGGCGCCTCTACAGAAAGCCGGCCGCCGTGGGCTGCAAGTGTGCGGGAGGTGGCAGCGGGAGCCGGGAATCAGCAAGACGGGTGCGGGGGCTTTATCTCATGCGGGGGGGCGGCGTGTCACTCGCGCCCCCATAAGCAACAGGTGACAGGTGGAGCCTTAAGCTCCGCCTACCCTCCCCTGCACTGCATCTTCTCCTCGGCCCTGGGGCTGTGACGTCAGGAGGAGAGAGGGGAGCATGAGGGAAACCCCCAGGACAGCAGGTACAGTGTTTTAATAAAGTATATCAGTGTTATGGACACTGGCAGAATTTGATGGGCACTGGCAGAATTTGATGGGCACAGTGGCTGCATTTGATGGACACAATGGCTACGTTTGATGGCACAATGGCTGCATTTGATGGGCACGGTGGCTTCAGTTGATGGGCACAGTGGCTGCATTTGATAGCACAGTGGCTGCATTTGATGGGCACAGTGGCTGCATTTGAGGGCACAATGGCTACATTTGGTGGCACAATGGCTGCGTTTGATGGGGCACAGTGGCTGCATTTGATGGGGCACAGTGGCTGCGTTTGATGGGGCACAGTGGCTGCGTTTGATGGGGCACAGTGGCTGCAATTGATGGGACACAGTGGCTGCAATTGATGGGACACAGTGGCTGCAATTGATGGGGCACAGTGGCTGCAATTGATGGGCACAGTGGCAGCATTTGATGGGCACAGTGACTGCTTTTGATGGGCACAGTGACTGCTTTTGATGGGGCACAGTGAGGCTGCAATTGATGGGCACAGTGAGACCCCCCGTGATAGCATTAAAACTCAGCAGCTAAAAATACTGTAGCTGCTGACTTTTAATATTAGAACACTTACCTGTCCAGGGATCCAGCGATGTCGACACCTCAGCCGATTTTCGGATTGACTCTCGGGTTTTGCCACTATCATTCATGGTAAGGGAAACCGACCGGTTCCCTACTGCACATGTGCGAAGCGCGTTGCACTTTCTGAATGGCCCAGTGGAGGAAGGAGGAGGGGGGGCAAACTTCAGAGGGGACAGCGCAGTCTCCCAGAAGTGGGGAAGGGTACCTGTCAGAAACAGGTACCCATTCCCCCCTGAAAGGTGCCAAATGAGCCTAAAGAGGGAGGGGTGTTGTTTACAGATGATAGGGTGGGTCTTAAACAGGAAGGGGTGTGGCCTCGGCAGGATGGGGTGGGTCGTATTTAAATTAGGGGGGTGCATGCGTTTAGTCAGGCCTAGGGCAGCACAAAACCTAAATACACCACTGTATATTCCTAATATGTTATTCCATCCTTGTCTAACAAGGCACACACTGTCACATCATACCCAGTCTGTTCACTTAATTATTTAATTTTTTCTACATATATCCCTCTAGACCAGCTTTTCTCAACCGTTTCAATACAGAGGAACCCTTGAAATAAATTTTTGGTCTCAGGGAGCCCCTGCTAAAAATGACTATATCTACAACTCATGATACATTAGTGTGATGGTCAGTGGGAAATATGCTCCTTACACTTGTGGTCATTGAGAAGAATTACCCCCTTACATATAGCTAAAAGGATCAATGGTGTCAGTGGGAACTTATCTGAGAGGAAGACATTGCTCAGAACTGGAGGAACTCCTAGCAACCTCTGGAGGAACTCTAAGGTTCAATGGAACCCTGGTTGAGGAATCCTGCTCTAGACTGTATATTTATACAGGTAGGGCCCTTGACCCTGTTGTTTGTTCTTGCTACATTTTGTATTGCCTCTACTACTTTAATTTGTTACAATAATAATACATAGTGACATAGTGGTTAGCAAATCTGCCTTGGGACTGAATACTAATCGGCACACTGTTTGCATGGAGTTTGCAGGTTCTCTCAGTGCTGGTGTGGGTTTCATCTAGGTACCCCAAGTTTCCTCCCACACACCAACGACATGCTGGGCCAGTCTTTAACGGATTTGTTTGCTTTGCTCTGCATAGACTGTGGGTATAGGGTTCTGTATATGGAGCTTTTCTATTTACTTATTACATGTTTTTATATATTTCTTGAACTAGATGGATTTGTGTATTTTTTCAACCTGAATAACTTTGTAGCTATGTTGATTGGCTTCTTTCCAAATTGGCCCTAGTATGTGTGTGTGCATGTAAGATAGATAATATAAGACAATATGGAAATTGTCAGCTCTATATAAATACCTGACATACATAAATAATCATGTACTATGAAAACACCACCACCTCCTGTCATAGTCCTCAAAATAAACTTAAAGCAAAGTCATAAGTCATTTAATAGTCTAGAAAACGAAGGCAGAAACATACGGGAGGGTGCTCTAGTTTTCAATTTTGAAGTTAGTTGTTTTATGATTACATTTTCTCCACTGTGTCTGTTAAGAGCAGGCTATATTGGCTTCAAAATAAAATATGGACTTACGTTACATACTTGAGATAAAAATGCTTCCAAAAGCCAAGAGTTACACCTAATAAAGCCTGTACATAGTGTATCTCTGGATGTTTGCAAATGGACGGTGGATGTGGGTAGATGTGATAGTTTTATTTGGCTTAGGTTACTGTATGTCTTTCAATCCCACTTTGTAATTGTACAATGTCATGCAGACCTTGGTGAAGGGCCATGATATGATGAAAATTTGAGTGGAGTTATCAACCATAATTTCCAAAGAAGCTACTGAACATGTTTTTAATAGGAAGGAAGTCAAAATGATCAGTCTACAAGAGGTACAATGGCCCTATCTGCCTACACGCTCTAATTTTGTATGATTGTGCTACTTTCCTGTGTGTTCAAGAGAATTATATATGTGACTATTTTCTAGCTCTCTGTCTGCCCGTTCATAACATATATATATTACTGTATGTAGATAGAAAGGTTTAAAAAAAAGTAGGTGTGGTGCTATTCTTGCATTCTGGGGTGTGGGTGCTCCCTGCTCACTCTCTAACCAGTACTTTATATATTTAAACAAACTTCAGTGAGTTAACTATAAAATGACTGGTACCAAACATACCTCATATACATAATGTGCAAATAGTGCAATCATAAAAAGTGACTAGTGCTGAGAATAATTTGATATACACAATCGTTATGTACAAATCCAAAGTGACAGGTGCTCTTCAATCATACGTGACCTCAGTGCTTGAGATAAACATGTACAGTCCTTGGAAAGTACAGGAAGTCCCTGAGTTACGAGCACAATAGGGACTGTAGGTTTGTTCGTAAGTCGAAGTTGTTCGTAAGTCACAACACTGCATTTGTAAGTGTAACTTCCGGTCGGAACACTGCATTCATAAGTGTAACGTCCGCCTGTGCATGGATGTGGGATGTTCCGGGCGCTTGTTATGTTATCTGAGGCTCTTCTGGCCATGCAGTACATGTAGTACTGCAGTATGGGATGTGTCTGGAGGTATCCAGGACCAGCATGGAGCACAAGTGGCCGGTATTTGAGTCCGTTCGTAAGTAGGAGTCCTTCGTAACTCGGGTGTTTGTAACTCGGGGACCGCCTGTAAATACAGGCGGTCCATAAAAATATATATAAATGTTCCAAAGTGACAGGTGCGCTTCAATAATATATCCTTTATGCTGGTGCTCCTTACAGTGCCCCTAGAGGTAATGCATAGACTTGTGCACGACGGAACATTTTGTTTAGTTTTGTTTCGTTGTCATTCGTAAAATACATAATTTCATTCTGTTATATTCGTTATGTTACGTTAATTTGTTTTCGGATAATTCGTTATTTCTGTAGTGTCGATATTCGTTATACTGAATCTCGAATCATGTCGAATTCATTCGTTATATCCGCTATAATTTCTTTCGTATTAGTTGGAATTCGATATTTATGTATGTATATATATTCATGATAATGATTCATAGTTTGGAAAGTCGTTTGTTTATTGAATCTATTAACACACACAATGACAATATCTCTTCTCCTCTGCTCAAATACAATACAACACCCTTTTCACTCAGTTCTCAGGAATGCACTTTGCCAGTAATCCAACCTCCACCACAAAATTAATCAGCTGATTGGACTGTAAGATTTACTTTGAATTGACCTTTTGTTTCATTAGATCTTGAACGAATTACCGAATCATGTTGAATTAATTCGTTATATCCGCTATAATTTCTTTCGTATTAGTTGAAATTCGTTATTTTTTTTATTCAGACATTCAGATGCATCTGAATGTCCGAAAGATGCAAAATTTGGCCGAATTTTGATTCGTTACGAAACGAATTGCATATGTCTAGTAATGCATTCACCAGAAATTACTCACCTCTCGAAGGGGTATTGGGAGTTCACAGAATTTGCCACTGTGCAGCAGTATCCAAGTCCACAGCTTAGTTTGCTCTTAATATGTAGGGATGAGCGCAATGTTCGGGTCGAACATAAATTTGACTCAAACATCGGGTGTTTGCCCGTTCGCAGAACAATGAACATTATGGGGCGTTCGCGGGAAATTCGAGCGCCGGGGAATGCCCCGTAATGCACTGCGAGATCGCAGTGCATTTCTGTATGATGATTGGCCAAAGCATGCACCTCACCTGACCTGTATATGATATATATATATATATATATATATATATATATATATATATATACATATACACAGTCAGTCTAGTATATATATATATATATATACATACACATATATATATATATATATATATATATATATATATATATATTATTATTATTATTATTATACAGGATTTATATAGCGCCAACAGTTTGTGCAGCGCTTTTCAACATGGGGCAGACAGTACACTTACAATACAAATCAATACAGGAGGGATCAGAGGGCCCTGCTCGTTAGAGCTTACAATCTAGAAGGGAGGGTCAAGTGGAAACAAAAGGTAATAACTGTGGGGGATGAGCTGATGGAAAAAATGAAAATACAGTTGTTAGGTGTGGGTAGGATAGGCTTCTCTGAAGAGAAGGGTTTTCAGGGATCTTCTGAAAGCTAATAAAGTAGGAGATAAGCGGACAGATTGGGGTAAGGAGTTCCATAGGATTGGAGAGGCTTTGGAAAAGGCCTGGAGGCGAGCATGGGAGGAGGTGACAAGGGAGCTAGAGAGCAGGAGGTCTTGAGAGGAACGAAGAGAGCGAGTAGGTTGGTATTTAGAGACTAAGCTAGTGATGTAGCTGGGGGCGAAGTTGTGGATGGCTTTGTACGTAGTTGTTAGAATTTTGAATTTAATTCTTTGGCCGAGCGGAAGCCAGTAGAGGGATTGACAGAGAGGAGTGGCAGACAAAGAGCGATTGGTAAGGCGGATGAGTCTGGCAGCAGCATTCATAATGGATTGAAGAGGTGATAGACTATGTAGAGGTAAGCCAATGAGAAGGGAGTTGCAGTAGTCGAGGCGAGAGATGACCAGCGAGTGAATTAAGAGCTTTTTTGTGTCATTGGTTTGAAAGGGGCGTATTTTGGAGATGTTGCGGAGGTTGAGGCGGCAGGATTTGGACAGTGATTGGATGTGTTGCTTGAAGGAGAGTTCAGAGTCTAGGACTACACCTAGAACCTTGGCATGTGGGGATGGGCTTATAGTTGTGCCATCGATTTTGACAGAGAGATCAGGGGAAGAGGCATATGGGGGAGGAAAAATTATAAGTTCGGTTTTGGCTAGATTGAGTTTAAGGAAGTGGTGTGACATCCAGACTGATATATCTGAGAGTAAATTACTGATACGTGAGGAGACAGAGGGAGTGAGCTGAGGGGTAGAGAAATAGATTTGGGTGTCGTCAGCGTAGAGGTGGTATTGGAAGCCATGGGAGGCTATCAATTGACCCAGGGAGGCAGTGTAGATTGAAAATAGTAGAGGTCCAAGAACAGAACCCTGAGGGACCCCAACAGAGAAAGGAAGAGGAGAGGAGGAAGTAGAGTTATAAGAGACGCTAAAGGTGCGGTTGGATAAGTAGGAAGAGAACCAGCGAAGTGTACAGTCACAGAGACCAAAGGCGTGTAGTTTTTTGAGGAGGAGGGGGTGGTCAACCGTATCAAAGGCAGCAGAGAGGTCCAGGAGTAAGAGTACAGAATAGTGTCGATTGGCTTTGGCCGTTAGTAGATCGTTTGTTAGTTTTAGGAGAGCAGTTTCTGTGGAGTGTTGAGGACGAAATCCAGACTGAAGGGGATCAAGAAGGCCATTATCAGCGAGGTGGACGCTCAGTCGGTTGTAGACCAGACGTTCGAGGAGTTTGGATAAGAAGGGGAGCAAGGAGATGGGGCGTAGGTTGTTAAGATTGGATGGGTCCAGTAAGGGCTTTTTAAGTATGGGTCTGACCAGTGCATGTTTTAGAGAGTTAGGGAAGATGCCAGAAGAGAGGGAGAGATTGAAGATGTGGGTTAGAGAGTGCAGTATAGGGCCAGAGGGTGAACGTAGCATTTGTGAGGGAACAGGTTCCAGAGGGCAGGTGGTAAGGTGGACATTAGCAAGTAGTTTAGCAACTTCGTCTGTAGTGATAGGGTTGAAAGAGGGAAATAATGAGTGTGTAAAGCGTGGAGGGTGTCGGCACAGTAGAGATCTCAGCGCGAATAGTATCAATCTTCTGTTTGAAGTGATTGGCGATCTCCTGTGCAGTGAGTGAGTTGGCGGGTGGAGGCGGTGGAGGACGAAGTAGAGAGTTGAAGGTGGAGAAGAGTTGACGGGGACAGGATGATAAGTTGCTAATGAGAGTGGTAAAATAGGTCTGCTTGGCAGAGAGGAGGCTGGAGTTGTATTTTTGGAGTGCAGATTTATATTGGTAGAAATCTCTCTGGGACTTAGTCTTACACCACAGGCGCTCCAGAGCACGACTACATTTTTTCAGACTTCTAGTATCATCTGTTTGCCAAGGTTGAAGGGGTCCGGGCTTGATTCTGTGTGTAGTGAAGGGGGCAAGTGAATTCAGTGAGGCTAGAAGTGAAGCGTTGTACACAGAAGTGGCTAGGTTGGTGCAGGATAGGGGTGAGATTTTGTCGTAGAAGTTGTTGATAGCAGAGTAGAGAAGAGAAGGGTTGAGATGACGTAGGTTTCTGCGGGTAACTTTAAGGTGGTTGGAGGGAGAGGAGGTGAAGGAGAGGGAGAGAGTGAAAATAATAAGGTGGTGATCAGAGAGAGGGGATGGATAGTTAGAGAGGTTGCATGGAGTGCAAAGGTGAGAGAACACGAGGTCAAGGATATTGCCTTCTGAGTGAGTTGGAGCATGTATCCACTGCTTCAGGTCAAAGGAGGATGTTAGGCTAAGAAGTTTGGAAGTGGAAGGAGTGTTAGTATTAATAGGGATGTTGAAGTCCCCGAGAATGATAGTGGAGATTTCAGAAGAAAGAAAGTAGGGTAGCCAGGCAGAGAAGTCTTCAAGAAAGGTTGATACTGGTCCAGGGGGCCTGTAGATCACAGCTATCCTTAGAGAAATTGGAGTGAAAAGGCGAATACAGTGTGCTTCGAAAGAGGAGAGTGACAGAGAGGGAGGTGGCTGAAGTACCTGAAAGGTGCTATGTGGGGCTAGAAGGATTCCGACACCTCCTCCCTTACGTCCGCTGGATCTGGGGGAGTGAGTCCAGAGAAGACCACCATGGGATAGGGCAGCAGAAGATGCAGTGTCGGATTCGTGGAGTCAGGTTTCGGTAATGGCGAGTAGGTTAAATGAGTTGGCAATAAAGAGGTCATGGAGAGAGGTGAGCTTGTTGCAGACAGAGCGCGAGTTCCAAAGGGCGCAAGAGAAAGGGGGTCTGGTTTTGGGAAGAATAGAAATGGGAACTAAATTGTGTTGATTGCAGTGGCTGCTGCCAGAGGGTGCAGGGTGATGGGTGCATGGGGTACAGTTAAATGATGGAGGCCCAGGGTTTGGGGATATATCGCCAGAGGTTAGGAGAAGCAAGAGGGTGAAGGAGGTAATATAGGAGAGGGATTTATATGAAGTGACATGCCCCAGGCTCTTGGAGATTTTTAGTGTATGTGGATTTAGAATTAGCAGGAGTTGGTGGGTGCAGTAATAAGGACAGGACAGGAGTGAGGATGATATATATATATGCTGTGGGGGGGAGAAGAGGGGTGAAGGAGAGATAGTTTTAGGATGGAGGACAGAGTTGTCAAAAGCAGTGGTAGAGAAAACATGTTACAAGGAAAAAAAGCTAAAGGAGTAAACAAGTTCACCTGATGTCTGTGTGCTGTTTTTCAAAGTGTTTATCTTGTGTCCTTTCGCTTTGTGCATTCGCTGAAGTGCACAGTCAGAAGTGCATTTCAATTATAGAAATCACCACTTTGAGAAAGAGCCAAGTTGCAAATGTGTACCCCCTGCAAATGCTTCCCCCAAGAGAAGCTTAAACATATACTGATAGGGGTAGGGTGTGGGCGGATTTCAATTAGCAATCAAGAGGTTATAAAGCTTGGCTGGTTAATAGGGCAAAATTCTTAAGTCACAGACTAGCAAGAGGGCACTAAAGTTAAGAGGGCCATAATTTTGGGTAAGACAAGGGAGATAATAAAGCATTGTAATGTGGACAGGTCTACAGACAGTTAAGTAAAAATAACATACCAGCATTATTAGAGACACATAAGAAAAAAGATAGCAGTGTTTCAGTTTTGGCTGGAGTTGTAGCAGTAGGAGCATACCAGAGTTAAGAGACATAGAAGACAGTTTTCACTAATGCGATTCTGGCTGGAGTTGTAGCAGTAGGAGCATACCAGAGTTAAGAGACATAGGAGACAGTTTTCACTAATGCGATTCTGGCTGGAGTTGTAGCAGTAGGAGCATACCAGAGTTAAGAGACATATATATATATATATATATATATATATATATATATATATATATATATATATATATATATATATATATATATATATATATATATATATATATATATATATATATATACATATACATATATATATATATATATATATATATATATATACTCTGCATTTAGCATTGACCAGTGTCGGGTACATGCTGCTGGAGAATTGCGCAGCAATTTGGAGGCTCCAATGTTGGTTCCCAGGTTGAGGAAGGGAGTAACGTGAGCCTAGAGAGAGGGGGTGCCCACGAAGGACTGTCAGTCACGTTCCCCCAGCTGCAGCATACTGCCAAGTTTGCTTCAGTGACAAGGAGGGAGGGGATGATGAGGTCACTGACTCTACTTGGGTGCCTGAGAGAAGAGAAGGGGAGGAGGAGGCACGACTCCAACGAGGCAGGATGTCCTCTAGGGGGCAGCTTAAGGGCAGCCACCCTATTGCATCACACCACAGAGCTCCGCAGGTGCAGGGTGCTGCTGACTTCCCGCTGACTTGGTCCCGGTGTGGGCCTTTTTCAACATGTGTGCAGCAGATCGCACCGCTGTTGTTTGCAACCTATGTCTGAAGCAGATCAAGCGCGGCCAGAACAGCAGCCTCTTGGGCACCACATGCTTGACCAGACATATGATGACCTGCCATGCAGTCCTTTGGCAACAGCGCTTGAAAGGAGCACATCAAAGAAAAAGGCGGACTTCTCCTTGCTTCTCATCTGGCATCTGGCAACCCCACTATACCTCAAGTCCTCTCAAAAACCTGCAGTGAGAGGAATGAAGGTATAGCAATAGGTGTCCCAAGTAATTGCAGCCAATCTGCTAGCAGTACACCACAATTTTAGCAGGCAAATTTCCCTGCCCCAGTTGCTGAACTGTAAAAAGAAATTTGGTCCCAGCCATCCACATGCTCAGCGTCTGAATGCTAGCTTGGCCAAATTGCTAGCACTGCAACTGCTGCCTTTTCAGCTAGTAGACTCTGCCCCCTTTCGTGAATTTGTGGAATGTGCTATACCTCAGTGGCAGGTTCCAAAATGCCATTTCTTTTCACGGAAGGCCATTCCGGCTCTCTACCGGCATGTGGAAGGCAATGTTTTGGCCTTGTTGGACAGGGCGGTCAGAAGTAAGGTGCATATTCCTGCTGACTCATGGTCCAGCAGGCATGGGCAGGGATGTTACCTTTCCTTCATGGCGCACTGGGTAACTCTGGACAGGGATCAGTATTGTTGGAGCTTGTTCCGCCACCACGTCTCCAAAATGCTAGTGGTGATTATGCCACAGCTCTCTCCTCCACCCCTCCTCTTCTTCTTCCTCTATGGCCTCTTCTGCAGATTTGTCCTCTGGACCAGCGTAAGCATTCAAGGGGCTGCGCAAGCAGTCAGGCAAAAAGATGCCATGCGGTGCTTCAGTTGGTCTGCTTAGGGGACATGATCCACACTGGGGCAGAGATCCTGTCAGCTCTGCAGGGGCAGGCTCAGAGGTGGTTGACGCCCACCCTCCGACACTTGAACCATGTTCCATATTTGCCATTTGTCCTGAATTTGGTGGTGCAGTTCTGTTCTTGAGCAGGTACCCGGGCTTACAGGATCTCCTGAGGCAGGCCAGAAAAGTGTGTGGTCATTTCCGCCGGCCATACAATGCCAGTGCTCGGCTGGCTGACATTCAAAGGGAAAGCAACTTGCTCACCAACCGCCTCATTTGCGACATGCCCACGAGGTGGAACTGAATGTTGGCAATGCTGGAGCGGCTGCACACACAGCAGAGGGCCATCAATGAGTACCTGTGTAAGTATGGCTCCAGGACAGGGTCAGGGGAGCTTGGCTTCTTTTCGCCACGCCAGTGGCTACTGATCAAGGATGCATGCACTGTCCTGTCACCATTTGAGGAGGCCACATGGATGGTGAGCAGCGACAATGCATGCATCAGTGACACTGTCCCTCTTGTCTTCCTGTTGGAGCACACACTTCATGGAATAATGGACAGGGCACTTGAGGCAGAACAGCGGGAGGAAGAGGAGGACTTCCTTACCCCTCAAGGCCCCCTTTATCCAGGTAGTATTCCTGCGGGCCTGCCAAATACACAGGAAGAAGAGGGGGAGGAGGAGGATTGTGTCAGCATGGACGTGGAGGATAACTCAGCAGCAGTCTTCAAGGGATGGTTTTCAGTCCCCAGAAACCCAAGGAGTTGTACGTGGCTGGGAGGAGGTTGTTATGGATCATATGATCCTTAGTGACCCAGAGGACTCAGATTCGAATGCCACTGCAAACTTATGCTGCATGGCCTCCCTGATCCTGCAAAGCCTGCGAAAGGACCCTAGGATTTGTGGTATCAAGAAGAGGGATCATTACTGGCTGGCAACCCTTCTTGATCCACGTTACAAGGATAAGGTTGCAGAACTCATCCTGCCTTCGCAGAGGGAGCAGAGGATGAAATATCTTCAGGAGGCCTTGAAGAAAGGTTTGTGCAATGCATTTCCAGACCCTGGGAGGTTACAATTTCCAGGTGCTGGACAACGTGTTGCTGAGGCTTTGTTCAGTCATAGGAAGAGCGGTGGAGAAGGTGGCCGGCTGACCGATGCCTTTAGACAATTTTTCAGTCCTCAGCGCCAAGGTCTGATCGGTTAAAGCAACCATCGCCAGCATCTGCATTACATGGTGCGTGAATATCTAGGGGCAAGAGCAGACTTGTGGACCTTTCCAACAGAGCATCCACTGGGTTACTGGGTCTTGAGGATGGACCACTGGCCAGAACTTGCTCAATATGCATTTGAGCTACTGGGGGTTGTAACTGATTATAGTCCACAGACTCCGTTGAAGAGGCTCACATTCATAAAAACGAATCAGTTTTGGATCAGCAGCTATCAAGCACCTGATGCTGATGTAACTGATGTAACTAATTTTCTATGGATGTGAGATGCCTTGAAGACTGCCTATACTGAGTGACTATCCTATTCCTCCTCAATCTTGGTGATGCTAGCTTCCAACAATATTTTTGGTATAGGGCACCACCACCACTGCCCACGGCCCAATTTTTCTGCCCCTGTTTAACAGGGGCATGTAATTACAATTTTTGATCTAATATTTCACAGCAGATGCCAGGGCCCATTCCTGCGCCCAACAAGAGTATCTGTAAGGGGTTACAGTGTTGTGGCACCACCACCACCCAAGGCCCAATTTTTCAGCCCCTGTTTAACAGGGGCATGTAATTACAATTTTTGATCCAATATTTCACAGCAGGGCCTGTTCCTGCGCCCAACAAGAGTAACTGTGAGGGTTTACAGTGTTGTGGCACCACCACCACCACCACCAAAGGCCCAATTTTTCTGCCCCTATCTAACAGGGGCATGTAATTACAATTTTTGATATAATATTTCACAGCAGGGCCTGTTCCTGCGCCCAACAAGAGTATCTGTGAGGGGTTACAGTGTTGAGGCACCACCCCCACCAAAGGCCCAATTTTTCTGCCTCTGTTTAACAGGGGCATGTAATTACAATTTTTGATCTAATATTTCACAGCAGGGCCCATTCCTGTGCCCACCAAGAGTATCTGTGAGGGGTTACAGTGTTGTGGCACCACCACCACCACCCAAGGCCCAATTTTTCTGCCCCTGTTTAACAGGGGCATGCAATTACAATTCTTGATATAATATTTCACAGCAGGGTCCGTTTCTGTGCCCAACAAGGTTAACTGTGAGGGCTTACAATGTTCTGGTACCACCAACACCTAAGGCCCAATTTTCTGCAGAGTATATAGGGCAGGCCATATAGTATATATACTGCTGTTCAGAGTATATAGTGCCTGGGGGCCCCCCACACCTCTTTTTTTTTTATTTGTGTCTGGTAATGGACTGCGGGTGGTGGTGGGGAACCCATGCTGTTTTTTTCAATCATTTTCATCTATATTGCCGGGACCCGACAATACATTACAACTGCAAGCAGTTTTAAATTACCGTATTTATCGGCATATAACACGCACTTTTTTCCCCTGAAAAGCAGGGGAAAATCGTGGGTGCATGTTATAGGCCGATCCCCCCCAATTTTGTGTGATCGGAGCCTCCGACATACACAGCCGTGTGTAAATTCAAATACAGCGCCGAGACTGCAGGGACTCGGCGGAGCCGAGATACACATACCCGAGAGTCCTCGGCTTTTCTCTGCGCCACTTACAGTCCCGCCCATAGGGTGGGACTGGGCGGGACTGTAAGCGGCGCTGAGAAAAGCCGAGGACTCTCGGGTATGTGTATCTCGGCTCTGCCGAGTCCCTGCAGTCTCGGCGCCATATTTGAATTTACACACGGCTGTGTATGTTGGCAGGGATCACGGCGATCCCACAAAGCTGCACTGGGGCAAGGCTGCACTGGGGCAAGGCTGCACGGGGGCAAGGCTGCCCTGGAGAAAAGCTGCACTGACAAGGCTGCACTGACAAGGCTGCACTGACATGGCTGCACTGACAAGGCTGCACTGGGGCAAAGCTGCACTGACAAGGTTGCAATGGACACTGGGGCAAGGCTGCACTGAATTCTGTACTGGGGCAAAGCTGCACTGACAAGGCTGCACTGACAATTCTGCACTGGGGCAAAGCTGCACTGACAAGGCTGCAATGGACACTGGAGCAAGGCAGCACTGACACTGAAAAGGCTGCAGATGGACACCGATAATGCTGCAATGATGGGCATTTTAATGTAAGTTTTTCTTCCTTAAACTTTACTCCTAAAAGTTTTTTTCCTTAAAATTCCCTCCTAAACTTGGGGTGCGTGTTATACGCCGATAAATACGGTACTTTTTTCCTTTAGAAATTTAATTTTGCTGTGGTATTGTTCTAAACATGGGAAAACTGTGCCACTTTACAGGCATACTATAGACACCCCCCAGGCACAATATTATATTTCATTTTTATTGTTTAACTTTAAGCATTATTAAAATAACTGCTCCCAAAAAAAATGACATTTTTAAAACTTTTTTTGCATTGATCCATGTCCCCTGGGGCAGGACCCAGGTCCCCAAACACTTTGTATGGCAATAACTTGCACACAAGCCTTTAAAATTAGTACTTTTGATTTTTCACATTCGTGTCCCATAGACTTTAACGGTGTTCGCGTGTTCGAACAAATTTTTTGCCTGTTCTGGTGCGAACTGAACTGGGGGTGTTTGATTCATCCCTATTAATATGTGTTCATCCATGCCTCCCACATGTAGAAGAAAGATACTCCCATAGTATAATACCCTTTCAAAAGGGTTTATTTGTTCCAAACACTAAAAACATACTCGCATTTGCTCTGTATGTTAAAGCTTTTTTAAAAAACACAGGAAGCCGGGACAGTTCACGATCCACGGCTTCAAACTGCAAGTGACGAAAGATGCTAGAAACTCTTCCCTATGCATTTCGTCATCAAGATGTCATCTGGAGCAGCCTTTCTTAATATAATGTAGATAGATAGATGTGTGTCTGTATATGGATATGAAATTAATCTTTTGAAATTATAGTTACAATACAATAAATATCCCACAATGAGAAAAATCAACAGTAACTGATTTATCACATTACATTACATGTTTATGGTATTCATGGGCATTTATTATGCTAAGGCCCATGGGTGTGCATCAAAAGAATTTGTTGGAAAAGTGCTTGTCTTTGGCTGTAATCTAAGTATTGTGGATATTCACTTTAAAGTCTAGCCTATATCCTGCTAATGCTCAGGCTTCTTTTTACAGTCATTGTACTGCAGTATTTCTCAACCTTTTTTCAGTCAAGGCACCTTGCCAAATTATGTACAGTCTCGAGGCGCCCTTTAAAATTATGGACAATCTTGAGGCACCCCAACCTAAAATGTAAAAACTATTCTAATAGTTTTACATAATGCAGCAATATTCACACATGTAGAACACCCAATGTTAGAGGTGCAAGTTTGTATTGGCTACTATTCCAATGTTTCTTTTCTTCTTTAGTATTTCTCCATCACACAGCTAATGTGACCCCAAAACTGATGGAGAGAGACAGGGGAGGGTCAAACAAGCATGCTATGGAAGCCATCGACATCCTCCTTATCAACTGATGATGTCACTGGTCGTTAGCTGATCAGCAGCTAGAAGGTCATAATGGTGCACAATGGAAGCCCAAGGCTTTGTGTAACTAAAAGGCAGGCTTCATCCACCCACTGCCTTATATACAATTTTCAGGGGTTTTGCCTTGTATACAGTTTTCAGGGGTTTTTAGCCATTTTCCTGAGGCCCCCCTGAAGAAACCTCAAGGCACCCCAGGGTGCCTGGGCACCCTGGTTTAAAAAGGCTGCTCTATTGCACCTATAGACAGCATGAGTGGAGAAGAGAATGGAAAGATGGAGGAAGTGTTCTTATCTGCCCCTGCCCTCTCTTATCCATAACATTATTAAAGAGATTTCAGAATGGAGTACCAAAGACCTAAGTCATTTTGTATTTCCTCCTACATAAAGTGGTTGTAAACCCTTAAATATATCTACTGAAGTGACTGGCCTCAGGTGATACACAGAGATGAAACAAATCCTGCTACATAATCTGTTTATCTGCAGCCCTCTCTTATCCACAACCATTGAAAGTGTATAGTTTACACAACATTTCTGATTGACAGAAAGCAGGGGCGGGGATCTAATGTTACGTACTGCACAGCATAGAGCAGAGCACAGAGCTGAGTGTAATCTGAGACCTGAGTGGAAGGAAAGAACACACCCTCCTTTACACACTCTCATAGAGAAACATGAACAGGAGAGGCTACCAATCACAAACAGTGCACTGGAGCACCCCTGCCTCTTCCCACTGGATCCCTTGGAGTTGGCATAACCCAGGGGTTGTCCAAACTATGGCCCTCCAGCTGTTGCGGAACTACACTTCCCATGAGGCATTGTAAAACTTTGACATTCACAGACATGACTAGGCATGATGGGAGTTGTAGTTCCTTAACAACTGGAGGGCCATAGTTTGGACACCACACCTCTCAGAAGTAAATCATACAGATAGCAAAGGAAGGAGACAGCAGACAGAAATCACACTAAGTGCTTTAGATTGAGATAAGTACACACTATAGACTGGGGGTCGGCAAGGTGTCAGTTGCAATTGATCGGTCAACTACAGGGAGCCTACAGGTGGATTGTGACCACGGTTCTGTCTCCTCCCAGCCTTTACTGCTCTCATGTTCTCTGTAGAGCAGAAAGCGGGAGGCATCATAGTGCTGGATAGAGGGTGGGAGCTGTCTCGGTGATTGGTTGCTAGGCAGTCTTAGCAACCAATGACCAGCTTGTTATTATGAAATCTTAACTCTGGCAGCTCCCGTTTCCGTCCTCCACCCAGCACTATGCCATCTCCTAATCTCCACTCTGATGTACACACACTCGCAGGTAAGAAGTGCTACCTACACAGCCTGTGTGTGTGGGAGGGATGTAAGGGACAAAGAAGACACTGTTGGAGGGGGTACAGAGGACACTGCAGTGGAGGGAGAGGGGTGGGATTGTGATGAGAAATGGACATCACTTTGGGGAATGGGGAGGCAGAGGGCACTTGTGGGAGACAGAGGACACTGCTATGAGGAGGGTTGAGGACACAACAGTGGGGGGGGGGGTGTGGAGGGGGGCAGAGGACACTGTTTTGGGGGGTACAGGAAACTACTGGGGGGTAAGGGGAGGGGGCAGGGGACACTACAGTGTGTGTGGGGGGTGATGTGAAGGGGGCAGAGAACACTGCTATGGGGGGGCACACCACACTACTGTAGGGGGAGAGGGGCAGAGAACACTACTATGGGGGGCAGAATACACTATAGTTCGGGGGGGTGATGAGAAGGGTCAAAGAACACTGCATTGGGGGTACAGGCCACTAATGTGTGGGGAGGGGACAGTGGACACTACAGTGGGGAGAAGGTGATGTGAAGGGGACAGAGGACACTGCTTTGGTGTGGGGGGGGGGGGGGAGACAGAAAACTACTGTGGGGGGAGGGGGGATAGGACACTGCTATGGGGGCAGAGGACACTACAGTGGGACGGTGATATAAAGGGGACAACGGACACTGCTAAGGGGGGGGGCAAAGGCTACTATTGTGGGGATGATGTGAAGGGGGGCAGAGGGCACTACTGTGGAGGTGATGTGAAGGGTGGCAAAGGACACTACTGTGGGGGTGATGTAAAGGGGGACAGAGTACACTACTGTGAGGGTGATGTGAAGGGGGGCAGAGGACACTACAGTGGGAGGGAGATGTGAAGGTGACAGAGGACACTGTTATGGGGGGTAGAGAACACTACTCTAGGGGATGATGTGAAGGGGGGCAGAGGACACTACTGTGGGGGTGATGTAAAGGGGGGCAAAGGAAACTACTGTGGGGGTGATGTAAAAGGGGGCAGAGGGCAGTATTGTGACACACTATGTGTTTTTCATGCCATCTTTTTACTGGGAGCTTGATTTTTTTTTTCTGCGCCACCTGGTAAACCCCCTCTCCCTCCCGGGGGGTCTTTGCTTTTCTCCATGTTGTCCAGGTAGATCTCAACCTCTGACAGGTTGCCTACCCCTGCTAGAGAGGAATATTCTTTGTTCATTTATCATTTCAGAGGTTTACAACCACTTTAACCTTTTGCCAATGGTGTAACAGATATAAACAGGGACAGGAAAGGGGGACTTTAAAGCACAGCCTCCTCACGTATGCGTCCACGGTAGCCTAAGGTTGTGTGCTGAGAGCACACTCATTGTGACTCCTGTGGGAACCAATCACAGTGGTCATAAGGTACAGAAGCCATGCCCCCTCCCAGGCATTGTAGCCCACCTAAGGGGTTAAATAAGAGTAAAGTGTGGATGAGAGCATAAAGCAGAGAAAGAAGTTATGAAGCTGTATTAAGGCTACATTTACAGTTGTAACCAAAAAGTACACTATAAAACCTTTACTCATAGCACCTAATACATTTTGCAATTTAGTTAGTAGGTAAAATGATGGCCTTTGCTAAAGCATTAATATGTTAGTTTTTTACTACATCGACTTTAGTTTGGTAGTTTGGATACAGTCACTTTAGTACAAAAAATTCTGAGCAAAAAACAAATGAAATAAGCGGATCCAAAAATTTAAAAATTGTTTAGAAAACAAAATGTATTGCACTAAAAAAACAGCTAAAAGCCTTTTTTTTGGGCAAAGTGGTCATGGGTTAGAAACCCCTTCAAGTTTTATTGAAATCTGTGTCCCTGTCAGGGAGATTTATTCTCTTTTTTTGTTCTAGTGACCCAACATTTTTGTCACCAGAACAAAGGTAGAGGGGAAATCTTTCTGTAACACCCTACCTCTGTTGGGCTAAATTTTGTTTTATGGCTTCAGTGTAGTCAGTTCTCTTGGTCTGGTCAGGGTTTTCTAAGATGGGGGGGGTTGACTGACCCTGCCTGTTTCTGGAAGAAGCTTCCAAAAGATAGAGCAGGAGGGTCAATCACTCATTTATAAATATTTATCCTACCTCAGCCATTGCCTGGAGGGGGTGCCCAGCAGGTGGTTGAGGGGGTGATAAATACTTGAGAGGTTTTTCCAAAGTGTCCTTTCCTCTTCAGTGAGGATTACAGTCCTCCTAAAGCTGCTGGCCCTGGAAGGTAGCTGGTGTTAAAGAAAATTTGCAGTTTGGGCCTCAGCAGCTGCTGAGCTGATAGCCTAGAGCAGTGGTCCCCAAAAATGCGGCTCTTGGGCTGGATGTGGCCCTTTACTTACCTTTATGCATCCCTTGAGGCAATATTCCTGCCTCTGATACCATCGATGGGGCATAATTCCTTCCATTGACAACTAAAACGGAGCACTATTCCTCCTGACAACACCAACTATTTCTCCCCCTAATACCAAAGATCAGCATTGTTTACTTCCACCGTGCACAGTCCCGCCCCCCTAAAGTCTGAAGGACAGTAAACCGGCCCTTTGTTTAGAAAGTTTGGAGTCCCGTGGTCTAGAGTGTCAGGGTGCTAACCAGAAGAGGACCTAGCAAGCTTGCCAATATCTAACATGGCCGCACTCATCTGCACAGGAATTTGTAGTAAAGCTTTTGGAAAAGTTCCGGGGAGAGCTTGTGCCTGCTAAAGCATGCCATGCTCTCGGTAGTTAAATGTGCCAAATGTCCTTTATAAGGATGGCAGATACGCTCAGAGATTGCTGGTTGAACTTCAGCTTCCCGTATTCCTCTGTATCCTGCACCCTTGGATCTCCTGGTAATGACTTGGCTTGCCTCTCTATCTGTCTTCTGCTTCTATCCTGGCTGTTGTGCTTGTTCCCATGGACTCCGCTCTTGCTTGCTTCCTATGCATGACCCCAGCTTGGTACTGACTATACTTCTGCTTTAAGCTCCTGCCTGATTACCGTGATTGACTTTGGCTCAAGTTCCTGACTATGTCTCCTTCCCAGTCCAGCCACATGGCTGTTTTTTCATCCGGAGTGTCACCCTGGCCCAGCTGCTGTCCCGGCTCTGTCTTCAGTAGGCTCCACTTTACAGCTGACTGCTTCGGCAACAACACAGCTGGCAACCCATGCTTCTTTGGGCTCATCAACTCCTGTCACCATCTCCTGGGGTGCTCTGCACTTAGACGCAAGGGAAGCCCTTTCATCACTTTGGCCTCTGACCAGTTATGTGACATAGAGAAGATTTACTAAAGGATTTCTGCTGAAGGGCATAGCCTGGGACTCTGGTCTGGAGAAGGATTTTGTTATCCTTCACTGAATTGAGTTAAGTAGAAGCTGGATAGCAGACAGCTGTCCAAGGATATTGTAAGTAGGACCTTGCTTGGGATCCCAGGTGTTCATGTACTAGAGGGAGTTAAGAGCCAGGGGTTACTGTATGGAATGGATCTGCTCTTATTGAGAAGTATAGTTGCTGGCCATTCCCTATTACCTCCAGTCAAGGATACTGCTACAGAATTTTCGTCCTTCTGTTAATTTCTCCCGGGGTTTTGAAGTATCCTGCACCCTATCCCTCCCTCATGTTTACGTTTTCTGCAATAAATTCACAAAAAGACATCACCTAGACTGAGCCTGTATTGTTGGTATGCATGGAACTGTGTCTGTTGCAGGCAGCCTCTGTACTGGCAAGGGACCTGGACATATTCTCAGTGGCCCCTCCAGGGGTGAGCTCTACATTTCAATAGGGACATTTGTTCTCATGACAAGTGTCTAAGAGGACATGTTCCTTAATTTGGAGAGACGTAGGTGGTGATATCCTGGAGCTGGGCTTTAAACTTTGTACAAACTTCTTTCATGTTGAACAGAATAATACTATGCCAATACAGTACCAATAACACCACTTATATCAGATCAACATATTCCTGCTTTAATATTTATGATGCCCCAAAATTCCACTGCAAAACATCAGCTCCCAAAAATCCCTATCTAAAAAATGTGTGCTTTAGAGAGATTATTTCTTTCCTTAACCGCTTGCTGACCATATAACTGAAATACGGTGGCAAGGCAGCCCTGCTGTGCCTTATCATGTACCCAGTACTGTAAGTGATTCGGCACTTCCAGATAGGGGGGTGCGCCGCGTGCGTGTGAGCCGCCAGTGATCTGGCCATGCTGTGATTAAACACAGCATATGTCGATCAGCGAGTGCTGGCGAATAGATCACCGCCGGCACCCGCTGATCATCGGGAAACAGACAGGACAGTATGTAAACAAGGCAGAGCCCTGTCCTGTCAGCAGGAAATGAGTTGAATTTCTTCCCCCACAAAGCAGGGGATTAAACAAATTACTTCCCTTAATGATAGCACCTAGCACAGTAAACATAAACACTGGCTAGGCACACATTTAACCCTTTGATCGCGCTAGATGTTTAACCCCTTCCCAGCCAGTGTAATTAGTACAGTGACAGTGCATATTTTTAGCACTGATCACTGTATTAGTGTCACTAGCCCCCAAAAAGTATCAGTGTCAGAATGTCCACCACAATATCGCAGTCTCGCTATTAGTTGTTGATTGCCGCCATTACTAGCATATATATAAAAAAAAATTCCAGTATATATAGCATAGATTATAGATGCTATAACTTTTGCGCTAACCAATCAATATACACCCATTGGGATTTTTTTTCACCAAAATCGTGTAGCAGAATACATATTGGCCTAAATTTTTGAAGAAATTAATGTTTTATATTGGATATGTTTTATAGTAGAAAGTAATAAATATAGTTGTTTTTTTTTCAACATTGTCTTTTTTTGTTTATAGCGCAAAAAATAGAAAACGCAGAGGTGATCAAATACCACCAAAAGAAAGCTCATTTTGTGGGGGAAAAAAGGACATCAATTAAAATTATGTACAGAGTTGCATGACCATGCAATTGATGGAGGTCAAGTGGTTAAAAATACATTCAAAACACATTGTGGGACCATTTTCTGCTTTGTCCTTATTTATTACCCTAAAGAGTTCATCCAATTTCCATTAACATATACATGGCCAATGAGTTTAATGCGTTCTATTCCTCTGGTGACTTGTGACAACAGTGTTGATTTCAATGGCCATGTGATATTGCAGTGTAAACAGTGATAATGAAGAAGCCAAATATTCACTTACACTTCATCCCCGTTGTAGAAGGCGTTGGGCCAACAGTTGCTCAGATAGGCATTTCAGGCTGATACCGGTAGCTATGGGATTAATAAATATTGCCTCCGGGATTGTTTATACAGCCTTGCCAAGGTCTTCCTGTCTGTGTACTCTAATGCGAAAGATTATATATGGAATACATAGCTATGTACTGGATAGCTTGTTGGAATGTCGATGAATGTCTGCAAGGCTTATACTACCTGATCACCACATACTGAGAAATACATAGAAAACTCATCACTGCTCCTGATGTGTCAACTGATGCAAAAGGGATATCCATGGGCAAAGTCACTTAGACAGTGCAAGGAGAACTAGGAATGTGAATAGTGACCCATATCAACCAATCAGGTTTAAAGCCTATTTGCAGCCAAGATAAAAAAAAAAAAACACAAAATTCAGCACAGGCGACATAGCTTACATTTAGTAGGATGTGTCCCTTGTGCTAATGCCTCTTCTGTTAGGTAGACTCCTGCTCCGCCCATGCCAAACCTCTCCATCCCCGCCACTTTGATCTTCCAGTATGGCAAGGGTTAATAGAACTAAGGGGCTGTCACAGGCTCTAATCAAGAGTGCTCGACTGTGCCCACCAATAGCGGCTGGTGCTCAATGTTCTTGGGGGGGGCGGCCTCCGGCCTCCACCCAGCCGACAGCCACCACCCCCCTAGCCAGCCAGCCAGCCACCCCCCAGCCAGCCAGCCAACCACCACCCCCCCCAGCCAGACAACCAACCACCCCCGGCACTCGATTAATCGATCGCCGCTTCCCCCGTCGCTCGATCGATCGCTGATTCGCTCGCCCATCACCCGCCATGCCCCCTGCCAGCCCTATGCATGCCCTTTCCACCCAGCTTCGCCATTCATAGACGTTGTACTACAGCTTCTATAAGTGTAAAGCGATCTATGAATGGAGGATGGGTGAATGATTGAGAGGTCGCCCCTTCATTCATACATCATGTTTCATTTACAGAAGCTGTAGTACGGCTTCTATGAATGGAGGAGCTGGGCGGAAAGAGATAGCATAGTCGGGTTCTCTTGAGGACAGCCTAGGACAGTGATGGTGAACCTTGGCACCCCCAATGTTTTGGAACTACATTTCCCATGAGGCTCAGCTACACTGCAGAGTGCATGAGCATCATGGGAAATGTAGTTCCAAAATATCTTGAGTGCCAAGGTTCGCCATCGCTGGCCTAGGAAAACCCTTTAATAGTATTACGCCTTGCTATACTGGAAGATTACAGTAGGGGACATAAATGGAAGCGGATTTCTGCTTATAGAAGAGGCATCAGGACAATTGGCACATCATACTGACTGTAAATTATGTCTCTTGTGCTGATTTTTCTGTTTTTTTTATTTTGGCTGCACTTAAGTTTTAAAGCATATCCAAACCCAAGAACAAAAACTTGAATATGTTGTAGCTTACCTCTCCTTATATGTGGTAGCTTAACCACTTGCCGACCAGTGCACGACGATATACGTTGGCACAATGGCACGGCTGCGCAAATGGGCGTACAGGTATGTCCCCAGGTATGTCCCCGCGCGCCCACCGTGTACTCCGTGACCATGCCCGCGCACTCGATGTCCACCGGGGGCCCACGATCATGTCACAGAGTAGCAGAACGAGGAGATGCCTATGTAAAGAAGGCATTTCCCCATTCTGCCTAGCGACATGACAGAGATCTATTGCTCCCTGTCATGGGGAGCAGTGATCGCTGTCATGTCCTAGGTAGCCCATCCCCCCACAGTTAGAATCACTCCCGAGGACACACTTAACCCCTTGATCGCCCCTTGACTCCTTCCCTGCCACTGTCATTTATACAGGAATAAGTGCATTTTTATAGTACTGATCGCTGTATAAATGACAATGGTCCCAAAATGGTGTCAAAAGTGTCCAATGTGTTCACCATAATGTCGCAGTCATGATAAAAATCGCAGATCGCCGCCATTACTATTAAAAAAAAAAAGAATAATAAAAATACCATAAATCTATCCCCTATTTTGTAGACACTATAACTTTTGTGCAAACCAATCAATATACGCTTATTGCGATTTTTTTTTTTTTTTACCAAATATATGTAGAAGAATACATATCGACCTAAACTGAGAAAGAAATTTGTTTTTTTATATATTTTTTGGGGGATATTTATTATAGCAAAAAGTAAAAAATATTGTTTTTATTTCAAAATTGTCGCTCTTTTTTTGTTTATAGCGCAAAAAATAAAAACTGCAGAGGCGATCAAATACCACCAAAAGAAAGCTCTAATTGTGGGAAAAAAGGACGTCAATTTTGTTTGGGTGCAATGTCGCACGACCGCGCAATTAATCAGTTAAAGGGACACAGTGCCGTAATGCAAAAAGTGCTCTGGTCAGGAAAGGGGTAAATTATTCTGGGGCTGAAGTGGTTAATTCCTTTTCTTTTCTTCACAATTTTGTCTTCTTTATTTTCACCTGGAACACATTTCCTGTGCTATGGTGACAACAGTACTGTATTGTATCGCCATAGGAAGGAACTGTTCAAGGTAACTTCTATCCAATTTTTATTCTCTTCTATTCTATACTTCTATCAAAGTAGTACTCAAGTCGTGAACCGAGCCTTAGGGCACTTTCACACTGATCTGCTGCAAAAATGTGGCAAACAAAAATGATGTGCTGTGCAGTAGGAGGAGTGAAGAAAGGCTTATTATTAAACTGCCCGGGAAAGTTCTTCCTCTTGGTGCTGAGGAGAGAGGAAGAGCAGAGTGCATCTATCTGAGTATTCACCTGCCAGCAGGGATGTGAGACTGAGAATGAGGACACCCGGGGCAGCACAGTACCTCCCACATCACAGTTACTGCTCTGCTGCTGCAGAGAGGCTGGAGTGTCCATTCACCCTCTGCTTCACACCGCCGATCAACGGAGGCTTTCAGGAAGAGATTGGCAGGGCCCCCTTCTACAGTCAGTGTCCACAGCAGCACCCTGGGAACTGGTGATAGGGCTATATGCCCATTATTGAAACTGCTGGCAGAGACTGAGCCACTGAAAGCATGACACCAAGTGTACCCAATCCACACCTAAACTGCACTCTACACTGCACTTATACCAACCCTATACTGCACTATACCGAGTCTTTACTACGTCTGAACAACATCTACCTTACACCAATGCCGAGACTATACCATACATATACTATACCTATACTGCATGCAGGTTAACCGGGACTGTAATTAAGTGCAAAGACACTCTTAAAGGGCCCCAACAATAGCTGGCAGAAGAACTTCTCAAATGATGTGATCCCTTCCATGGATCTTTCCCTGATTCTTTACCTAGTTTCTACTGCATAGCAATTTATTTCAATTATTTGTTTCCCTTGACAACTGCTTATCTTCTGCCATCTATGGACTGCTACTTCATGCTTTCACATAGTTGACTTTTAAATTGTGACACAACAATCTTTTGGGAGCGCTTGAGTATGTGCCTTAGGGCAATTTATTTCATGTTTTGGTTCCCACTTTGATTTTATGGTGAATCTCGTGGAAACACTTGGATGGTTCTGATTCTATCTACACTATATTGTCAAACATATTGGGATGCCTGCCTTTACACACACATGAACTTTATTGGCATCCCTGTCTAAGTCCGTAGGGTTCGATATTGAGTTGGCCCACCCTTTGCAGCTATAACAGCTTCAACTCTTCTGGGAAGGCTGTCCACAAGGTTTAGGAGTGTGTCTATGGGAATGTTTGATCATTTTTCCAAAAGCGCATTTGTGAGGTCCGGCACTGATGTTGGACAAGAAGGCCTGGTGCACAAAGCAAGGTCCATAAAGACATGGATGAGCGAGTTTGGGGTGGAGGAACTTGATTAGCCTGCACAGAGTCCTGACCTCAACCCGATGGAACACCTTTGGGATGAATTAGAGCGGAGACTGCGAGCCAGGCCTGTCTTTTTGGGTATGACTCTATCAGCTTTGCACATCTAGAGAGTGAACTTTTTTGCCCATTCTTCTTTGCAAAATAGCTCAAGCTCTGTCAGATTGGATGGAGAGCGTCTGTGAACAGCAATTTTCAAGTCTTGCCACAGATTCCCAATTGGATTTAGGTCTGGACTTTGAGGCCGGGTTCACACATGTGCAGCTGCAGGTTCGTGCCTGGGGTCTGGGGCGTTCATGTACACTGGTTCAGGTGCTATTCAGGTCTGAATTATAGCCTGAATTCGCATCTGAACCAGACCCAAAGACTTTTTCAATCCGCTTTTAGGTCAAAAAGTTAAATTTTGGTCTCATCTAACCAGAGTTACAATGGGCCTCTTGGCTCCTTCTCTGATTAATGCTCTTCTTGTCTGGCATGTCAGTTGAGGTGGATGGCCATGTTTTGGTAGGTTTGCAGTGGTGCCATACTCTTTCCATTTTCGGATGATGGATTGAACAGTGCTCTGTATGATGTTCAAAGCGTGGGATATTTTTTTATAACCTAACTCTTCTTTAAACTTCTCCACAACTTTATCCCTGACCTGTCTGGTGTGTTCCTTGGCCTCCATGATGCTATTTGTTCACTAAGGTTCTCAAACAAACCCCTGAGGGCTTTGCAGAACAGCTGTATTTATACTGAGAAAAATGGGAGGAGTGTTTTAAGAGCATACTAAAGAAAGGTGCATTCCAACAGGAAATAATTTTAAAAGAGCTAAAGAAAATCCTGGGTGGCTAAACTCCAATGTAAAAATGCATATAAAAGCAAAGGAAAAGGCCTTCAAAAAATACAAGGCTAAGAGGTCATTGTCAGCATTTAAACATTACAAAGAATGCAATAAGAAATGTAAGAGTGCAATCAAGGCGGCTAAGATAAAGCAAGAAAGGCATATAGCGGAGGAGAGTAAAAAAAACCCCAAGGAATTCTTTAAGTATATAAATAGTAAGAAAGCGAGGCCAGAACATATTGGCCCCATAAAGGATGATGAAGGGATTGGAATTTGGCTACACATGACAGAGAGAAGGAAAAGGTTTTGAATATATTCTTCTCCTCAGTCTTCACAAGGGAAATGGGGGGATATAGAAATACATATATATATATATATATATATATATATAAACCAATACTCTAATTTTAATGTTAATAACACGTCACAGGAAGCTCCCTCATGGCTAACATAAGACAGAATCAGAAATAGACTTGAAAAACTTAACATAAATAAGTCACTGGGACCAGATGGATTACACCCGAGGGTCCTTAAGGAGCTCAGCCAGGTGAAAGCCAGACCATTGTTCCTAATTTTTATGGACAGTTTACTGACTGGAATGTTACCAGCTGATTGGAGAAAAGTCAATGTGGCACCAATATTTAAAAAAGGGCCGAGACATCCCTGGGAATTACAGACCAGTTAGCCTAACATCAATAGTCTGCAAGCTATTGGAGGGGATGATAAGGAACTATATACAAGATTTTTGTAATGAAAACGGTATCATTAGCAGTAATCAGCATGGATTCATGAAGAATCGTTCTTGCCAAACCAATCTATTAACCTTCTATGAGGAAGTGAGCTGTCATTTAGATAAAGGAAGGCCTGTAGGCATGGTGTATCTGGATTTTGCAAAGGCATTTGATACAGTTCCCCACAAATGTTTACTGTACAAACTAAGGTATGTGGGCATGGACTATAGGGTGAGTATCTGGATTGAAAGCTGGCTACAGGGGCGAGACCAAAGGGTGGTGATAAATGGCGAGTACTCTGAATGGTCTGGTGTGGAAGGTGGGGTCCCCAAGGATCTGTCCTGAATGAATGACTCGTATAGCACTACCTATGTGAACTGAATCGCCTCAGGGCGCTTTTTGCCTCTGGTGTCCATCTGCGGTATAGCGTGGTCCTTTACCCCAAGGGGTCCAAACGTGCTTATGAACACATACACATATTTGGCCAGTTTTTTTTTTTTTTTACAGGATCTGATTAACCTACCAGCATGTCTTTGGATTGTGGGAGGAAACTGGAGTACCCGGAGGAAACCCACGCAGGCACAGGGAGAACATTCAAACTCCAAGCAGATGGTGTAGAGGTCGGGATTTGAACCAGCGACCCTATTGCGGCCAGGTGAAAGTACTAACCACTACACCACTGTGCTGCCCCTGGGACCAATTCTGTTTAACTTATTCATAAACGATTTAGAGGATGGGATAAACAGTTCAGTTGCAGTATTTGCGGATGATACAAAGCTAAGCAGGGCAATAACTTCTACGCAGGATGTGGAAATCTTGCAAAAAGACCAAAATTAAATAATGGGGGGGGGGTCAACTACATGGCAAATGAGGTTTAATGTTGAAAAACGTAAAGTCATGCATTTGGGGGCCAAAGATATGAACATAGGTTACTGGCTAGGGGGAAGACCTCTGGTGGAATCTAGGATGGAAAAGGACCTGGGGGTCCCAGTAGATGACAGAATGCCAGGCTGCTGCAAGCAAAGCCAACAGAATATTGGCATGCATTAAAAAGAGGATTCACTCCAGAGATAAAATGATAACACTCCCTCTCTACAAGACTCTGGTCCGGCCGCATCTTGAGTATGTCATCCAATTCTGGGCACCAGTCCTCAGGAAGGATGTGCTGGAACTGGAGAAAGTCCAGAGAAGAGCAACAAGGCTAATTAAAGGAATGAAGGACCTCAGCTATGGGGAAAGACTACAAGCATTGAACTTATTCTCTCTGGAGAGGAGACGCTTGAGAGGGGTTATGATATCAATGTACAAATACCGTCCTGGTGACCCTACCATAGGCAAAAACCTATTTGGTGAAAGAGAATTTAAAAAGACGTGCAGTCATTCACTAAAGTTGAAAGAGAAGGGCTTTAACCTTAAACTGCGTAGAGGGTTCTTTACTGTCAGAGCGGTAAGGATGTGGAATTCTCTTTCACAAACAGTGGTATCAGCAGGGAGCCTCGATAGGTTCAAAAGACTATTAGATGGGCACCTTAACGACCACAACATACAGGGGTATACAATGTATTGACATAAACACAAACACACACATCATAGGTAGAACTGGATGGACTGGTGTCTTTTTCCAGCCTTACCAACTATGTAAATTACACACAGGTGGACTCTGTTTTCTAATTAAGTGACTTCTGAAGGTAATTGGTTCCATTAGATTTAATTAGGGGTATCAGAGTTAAGGGGGCTGAATACAAATGCACCCCACACTTTTCAGAAATTTATTTGTAAAAAAATTGGAAAACAATTTATAATTTTCCTGCCCCTTCACAATTATGTTCCACTTTGTGTTGGTCTATAACATAAAATCCCAATAAAATACATTTACGTTTTTGGTTGTAACATGACAAAATGTGGAAAATTTCAGGGGATATGAATACTTTTTCAAGGCACTGTATTAGAATTTACATCCACTTTTGCTGAAGTCAGATTACTGAAGGATCATTTTTGATTCTGTCTGCGTTTGGCAGATCACAGTTGCACTTCTATGTGGAATACCATGCACTCAGACTTATTCCAAGGGCAGTTGTTCTGCCAATGTAGTGATATCTTTTTATATTGTCCTGGCAGAGGTGACATAGTCATATGGCTTCATGGCACCTTCTGGCCATTGACAGCCAATGATTATTACAGCTGTGTCTCCGCAAGCCTCTGACATTCCGCAACCTTCAGGATTTCATAATATTTACTTTGCCAAATTGAACAGCTGAACCGCCTCTGTCTTTTAGTGGAGAATCAGGAGTAGGAGTCTGTATCTCACAATGAGTGATAAGCAGAGCCGCCTGCTAATACAAGTAGATATGATTCATTTCAATAATAAAAGAACATGACAACATAAGATGAGAACACATTTGTCTCATACTGCACCTCTTAAAGGCTTTGCTGGCCATAGATAGATCGACTTTTGGCAGGTTCAGCATATGTGGCCACTTCACTTTACAGAAGTCAGTCTAAAGCCCCATACACACGATCGGACTTTCCAACAACAAAACTGTGGAATTTTGTTCGAAGGTTATTGGCTCCAACTTGTCTTGCATACACACGGTCACACAAATGTTGGCCAACAATTACGAATGTAGTGACGTACAAGATGTACGTGATATCTCCATTATGAACGCTCGTTTTACAAGACTGAGCACTTCAGGCTCGTACTTGATTCTGAGCATGTGTGGACTTTTGTCCGACGGACTTGTGTACACACAATTGGAATTTGTTGGCGGAAAATTTGAGAACCTGCTAGCCAACATTTGTTGGCGGAAAGTCCGACAACAAATGTTCGATTAAGCGTACACAGGGTCGGACTTTCCACCAACAAGCTCACATCCAACATTTCTTGTTGGAAAATCCGATCATGTGTACACGGCATAACAATCGGCCTCTGTCAAACAAGCTTGTTGGAAAACTTTTTTCGATCAGCAGTTGCAGGCAATGGCCTGCAGCCGCTGATCAGTGTATTCTGACAACGGAGGGTCCCCACTATCAGAATACAATGTCTCAGTGGGGAGGATTCTTCCATCCGTGTTAAATGTGTGGATGGAAGAATCTATTTGTTTTTTTGTACAGCTGGCAGGCTGAACAAAAAAAACAAAAAAAAAACGGATTAATCTATGGCCATTTTAAAGTGTTACTAAACCCCGCGTACCCTGCATTCACTATATCTGGTCTCCCACAGTACACAGAACATGGAAATGCAATAGTTTTAGTAAATATAAACTTCCAATTACCTGCTTTCCTCAGCAGTATATAGCAGTCTTGTGACTTCTATCAGGGTCTGGTTAAAGCTTGTAGGAGGAGTTCTCACGCTCCTCTGACCATCCTATGAGGCTGCAGGATACCTGACCCTCTGTCTGAACAGTGCTGATTGGCCTTGTGCTGATCACATGCACCCTCTAAAGAAAAAAAAAAACTCTCTAGCAATACAAACCAAACTGCGTATGTGCAGAGTGTTTCCAAGGCTCTGTTCTTTCAGTAGATGGATTGGGGACTGTAAAAAAGGGGAGGATCAGAGAAGACCGGATCAAACAGCCTTTTTACACAATGTACAGGATTAACCCCTTAGGTTCCACAGCGAGTATAACAAGCATGCTTTACTGCATATACAGACCAATTTTACTGTTGTGGGTTTAGTAACATTTTAAGTCCACCTTTCTGATCATGTTTCATGTTATCCCAATGTTTATGGTCTAACAAACTCAATTTCACAGCTGCAGGAGCCAGAGTCTTGCCCCCACAACACACTGGTCATGGTTGCAATGTTTTCCAAGCTCCTATAAAAACAATAATACAGTACATGCATTTTTTTAAAAAAAAAAAACATTAAAGCAGAGCTGAAGCAAATATCTCTTACCTCTCCTTCTGCTTTGTTCTGCTTCTCTTTTCATGGTCCTTACACAGGCTGGGGTGGACCTTGCTTTGTGTACTGGTGCGCAGTCATGTTGGAACAGGAAGGGGCCTTCCCCAAACTGTTCCCACAAAGCTGAGAGAATGGAATTGTCTAAATTTTTGGTATGCTGACAGCTTTATGCCCCGTTCACACGGTCGGATTTTCTGACAAAAAATGTTCGATGGGAGCTTGTTGACGGGAATTCCGACCGTGTGTAGGCTCCATCGGATATTTTGCATCGGAATTTCCGTCACACAAAATCTGAGATCTGGATCTCAAATTTTCCGACAACAAAATCCATTGTCGTAAATTCTGATCGTGTGTACACAATTCCAACGCACAAAGTTCCACGCATGCTCGGAATCAAGCAGAAGAGCCGCACTGGCTATTGAACTTCATTTTTCTGACGTACGTGTTGTATGTCACCGCGTTCTTGACGTTCGGAATTTCCGACAAGATTTGTGTGTATGCAAAAGAAGTTTGAGCCAACATCTGTTGCAAAAAAAAACATGGATTTTGTTGTCGGAATGTCCGATCGTGTGTATGGGGCATGAGAGTTCCCTTCACTGGAACTAAGGGGCCAAGCCTAATGCCGGCCATACACGGTTCGAATTTCGAAAATCGTATCTAAGAATATTCGTACGAATTTCGCACCATTAGTGGGCTGCAGCAACGGGTGATTTTCGTGTGGCAATCAAATTTAAGGAATTTCGAAAATCATCAGATCACAAAAAAGAAACGAACTTTCTGATTTTGAAAAGAAAATTTGTTCGAAATTTGACCATGTATGGCCTGCTTAACCCCTGAAAAACAACCCCACACCATAATACCCCCTCCACCAAATTATTTGGACCAGTGCACAAAGCAAGATCCATAAAAACATGCATGAGCCACAAGTTTGGGATAGAAGAATTTGACTGGCCTGACCTCAACCCGATAGAATACCTTTTGATGAATTAGATTGGAAACTGCGAGCCAGGCCTTCTCTTCCAACATCAGTGTATGACCTCACAAATGCGCTTCTGGAAGAATGGTCAAACATTCCCATAGACACACTCCTAAACCTTGTGGACAGCCTTCCCAGAAGAGTTGAAGCTGTCCTGCCCATCAATGCCTATCACTGCTGTCAATCAATGCCCATCAGTAATGCCCATCAGTGTCGCCCATCAGTGCCACCTTCAATGCCCATCAATACTGCCTATCCATGCCGCCTATCAGTGCCCACCAGTGCCGCCTATCAGTGCCTCCTATTAGTGCCCATCAGTGCCACCTAACAGTGCCCATCAGTGCCGCTTATCAGTGCTCATCAGTGCCACATATCAGTGCCGCCTATCAGTGCCCATAAGTGTGGCATATTAGTGCCTCCTCTTCAGTGCACCAAATCAGTGCCCATAAGTGCCACCTCATCAATGCCCACCAGTTCAGCCTATCAGTGCCCATCAGTGCCGCCTCATCAGCGCACATCAGTGAAGGCGAAAAATTACTTAGTTACAGAATTTACTGACAGAAAAAAAATTAAAAATATTTTTTTTTCAAAACGTTTGGTCTTTTTTGATTTTTTTTCTTTGTAAAAAAAAATTAAAAACCCAGCAGCGACTAAATACCACCGAAAGAAAGCTCTATTTGTGTGAAGAAAATGATAAAAAATATGTTTGGGTACAATGTAGCATGACCGTGCAATTGTCATTCAAAATGCGTCAGCGATGAAAGCCTGGGCAGGAAGAGGGTGTAAGTGCCCGGTAGGCAAGTGGTTAAACATGTGTGCAAAAAATGCAGAAACAGCTCTGTCAGCAGATGGGCTAAAAGTTGCTATACTCGTGACCTTTTTTCTATGTTTGTTCTTCTTGTACATCATTGGTCTCCGACCTGTGGCCCAGAGGCCATATGCGGCCCTCTGCTTGCTTTCATCCGGCCCTTGGGGCACTGTTCCTTCCACAAACATTAATGATGAGACATAATTCCTCCCACTGACAATGATGGAGCTCTATTCCATATATACTTTTGATTGTTCCAGTTTTGTTTGCCCATTTCCCACACCTCCCAACTTTTTGAGATGAGAACGATGGACAACTATTAGCAAAAGTATGTAAGCATAGGACCCGCCCCCTGCCATGCCCCCTTAAAGGAGATTTATACAAAAAAAATTAGTTAAACACTTGACCTCTGGAAGATTTAACCCCTTAATGACCAGGCCATTTTTTGCGATACGGCACTGCGTTACTTTAACTAACAATTGCGCGGTCATGCAGTATTGTACCCAAACAAAATTGATGTCTTTTTTTTCAAACAAATAGAGCTTTCGTTTTGGCTGTATTTTATCACCTCTGCATTTTTTTTTTTTTGCTCTATAAACAAAAGACAGACAATTATGAAAAAAAAAAAAAAAAAAAATATATATATATATATATATATATATATATATATATATATATATATATATATATATATATATATATATATTTTTTTTTTACTTTCTGCTATAAAAGACATCCAATTAAAATTTTACAAAATTAAACTTCTTCATCAATTTAGGCCAATATGTAATCTGCTGCATATTTTCGGTAAAAAATTCCAACAAGCGTATATTGATTGGTTTGCACAAAAGTTATCGCATCTACAAACTATGGGATATTTTTATTATTTTATTTGTATTTTTCTAGTAATGGCGGTGATCAGCAACTGCGATATTACAGCAGAGAGTCAGACACTAACTGACACGTTTGACACTTTTTGGAAACCTATGACACTAATACAGTGATCAGTTCTAAAAATATGCACTGTCACTGTACTGACACTGGGAAGAGGTTAACATCAGGGGCAATCAAAGGGTTAACTGTGTGCCTAGCTAGTGATTTTGTGTACTGTGGGGGAGGTGCTTTTACTAAAGGAAGGCATGGATCCGTGTCACTGCTTTGCAGGAACACAGGATCCATGCCTTCCCTACTGACAGAACAGTGATCTGCCTTGTTTACATACAGTAGGCAGACTGCCATTCTCCCTCAGCACCGAAGGATCAACGGCTGATGGTGGACATCGAGTCCTTGGTACCCACCGATCATCTCCCACTGTGTATAATCACAGCGGGTGTGGGCTTCCGGCAGCGCGCATGCGCACCCCCTACCCAGGAGTGTCAGATCACATACTAGGTACGTGATCCTGCGCAGCAGTGCCACTTTTCTGCTGTATATGTAAGTTATACAAGCCTTTTTCACCCAGGGTGCCCAGGCACCCTGGAGTGCCTTGAGGTTTCTTCAGGGAGCCTCAGCATAATGTCTAAAAATTGCCAAAAAATGTTACACAAGAGGGCGGGTGGATGAAGCCTGCCTTTTAGTTTTACAAGGCCACAAGTTTTCATTGTGCACCATTACGACCTTCTAGCTGCGGACCTGCTAATGACTAATGACATCATCAGTTGATAAGGAGAATGTCAGTTGCTTGCATAGCATCCTTGTTTGATCCTCCATTGCCTCTCCCCATCAGTTTTGGGGTCACATTAGCTGAGTGATGGAGAAAAACTGAGGAAGAAGAGAAACATTGAAATGCTAGTCACTACCAATTTGTACCTCTAACGTCGGGTGTCCTACGGGTGTGGATGTTGCTGCATTATATAAATCTATTAGAATATTTTTTTCATTTTAGGATGCGGTGCCTCAAGATTGTCCATAATTTTAAAGGGTGCCTCGAGATTGTCCATAATTTTAAAGGGTGCCTTGAGACTGTCCATAAATTTAAAGGGTGCCTAGAGACTGTCCAGAATTTGGGAGGGTGCCTCAAGACTGTCTATAATTTTAAAGGATTCTTTGAGACTGTCCATCATTTGTGAGGGTGCATTGAGATTGTCCATAATTTTAAAGGGTGCCTTGAAACTGTCCATAATTTTAAAGGGTGCCTTGAGACTGTCCATCATTTGTGAGCGTGCCTCGAGATTGTCCATAATTTTAAAGGGTGCCTTGAGACTGTACATAATTTCAAAGGGTGCCTTTAGAATGTCCATAATTTGGGAGGGTGCCTCGAGACTGTCCATAATTTTAAAGGGTGCCTCGAGACTGTCCATTACTTTTATAGGGTGCCTTGAGACTGTCCATCATTTGTGAGGGTGCCTTGAGATTGTCCATAATTTTAAAGGGTGCCTTGAGACTGTCCATAATTTTAAAGGGTGCCTTGAGACTGTCCATCATTTGTGAGCGTGCCTCGAGATTGTCCATAATTTTAAAGGGTGCCTTGAGACTGTACATAATTTCAAAGGGTGCCTTTAGAATGTCCATAATTTGGGAGGGTGCCTCGAGACTGTCCATAATTTTAAAGGGTGCCTTGAGACTGTCCATCATTTCTGAGCGTGCCTCGAGATTGTCCATAATTTTAAAGGGTGCCTCGAGACTGTCCATAATTTTAAAGGGTGCCTTGAGACTGTCCATCATTTGTGAGCGTGCCTCGAGATTGTCCATAATTTTAAAGGGTGCCTTGAGACTGTCTATAATTTTAAAGGGTGCCTTGAGACTGTCCATCATTTGTGAGTGTGCCTCGAGATTGTCCATAATTTTAAAGGGTGCCTTGAGACTGTCCATAATTTTAAAGGGTGCCTTGAGAATGTCCATAGTTTGGGAGGGTGCCTCGAGACTGTCCATAATTTTAAAGGGTGCCTTGAGACTGTCCATCATTTGTGAGGGTGCCTTGAGATTGTCCATAATTTTAAAGGGTGCCTTGAGACTGTCCATAATTTTAAAGGGTGTCTTGAGACTGTCCATCATTTGTGAGGGTGCATTGAAATTGTCCATAATTTTAAAGGGTGCCTTGAGACTGTCCATAATTTTAAAGGGTGCCTTGAGACTGTCCATAATTTGGGAGGGTGCCTCGAGACTGTCCATTACTTTTATAGGGTGCCTTGAGACTGTCCATAATTTGTGAGGGTGCCTCGAGATTGTCCATAAATTTAAAGGGTGCCTTGAGACTGTCCATAATTTGGGAGGGTGCCTCGAGATTGTCCATAATATTAAAAGGTGTCTTAACTGAAAAAAGGTTGAGAAGCACTGAGTTATTTGGTTGGCAAGTGGTTAAACCCACAAGTGCTTTTCTACCACTGCTCTTCCCTTATATTGGCTTTTTGAAATTTACAAATGCAGAAATTTAGAAATTGGATGAAAGGTTTAGCACTGGGAAACACTTTTTGAAAGATAAAAAATTATTTTTTTATACAACTAGGGTATATAGATCAGACCAAAATGGGGGACAAATGAGGATTAAAGAGGGACAGAGGGACATTGTTCGAAATCAGGGACAGTTCTTCAAAATCAGGGACAGTTGGGAGCTATGCCATGTCCTTTTCTCCACGTTTAATTATGCTTTTGACCTCTTATAAATGAAGGCGCAGATATTTGGAGTAAATTATTATTTTAGTCATTAAGAATCTATTGATAGCTCTCTATATATATATTCAACTATACGCAACCTTATAAACTTGTTTGGCTCAGAGGTCAGGCGGTGCATTACTCAGCAATGTACTTGTCAACAGCGATGGGATTAGAAGTAACAGTTGATGTGGTAGGCAGCACATTTTCCTCCCCTGTGAAAAGGAACTTTCTGCAGGGTAATGGCTATTTCTCGGCTTTGGACTTTCAAAGGCTCTTCCGTTTTCAGCTGTAACTAAACACTGGTGACCACTCCTGCCTCCTTGTCAGATTTGATGGACTTTTTGAGCGCTGTTCTCGGTGACCTTCAACCTGGGCTATTAGTTACGACTATGGGCATCCGCTTCCACAGGTGGTATTTTTACTAAACGTTATTGCCGCGTAAAAACTCCTTGGAGGTCAGAAACTGTGTGTGTAAGGAGACCCCTATATAATGTTACGAGCTTCCTTTTTCTAATGCATTATGCTATGAGTTCTGCTAAAGGTCTGATACATAGTATACTGTATACGCATGGCAAAAGAGAGGGGACTCTTGTGTTAACCACTTAACCCCTTTAAGGTTTAACCCCCTTCACGACCGGGGCATTTTTTGCTATTCAGTACTGTGCTACTTTAACTCCTGCGGTCATGCAATACTGTACGGAAATTAAATCTATATTATTTTTTTTTAAACACAAATAGAGCTTTCTTTTGGTGGTATTTGATCTGGGTTATTTATTTTTTTTTTAATTATATAAACAAAAAAAGGCTGAACATTTAGAAAAAAAAACAAACAATTTTTTACTTTCTGCTATAAATATATACAATAAAAAAAGTAACAAAAATCTAATTTCTTCATAAATTTAGGCCAATATGTATTCTGCTGCATGCCTTTGGTGAAAAAAAAAAAAAAATCCCAATAAGCGTATATTAATTGGTTAATTGGACTAACTGATACTGACATCACCAATGACACTAATATTAGTGATAATACTATACACTTTCACTGTACTAATCTAATGACACTGGCTGGGAAGGGGTTAACATCTAGGACAATCAAGGGGTTAACTGTGTGCCTAACAAGTGTAATGTGTATAAGGGGAGGGGGATCGATCCGCTGATCCCTGCTGAGCAGGCGGATGACAGGTCCGTCTCTGCTCACTGTGCAGAGATGGACCTGTCAGAGCCCTGCTGTCCTCTATGGGAGATCGAATGAAAACGGACTGCCTGTCTGATCATCCGATCCGATTCTCGAGGCGGATGGTAAATAGGGTTTCCATCCGTCTGGATTTCACGGACAGGATCGGATTGGATATTGGCGGATGTCAGCGGACATGTCACCGCTGACATCCACCGCTCCATAGGGTAGAATGGGGCATCCGATCAGGTCTGCCTGAAAAACTGACAGGCGGACCTGATCTGAAAGCTCACATGAAAGAGCCTTAATGTGCGCTGCTTTTACTAATGATGCGGCATATTTTTCTCCCTGCTTTGCAGGGTGAAAAACACAGTCACATTGCTGCTCCGTGTACAGAGCCCTGTGTTGTTAGTAAACACAGAGCTCTGTGCTGTGGTTCAATAAGCCCATCAGCAGGTCCCAGTCATAAACCATTCACAGGGACCTGCTGACCAACGTGCATATACGCACGCCCCCTACCCAGAGATGCCGTATTATGTACATGTACATGATCCAGTGCAGAGCGGCTGCCCTGTTGCCTTATATGTGCATGGGGCAGTCCGCAAGTGGTTAAAGCAGTGCTAACCCCAGTGCTAATCATTTATTGCAATTTACCAATCCTTAAAGCAGTATTAAACACAAAAGCAAACATTTATTATATTGCAGCTTACCAATTCTTAGATGTGATGGCTGCATTAGTTTTCTTTTTTTCAGCTGTCTTTCTTCAATTTCCATCTGGTGATTCAGCCAGTAAGTCTGTTGTTTTCCAAAAGCACAAGCTTGCTTGCAGTTACGTGCATAAGACAAACAATTTAACACTTGGCAGGGGTGGTTCTAAATCTGCTAATACATCTAACGCTCCCCTCCCCCAGACTGACAATGCTGCTGTGTGCTGTGCCTCCTGTGCTCATTAAACCAGAGTTGTGTCTCACTAATACAGGAAGTGTGTTACTGGCCAGATCACCAGGTGGAAACCAGAGGGAAAAAAAACCAGAGAAAATAAAACATATGAGTCCACCACATCTAATGATTGGCATAGTTACCAACATTGAAAAAAAAATATGTGGGACACTTTTTTGGCTGTAGGCGGAGCCGATCAATAATTAGGGGGCGGGGCATTCGTTTGTAGGTGCGGTCCAGCAAAAAATAATAATTGCGTCGCGCGAAGCACGCTGCGGCGAAAAGTGGGCGCGGCTTGCATGAAAAGTGGGCGTGGTTTGCATGAAAAGTGGGTGTGGCTTACGTGAAAGTGGACGTGGCTTAAATTGGCGTGGCTCAAGAGGGTGTGGTTAGAGTCTGAGATGAATGAGGGATGGAGAGGGAGAGGGAGAGGGAGAGGGGGAGAGGGAGAGGGAAAGGGGGAGAGGGAGAGGGAAAGGGGGAGAGGGAGAGGGGGAGAGAGGAATGACGGGACAGCAGCCCCAGATCCTACACAACAATAGAAATATGTGTATTCTAGAAAGTTTAACAATCAGCAGATAAAGATACTCCAAACACCTGGTGTTAACGCTTCAATCATCCCGGCACCATGGTTGTTATGGTGTCAGGATGATTGAAGCGCATTATTTCTATTATTACATTGTAATATAAAATTAAATCATTCAACTCACCATAATGCCGAATCAGTGGGATCCCTGAGCATGTCACTAGCCACGTCGCCTGCCACCAGCAGAGTCTGTCCTTGCATCAGGTGCCCCCGGCAGAGTCTGTCCTTGCATCAGGTGCCCCCGCCAGTGCAGCCCCCCCCTCAGTTAGTGCAGCCCCCCCCTCAGTGCAGCCCCCCTCAGTTAGTGCAGCCCCCTCAGTTAATGCAGCCCCCCCTCAGTGCAGCCCCCCTCAGTTAGTGCAGCCTCCCCCCCTCAGTGCAGCCCCCCTCAGTTAGTGCAGCCCCCCCTCAGTTAGTGCAGCCCCCCTCAGTGCAGCCCCCCCTCAGTTAGTGCAGCCTCCCCCCCTCAGTGCAGCCCCCCTCAGTTATTGCAGCCCCCCTCAGTGCAGCCCCCCCCTCAGTGCAGCCCCCCCTCAGTTAGTGCAGCCCCCCTCAGTTAATGCAGCCCCCCCTCAGTGCAGCCCCCCTCAGTTAGTGCAGCCTCCCCCCCCTCAGTGCAGCCCCCCCCTCAGTTAGTGCAGCCCCCCTCAGTGCAGCCCCCCCTCAGTTAGTGCAGCCTCCCCCCTCAGTGCAGCCCCCCTCAGTTATTGCAGCCCCCCCTCAGTGCAGCCCCCCCTCAGTTAGTGCAGCCCCCCCCCTCAATGCAGCTCGGCCCCCGCTCAGTGGAGGAGCGGCCGGTGCTCTGCCGAGAAAGTTCCCCTCGGCAATGGCGGACCCCCTGTACTGCGCAGGCACAGCGCTTGCGCAGTACGGGGCTGGGGAACTTTCAGCAAGACACGGCGCCGGCGCCATGTCTTCTGCTCGCTTCAGTGGAGAGGGGAGGGGCCGTGCAGCCAAAGAAGCCACTTCATTGGCTGCACGGATTGAGCCCCCTTCCCCTCTCCACTCAACACTAGAGGCAGATAGAGCGGCGGCGGCGGCCGCCATTTTGCTGGAGCCCGCTGCTCCAAAAAAAAAACAAAAAAACAACATTCCCGATTTTCCTTATGGAAAATCCCGATTCGGGACACTCTCCAATCGGTACGAGGGTCCCAAAATCGGGATTGTCCCGGGAAAATGGGGACTGTTAGCAACTATGGATTGGTAAGCTGCAATATAATACATTTTTGGTTTTGTGTTTAACCACTTGCTTACCGGGCACTTAAACCCCCCTCCTGCCCAGACCAATTTGCAGCTTTCAGCGCTGACGCTGACTTTGAATGACAATTGCGCGGTCATACAACACTGTAAACAAATGACATTTTTATCATTTTTTTCACACAAATAGAGCTTTCTTTTGGTGGTATTTAATCACAGCTGGGATTTTTATTTTTTGCTAAACAAGCAAAAAAGATGGAAAATGTTGAAAAAAAAAAAAATCATGTTTCATAGTTTGTTATAAAATTTTGCAAACAGGTAATTTTTCTCCTTCATTGATGTACGCTGATGAGGTGGCACTGGTGGGCACTGGTGGCACTGGTGGTAGGCTGCACTGATGGGCACTGATAGGCACAGTTAAGGCGGCACTGATGGGGACAGATAAGGCGGCACTGATGGGTAGCACTGATAGGTACCACTGATAGATGGCATTGATAGGCACTGATAGGTGGCACTGATGGGTGGCACTGATGGGCAGTGGTAGGTGACACTGATGTGCAGAACTCTTGATGAGGCACTGATTGTGGGCACTGATGGGTGGCGCTGGTGGGCACTGGTAGGCGGCACTGTTGTGTACTGTTGTTGGCACTGGCAGGTGGCACAGGTGGGCACTGAGGAGCTGGCGGCAGCTCTCTGTGATCGGGACCGATGTCCCTCTCACAGCCGCCAGTGATCGGCTAGCCGATTACCGGCTCTGTTTACATCACATGATCAGCTGTCATTGGCTGACAGCTGATCATATGGTAAGGGGTCGAGATGGACCCTTACTCCGATCTGTGATCCAACGAGTCTCATAGACTCGCTGATCACAGATCACGCCGCACGCGCCCTGCAGGAGGCACGCAGGTCGCTCGGGCACGGGAGGATGTCAATAGACGTCCTCCCGGCAAAGCAGGTCCGCACTGTAGCCGTCATTCGGTTATAGCACAGATCTGAACAGGTTAATACTGTATTAAATGTGGTGGCTGCATTAGTTTTATTTATTTATTTATTTTTTTAGGATTTGTTTTCCTTTTTTGGTCCAGCCAGTAACACGCTTCCTCTTTTAGGGTACCTCCAATCTGGAAGGAGGAGCAACGGAGACATCTTTGGACAGGAGCATTGTCAGTCCTGGGGGAGAGGAGTGTTAGATGCAGTAGCAGATTTAGATGCACTAACAAATTGAAGCCAAACTCCACTAACACTTTATAAGCAGTTACCGCAGCGGTTTATTTTTCCTTTCGGGATAAAGGTTTTACATAAATGAATAAACGCTGATCATTGTAAGCACCCCTGTCAGTAATATAAGGTTTGCCTCAACCCTCTAACTGCCACTTTTCCTGGACAGCTTGGTCTGTTAAAGAAAGTTGATGATTTATTGGCTGTTCTCACTCTTGCTCCTGTACGGCCAGGAAGGGTTTCCTTTGTGTGTTATGGCAGGATCCTTCCAGCACCTGAGCCCCGACCTAAGGTAACCCTCCCCCCAGACTAGTGGGCACCCTAGAGGGCCGCAGACAGCCTCCTCAGCACTCCATCTCCATCTTCCACCTGACTGCCCCTGCTGGCATGACTCTTACCTATTTATGAGGTGACCTGCCCCTTACCAGCCCTTTTTGGGGATTGGCTGAGGCCCTCATAAACATGCCAAGCAGCTCCTCCTAACCTCCACCCACTATGTCTAGAACATTTTCCAATGTCCCAGAAAACAAGGGGAGGCACCAGAGAGGCTGCTAGGATGAGCCACTGAACCCTGACCCTGAGAAATTTGCCTAAACTAACACCTAGAACAACTAAAGGGTGCTACACAAGGTATAAGTAGCCAGACTATCAGTTAACATAGTATATACAGTATCTCACAAAAGTGAGTACACCCCTCTCATTATTGTAAATATTTTATTATATCTTTTCATGTGACAACACTGAAGAAATGACACTTTGCTAAAGTATGTAAAGTACTGAGTAGGGATGAGCTTGATGTTCGGGTCGAACATAAGTTCGACTTCAACATCAGGTGTTCGCCTGTTCGCCGAAGAGTGAACATTATGGGGCGTTTTGGCAAATTTGAGCGCCTTGGAATGCCCCATAATGCACTGCGAGATCGCAGTGCATTGCTGTATGACCAAAGCATGCACCTGACCTGTATGCTTTGGCCAATCACAGTGCCCTCTGCTAAGAGAGCCATAATTGGCCAAAGGCAGAGTGCCTTCGGCTAATCATGGCTCAGGGGGAACAAGTCCACGCCCCACACTATATAAGGCTGCCTACACGGCAGCTGTGTGTAGTGTTCTTGGTGTGGACAGAGAGATAGCTTGATTTAGATTAAGCAGGCAGGTTATTCAGTTAGTGCAGTGTATTTGATATATATAGATATATCTATATCTATAGATATATCTATATCTATAGATATAGATATATCTATAGATATATATATATATATATATATATATATATATATATATATATATATATATATACAGTCAGTCTAATATATGCATATATATATATATATATATATATATATATATATATATATATATATATATATACACAGTCAGGTCCATAAATATTGAGACATCGACACAATTCTAATCTTTTTGGCTCTATACACCACCACAATGGATTTGAAATGAAACAAGCAATATGTGCTTTAACTTCAGACTTTCAGCTTTAATTTGCGGGTATTTACATCCAAATCGGGTGAACGGTGTAGGAATTACAACAGTTTGTATATGTGCCTCCCACTTTTTAAGGGACCAAAAGTAATGGGGCAAATGGCTGCTCAGCAGTTCCATGGCTAGGTGTGTGTTATTCCCTCATTATCCCATTTACAAGGAGCAGATAAAAGGTCCAGAGTTCATTTCAAGTGTGCTATTTGCGTTTGGAATCTGTTGCTGTCAAAGAAAGCCATCATTAGGCTGAAAAAACAAAACAAACCCATCAGAGAGATAGCAAAAACATTAGGAAAAACATTAGAAAGAATGCACCAGAGAGCTCAGCAACACCAAAAGACCCGGAAGACCATGGAAAACAACTGTGGTGGATGACCGAACAATTCTTTCCCTGGTGAAGAAAACACCCTTCACAACAGTTGGCCAGATCAAGAACACTCTCCAGGAGGTAGGTGTATGTGTGTCAAAGTCAACAATCAAGAGAAGACTTCACCAGAGTGAATACAGAGGGTTCACCACAAGATGTAAACCATTGGTGAGCCTCAAAAACAGGAAGGCCAGATTAGAGTTTGCCAAACAACATCTAAAAAAGCCTTCACAGTTCTGGAACAACATCCTATGGACAGATGAGACCAAGATCAACTTGTACCAGAGTGATGGGAAGAGAAGAGTATGGAGAAGGAATGGAACTGCTCATGATCCAAAGCATACCACCTCATCAGTGAAGCATGGTGGTGGTAGTGTCATGGCGTGGGCATGTATGGCTGTCCATGGAACTGGTTCTCTTGTATTTATTGATGATGTGACTGCTGACAAAAGCAGCAGGATGAATTCTGAAGTGTTTCGGGCAATATTAGCTGCCCATATTGAGCAAAATCCTTCAGAACTCATTGGACGGCGCTTCACAGTGCAGATGGACAATGACCCGAAGCATACTGAGAAAGCAACCAAAGAGTTTTTTAAGGGAAAGAAGTGGAATGTTATGCAATGGCCAAGTCAATCACCTGACCTGAATCCGATTGAGCATGCATTTCACTTGCTGAAGACAAAACTGAAGGGAAAATGCCCCAAGAACAAGCAGGAACTGAAGACAGTTGCAGTAGAGGCCTGGCAGAACATCACCAGGGATGAAAACCAGCGTCTGGTGATGTCTATGCGTTCCAGACTTCAGGCTGTAATTAACTGCAAAGGATTTGCAAACAAGTATTAAAAAGTGAAAGTTTGATGGATGTTTGTTAATCTGTCCCATTACTTTTGGTCCCTTAAAAAGCGGGAGGCACATATACAAACTGTTGTAATTCCTACACCGGTCACCTGATTTGGATGTAAATTACCTCAAATTAAAGCTGAAAGTCTGCAGTTAAAGCACATCTTGTTTGTTTCATTTTTAAATCCATTGTGGTGGTGTATAGAGCCAAAAAGATTAGAATTGTGTCAATGTCCCAATATTTATGGACCTGACTGTATATCAGTGCCGCCTATCAGTGCTCATCAGTGCCACATAACAGTGCCGCCTATCAGTGCCCATAAGTGCGGCATAATAGTGCCTCCTCGTCAGTGCCACCTAATCAGTGCCCATAAGTACCGCCTCATCAGTGCCCATAAGTACCACCTCATCAATGCCCACCAGTTCAGCCTATCAGTGCCCATCATTCCCGCCTCATCAGTGCACATCAGTGAAGGCAAAAAATTACTTAGTTACACTTTGTTTCATTTCAAATCCATAGTGGTGGTGTATAGAGCCAAAAAGATTAGAATTGTGGCCATGCTCAGTGGAAGAGAATATTAGAACTAGGCCCAGAGACATCGATTTCTCCCTCACAAAAAGCCTCACACCTGTTACTATTGCATAGAGCTTATTACACCCCCAAGAAATTATATATGTTTGGACGTAGGCCTGACAATGAGTGCCCTAGATGTTGCGATACAGGGGACCTAATACATATGACGTGGAGATGTCCAAAATTGGCTAGATATTGGCATGAGATCCTAGAAATAATTAACACCACGTTTAGAGTCAAATTAGAGCTCAAACCTAAAATATGTATTCTGGGTTACATAAGCAAAGAACTAGGCGATAGGAGTACGGTAATAGCTGTTGCAAGGTGCTTGTATCAAGCGAGAAAATTGATTGCTCAATCTTGGCAGTGAAGAACACCTCCGACCCCAGAAGACTGGGTCAGCACCATCAACTCTTTGGTGTGGAAAGAAAAAACATTCTTCACCAGGTCGGGTAACTATAACAAATTTATAAAGTTATGCAATCCATGGGTACTAGCGATGGTGGGCTCCTCGTCAGTGCTACACTAGTGCCTATGAGTAACTGCTGTCCTAATTAGGAGAGGTGACACAGAATAAATAATCCCCAGTAGAAACACCTAGAGGGTGCAATGAGAAGGGTTGTATGTTAGGAACTAGGTGGGTAAAAGTTTTGGCTCCTCGAAGGGAGGGGGGTGGGGTTTAAAATCCAGAAAAGGGGTATTCTTGCTAATTGTAACTATAGTATGGTTATATTGCAAATGTTATGTCTTTTTTATATTTTGTACTGCTGCAAATAATTTAAATAAAAAGATTTAAGATAAAAAAAGAATTGTGTCGATGTCCCAATATTATATTATATTATATTATTGTCCTAATATTATATATATATATATATATATATATATATATATATATATATATATATATATATATATATATATACTCTGCATTTAGCATAGACTATATATTCAGTGTTTACTCTAGATTCAGTCAGTGCAGCCAGTGTATTAATATTAAAATATAAATATATATATATATACAGTGGGGACGGAAAGTATTCAGACCCCCTTAAATTTTTCACTCTTTGTTATATTGCAGCCATTTGCTAAAATCATTTAAGTTCATTTTTTTTCCTCATTAATGTACACACAGCACCCCATATTAACAGAGAAACACAGAATTGTTGACATTTTTGCAGATTTATTAAAAAAGAAAAACTGAAATATCACATGGTCCTAAGTATTCAGACCCTTTGCTCAGTATTTAGTAGAAGCACCCTTTTGATCTAATACAGCCATGAGTCTTTTTGGGAAAGATGCAACAAGTTTTTCACACCTGGATTTGGGGATCCTCTGCCATTCCTCCTTGCAGATCCTCTCCAGTTCTGTCAGGTTGGATGGTAAACGTTGGTGGACAGCCATTTTTAGGTCTTTCCAGAGATGCTCAATTGGGTTTAAGTCAGGGCTCTGGCTGGGCTATTCAAGAACAGTCACAGATTTGTTGTGAAGCCACTCCTTTGTTATTTTAGCTGTGTGCTTAGGGTCATTGTCTTGTTGGAAGGTAAACCTTCGGCCCAGTCTGAGGTCCTGAGCACTCTGGAGAAGGTTTTCGTCCAGGATATCCCTGTACTTGGCCGCATTCATCTTTCCTTCGATTGCAACCAGCCGTCCTGTCCCTGCAGCTGAAAAACACCCCCACAGCATGATGCTGCCACCACCATGCTTCACTGTTGGGACTGTATTGGACAGGTGATGAGCAGTGCCTGGTTTTCTCCACACATACCGCTTAGAATTAAGGCCAAAAAGTTCTACCTTGGGCTCATCAGACCAAAGAATCTTATTTCTCACCATCTTGGAGTCCTTCAGGTGTTTTTTTAGGAAACTCCATGCGGGCTTTCATGCATCTTGCACTGAGGAGAGGCTTCCGTCGGGCTACTCTGCCATAAAGCCCCAACTGGTGGAGGGCTGCAGTGATGGTTGACTTTCTACAACTTTCTCCCATCTCCCGACTGCATCTCTGGAGCTCAGCCACAGTGATCTTTGGATTTTTCTTTACCTCTCTCACCAAGGCTCTTCTCCCCGATAGCTCAGTTATGGAGGACACTGTGCTCTTAGGAACCTTAAGTGCAGCAGAAATGTTTTTGTAACCTTGGCCAGATCTGTGCCTTGCCATAATTCTGTCTCTGAGCTCTTCAGGCAGTTCCTTTGACCTCATGATTCTCATTTGCTCTGACATGCACTGTGAGCTGTAAGGTCTTATATAGACAGGTGTGTGGCTGTCCTAATCAAGTCCAATCAGTATAATCAAACACAGCTGGACTCAAATGAAGGTGTAGAACCATCTCAAGGATGATCAGAAGAAACTGACAACACCTGAGTTAAATATATGAGTGTCACAGCAAAGGGTCTGAATACTTAGGACCATGTGATATTTCACTTTTTCTTTTTTAATAAATCTGCAAAAATGTCAACAATTCTGTGTTTTTCTGTCAAGATGGGGTGCTGTGTGCACACTAATGAGGAAAAAAAAATAACTGAAATTATTTTAGCAAATGGCTGCAATATAACAAAGAGTGAAAAATTTAAGGGGGTCTGAATACTTTCCGTCCCCACTGTATGTATATATATATATATATATATATATATATATATACACGCACACAGCATTTTTGCCTACTAATGTAATACAATGTAATTTATGAGCAGTATTATAATTTAGTATGTGGCACCATCTAGTGGACAAATCATGGAATGGACTGTATTTTATTTTCCTTATTCAAGAATGTGAGGAATGGTACAGGAAGTGACTGTTTATTTACTTTTTAAAATAACCTACCTACCCAGAATGCTGAGTGATTTTTACCCAGCAACACTCAGTACTGAAATGCATGCTGGTTAGGCTATAAAAAAGTTTTGTGCGGCCATCTTAGGGCTCTTCTGGATGCGTGGCCTGCCTGTGAGGACCTGTGCGGAAGTGTTCCACAGAGCGCAGCCTACACCTACTGCGGAGCGGCACAATCAGCGACTCACCAGTGCACGAGTGAGCTGTAGAGACGCTGGGACAGAACTAAGAAGGATCCAGATACGACTGTCAGAGCCATCAGAGGGTCCCGGTTCATCTTGCAGAGCGGAGCGGTGTAATGGCGCCGGCGGGAAGCAAGACCCAGTGCACCGGAGTGGAGCTGTCCTGCTACACAGACCTAGTTGGGTGAGAGGGCTGCTGCCCAAAGTTTTCCTAATGCAATTCTACACACCTGATTCTGTAACACAGTGTGCTGGGACCTGTAGTTCCACACAAGGGGTCTTAAAGAATTAAAGACTGAGTTTCTAACAGGCCTCGAGCCTACCCTTTCCTATACTTCTAGCACTGTGTTACATGAAGTTAATTGCATCAGAGACAGTTGCAGGTTACTATGCTACCAGGATAATTTTCAACATATACTTTATCTAACCCTGGTTTATTTAACCATTGGATTACAATTCATAAATAGCTAGCAGAAGACAGAAGACAAAGAAAAGACTGCCTATTTCATTGCAAGGCCTTGCATCCTATTTCTGGTTAATAGAGAGTTTGCACTCTAAAGCAGGGGGAGCTCCCTAGGTATTGCTTTTGTGCTTTATTTAATACCGTTGTCTTGTAGTTACAGGGGCGCACTGGAAGTGGGAAGGTGCCCAGAATTATGGTATTTCCCATTTTGGCATTAGTCCCACTTGGAGACGCACTTTCAGAGACCATTTAATATAACTTTATGTGTACCAATTATTGTGTGTACTTATTGGGCTGTTGCACTATGTTTGTGTGACAGACCAAATATTGTAATACTACTTTTATACTGATTTCAGTAAAAGTTACATTCCTGGTTAAGTACAACTTGTGTGGAGTGTTGCTCCTTTTTCTAGCAGGTGGAACATCGGATACCCAGGTAATAACAAAGGTATACTGTTATTATATTGTACATTGTGGGGTTATCCTTCATTATTAGCTTCACACTAACTCTGCACCACAGCTGTGTCAAGGGGATTGAGTCAAGTTATTGGGGGTGTTAAAGCAGAGTACAGGCCCAATCAAATATATATATATATATATATATATATATATATATATATATATACTCTGCATCCAGTGTAACTTATATCTACAGTGCATTGCATGGTGTACTGTTTCTAATACACTTCAGGTAGTGTACACAGTATCTAATACAGTGTGTACAGTGTCTACTACACTTCTGGTGGTGTACACAGTATAAAATACAGTGCAGCCGCTGTACAATTTCTAATAAAGTGCAGGCAGTGTACACAGTATCTAATACAGTGTGTAAAGTTTCTACTACACTTTTGGTGGTGAACACAGTACACAATACAGTGCAGCTGTAGTACAGTTGCTAATGCAGTGCAGGCGGTGTACACAGTATCTAATACAAAGTGTACAGTTTCTACTACACTTCTGGTGATGTACACAGTACACAATACAGTGCAGCCATAGTAGAGTTGCTAATACAGTGAAGGTGGCGTACACAGTATCTAATACAGTGTGTACAGTGTCTACTACACTTCTGGTAGTGTACACAGTATAAAATACAGTGCAGCCGTAGTACATTTGCTAATACAGTGCAGGCAGTGTACAAAGTATCTAATACAGTGTGTACAGTTTCTACTACACTTCTGGTGGTGTACACAATATCTAATACAGTGTGTACAGTTTTTTACTACGCTTCTGGTGGTGTACACAATATCTAATACTGTGTGTACAGTGTCTACTACACTTCTGGTGGTGTACACAGTACACAATACAGTGCGGCTGTAGTACAGTTGCTAATACAATGCAGGCGGTGTACACAGTATCTAATACAGTGTGTACAGTTTCTACTACACTTCTGGTGGTGTACACAGTACACACACTAGTGCAACCGTAGTACAGTTGCTAATACAGTGCGGGCGGTGTACACAGTATCTAATACAGTGTAGTGTGGTGTTGCAAAACAAAATATACATCATGTCCGGAAGGCCACCAAGGAGAGGCAGACGCTCACAGGCCACTAAAAGAGGGCAAGCAGCCTTGTCTACATTCAACAGTGTTGGTCTTGGACATGGTGCATCCTCTGCAGGTGGCCGTGGGGCACGCTTGTCCTTTTTTTCTGCTGCTGGCTGTGTTATTGAGCCAGAACATGCAGAAGAGTTGGTGGGGTGGATAACAAAGCCATCCTCATCCTCCTCATCCTCTGTCACCCAGGCTCAGAGTAGTTTGCCTTCCAATGCAGCTGCCAAAGTGGCCTATTCTACCAGCTCCTTGTCCACAGTCACTTCTTCCATAGCCCCACCATCATGCACAGAGAAATCCCCAGAATTATTCGACCACAGTGTTGGTTACACCCCTAAGTCAAAATGTACAAATTGGGCCCAAAGTGTCAATATTTTGTGTGGCCACCATTATTTTCCAGCACTGCCTTAACGCTCTTGGGCATGGAGTTCACCAGAGCTTCACAGGTTGCCACTGGAGTCCTCTTTCATGATGACATCACGGATCTGGTGGATGTTAGAGACATTGCGCTCCTCCACCTTCCGTTTGAGGATGCCCCACAGATGCTCAATAGGGTTTAGGTCTGGAGACATGCTTGGCCAGTCCATCACCTTTACCCTCAGCTTCTTTAGCAAGGCAGTGGTCATCTAGGAGGTATGTTTGGGGTCATTATCATTTTGGAATACTGCCCTGCGGCCCAGTCTCCGAAGGGAGCGGATCATGCTCTGCTTCAGTATGTCACAGTACATCTTGGCGTTAATGGTTTCCTCATTGAACTGTAGCTCCCCAGTGCCGGCAGCACTCATAAGTTTATATTGCTCTCGTCAGACAACAGGACATGGTTCCAGTAATCCATGTCCTTAGTCTGCTTGTCTTCAGCAAACTGTTTGCGGCCTTCTTGTACATCATCTTTAGAAGTGGCTTCCTTTTGGGATGACAGACCAATTTGATGCAGTGTGCAGTGTATGGTCTGAACACTGACAGGCTGACCCCTACCCCTTTAACCTCTGCAGCAATGCTGGCAGCACTTAAACATCTATTTCCCAAAGACAACCTCTGGATATAACGCTGAACATGCGCACTCAACTTCTTTGGTCGACCATGGCGAAGCCTGTTCTGGGTGGAACCTGTCCTGTTAAACCGATGTATTGTCTTGGCCACTGGGCTGCAGCTCAGTTTTAGGGCCTTTGCAATCTTCTTATAGCCTAGGCTATCTTTATGTAGAGGAACAATTCTTTTTTTCAGATCCTCAGAGAGTTCTTTGCCATGAGGTGCCATGTTGAACTTCCAGTGACCAGTATGAGAGAGTGAGAATGATAACACCAAATTTAACACACCTGCTCCCTATTCACACCTGAGACCTAGTAATATTAACAAGTCACATGAAACCGGGGAGGGAAAACGGCTAATTGGGTCCAATTTTGGCGGTTTCATTTAGGGGTGTACTCACTTTTGCTGCCTGTGGTATAGACATTAATGGCTGTGTGTTGAGTTATTTTGAGGGGACACCAAATTTACACTGTTATACAAGCTGTACATTCACTATTTATTCAGTCACATGAAAAGATATAATAAGATATTTACAAAAATGTGAGGGATGTACTCACTTTTGTGAGATACTGTATATGGATTAATAATCTGAAGCCAGTGATGCTATCAGTGAGCAGTCTTTCTCTTCTGCCAGCATTTTTTACAGGCGTTTAGCCTTTTTTTCTGCCAGAAAACTCCTTTGAAAAACGCAAACCAGAAGGTTTTTTTTCTGCCTCTAAATGCTGAACTTAAAATTTGCCTCTAAACGTCCTAATGTGCATGGACACATAGGATAACATAGAGCTGCTTGTACAGGCAAAACACAAAACGCCTGTAGAAGCTGCGTTTTTTTTTAAGCCTAGTGCATGGACCCAAAATTGGACGGACTAATGAAAGATGATATAATAGGCTGCTTTGAGTTGTACTGGAAATCACTAAAAAGAGGGCACTATTATTATTATGAAAGTCTACTTTGTTTGCCGTAGCCAGGGTTCCCCAAACTTTCTAAACAAAGGAAAAAATGCTCCAGCATCAGTTGGAGTAAACAATGCCTCAGGCTTGGTGTTTAGTGGGAGTAAAAAATTACATAGCACCTGTGGTCAGTAGGAGGAGGAATAGTGCCCCATCCTTGGTGTCAGTAAGGGGAATAATGTTCCATGGTTGGTATTAGTGGGAGAAATACTTCCTAATTATTGGTGTAAGTGGGAAGAATAGCACCCCATCATTGGTGTCAGTGGAAAGAATAGTGCTCCAGTATTAGTGTCAGTGGGGGGAATAGTGTCCCATTGTTGGTATCAGTGGGAGGAATAATGCCCCATACTTAGTGTCAGTGGGAGGAATAGTGTCCCATCATTGGTGTGAGTGGGATGAAGAGTGCCCCATCACTGGTGTCAGTGGGAGGAATAGTGGGTCATCCTTAGCATCAGTGAGAGGAATAGTGCCCCATCATTGGTGTGAGTGGGATGAATAGTGCCCCATTATTGGGTGTCAGTGGAAGAAATAGTGTCCCATCTTTGGTATTAGTGGGAGAAATAGTGCTCCATCATTGGGGCGAGTGGAGGGAATAGTGCCCCATAATTTGGTGTCAGTGGGAGGAATAGTGCCCCATTGTTGGTATTAGTGGGAGGAATAGTGCCCCATCATTGGTGTGAGTGGGATGAATAGTGCCCCATCATTGGTATTAGTGGAAAGAATAGTGCTCCATCATTGGTGTGAGTGGGATGAATAGTGCCCCATTGCTGGTATCAGTGGGAGAATTACTGGTGTCAATGGGAGGAATTATACCTCATCGTTGGTGTCAATGGGAGAAAAGGTACCTCGTTTGTGTGGGAGGAATAATGCCCCATGGGTCAAATAAAGGCAATCAAAGGGCTGCAGTTAGGAGACCACTGCTTAGCTCCTCTCCTTTGCTTCCCTCCTCCCATTGATCTGTTTAGCCAGGACCAGGGAAAGAAACCCTGTGTCAGCTCTAAATTGTTTTGTCCAAGCTTATATACAGGACTATGGGTTCATTCCCTGGGCCCATGTGACAGTGCTGGGCCAGCCATGAGGCATTAGTACTGTCAGAGGAGAAAAGGGAATGGAGTCACATGCTCATGCATACCTGGAATGGGTGGGCAATGCACTTTGTTATGGGCAGCTAAATGGAGTAGCAGGGCAGTGAAGGAAAGGGAAGTATGTTCTGCTGGGGAGGGTGAGAGCTACTTTGTGGACAGTGAGAACAACCTTCTACACACAAGTGTGGTGTTCAGACCCCGATGCTTCTCACCCATCCAGTGCCCTCTAAGGACTGGGGATGCTCCAATATGCATAGTACTACAAAAGCAAAAAAGAGAGGACCAGCCTAGCGCATTATCTTAGTAAACCATTTATTGATAAAAACATAATGAATGTAAACTCACAAATAACTGTGAATCACAAGCGCATCAAAATCATTAAAGACAATATAGCTCAATCCACTGCTCCTTGGATTGGAAAGATGCCATCTGGATCTTTTCCGCTTACATGTTTTGAGGGGTATCCCCTCTTCATCAGGGCCAAAAACTCGCAGTACAGTGGATCAAGCAATATTGGGTACAATTCCTTAAAGGTTATCGCATGCATTATGACGGCCATCTGACCACATAACGCATGTGATAATGCAAATGTAAACTCACTATTGCCCGTATGCTGTATTTAGCGCAAACACCAAAAACGCTTGTTAAATACCGCATAAAAAGGCATCAAAATAAATTCACAGAAGAAAATAAATTTAAAAATGCATACGGTAATTAAGTACTGGTCCAAGCTTGAGATAACTATGGCAATGGTCAGACCAACCCCCCCCCCCCCAGTGATTGGTTTAGCAGGTGTCAGCTAGATTTTAGTCAGAAGTTGTCTCTGGAGGCTGGCAGACGGCATAGCAAAGAGGATTGAGCCCTTTGAATCCAGTCTTCTGTCATTTAAAGTAATGCAGAAGAAGAGGAGGAGGAGAGCTCAAGGGATCCTTTTTAACCACTTCAGCCCCGGAAGATTTTACCCCCTTCCTGACCAGAGCACTTTTTGCGATTCGGCACTGCGTCGCTTTAACTGACAATTGCGCGGACGTGCGACGTTGTACCCAAACGAAATTGACGTCCTTTTTTTCCCACAAATAGAGCTTTCTTTTGGTCTTATTTGGTCGCCTCTGTGGTTTTTATTTTTTGCGCTATAAATAAAAAAAGAGCAACAATTTTGAAAAAAAAACGCATTATTTTTTACTTTTTGCTATAATAAATATCCCCCCAAAAATATATAAAAAAACAAATTTCTTTCTCAGTTTAGGTCGATACGTATTCTTCTACATATTTTTGATAAAAAAAAATTGCAATAAGCGTATATTGATTGGTTTGCACAAAAGTTATAGCGTCTACAAAATAGAGGGTAGATTTATGGTATTTTTATTATTCATTTTTTTTTTATTACTAATGGCGGCGATCTGCGATTTTTATCATGACTGCGACATGGCGGACACATCGGACACTTTTGACACATTTTTGGGACCATTGGCATTAATACAGCGATGCTAGAAAATTGCATTGATTACTGTAAAAATGTCACTGGCAGTGAAGGGGTTAACACTGGGGGGCAATCGAGGGGTTAACTGTGTTCCCTGGGAGGTGATTCTTTGTATATTCTCTTTTTATTGGTATATTCAGGTTAAAAAGCCTTGTTAATTATTACATTTTTACAAAGGTTGGTGTCTCCGCCTTACATTTTCAATACATTAACCTATATTAGACATACCATATGTTCTGAACTACTGTAAGTACAAGATACTTACAGCAGGTAAGAAAAGGATCATATAGTGTTTTATGACAAACATGACAGTCTATTTTCTGTAGACAAACATCATCCGAAAAAAATATAATAAAAACAAATTCATGCATACATTTTATGCATTGATAAAATATCTGTTGAATTATCTAGTTTTTAGCCCTCATGCACACAGGCTGTTAAAAAAACGTTATGAAAACGCCAGTATCTTTGCAGTGAATTTTTTAAACTTTTTTCAGCTTTTTTCAGCGTTTTTGCAATAGCGTTTTTTAGCGTTTTTGAGCGTTTTTTCGCGTTAGCGTTTTGAGCGTTTTTGAGCGTTTTTGAGCGTTTTTCAGTGTTAGAACGTTTTTACAGCTGAAAAACGTCTTTCAGAACGCACTGGTCCTGGGTTTTTTTTACAGCTTAAAAACGCTTATGCCACTTGCAGCTCAAAAACGCCTAGGTGGGCATGAAGCCATAGACTAACATAGACAGGCCTTTTTAAGCTGCAAAAAAAGCTCAAAAAAGCAGCTGTAAAAACGTCCATGTGCATGAGGACTTATAGCTTTCATTTGTATAATAAATGACGTATGTTTCTCAGTAGAGTAATGTGATAGAATATTTTTTTTATTGTAAAACATAACAATCTTTAATAACTAGTAAGTTCAAAAATTAATTTTTCTGCAAAATGTTTATGTTTTTGTATTTGTTAACATTAGATTTTGAAGTGTACCTGCTGCGTGATTTCCAGCTCAAAACAGTAAAGATTTTTTTTCACTTCTGCTATTTAAATGACTCATACAGGCAGGGATCATTATAAAAATATACTTTGAAATTGATTAAAACTTGATGTTCTTTCAGAATACAAATTTATAAAGTTATTGCAATTATAATAGAGCTTTTTTTTTTATTGAGTTGATTAAAATCAATGTTCTGTTATTTGAAGGAAGAAGAACAGAAAATAATGTTAAAGTTATAGAGTTTTCTCACATCCTCCAGAGATGTTATTACATATATGGATGCTTAATTTGTTTTTAAAGTATTTTATGAAGGCGATTGCAGAGGAATAAAAATACAAAGTATTGAAGGTTACACATTTGCAGGACCCAATGTGTTCTTTTGTCCAACGTAAGTAAGAAGAACATGGTATAGTATAATTCAAAATTAAATAAAAACAATTTTGATAGAGTCATTTTTGAGATTGGAGATGAGAAAAATCGATTTATGATGTGCCACAAATTGAGCACATTACGATAGAAAAGCTCCCGCTAACACTTTCCAGGTAAATTGACATTTGCCAGTCCTCTTCAATATATGAGTGAGGTTTTGACTGATCCATAGAAGACTGTACAGTCTGCGAGCCTTGATTGTCAACATTTATGTAGCTGAATTTACTAAAAGATCACACAATTTTAAAACAATCTGAAGAGACTGCTAAGACTTTGTGAGGTGCTGATCCAGAGTTTCCTGGTGTGATTGCCCTGCTGTGACCATCAAGTCTCACCATGTGACAGTAAAACTCACTAACCATTGCTCAAGAACTTTGCCAACATACACTAAGTTATCGAAAGTATTGGGACGCCTGTCTTTACACGCACATGAACTTTAATGGCATCCCAGTGTTAGTCTGCAGGGTTCAATATTGGGTTGGTCCACCCTTTGCAGCTCTAAGAGCCTCAACTCTTCTGGGAAGGCTGTGTCCACAAGGTTTAGGAGTGTGTCTATGGGAATGTTTGACCATTCTTCCAGAAGCGTATTTGTGAGGTCAGGTTGGACGAGAAGGCCTGGCTCGCAGTCTCCACTCCAATTCGTCCCAAAGGTGTTCTATCGGGTTGAGGTCAGGACTCTGTGCAGGCCAGTCAAGTTCCTCCACCCCAAACTCACTCATCCATGTTATTTTGGACCTTGCTTACTGTCCTGAGCCCCCCTGTAAGGCTGCTTTCACACTGATGTTCTACAGTTTACCCATACCACGGGGGGCAGCACAGTGTACCTGCGACTTTCCTGCGAGTTAACTGCATTGAGACATAGATTCTATTACATCCTGCCGGTGTGGTGCACTTTCTGAAAGCTCACCAAAGCTCCTGCATTCAGAAAGTGCACCAAACCCACACAGGATATAATAGAAGTCTATGGCTCAGTGCAACTAACCTGCAAGCAAGACGCAGGTGCACTGCGCTGCAGATCAGCATGAAAGCAGGCTAATAACCTTTGTTTATAGGTGCTAATATGCCCATTGCAAAATTGCAGTGTATCTGTTATTTAATACACTGACCTTTTCTTCTTCAAGCTTCTGCTGACATCACTCCCCAGGCTGCTAGAAAGGTCCCAGGTGAAGTGCACCTGGTATCACTCCACCTAGAACAGGAACCAGCGGTACAGAGGAAGCATCAGTTATGCAGCTCCTGCTTCCTCCGCAGATGCCTGCTTCCTCCCTGTCGATGACAGCTCCATGCACACAGATGCTCTGGAATGATGGGTTGGCAACCCGTTGATTGCAATCTGGGCTTGCCAACCAGAGCATTGGCATGCACTTCCCTAGTTTGAGGTCATTGGCCACATCCAGGTTGAGCACCCCTGCTAGAGAGATTGCAACTTCTAGTTTTCCAAATAAGTGTCAGATTTGGTTAAAATAGATCTTCACCCTGGAAAGGGACTTTAAGTCCCTGCCACAGTCACCCTCCTTTTTTTTCCGGGCTCATTCTTATTTCTTTTTTCAATTTTCTATGTTGCCTCTACCTCCATTCTCGCCTAGGCAAGAATGATGAATCCTATTCCTGCAGCCTCCTAGGATATCCCCTTCACATATCCCAGGAGGCTTTGGGAGCCGATTCACACAGCAGTGGATGGGTAGAGCTGGTGTGCATCACAGGAGGCCTGGTTGCCTGAATCCAAAAGAAGTAGCCAGGCTCCCAATGACTGAGTGCACCAAGATGGTGGCATGGGACCAATGCTGGGGCAAGGTCATCCAGTGCCTAGGGTGAAGATGACAAACTGCATCCCCTATGCTCAACTCCCTCCCTCGGGTGAAGGAGGGGATGGGACTAATGGTGAGGATATTTCACCTCACCACCTGTTGTAATCCTGAAAATGCTGGCCCACCATGCATGGCCTGCAATTTGCGGCATGGCCTCATTCCCTTAAAGGGTCGCATTTGATGGCCCAATGCAACATGCCATTTAATTTTTACAGCAGGCATGAAGCAAAGCATTGCGGCATGTATTCATCCCTGAGCATCTGCATCTCCTTGTTCAGATGGGTGGTTGGGGGAGGGGGGGGGGTAATAAAACATTGACTCAAATGCCTGGTTTTTACCACCCTACCTGCCTGTGTTGATGAACCCTAAGAGAGGAAGGAGTCTATGGGGCCCTTGAGGGTTCTGAGGAAGAGAGGGGAAGTCTAGGGCTGAGTGCCCCCCCCCCCCCGTATTCACTGTTTAATTATTCTCAGCGTGTCCCCTGCTAGGAATGGGGGCAACTTCTCTTTCTTCCTATCTCAGGTCATGTGATATGTCACATGATGAGGGGAGACAAGAAGAAGTGGGGGTCGGGACTAGAAGTGCCTAGTCTTGGGAAATGGGATTGGGTACTGATCCCATTTCCAAAAAAAATCCCTCCTCCCCAAAAAAAAAACGTAATTCAGGCCTGGGGAAGGGAGCAAACCCTCCATTTTTGAATGAAGTTCCCTTTAGATAAATATACAGATCATAACGCAATATTTTATCCAATAAGGATTTTATTATATCACACAGTTATGCCATGTTTCCTAAACATCCTATCTATTATGCCGTGTACACACGAGCGGAATTTCCGACAGAAGGAATCCGATGGGAGCTTTTCATCGTATATTCCGATCATGTGTATGCCCCATTTGACTTTTTCTGTCGAAAATTCAGACGGACTTAGAGAGAGAACATGTTCTATATTTTTCCGACGGAACAAATTACAAATTACGGAAAAAACACTCGTCTGTATGCTGTTCCGACGCACTAAAAACGACGCATGCTCTGAAGCAAGTACGAGACGGAAGCTGTTGGTTATTTAACTTCCGTTTTCTAGTCTAGTCCCGTCGTACGTGTTGTACATCACTGCATTCTGGACGGTCGGAATTTGGTGTGAACGTGTGTATGCAATACAGCTTGAGCAGAATTCGTCGGAACTCCGTCGGAAAAACCTTCAGAGTTTATTCCGACGGCAAAACTGGTCGTGTGTACAGGGTATAAGTAATCAAGTACCAAAATTAGGAGTGTGTATGCTCCAATTTAGAAATAGTGAACCTTTTGGTCTTGAATAAATTAATCAATATTTTGAATGATATTAGACACCTTGGGAAAACTGAAACAGGCAACCCATATTAAGGGATTCCAAAGGAGACAGAATAAAATAAAATAAAATGTAAAATATATATAAAAAATACCAACCTGGATTACATGGTCCCTTTCCACAAAGTCTAGAACAATTATTATTCTTTGAATCAGGTCTATGTGAAATATATGATTAAAAATATTGAATATTTAAATATATTTCCTTTTCTAAAATATTAAATATATTTTATATATGCTAAAAAAAATATAGAAATAAAATAAAATATTCAGTTTTCTACAGGAAAAATTGAATAGTTGTTTATCAACAGGTTTTGCAATGCCTTAGAACTTCTTATTATTTGCAGATATTTTCTGTCACTTGTTCCGGAATGTCAACCCTTACAGTGCCAGGTGTTTACAATTAATTTTTAAATTAGGTACATTTTTTGCCATCATTACAAATGTAGAGTATGTGGGCAGTTAAAGGGTTGGGTGGTCATAAACCAAGACCCGGATTTTTTAACAAAGCTTATTTAAAATAATCTGTAGTACACATCCATGGTATTTACTTTAGCCCGGTCAGTCTCTTTTTAGTGATCGGTGAGTAGTATGTAAAACACAGTATCTAGTTTCCTGTGGACAAGGAGGCCGGTTTGACACTCTATGCAGCACTCTTTGCAGGATATTTGTACTGTAGACACAGCCTGCTTGTGTCTGTCATTTTTCTATTCCCTAGCCCCTCCAGCTTGTTTTGTTTGCTGACTTGGAAGTTGCTGGTTGCCTCCTCTCTTTTTCCCAACAAGGACTTCTACCCCCCTTAGTCCTCCCCATGTACTTCGAGCATGGAGACTCTGCCTAATCTCCTAGATTCTTTATATAGGAAATTAAGGTAATCGTCACAGTGGCAAGCTGGCATTTATTTCTCGCAGCTGAGGTCTAGAGTTGCACTGCTTGGAGTAGTAGCATGCCTATGTGTGTGTGACTTGATCTGCCCTTGGGACAGAGAGCATCAGGGACTTGGCAGAGACGGGTTAAGCTGCATTGTGTCTGCTGGTTGTCTACTTGACCACAGAGTGCAGGAGAGATAGCTGGCATTGATACAGAGATGGCATCTGAAGGGTCTAGTGGTTTACAAGTTCTCCTCGCTACTTTGCAGGTAAGAAGTGTGTGACGTGACATGTTAATATAAGCATGACTTTTTCAGCTCTAACGTGTGTGCACATGATTGCAAGCTCTTGAGGTTCCAGTTCTTGCCTTGGTTCTGGGGACGTATTACTGATTATACATAGAGTGGCACACAGCTCACTGGTTAATCATTAACTTTGCAGTACTGTATATTACGACAAAGCATGGCATATTTCATTCATAGCTTTTACAACCCATCAACGATGCAATGAGGCATGGATTGTGGCTTGTAACCAGGAGATGTGGTCTTCAAAGACATATATTAATAGACTTGAAATTGGTCTGCACCCAAAATATTCAGTCTTTGTAAACATAAGTGCATGCTTCCTAGATTTACATGCGACCACCTGTTAGAATGTTCATTGTAGACTGAACCAGGAATTAACCCTCAATAGAGCTGAAATCCTTTGTATGTTGTAAGCGGCATCCCTACCCAAAATCATGGCATTTGGCTAAACAATAGAACTGAAGCATCATCAAACTTTAGATATATTCCCGCATCCTTCTTGAGAGAGAGGATTAATCATTTCCTGACCCCCATGAACAACCTAATAACGCTAATAATGATGATCATACAATAACCTTTTAAATGTAAAAACACCTACAATAACCTAATAATCCTAGTATTAGACATACATCTATGCTCATACAGTGAATATATATATATATATATATATATGTAATTTCCCATACAAAATTAACAGCCTATTTACCCTTATGCCCTGTACACACGGTCGGATTTTCCGATGGAAAAAGTGCGATTGGATTGTGTTGTTGGAAATTCCGGTCGTGTGTGGGCTCCATCGGACTTTTTCCATTGGAATTTCCAACACATAAAGTTTGAGAGCAGAATATAAAATTTTCCGACAACAAAATCCGATCGTTTAAATCCTGATCGTGTGTACACAAATCCGATGCACAAAGTGCCACGCATGCTCAGAATAAATTAAGAGACGAAAGCTATTGGCTACTGCCCCATTTATAGTCCCGACGTACGTGTTTTACGTCAACGCGTTCAGAACGATCGTATTTTCTGACAACTTTGTGCGACCGTGTGTATGCAAGACAAGTTTGGCCAAAAATCCGTCGGAAAAAATTTTGTTGTCGGAATGTCCGATCAATGTCTGACCGTGTGCACAGGGCATAAGGCTCGCGTCATGTAAACCTGCCCTTTTTCACAATTTTTTTGCATGTTTTCCTGCTACACACATTCAAATTCATTTATTCAAATGGCCTACTCTACCCACAAAAAATGTGCCAAAGAAGCTCCTATATCTTTTCCGGTGTTGGGCTTTGTGCATCTTTTAACTGTGCACTTTGACGAGTTTGTCACACATTTTGATGTGCACAAAAATTCACATCTGTTTGAGGTTCCACCCAAATTACTAAAACATAAGCTGTGTGTGGTTAAAAAAAAAATATATATATATATAAATAAATAAATAAATATATATATATATATATATATATATATGATACTTGTGTGGTGAACAGCACTCGAAGTCTTACAGGTGCATGCAATCAGGCCCTCCCACAGGCCACATATAAGAAAAAAGTCCAGGATTGCTGCACTCAAAATGTATTGAAAAATAAAAATAATATATACAAATATACAAGTATGAATGTGTATATATATATATATATATATATATATATATATATATATATATATATATATATATATATATATATGCATAAACATAGCAATAAATGTCTGTATATATACTATATATATATATATATATATATATATAGTATATATACACACACACATGTATATTATATATATATATATATATATATATATATATATATATATATATATATATATATAATTTTTTTTATGTTTTATTAATTTGGGTTAGTTTACAATAGTAGTAACAAATGTTCACTGTGCAAATTAAATAAAGTACATTTACCTAATTCACCCGCTCATGTAAAGGCAGTGCCATTGATTTACTAAGGCTCCACTGACATCTGAGCATTCCATGAACGTGCGCAAGAGCGTGCCTCCCGGAACGCATGAAACATGTGTGTTGTGCTCATGGTGCCATTCATTGTCAATGGCACCCAAAATAGATGAGCATTTTTGTGCATATCAATATGTGCGATAAACTTGTCAAAGTACACAGTTAAAAAACACGCAAAGTCCAACACCAAAAAATATATAGGAGTTTCTTTGGCACGTTTGTTGTGTGTAGAGCAGGCCATTTGAATGAATAAATTTGAATGTGCGAAGCACGAAAACGTGCAAAAAAGTGTGAAAACAGGCATGTTTACATGATGCGAGCCTAAAGGTAAATAGGCTGTTCAATTTTTTGAAGTCACACGTTGCTTTGTAATTTTCCCCAGTGCTAAATGAAAGTAGTGAAAAGTATACCCAATCACATGTGTGGAGAATTAAAAAAAAAAACTGTGTGTTTCCTTGCACATGATTGAATGATAGAAGTCACCAGAGCTTTCCCTTATTCACTAAGCCAGTGATCTCCAAAATGCGGCCCTTTGCTAGCCTTGGCCCTTGGGAAGGGCAGGACTTAGGGTGGTGGGGGCCCCTGGGCTTGAGTCACTTTCGGGCTCTACCTTCTATGCATTACTTTAAACCTTTAGTTTTCTTTTAAGCACGCCACTCTGATACCGTTTGTCCGCCATTACATCACTGTCTAATGCAGACAGGTTTTCTCAGCGGCAGTAAACGAGGCACTACGTAACTGCCAATAACCAATCAGCAAACCTCAAGATAAGAGTTTAACCTCCCTGGCGGTATGATTATTTCGGATTTTAGGTGCTGAAAACGGTACAATTATTTTGCATGGAAATTTGGCGTTTTATATTGTAGGTCTGTAAATCTTAACAATAACACACTTAAATCTGTCCAAACAAGAGTCTAGTAGATATCCCGGGTATGATAAAGTTTGAAACACAAAAACATAAATTATAATATAATAAATAAAAATAAATAATTAAAAAAAATAAAAATAAATAGTAATAAAATAAATTTCCCCACAATTCACTATCGCTCAATTCTGCAAGTGTTCTAATTTACTATCGCTGTTTTCTAGCTGGTCTAAAGCCACTTTTGATGTAAAGGGACACTTTTTGGTTGCTATGGACAATCTCCAGTTTCCAGGCCTAAAGAACAGTGTATATAATATAAAACTGCATGCAGGGCATGGGCCAAAGCACTGGGGACAAAAGGGATGTGAAATCATTTCATACAGTACTGTAATCTGTAAGATTACAGTACTGTATGTGTTATGATTTTGACTTCATTTTAAATTTGCCGCCAGGCTTGCCCCCGTGCGTCGCGACGCTCGCAGGGAACGGAGCCTGGCACGGAGAGGCTTCGGAGGAGGACGGAGCCCTCGGACACTGCGGGGAACATCGCAGGATCCCGGGGACAAGGTAAGTAAGGAGGCACCAGGATCCTGCGATGTAATCCCGAGTGTGGCTCGGGGTTACCGCTAATGGTCCTGAATTTTAACCCCGAGCCACACTCGGGAAAACCGCCAAGGAGGCTACGGAATTTTAAGGAAAAAAACAATTTAAGGAAAAAAAAACTTACATTTAAATGCTCATCAAAGCAGCCTTACACAGCGTCCATCTGCATGCTTGTCCAGTGTCATTTGCAGCCTTGCCCAGTAACATTGCAGCCTTACCAGTGTCATTTGCAGACTTGCAGCCTTATCAGTGTCATTTGCAGCCTTGCAGCCTTGTCAGTGTTATTTGCAGCCTCCATCTGCAGCCTTATCAGTGTCCATCTGCAGCCTTGTCAGTATCATTTGCAGCCTTGTCCAGGCTGCAGTTAAATTGCAGTGACTTGTCAGTGTCACTGCAGTATAAATATGGCGCCGCCGAGATACACAGAGCCGGTCCTGTGTATCTCGGCTCCTGCCGGCTTTTCTCGGCTCCTCTCGCAGTCGCGCCCAGTCCCGCCCTATGATGGACATAACACAGGTCCAATGGCGGGACTGGGCGTGACTGTGAGCGGAGCCGAGCGCCGCCGATATACATACATAGCCGAGTGTACTTGGCTAGCTCCGCTCACAGTCACGCCCAGTCCACATAGGGCGGGACTAGGCGTGTGACTGTGAGCGGAACTAGCCGAGTATACACTCGGCTGGGGCCCGCGGGGCCTCCTATTGGACGGGGCCCATGGGCTTGAGCCCAGTCAAGCCCAATGGTAAGTCCGGCCCTGCCCTTGGGGAACTATTCTTTCCACTGACATCAAGAGGGAGATTTTCTAAAACTGGAGCACTCAGAATCTGGTGCAGCTGTGCATGGTAGCCAATCAGCTTCTAACTTCAGCTTGTTCAATAAAGCTTTGGCAACAATACCTGGAAGATCATTGGTTTCTATGCAGAGCTGCACCAGATTTTGCACTCTCCAGTTTTAGTAAATCAACCCCCAAGTGTGGGCATATTTCCTGCCACTGACACCCATGATGGGGCTCTATTGCTCCAGCATGATATCAGTGCCGGGGCACTATTCCTTCTACTGATCAGAGGTGCTATGTAATTTCTTTACTCCCACTAACCACAGAGTCTGAGGGACAATCACATTCTATATTTTTTTTGTGAATCCACCCCACTGATTTAACACACCATGGCATGTGGAATCAATAACTACATTAATGGAACTCTAGTTTCAATATTTTTTTTTCATTTTTTATTTCCCTGTCTGTAGTGTTAACAAAATAATAAAGTTCTACTTACCCTCTCCACATTCCAGTGCTGTTCCCAGGTTCCTCCTCTGTCCATCCAGCATCAGCGGTCCTTTACAGCAGAATGAGAGTCATCCCATTCTGCCTATTTCCTGTGAACCCAGCCTGTCATTTACATGTCCCCATAGTGGGCACAGCATCTCACAAGCGGGGCCCATAGTACTTCAGGACAGGCATCATTACACGAGTGCCACTCAGTCCTGAAAGCATGTCCTTTGGGGGAAGGGGGATTCAAATGAAGCGAGCGGCAGATGCGGGGGTTAAATGCCTGGTCATACACATGAGTATATTGTAGGAGGCTCATTTGGCACCTTCCTGCCTGATATACTTTGACTGAAAAATCTGGGGCGGAAAATTGTTTGCCAAACAGCGACTGCACCCAATCAGATGCAGCCCCTGTTCAGGTATTCTGACAGTTGCTGGCATTGGCTGTCAGAATACCATAGCCAACACTGCGGATTTGTTCATCTATGCATAGCATGCATGGAGGAATCCCTTTGAAAAAGATCTATTCATGTATGGCCAGCTTTAAACTTTAAAGCGGACTTTTAAAATATGGACACTTACCTGTCCAGGGCGCCAGATATAGCATAGATATCCGCTATCTATGCCCAGAAGTGGAAGAAAATACCTGGATTATACAGGTATCTGCTCCCCCTTCCCCCCTGAAAGGTGTCAAAAGTGACTCTGGAAGGGGGGGAGGATTCCGAAAAGTGGAAGTTCCATTTTTGAGTGGAACTCCACTTTAAGATCAGATAACTAAACTGGTGGCAGAATTAAAGTGATCGTAAAGGTTTCTTTATTGTTTTTTAAAAATAACAAACATATCATACTTACCTGGTGTGTGCAATGGTTTTGCACAGAGAAGCCCGGGTCCTCCTATTCTAGGGACTTCCACCAACGCTTCTGGCTCCTCCTGCCTTCCGAGTACCCCCATTGCAAGCTGCTTGCTATCAGAGCATTTGTGCGGGCTCGTCCTGAGCCGCACTGTGTGCATCTATTGACGCACACAGTGCAACTCAGCCCCACCCCCTGCTCCCTCATCACTGAATTTGATTGACAGCAGCAGGAGCCAGTGAGGAGGCAGAGAGGGAGCAGCACTGTTGATCTTGGGCACAGTGCTGAATCGAGATTGGGCTCAGGTATGTATTTGAGGGGGGCATGGGGGGAGCTGCACATAAAAGATTTTTTACCTTAATGCAGAGAACGCATTAAGGTTAAAAATCTTTAGCGTTTACAACCACTTTAAGTACATTATTTTCCACATTGGCACTATAGCCCCGGTTTACTGTTATTGGCTTCACATTCCATCCCATCATTCATAAAAATGCCTTGTTTGAACTTCCAATGCCTGTGTGTACAAATCTTAAAGAATACTTGGTCACTATTAGTGCACTAGTAACAAAAACGATTGGGTATTGTCCGTGATACTTTTTTTGTTTGCACTAACATTCAAATTTTCAGGACAAGCTTTTGGGCTGGAACCTCCTTATTTTAAGGTCCAAACAGTACTGCTTGGACTTTAGAAGAAGGGGTAAACCCCAAAACCTTGACCTGAAAATGTGAATATTAGTGCAAATAGTAAAAAAAGTATCAGGGCCAATGTGATGAGTCCTTACTACTCCCATGATGATCCACCACATGTTCCACCTGGAATACTGTCCATCCTTTTCAGAGTTTGGGTTCTACAGGCTCACCAGGATTCTTCTCATCTTCCACATTCCCTCTTTCTCTTCCTCTCCCTTGTTTCTTGCCCTTATACCTGGGGCCCTTGAGATCTAGGCTATATTACACATATTGTATGATGGGTCTGTGTCTCTGCTTGGTTCCAACCCCATTGCTGTATTACCTAACAATAATTGGATACTATCGGTTTGGGGTAACCTCACCCATAACTGACTTTTCTTCTTTAACATTGTATCCGGAGATGCTCTGCTGGATTGCCTGAATTTTTTACTTCTGATTTTTGTTGATTGAGCTACTGTTCTTTTATTCTCTGTTGTCAAGCTCTTATGGCCTCTGTCAGTGCCAGGACAAGGTCACCTAGAGCCCAGGGCGATTATGCTTAACTGTGCCCCCCCCCCAAGATATATGAACATATGTGTCCGCAAATATCTGCCCTCTTGCTGAAAACACCCATCTCAGCACACATCTTTGCCCCCCCCATCCTCCAAATCCCCTCCCCCCCAAAAAAATGCACGCCTCTTAGCACAAATCAAATCCTCTACCCCTAAAATTCCCCATCCTAGTACACGTCTTTTCCCCCCATTTCAAATCTCCCCCTCCCAGCACAAATTGCCCCCAAATCCTCCCACCCTGCACAACTCTTCTTCCCCCTTCCCCCTCCCAACACAAATGCCCCTAAATCGCCACTCATAGCACCCCCCCTCCCAATTCCCCTCCATAAACAATACGTATCCCCTGCAGTCTCCCAAATTCCCCCTTCCAACACAAATTCCCTCCCTCTTATCTCCTTGTAGCGGCCCCCACAACTCACATGATACCACAGTGCCCTTCTACCCACCCCTTTATTAAAAATTAAAAAAACAGGGCCACTACCAAAAGCATACATCCACACGCTGCGGGATGTTACCGGCCTGAACAGCTACTTGATCCGATTCACTCTCATGTCATCTATCAATATATACACCTATGAACATCAACTTTTGAGCCACCTTCAGGATTTGCCTCTCGGCCTCAGTGGAGTCTCAAGCATTTAGTTTACGCCCACATTTCTTGGGCTTTTCTTTTCTTTTTGAAGAGAACAACATATATATACTCTTGGTGGAGTACAAAAACCCACTTCTACCTGTTTACATCATCTCCAACACATAGATGTTTGTTCATATTGGAATCAAGAGCATACTGGGCGGACAGACTTTGTCACTGTCACTGTTTTTAATCACAAATTTTATGGAATGTCAAGTCAGCCAATACAGTGTTTAATAACTATTTAAAGCATACATTACCCCTGAAGAAGGAGTTTAATTGACTCTGAAACGCGTCAGTTGAAAAAGTACTGCTTCAAAACTCTGTATATACACGATTGTAATACTGATGGATTTACATTCTCAACAATAGATGTTACAGTTGTTGTCATATTTTATTATGTTAATTCAATAAATTATATTTGTATAAGTATACCTCTTTTATGTTAGCTACATGTGCCTGAAAAGTCCACCACTAGGGGACCCCCTTTGCTGTTATGTATAAAAGCAGAGAGTGTTGTCTTAGTTCCAGGGCTACATTATGTAATGCTTTATAATATCATTATGAGAATAATCTAGGGTGAGCCTCAGTCTATGGAGACGGCAAATCTCAATTAGATAATCAAGCACATAAACTCCCAGCTTAAAAATGATTTACATTCCACTTATATCACTCTTCTTACAAAAAGTCGATAGTATCTAGTACTGAAGTATTCTTTTCATAGCTTCTCTATTATCACACCTAGACACTCCTAATTAAATTGCACATGTTACATTTTCTCTCACTATGCTGTTTATTTCACTTTTAATTTAGAGATAGTCCTTTAGTAAATTAAAGAGGTGTCAGATCTGCCATTGTTTCTTCTGTCCTACATAGGCTTTAATAGTTATCCTTTGATGGATCCATTATACTATGTGTGTGAACAGTGCAAACAGCATCCCATTGAAAGCTCTTGACAAGCGGTATATAACACCCCTTAAGGGTGTCAAGACCACTTGTTTGCCGGAGAAGCTCTATATACTGTACAAAAAGCAGAGGGCCTCAACACTGTAGGGATATCGTCTTATTTAAACTAATTTCTATATCTTTTTTATTGTATTTTTCACTAAATCCCTTTAAATAATTACTATTTTTTTTCCAGAATAGAAGGATGGCAATAATTGTTTCCAGTTTGCTTATTAGATTTATCAAAATTAAAAAACAAAAACAAAACAAAAAAGCCACGACACAAATGGCTATATTGATTACCATAATACATAAAAAGCCAAAAAGGAACTTTGCCCATGGGACTTTTGTGAGTGGTGCTAAAGAACGGTCCCACAATATAATAAAAATGTACAAAAATGTATTACAAAATGTTTAAAAAGACTAACAAAAAACATTAATATAGCTCGTTTTGGATCATCAATATCCACATATCAGACAGGTAAATACACTGTAACACCCATGATTAGTTTAAGCGTGTAATAAACAATTAATGAAGGCTTAAAGCCCTCTACACATTTCATGAGGCAGCGCCCACTTCTTCAGATAACAGCCCAGATATCTTTGTATGAGTATATGTCAATGTTGACAGAGTCAAAGATGAACAAAATAATGTGGATCAATAGGCATGTACAGTATCTCACAACAGTGAGTACACCTCTCACATTTTTGTAAATATTTTATTATGTCTTTTCAAGTGACAACACTGAAGAAATTACACTTTGCTACAATGTAAAGTAGTGAGTGTACAGCTTGTATAACAGTGTAAATGTGCTGTTCCCTCAAAATAACTCAACACACAGCCATTAATGTTTAAACCTCTTGCATAAAAAATGAGTACACCACTAAGTGAAAATGTCCAAATTGGGCCCAAAGTGTCAATATTTTGCATGCCCACCATTATTTTCCAGCACTGCCTTAACCCTTTTGGGCATGGAGTTCACTAGAGCTTCACGAGTTGCCGATGGAGTGCTCTTCCTCTCCTCCATGACGACATCACAGAGCTGGTGGATGTTGGAGACCTTGCGTTCCTCCATCTTCCGTTTGAGTAAATCCCACAGAGGCTGAATAGGGTTTAGGTCTACATGCTTGGCCAGTTCATCACCTTTACCCTCAGCTTCTTTAGCAAGGCAGTGGTCATCTTGGAGGTGTGTTTGGGGTCGTTATGTTGGAATACTGCCCTGCGGCCCATTCTCCGAAGGGAGGGGATCATACTCTGCTTCAGTATGTTACAGTACATGCTGGCATTTATGGTTCCCTCAATGAACTGTAGCTCCCCAGTGCCGGCAGCACTCATGCAGCCCCAGACCATGACACTCCCACCACCATGCTTGACTGTAGGCAAGACACACTCGTCTTTGTACTCCTCACCTGGTTGCCACCACACATGCTTGACACGTCTGAACCAAATAAGTTTGTCTTGGTCTCATCAGACCACAGGACATGGTATCAGTAATCCATGTTCTTAGTCTGCTTTTCTTCAGCAAACTGTCTCTTGTGCATCATCTTTAGAAGAGGCTTCCTTCTGGGATGACAGCCATGCAGACCAATTTGCTGCAGTGTGCAGTGTATGGTCTGAGCACTGACAGGCTGACCCCCTACCTCTTCAATCTCTGCAGAATGCTGGCAGCACTCTGGATATAACGCTAAGCATGTACACTCAACTTCTTTGGTTTACCATGGGGAGGCCGGTTCTGAGTGGAACCTGTCCTGTTAAACCGCTGTATGGTCTTGGCCACCGTGCTGCAGCTCAGTTTCAGGGTCTTGGTAATCATCTTATAGCCTAGGCCATCTTTATGTAGAGCAACAATTCTTTTTTTCAGATCCTCAGAGAGTTCTTTGCCACGAGGTGCCATGTTGAACTTCCAGTGACCAGTATGAGAGAGTGAGAGCGATAACACCAAATGTAACACACCTGCTCCCCATTCACACCTGAGACCTTGTAACACTAACGAGTCACATGACACTCCGGGGAGGGAAAATGGGTAATTGGGCCTAATTTGGACATTTTCACTTAGGGGTGTACTCACTTTTGTTGCCAGCAGTTTAGACATGAATGACTGTGTGTTGAGTTATTTTGAGGGGACAGCAAATTTACACTGTTATACAATCTGTACACTCACTACTTTACATTGTAGCAAAGGGACATTTATTCAGTGTTGTCACATGAAAATATATAATAACATATTAACAAAAACGTGAGGGGTGAGTCTAGTAGCCTTCATGCCTGGACAGGTCAGGGCTGTTTTGGAGGCAAAAGGGGGACTTGCTCAATATTAGATGGATGGTTATAAAGTTATGGCTCATTGGAGTATATAATCTACATAACAATTAAGACATTGAGAATTCAGATTGTAGCAGATTTTGTAGTGAGCTTTCCCATGTACTACAGGCTCTACAGTAGTAATGTTATCATGGGCTATCATGTGCTACATTTAGGTAGCAGCCTTAGAAAATTGAAGAAAAAGATTTTCCATAGGTTCCTGTTCCATATGTTCCTCGTGTCCTTTCTAGCAATTGCACATCCAGGCCAAATGTATACAGCCACAGGACATGTTTTTTAGCTGTTACATTTTGAAAGATTGAAATGTTTTGTTAATATGATTTCAAGGTAGCTTACTATACCTTGGTGTACTGTTTTATTGAGGCAATTATTGAATGTATCTAGATGACCGGGATTTAAAGTGGAAAGCAGTGCAAAAAAACTTTTATACAAATCAGAGCTCACATGTCTTGTTCTGACCGCATTAAATGGCTGAAAGTGGAATTTTGTTTACAAAAAATTTTCTTTTTTCTCTTATACATGCTTTTAAATAGGTGTTTTTGGTCTAATAGACATTTTGTATTACATTATGCCATTTATTGGCTAGCTTATTAAAAAAAATGGAAGCTTTTGAAGCTTGTTACATTTGTCCTCCAGGCCCAGGACAACACTGTGTTGCTAAACAAACAATTGAAATAAAAATAGAGTGTAGTCAGTTTTGGTATATAATGGCATGTGTGTATGTTTATTCAGCCCCATCACTAAACAAAGTGAAATGTCGACAGCCATGTACACAGCCAAATGGCACACACAGAGGTGGTGGAGGTCAAACCGAGCAATGCCTCTCATCCCAGGAGCAAATGTCTGCAGAAACATGTTCATATAATTATCGGTTGATCCACCTTTCCATCATATTGCTGATATGGCATAGCGTGTTCATTTGCATCTTACGGTAGTACAACTTTAAAATAATTATATTAAATACGTAATCTCACAATTAAAAAAGGTAGAAAGATGTACACGATGGAAACATTTGTTTCAATTTTGGATTTATTTGTTAAGTCAATCATTTGTAATATTAAGTGTATGTAACAATCAGCGCCACCCCCTAACTGTTATTAAGGTGCTAAGTGCTGAATATTATACGATCTTGTGCAAATTGTTACTAATTTTCCGCAGCTGCCGTAACACTCTCAGCGAATCCACCTCACCGCACAATGAAAATAAATGCTCTTATAGTGCAGCACTGCTAAATATTACGTGAATTATACTTCATAAATTCTAATAACAATGATAATATGTGCAAAAATTCTTAAAACCAGTCAGTATATAAACAATAAATCAGAATCTTCTATTCAATATAGTTCATATATATATATATATATATATATATATATATATAAATTCTTGATTTTTGTGAATTCACGTTCATGTATCAACCACCACAGTGCTTCTCTCTCTCTCTCTCTCTCTCTCTCTCTCTCTCTCTCTCTCTCTCTCTCTCTCTCTCTCTCTCTCTCTCTCTCTCTCTCTCTCTATATATATATATATATATATATATATATATATATATATACACTATCTACATATAGTATATATACATATTTAACTATCTAGCTAAAGTCCGTCCTCTATAAGACCACCCATTACTTGGGGGAGGAGCTTCAGAGTGGATCTGGGATGTGGCTTCCAGGTGATCACATGAACTCATGTATAAATAGCTGTAAGAGAGCAACACTGATAAGGCTCTGATTAAGAAGGGACACCTTCGAAACGCGTCAGCCAGCAGCGGTTCGTACGTCCTCTCTCTAGGATCTGGAAACTGCTACCAGTGGACTAACTGCCATAAGATTGCTATAAGCGCGACTTTCGTTCTACCTTTGTGAGTAGTTTTTAATCATGTTTTTAAATAAATATGCTAAAGGATAATGCATTAGGCTGGTGCGCCCTCTTTCTTTCTTCTTTTTGTTTCACCTCAAAAATGAGTAAGATAAACTCAGATGGTAAACTTTACATTCACTCCACTATGGTCTCTGTCCTCTGTGCTCAGCGTCAGCTCTCTCCACTCGGCAACCTCCCGGGTGATTCCAATGGATTAAGATAATGATCTCTCCTGCATAAATCTCTGCTACTTTCTCCTTACTCCACTCCAGAGATACCGCTCAGTAACACCTCTCTATACACGGCTCCACTATCATGTAATCACAAACAAAGGCTACGTACTGCTCACTGTTTCTATATTTATTAAAATTGTCCCAAAAAAACACACTTACAAGATAGCCAATAAAAACTCGCATATACAAAGTGGTCTGTTAAGTCTGCTCGCTCACCGCGGTGGCTGAGTGATGTCATGGGCTCGGCTCCTCCCCTCTATATGCGTATCGCCCTCTGATTGGGCTTCCTCAGTAGATCTGAGGAACTGAGGATGTCCTCCTTCTACTGAGGAAGGCCAATCAGAGGGCGATACGTGTATAGAGGGGAGAAGCCTGAGCCCATGACGTCACTCAGCCACCGTGGTGAGCGAGCGGACTTAACAGACCACTTTGTATATGCAAGTTTTTATTGGCTATCTTGTAAGTGTGTTTTTTTTTGCCAATTTTAATAAATATAGAAACAGAGAGCACTATGTAGCCTTTGTTTGTGATTACATGATACTGGAGCCATGTATAGAGAGGTGTCACTGAGCGGTATCCCTGGAGTGGAGGAAGGAGAAAGTAGCGGAGATCTGTGCAGGAGAGATAATTTTCTTAATCCATTGGAATCACCCGAGAGAGAGTTGACCCTGAGCAGCTGGTCCAAAGTAGAGGACAGAGACCGTAGTGGAGTGAAAGTAAAGATTACCATCTGAGTTTATCTACTCATTTTTGAGGTGAGCAGTTATAACGGCTGGTGACGGTGTGCACAATTAAGTACTGCCTATAGAGAACAGAGGAGCACTGTGGTGGTTGATACATGAGTGGGAATTTACAACAATCAAAAATGTATATATATTGTAAAGTTGGGGGTTGTTTAGCTCAAGTGTAGCGCTTACCAGTGAGCGGAGTTCATGCCAGTTGTGCCATTTAAGGGCTTTTTTTGGCCCATTTTTATTAAACAAAAGAAATGAACAGTCCATGCAGAATTCCCACACAGGGGTTTCAACTTCACAATAATAATCACAAATGGAAAATACAGAGCCTCCTGGCTTATACTGTACATACAGTCAGATCAGGCCTTCCACTTCAGGCCTTTGTCTGTTTCCCACAGACCATTCCCTTGTCAGTCCATATAGGTAACAGCCACTTTCTGCTCTGACCTTCAGGCTTGGGTCTCTGGCTTCTCCCAGTGCACACCTGCACTCTCTGGCCTCTCCCTTGCAAGCCTGGACTCCTTGGGAGGGTGGAGCCCAGAACCATGGTCAGGTGTCTACAAATAGCCCAGCAAACACCTGACCAGTCAGTATGCTGGTGGATCTCAAAACCCGGACCCAGGACTGGGGATTTTATCCCACCCGGATCACTACAAAATCCCCAGGCTCCAGGTCCCAAAGTGGACTTTAGTAAATAATGAGGAAACTGAAAAGCCAGTTTCCTTCCAAATAAGCAAATAAACTGGGCCCCTCAATCTGCCTGGTTGAGAATCCTGCGTCCATACACTGGTGGGGTACCACACTACCACAATATATATATGAACTATATTGAATAGAAGATTCTGATTTATTGTTTATATACTGAGTGGTTTTAAGAATTTTTGCACATACTGTATTATCATTGTTATTAGAATATATGAAGTATAATTGACGTAATATTTAGTAGCGCTGCACTATAAGAACGTTTAGATTAATAGTTTTATCATATTCGTTATGTTAGAATGATTCATTTTAGGAATTTGTATCATATATTTGTTGTTCTGAACCAATTCGTATTTCGGAAGCTATTTTGGAAGATTGGCTATATTAGTTTTAATGTTTTAAATCGTTATTTTAGGAGATTACTTATGCACTTTGTTTGGGTTGGATGCAGGTGAATCCATCGGAATCTCCGGATCATAAAATCATAACATAATGAATGGAACAAAATACATTTCTGATTCATTCGTTATGTCATGATTCGGAGATTCTGATGGATCCACCTCTATCCATCCCAAACACAATAAGTTGGAATCATCATCTTATTTCACTTTTATATCTTACTGTATTTATTGCAATATGTTTCCATTTCATATGTAGTGCATTTTTATAATTATGAAAAATGTTAAAGCGGGATTCCGGCCGTAAAAAATAAAATGTAAAAGTCAGCAGCTACAAACACTGTAGCTGCTGACTTTAAATAAGTACTTATCTGTCCTGGGTGCCCGCGATGTTGGCCGCCCGAGGCCGACCCATCCCTCGGCTCTCGGGTCCTGGCACCGCCATCCTAGGTAAGGGAAACAGGCAGTGGAGCCTTGCGGCTTCACTGCCAGTTTCCTACTGCGCACGCACGAGAGGTGCGGCGCTCTGTGAATGGCCCCGTGGTGTTCTGGGAGCACACACAGTTCCCAGAAGACAACGGGGCCGCTCACCGAGGAGCAGAACATGCCACGGAATAGGAAGAGGCAGACTAGGAAGACTGCCTAGCAACAAGGGTTTAGGTAAGTTTAATTTTTTCTTTTTTTCAAATTTTTTTTCAAATTTTTTTTAGGATTTTTGATGAATTTTTTTTTCAGGGCATCCCTCCACTTTAAAGTGATTGTAAAGGTTTGTTTTTTTTGTTTGTTTTTTTTAAATAACAAACATGTTATACTTACCTGCTCTGTGCAAGGGTTTTGCACAGAGCAGCCCCAATCCTCTTCTTCTGGGGTGCCCCAGTGGCACTCCTGGCTCCGCCTCTTTATCGGGTGCCCCCACGGTGAGCCGCTTTCCATGGAGGCACCTGTGTGGGCACGCTCACGAGTCCTGCTGCTGCTGCGTCCATTGACACAGACAGCAGGACTCGGCCCTGCTCCCATGTCACTGGATTTGATTGACAGTAGCGGGAGCCAATGGCTCCTGCTGCTATCAATCTATCCAATGAGGATGGAGACAGCGGCTGGAGTCACTGGGCTTGTGCACATCACTAGGGGGGGCAGCTGCAGCACAGAAGGTTTTCCTCCTTAATGCATAGAATGCATTAAGGTGAAGAACCTGGAGAGTTTACAACCCCTTTAATTCAACATGCAAACGAATTGGATCCAAATCAATTTGAATAATTCGTTATGTCATTACGTTATTTCAGTTTTGAATGATACAAATGAATGTATTGCTTGGTTATAATTTATTTCAGATACAGTGAAATTTGTTCCTATTGCGATTCCTCCAAATCTCTGAATAACGAAAATTTCAAACCACACACATCTAGCAGGTGTCACCTGATTTTAAAAAAGTGCAAATGTACGCATTACATTGTGGAACCATGCCTTCTTTAACCACTTCCTTATGGTGCTATAGCAGAAAGACAGCTACAGCATGGCTCTGTTGTTGTCCATGGACGCCCTCCCAGAACCACGCCCCCTGCATGTCCTCTGGCCAATCACAACGGCCCTTAATCACGTGATCAGCTGTGTCCAATCACAGCTGATCACAGTGTAAACAGACTTACCAGTTATTGGCAGTACTTTCCTCATGCACTGTCAAAGCGCGGTAACCGTCAATCCAAACAGGGGACATTTACACTCATAATCAGTGCAGCCCCATCAGTGCCCATCAGTGCCGCTTATCAGTGCCCATCAGTGCTGCCCATCAGTGCCACCTATCAGTGCCCATCAGTGCCGCCTATCAGTGCTGCCTATTATTGCCCATTAGTGCCGCCTATCAGTGGTGCAGCCTTATCAGTGCCGCCTCATCAGTGCCCATTAGTACCGTCTCATTAGCGCACATCAGTGAAAGCGAAAAATTACTTATTTGCTCAATTTTATAACAAACTGGGTTTCTTTTCAACATTTTTTTGTTTGGCAAAAAAAACAAAAAAACAGTGGTGATTAAATACCACCAGAAGAAAGCTCTGTCTTAGAAAAATGATACAAATTTCCAGTTTTGCATGAGCACACAATTGTCATACAAAGTGCGACAGTGCTCAAAGCTGAAAATCAGCCTTGTTAGGAAGTGCGTATAAGTGCTCAGTGGTTAAAGGGTGACCACACTTTCATTGCACAACATGTGAAAAATCAAGCGCTTTAGTGTGTTTGTGCATGGTTTTGCACCACATACATAGGGCGGCCCATTGTTTTCAATGAGCTATTCTATGCACATCAAAGAATAAATAATGAATATTCCGCGCCACAAAAAAATTAACTAAAAATAATTAATAAAGCAGCTACACCCTAAACAAAAAATGAATAAATTTCATTATTGCATAAATGTAGAAGGAGGGGGAGTGGTAAAATGCAGCAAAATGTTCAGTTAAAAAACACACAAAGCTTAACGCTCAAAAAGTAACATGAGCTACTTTGCAGTGTTTGATGTGCATAAATGTAGAAGGAAGGGGAGTGGGGAGCGCTAGACAATTAAAAAAACTAATATATAAAAAATCGTTCCATGTGAACTACAGATAATACATTCAAGTAGTGAAAACCAGCCTGCCTGTGTGAATGAAAATTGAATAAACAAAATCATAAACCTAAAGGCAATACAAGATAATTGTGTTCAATAATAATTGTGCAACCATAACATATGATGTCAAAAAAATTATGTAAATCAAATAAGCAATATAGAAAAAAGTCAATCAAAAGTGAAATTAATTCTAATGAAATCCTGATGTGAATCTTGATAACAAGGCGTGAGCAGCAAAATCCCTTCACCATCACTGAAAAACACCAATGTGCTCATAGAAATGGATGTCTGCTTACCAGATGAAGTTGACCAATTTAATGAAAAAAAGGTCAAATAGGCTTTAGCAAGATAATGCTTTCTGCAATGGAGAAAAAAATGAACCAAACTCTTGTCCTCATATCACAGGGTCTCACGCATGGGACATAAAATAGATGGAAAGGAACCAAACATAGTGTAACACCATTTATTTAAAAACTTGAATAAAAACAAAGCTTAGCCAAGTGGCTACTCACATATAAAGTGCCATCACCCGGCACTGAGGCTAGGTAGCGTATCTTATGAGTGGGGGAATCTGCTCTGGAAGCCTGAAGACGTGTTTGACGAAACGTACGTCGAGGCGGTACTTGGTCACGCAATTACATCACATCCGGCTTCCGTGGTTCGTCTGTCTGTTAAGGGGGAACGCACGCTGCTGCCGCGATCATCTGGGAACTTCTCTTACAGAGCAGATTCCCCCACTCATAAGATACGCTTCCTAGCCTCAGTGCCGGGTGATGGCACTTTATATGTGAGTAGCCACTTGGCTAAGCTTTGTTTTTATTCAAGTTTTTAAATAAATGGTGTTACACTATGTTTGGTTCCTTTCCATCTATTTTATGTCCCATGCGTGAGACCCTGTGATATGAGGACAAGACTTTGGTTCATTTTTTTCTCCATTGCAGAAAGCATTATCTTGCTAAAGCCTATTTGACCTTTTTTTCATTAAATTGGTCAACTTTATCTGGTAAGCAGACATCCATTTCCATGAGCACATTGGTGTTTTTCAGTGATGGTGAAGGGATTTTGCTGCTCACGCCTTGTTATCAAGATTCACATCAGGATTTCATTATAATTAATTTCACTTTTGATGGACTTTTTTCTATATTGCTTATTTGATTTACATAATTTTTTTGACATCATATGTTATGGTTGCACAATTATTATTGAACACAATTATCTTGTATTGCCTTTAGGTTTATGATTTTGTTTATTCAATTTTCATTCACACAGGCAGGCTGGTTTTCACTACTTGAATGTATTATCTGTAGTTCACACGGAACGATTTTTTATATATTAGTTTTTTTAATTGTCTAGCGCTCCCCACTCCCCCTCCTTCTACATTTATGCACATCAAACACTGCAAAGTAGCTCATGTTACTTTTTGAGCGTTAAGCTTTGTGTGTTTTTTAACTGAACATTTTGCTGCATTTTACGTGTATTTTTTCACATGACAAACACAAGTCTTATGCCCTGTACACACGGTCAGATTTTCCGACGGAAAAAGTGCGATCGGATTATGTCCGGTTGTGATCCGATCGAGTGTGGGCTCCATCGGACTTTTTCCGTTGGAATTTCTGACACACAAAGTTTGAGAGCAGGATATAAAATTTTCTGGTTAAATTCCGATCGTGTGTACACAAATCCGACGCACAAAGTGCCACGCATGCTCAGAATAAATTAAAAGACGAAAGCTATTGGCTACTGCCCCGTTTATAGTCCCGGCGTACGTGTTTTATGTCACCGCGTTCAGAACGATCGGATTTTCCGACAACTTTGTGCGACTGTGTGTATGCAAGACAAGTTTGAGAGAAAACATCTGTTGGAAAAAATCCATGGATTTTGTTGTCGGAATGTCCGATCAATGTCCGACCGTGTGTACAGGGCATTATTTGCCACGTTTGAGGTGCCATTAACAATGAATGGCAAGGCAAGCATGACAGGTGTTTTAAAATTAATTTCATAAACACAAACAAAATTGTGTGCTTTTATGCACGTTCATGGAATGCTGAAGCGTGAATACGGCCTTCATACGGACTTCAATCTGCAGTGCTGTATTTTTCTTTAAAAATTCAATGCAATATGACAATATGACAACATGGCAATATGACAATATGAAAATATGCCAGTTTGGCGGTGGTGTACAAATGCTTTAAAAAAAAAAAAAAATTCCTGCTTGTTTGATTGACCCACTGATTTTCCCAGAAGCCTGCACTAAGATGCAAGTCAGATTTTGGGCATCCTTTGCAACAGAAATTTTTCTGAACAGATACTGCCTAGGGGTTATTTACTTCTAAAAGGATGCAGACCCTGGAACTTTTCTTATCAGAACACTGAGAGTGCACCAGGTAAATATAATGAACCAGACCCTCCCATTCAGAATCAGTCTGCAACAGGCATGGACAAACAAACCGCTATTTCTTCAGAGAAGAAATAGGTAGGAATCTGCAACAAAGTTTGTTTAAATCCCTGCATTCTACATTGATCATCCAGAGGGTTCTTTTTTTTATCAACAAAAGTGGAGTTACTCTTTAAAGAGATATTTTATAAATAATATATTTTAGAAAGGCCCATGCTAGGAAGTGTGACATTACCCAATCCTTCAATTTTTACATAAACTCAGAAGTAAATTGATGTGTTCTATAGTTTTTTGTTCACTTAGCAATTTTTAAGCAGAAAGCTACTTCTAAAATTGCTTGGTTCTGTTTAAGGTCAAGAATTTCTGCCATGGAAACAAGAAATGAAAATGCTAGGACATCACGTCCTTTTCTAGTGAATACTAGTGGAAAAAAAAAAGTTTTTGTCCTACTGTATACCTGTTTCCTGAATTAGTAGGATGTAAAATGTCCCTAAGATTAATATAATGCTTGCCAGCACATGGGCAGGTCGATATAACAAATCAAAATGGATTAATCTGGAATGGCTTGTCTCTTCCCATTGTTAGACATGTCCAACAAAATAATGATTCTTTTGAAGGCTTCAGAGTTATAACTGACCCTTCAATTGTACATTTTTTTAGAATTGTACCCTTCACATTTGTATATTTGCACCCAATAAAAGGATAATCTGCCACAGAATAATCTGCTAGCATACTGTGATTTCTGTAAACATAAAAGGGATGTCACTCATATATGAAGTATATCTATATACCAGTGGTCTCCAAAACTGCAGCCCTTTGCTTGCCTTTATCTGGCCCTTGGGGCATTATTTCTCCCACTGATATGAAACACTATTCTGCCTACTGACACCAACAATGAGGCACCATTTCTCCCACTGACACCAACGATGGGGCACTATTCCTCCCAATGATACAAACAATGGGGCACTATTCCTCCCAATGATACAAACAATAGGGCACTATATCTCCCAATGATACAAACAATGGGGCACTATTCCTCCCAATCATACCAATGATGAGGCACTAATCTCTCCCCTAATACCATATGTAGCAATGTTTACTCGCACTGATGCCAGGAAAATTTCCACACCTGCTGGCTACAGTGCGGCCCTCCTAAAGTCTGAAGGACAATAAACTGGCACTTTGTTTAGAAAGTTTGGAGACCCCTGCTATATACCTTTATTCCAGTTGTTGCAACCAGGTCTGTTTTTTTACAAGCCTTTTCCATTTGACATTTCCAGATTCTACATAATCTAAAAAACCTTAATGCACATAAAGGGAATTTGTTACATAGCAAATTACCTGTTAGAAGCCACAGATGAATGTTTTTTTTGCGAACTCTTATGCCCTGTACACACGGTTGGACTTTCCGACGGAATATGTGCGATCGGAGCTTGTTGTCGGAAATTCCGACCGTGTGTGCGCTCCATCAGACTTTTTCCATCGGAATTTCCGACACACAAAGTTTGAGAGCAGGCTATAAAATTTTTCGACAACAAAATCTGATCCTTTAAATTCCAATCGTGTGTAGACAAATCCGACGGACGAAGTGCCACGTATGCTCAGAATAAATTAAGAGACGAAAGCTATTGCCCCGTTTATAGTCCCGACGTACGTGTTTTACGCCACCGCGTTCAGGACGATTGGATTTTCCAACAACTTTGTGTGACCGTGTGTATGCAAGACAAGTTTGAGCCAATATCCGTCGGAAAAAATCCATGGATTTTGTTGTCGGAATGTCGGATCAATGTCCGACTGTGTGTACAGGGCATTAGGCCGGCCATACACGGTTCCAACATGAGAACATGTACTAAAATATTTACAAAAACGTGAGGGGTGTACTCACTTTTGTGAGATACTGTATATATATATATATATACTGTAAATACCATAGAATGTAGACTCTATAACTTTCCTACAGACTAAATAATATACACTGATTTGGGTTATTTTCTCCAAAGAAATGTAGCAGAATACATTGTGGCTTAAATTTACGAAGAAAGATTATTTATTTGCACAATTTTATAACAGAATCTAATGCCGCGTACACACGAGCGGACTTTATGGCAGACTTTGCTTGGCGGACTTTTCGACGGACTTTACGACGGACTTTCTGAATGAACGGACTTGCCTACACACAATCCACCAAAGTCTGTCGAATTCGTACGTGATGACGTACGACCGGACTAAAACAAGGAAGTTCATAGCCAGTAGCCAATAGCTGCCCTAGCGTGGCTTTTTGTCCATCGAACTAGCATACAGACGAGCGGACTTTTCGACCGGACTCGATTTCGACAGATTAATTTAAAACATGTTTCAAATCTAAGTCCGTCCAACTTTTGAGAAAACAAAGTTTGCTGGAGCCCACACACGATCGAATTGTCCGACCAAATCCCGTCCGCCGGGCAAAGTCTGCCGTAAAGTCCGCTTGTGTGTACGCGGCATAAGAAAAACACATTTTTTTCCAAATTTTCTGACCTTTTTTCATTTATTTAGCAAAAAATAAAAACCCCAGTAGTAATTAAGCACAACCAAAATAAAGCTCTATTTGTGTGAAAAAAAATATAAAAAATTCATATGGGTACAGTGTTGCATGACTGTACTATTGCCATTCAAAGTGGGACAGTGCTGAAAGTTGAAAATTGGCCTGGGCAAGAAGGGGGTAAAAGTCCCCAGTATTAAGGTGGTTAACCAAAATTAACCAAAATCAAAATTCTTAAAATTGTTCATAAACCGAACCTAGGCAGATTCCTTCACCCCTACTATCATACACTATATGGGCAGATATCCTGTAAAAAAACAATTGGTAGTAAACATCTGCCTGTCTTTCAATGGCTAGTTCCAGCATTTGGACCCGCTGTAATATTCGCCTGCCATGTCAATACTTCATATCCTTCACTGTTCTACAAAGAAGAGTGAAGGATTGTCTATGTTTGCTTAGAGATCTTCCAACTCTTTGGAAAACCCCCCTGAGGATTAACGTACACATCTGGCTGCTGGAGCTGTTGGTTACCAGGCCTGTAAAACACAGAAAATAACTGCCTGTTGTAAGTGATGCTTGGATTCAAGAGCATTGCTTGCTTTTAATGGGCCATTTACATCCACTACAAACACTTGTTCGGTAATTTATTTGCTGTGAAATATCCGCCAGCTAGAGTTCAACCCTCTCCAAATTGATACTTTAGTTTTAAATGGACGCAAATGGTCTAAATCATTGTCAACTTATATAGATAATCCTTTGGATGAGCACAACATGATCATTTAACATTATAGGTCAAATATATTTTTTATTCAAAGTTTTAGAAGAGTATATAAAGTGAAAAAACACATATAATAAGTCACACATCGGAATAGCACGTTTTAAAAAGTACATATAGATAGGGGCCAAAGACATCATATAGCCAAGAAACTAACAAAAACCAGGCCACAGATGGCAAAGTTATAGTTAGAAGAGAATATTGAGAATCTAGTGGTCCTAGTTAGGAAATTACAATAAGAAGCCTAAATGGGCCTCCATTCAAGTTTTGATACATGTAAGCATGTGGATGAGAAACACTTAAAGAGGTAGTGAACTCATGTTTATTACATGATGTTATCCGCCTAAAAGTGTTTTTGGAAGTGCAAGTAACGAAGCTTACTGCAACATAGATAAGGCTCTTAAAATATCAGAATCTCTATGGACTCACCAACAGGTCCACAGGGTCTTTTCACTATCCTCACTCCATTAGCGGTCCACTACAAAATGTGCGGAGATATATTTCCAGTGACGGGAAACAGCTACATGAGTGGCTAGAAGACAAAACCTCAACATACCTTTTGTTTAATGTTGGAAATAGATCCAGGGATCAGTGATAGGAGGGCTGCCTCTGGAGATTCCATGACCTCAGAGATACACATGATCCTTTAACATTATAACGGTGAAATCAGAAATACTGGTGTAAATATCTTAAAACAAGTTATAATTGAATTTATAAAGATTCATTTGAGCAATGATTTGGTCAACTATCTCTTGCCATATAGTTCACAGAGTAAAAAAGTGCCATCCTTTACAAGTTTTACTACACAAGGAAGTCCTCACCCTTTTTTGTCAAGAACATATATATGTAGAATAGGGCTTAGATAAAATATAAATTTACATATATAATAAATGCATTGTATCCCCACACTCCCATAGATGGAGCTTACATTGTCACTAGCAGTGTTGGCAACCGTAAGTATTTTTATTGGGAGCCAGTAAAAAACATGGGCACTTTTCTCCTACCATTAAATGCTAGTGAGGGGAAAAGGTTACCAGGAAAAAATATGGCTTTGATGCTTGGAGTCGTCCAAGACCATCTAAGTGCCTGCTACAGTGTTTTGGGGCAGTGCCGGTGGGGGGAGGCGGGTCTGGCGGAGGCGGTGCCTGAGCGTGTCGTGTAATGTCATGGTGCAAGAGAGCTGGAGCCTTGTGTGCAGGTCTGAGGGAGGAGAGCAAGACGGTCGGTGCTGTTTAGACTGGAGTGGATTGAAGGGACCACCGGGCGTGGAGAGAGACTGTCACTGTGACTCAAGAGGGGACCTGTCGCTGAAGTGTCATCATCCTTTGTGCTGCTGCACACTGCTGTCAGTGTCACTGTGAGAGTCAATTTCATGTGTGTGCTGCCCATTCTAATTTCTTGCCCTCCTGAGTCCTGTCCCCGAGCTACTTACTATATCAAAAATAAAATAAGAAATATGTTTTTTGCCATAATATTTACCTTAAATCCAATAATTGCATATTGTACTTGTTTGCAGTCTAAATACTGAAATTTGCACTTAAAACTGTCATTTTATAACTTTTGGAGATGGCAGTAAAAATTGTGTTGTGTCAGTAAATTTCAATCTGGTAGGTTAACAACACTGGTCACTAGTAACTGGAGGCAAGAGTACCATAACTGGTGCAAGATCTGCCCACTTTAGATGTTAGAAGCATCCGAAATAATGTAACGACACAACAATTGATCCAAATTGATTCGCATCCATTTCACTTTTATGCTGCGTTAACATTTTTCATTATTTTAAAAAATATACTACATATGCATGGAAACATTTTGCAATAAATACAGTAAGGCTGTTTTTACACAGCTCTGTTGCAAAAACATGCATTTTTTATGTGTTTTTGCCACGTTTGCATGACATTTTCCACTGGACATGTGACTGGACAAAGGACTTTCCACAGGTGCCTTGCATTTTTTCTGTGTTTTTCCACATTTTCTATTAATTTCAAGTGCATTAATGGTGCGTTCTTCGAAAATTAATTTTATTCCATTCCTTATGCTATAATTCTGATGGATCCACCTCTATCCAACCCCAAAAAAGAGTTCATAAGTAATCTCCCGAAATAACAAATTAACATATTAAAATGATTATAGCTAATCTTCCGAAAAAATTTTCCACCCCTATACCCCTGGATCAGACAGGCTTAGATCCTGTTCCTGCAACCACAAAACAAGCCATGTTCTGATCTACTAACAATAGTGTCCTCAAGATCTACTGAGCCAATTAGAATTTAAATAAAACCATTGACTTTGGTTGAAGGGCACTGAGGTGGGCTCTGATGTGATGAGGGCACTCTGGTGTGAAGGAGGACTCTGATGTGGTAAAGGGACTTTGGTGTGAAGGTGCACTCTGATGTAGTAATGAGACTTTGGTATGATGGTGGGCTCTGATGTGATGAGGTCTTTGGTATGAAGGTGGGCTATGATGTGATGAGGACTTTGGTGTTAAGGTGGGCTCTGATGTGGTAAGGAGACTTTGATATGAAGGTGGACTCTGATGTGATGAGGGCTCTGGTGTGAAGGTGGGCTCTGATGTGATGAGGGCACTCTGGTGTGAAAGAGGACTCAGATGTGGTAAGGGGACTTTGGTGTGAAGGCAGACTCTGATGTGGTAAGGAGACTTTAATATGAAGGTGGACTCTGATGTGATGAGGATTTTGGTGTTAAGTTGGGCACTAACACGGTAAGGATACTTTGGTATGAAGGTGGGCTCTGATGTAATGAGGACTTTGGTGTGAAGGTGGGTTTTGATTTGGTAAGGAGACTTTGGTATGAAGGTGGGCACTGATGTGATGAGTGCATTCTGGTATGAAGGTGGGCTCTGGTGTGGCTCTGGTGTGATGAGGAGACTTTGGTGTGAAGGTGGGCTCTGATGTGATGAGGGGACTCTGGTGTGAAGGTGGACTCTGATGTTGTAAGGGGACTTTAATATGAAGGTGGGCTCATATCTAAAACTTTGTAACTTTCTCTTTCTGTCTGAACAATGGTTTTAAACAATGTTTATATAAAAATCAATGCTGAAGATTTGAAGGTAGGGATATTTGTAAATGTGGACTATGGTCCCTGGTCTCTGTTGTGATGTGGGACTCCAACGTGTTTTGACAATATGCTGTCAGACTTTATTTACTGCACCCCTGGATGAGACTGACTAGATCCTGTGCCTTCAACCACAAAACAAGCCATGCTCTGATCTGCCAACCATAGTGTCCAAAATCCTCAAGATCTACAGAGCAATTTAAAATTTATATAAAACCATTTCTCTTTGATTGATGGTGAAAACCAAATCTTGGAAAGCTTGATTTCATATTAACATAATGAATTTGATCCCTGATTAACAACCTTGGGTAACTCACCACTTACCTCTTAATTTTTATGGATCCTTACTGCTCCCACAACAGCTTCTCTCCTGATGGCATAGCTACCTTGCTCGGTGGCCCACGACTCCAAATTACCCCCAGGATACCCCCCTAACCCCACTATTCTCTTCTACTTCCTTTCTTCTGATTTTTTTTGTTTCCATCACTCTTGGCTCTTATGCTCGGGTGCCCCTTTTTTCAGGGTCTTCCACGCCACTTGATGGTTTTGAATATTTTTTTATTCTTCAAATCCACCTCTTTATACATAACAGGGATTCCTGTTTCCAACGGTTGTAATAGACCCTCCAAGACCTGTTCTGCTGTAATTTCATTGCTCCAGTGTTAGGTTGTTCTCTCTACCTATGGACCCTACTGCGCTTATCCTTTTTTCCTAAACGCATAAAAAAAGAAAAAGGCCGAACATTTAAAAAAAGAAAATATTTTTTAGTTTCTGTTATACAGTCTTGCAAAAAAGTAATTTTTCTTCTTCCGAGAGGTGCACTGATAAGGCTGCACTGATGTGCGCTGATGAGGCTGCACTGATGGGCACTGATGAGGCTGCACTGATGGGCACTGATGAGGCTGCACTGATGGGCACTGATGAGGCAGCACTGAAGGGCAATGATGAGGCAGCACTGATGGGCACTGATAAGCTGCAATGATGGGCACTGACGAGGCTGCACTGATGGGCACTGGGGAGGCTGCACTGATGTGCACCAGTGATGTTGCACTGATGGGTACTGATGAGGTGACACTGATGAGCACTCATGAGGCGGCACTGATGGGCATTGATAAGCTGCACTGATGGATACTGATAAGGAGACACTGACAAGGCTGAACTGATGAGGCGGCACTGATGGGCACTGATAGGAGGCACTGATGGTCACTAATAGGCTGCACTGATGTGCATTGATAAGCTGCACTGATGGGTGCTGATGAAGAGGCACTGACAAGGCTGAACTGATGAGGCAGCACTGGTGGGCACTGATAGGTGGCACTGATGGGCACTGATAGGCTGCACTGATGGGCATTGATAAGCTGCAGTGATGGGCACTGATTGGCACTGATGGAGTTGCACTGATGATCAGGATACTGATGATCAGTGCTCTGATTATCGGTGTAAATTTGCCCTGTCAGTCTTGCCAGTTATCGACTCTCCTTTTCTCACACAGTGAGAGTGCATTTGTTTATCTGCTGTGATTGGACACAGCTGATCACATAGTAAAGGGCCCCTGTGATTGGCCTTTTTCCTTGATCTGTGATCTGCTATGTCCAAAGAACACAGTCACAGAGTGCGCCCAATGTGTGCTCCCGGATGTGTGTTCTGGGAGGACATCCATGGACGCCCTCCCAGAACAAGAGAGCTGCACTGTAGCCATCTTTCGGCTACGGCGTGGTATTGAGGTGATTAAACTAATAGAAATGATTGAACAAGAATTTGATCCCTGATCTGCCCCTATACCTTTACATCTGAAAATGTCTATAGATAAATCCATTGCTAGTTATCGTCAGTTAGAGTGCATCATGAAAAAAGTAAGGAACAATGCATAGATTTCAGCCATGTATTTTTATAAGATGCGTATGTGTCTTCAAAGGATTGAAATATGACTTTAGGTCAACCTTTAAAATCTCTCAAAGTTTTCATGAGGATGAGGAGAATAAATGGCAGACTGACAAGTCTATGACTAGGAGACAATAGATATGACTCATAAAACTTCTCCACAAGGCCAGAGCATGGGTTACATTTAATAGGCCCTTTTTATAAATCTCTCTTTCCATCCACCAAATTTTCCATAGAATTGAATATTCCGTGTGAAAAAAAGTTCCAATGGGTGTGTACCATACGATCAAAAGAAATCAAAAAGTGAAGAAATACAACTAAATGACTCACTGTAAAGATAATATCTAAAATGCAATATTAGAATGGAACTAATGGATCCCGGATATTATTAGTTTTAGAAGGATTCAAAAGGATTTTTATAGAAAACAATACTATCATCTAATTATCTCCTATCTGAGTTCTGCTGCCATGGCTGATCTAGATTTTACTTCTATTGCATTAACCTCCCTGGCGGTATGATTATTTCGGATTTTAGGTGCTGAAAGCGGTACAATTATTTTGCATGGAAATTTGGCGTTTTATATTGTAGGTATGTAATTCTTAACAATAACACACTTAAATCTGTCCAAACAAGAGTCTAGTAGATATCCCGGGTATGATGAAGTTTGAAACACAAAAACATAAATTATAATATAATAAATTAATATAAATAATTAAAAAAAAAAAAAATATAATAATAATAAAATAAATTTCCCCACGATTCACTAGCGCTCAATTCTGTAAGTGTTCTAATTTACTATCGCTGTTTTCTAGCTGGTCTAAAGCCACTTTTGACGTAAAGGGACACTTTTTGGTTGCTATGGACAATCTTCTGTTTCCAGGCAGAAACAACAGTATATATAACATAAAACTGCATGCAGGGCATAGGACAAAGCACTGGGGACAAAAGGGATGTGAAATGATTTCATACAGTACTGTAATCTGTAAGATTACAGTACTGTATGTGTTATGGTTTGTAAATTCTTTTGAATTTGCCGCCAGGCTCCGCCCCCGTGCGTCGCGACGCTCGCAGGGAACGGAGCCTGGCACAGAGAGGCTTCGGAGGAGACAGAGCCCACAGACACATCGGGGGACATCGCAGGATCCTGGGGACAAGGTAAGTAATGCCGCACCAGGATCCTGCAATGTAATCCCGAGTGTGGCTCAGGGTTACCGCTAATGGGACTGAAATTTAACCCCGAGCCACACTCGGGAATACCGTCAGGGAGGCTACGGGTCCATTATTTACTGATGTATTTAGCAGTGCTTTACTTCCACAGATGAACACGGAGCTTAAAGCCCCGTACACACCATTGACAGCTCAGGGTGAATCCGCTGTACTAATAATCTAATGTTAGTACTGCAATCTCCCCTGCTGTGCTATAGTGTTCTGACAGGGGGATAGCCCCCCACCAGAACACTCCTTGGCTGAGAACACTGATCAGACCTTTTTTTGGTCATGAGCCTTCGACAGAAGCCTTATTATTTTGGACTGGCTGCCATACACCCGGACGAATGTCGGCCGGCATTCGGCCCGTGTGTACTAGACTTAAGACAGGCCATAGATTATGCAATTTTCTTTCCTTCTACATGTGGAAAAGTGTTTGGTTCCCCCATCAACACAGTCAGCTGATGGGGGAATCCTTCTTGCAGTGCTTTTGTGTTCTGCTGGCGGGGAACCTTCCATATCAGCAGAACACAATGATTATTGCTGCCGGCTATAGCCAGCTGTACTAATTATTCAGGAAAAACCCGACAGGCTGGTTGTACACAAGTCAATCAATATGACAACTTATGTACAACCAAGGTGTCCATACATGAATCAAAATTTGCCCGGACCCTGCTGGAGCGGCCACATTTTGATCCATATATGACCGTCTCAAGACACAAAACAAGATTGGTCAATAATAATTATACAAAGAGCAGTGATGGTCAAGTATTAGATTCCAATCATATTTCAACTTACAGATCAGTGAATGTTATGATTTCATCATCAATTCTCTTTACTCTACCATACTAAACAAGGTGAATGAAACCAACATATTTATATTTTCCTTAGTAGTTAATTAATCAATCTTTCAAGTTGCCCCAATTGAGAAGCAAACAACACTAACTGATTATGGTAAGCTAAGTCAGGTCAAGGGTGAAAAAAAAGAAAATTGCTCGATTCCCCCATCAGCACAGTCAGTGTTGATGAGAGAATCCCTCCCACAACACTATTGTGTTCTGCCAGTGGGGAGCCTTTCCTGCCGGCAGAACACAATGATTACTGTTTCCGGCTAGAGCCGGCAACATTAATTGTTCAGGCTGGTTGTACACAAGACGATCAATAAACTTGTTGCAGCTGACTGTGGAGAGGGGAAATTGGTGGGGCACTATACATTAGACATGTGCACACTGAAATATTTCGTTTCGGAATTTCGTTTTCGTCCGAAAAATAAATTTATTTAGTTACTCCCGAAATTCGTTTTTATTTATTTTGTTTTTCGTTAAATATTGCATTCGTCCGAAAATCCAAATTAAGGTCGAATCTGTCATTGAAGGCTTATGGTGTCTGTCGAATGTTCAAAGAAGATTCGACGGAGCAGCTAAACTGTACGCCGTATAGTTTACCTGCTCTGTCGAATCTTCTTAGAACTTTCAACAGACACCATAAGCCAAAGTACGTGTGTACTTAGTTCTAGCTATTTTACTGCTCCTTCTCTTTGGTTACAATCAGCCAATAACATTCATCATCATCATTATTTTTATTTATCTTTTCTCCCCTACGTCGAATCTTTTCTCCCCTACATCGAATCTTTTCTCTCTATGTCAAATCTTTTCTCTCTATGTAGAATAATCTTGGACTAATAGAGTTAAGGTTAGGCACATTCGACCACAGGTTTGATGGACACAGATTGTTATTGTCATCATCATGTCGAATCTCCTATCTATATCGAACAGTTGTAGCAACGAAAATAAAGCATTTGTTTATGTCGGATCTTTCGTTTTTCGGATTCTGCACTTTCGTTATCGTTTGGTAAAACGATAATGAAAATACCTGAAATTCGGACCAAAATGCATTCGGACGAAAATGAATGCGCATGTCTACTATACATAGTGCATGTTGGATAGAAGGATGTGTTAACACATACAGTTTAGAGCTGTTATACCTAGTTTGCTCACAAAATGCACAGAAACCAAATTTTGTTTCTAGTAATTATGTACTTGCAGTAACATATGCCGCAGAGAGGTATAAATTGTGTTGATACAATAAATCCAAATGAATGTTAATGAGTGAAGAGAAGTAGTGGTCAGAAAAGAGGTATGTGTGGTAGAAAAAATGTAAAAGTGGCTTTTTATATAATGGGTTTACAATCAATGCCCCTTTACAGACAGCTTTAAAGATCATTGGTGTCATGCTACTGGCTCTGGTGGTGGACCTGTATCTATGAAGGCATCATCAGATGGGAGGTCAACTAGTCACAGCTCAAGGAACTCCTAGCAACCACTGGAGGAACCTTAGGATACTACGGAACTCAGGTTGAGAATGGTTGCTGTAAAATAAAAGCCTGCTGGAAGCACAATTAGAATTTAGTACATAGGTGTGATCAGGAGAGGGGAGAGAACATGGAGGACATTGGTAGAAGAGCAACTCTCTTGCATGGTATCTTGCCATTGTTATACTGCCCTGACCAGAGAAGATGGGATCTGGTGCCAAACACAACAAAGATAGGACAACTATCTGCTAATTTTTTTTTTTAGGTGTGGCCTTAATTATACAATGGATATAAATGTAAAGTATAAGACTACAGATGAATAAATGTAAAGGTTACAACTGCAGATGAATGCACTTTTCAGATCTTCATTGCTCCTCGCATTGTATTATATGGTTTTAATTGAAGAGGGCTGTCAACGTTATCTACTGTATACTTGAAAATGTTTCACTTCCAACATATGATCAAAGACTGTCAAGCATTTAAAGGATCTTTGCCATCACCACCCTTAACTTAGGTGCAAAGCGTGCCAGGACTATGATGTTCCAGCTCACGTGTCAGTTCTTCCTTAACTATAAATCCTGAAGTTTACAACAGCTCACATCACTCATGTATTGCAGGGATAACATTTGCATTCCTACATTGTTTGGTATATAAGTGTAGGGTTCTCAGAATGTAATAGTGTATCAAGGCTGACCAAAAAGAAACCTTAGGACACATATGAAAGGGTATGCAATTCTTCACAGATGTGGTCAGACACATGCTTATGCACGCCAAACCCTATGGCCAACGCTCACTTTCATGCACAAAACCCAAGTCAGCAGACATACCACTGAAGGTCAATGATAATCTTGGTGGCCTCCCTTTCTAAATTAAATGAACATTTGTCTCCCACAAATAAAAATCAAGTTAGGCTAGGGTTACAGTTTAGAATTTAACAGATGAAAGTTAGGGTCAGTTTTAGGGTAAAGGTTAAGAGTTTAATTCAATCTAAACTGTTGAAAAAAAAACTAGTACATTTTTACTGCAATAGAGACATGTTATGTATCTTCTGCAATAAATCAAACCCACCTGCCTCCTCACAATCTACTATACAATGTATACTGAAGTGCACATGTCCACCTTAGGGTAAGTTATGAGCACAGTGCCTGTGTCCTGGAAAGAATAAACTCATGAGAATGAACGGGAGTTATTTCATTCCCCCCCCCAGCCAATCAAGATGGCCGTAGACCAGGCACATGGAAGAGGCCAGGATAAAAATGTCTATGGGCTACGCTAGGCACCATAGACTGGGTACTTGTCCTGCACATGGAGTACCTTTATGTGTGTCATGCTCATCCACGCCTTGGGACAAGGCGGAGGCCGCTCTCAGGAATACCTCAACCTTAAGGTGAACCTCCAAATTAGAGATGGTCATATACTGTGTGCACTTGAACAAATAAACTGGACTCCATGCGTGCACTTAGTTAACTCTTCTTCTTTCATACCTTGTGGCTAGGCCGAGGGCCTCTGTGGTGCTGATCCTCGCCTGTTGCTATGGGAGATGGACCACTTGGGGAGAGGGCAACAGAAGCGTCCCTGCCTCGCCGCCCATCCCAGGTACCACGCTTCAGGACAGGTTCCTTGGACTGGTTGCTAGACTTCTGTTACCCTTGGTATCCACTTGTTTGTATTCTGCACCATTGTGAACCAATGCAAACTGTGGTTGCTGCTCAAGGCTCCAAGGGGTTCTCTTCTATAATAAACCACTGGGAGTGCAGGCACGGACAGTGCTCATCCCAGATTTGTGGATGCCAATGCAAAGAGAGAAGAGTTCTTAGCTGCACATCACTTCAAAAACCTGTATGTGAGAAGTGAAACAGCTTCAGCCTGGGCTTCAACCAGGACAACTTTAACGCGCTTTGCCCCGCCCACTGGGCTTAAACATGGGGATAAAGACTCCATGCACAGAGGGGAAAGAAATGCATTATCGGCTGCCAATAATTAATGATAATAAGTATCAGGTGGAAGTTTGCCGAACATGGAAATAGTGAGACATAGAAGACTGTGATCATCTAAAACTGTGTCCAAAAATGCCAGAGCATTCTCAAGTGCATAGAACTAAGAACAATGTGCTGGAAAACAATGTAAAAGTGACATGTATATACAAAAGTGAGAGAAAAAAAGTGAAAAAAGGGCAGCTCAAAATAACATCTCTAAAATGAACCACAGTTAGTTATATAGTTAGGTTGAAAAAAGACACAAAAAAGACACAAAGTCCATCTAGTTCAACCAAAAAAAGAAAAAAAATCATACAATCCCATATACACAATCCTTCACCCACAGTTGATCCAGAGAAAGGCAAAAAACCCCAGCAAAGCATGATCCAATTTTTTACAGCAGGGGAAAAAATTCCTTCCTGATCCCCCGAGAGGCAATTGGAATTTTCCCTGATTAACTTTACTTATAAATGTTAGTACCCAGTTATATTATGTACATTTAGGAAAGATTCCAGGCCTTTTTCTAAAAGCAATCTACTGAGCTTGCCAGAACCACCACCTAGAGGGAGTCTATTCCACATTTTCACAGCTCTTACTGTGAAGAAACTTTTCCAAATTTGGAAATTAAATCTTTTTTCCTCTAGACGTAAAAAGTGCCCCCTTGTCCTCTGTGATGACCTTAAAGCAGTTGTATAGTCTTTTTTTTTAACTTTTACCTACAGGTAAGCCTATAATAAGGCTTACCTGTAGGTAAAAAAAATATCTCCTAAACCTGTACAGTTTAGGAGATATTCCCCTTGCTATGAGCCACTGACTGCAGCGGCGCATGCGCACAGGGGATTCTCGGCTGAAGGCCCGGCAACTGCCGGACCTTGCCGAGAAAGTTCCCTCGGCGGATAAGTTCCCCCCCTGCACTGCGCAGGCGCAGCGCCTGCGCAGTACGAACTACTATCAGCCGCCAGAGATAGCCGAAGCACAAAATCTACAATCAGCTGTACACGGCGCCTGCGCTCTGGGTCCAGGTTCCTTCCCCACCATCCAAGTGGACCTAGAGGGGGAATCAAAAAGAGCTGAGCGAAGCGAGGCCGTGCCTGAAGCGTGGCGAGCGAAGCGAGCCTGCGAGGGGCCCTCTTACAGGCGCCGTGTACAGCTGATTTTCAGCTATTCACCTTCGGCTATTTCCGTCGGATCCTACTGCGCAGGAGGGGGGTCCTTATCCGCCGAGCGGAACTTTCTCAGCAGAACACCAGGAAAGAAATCTCCCGCGCACATGTGTGGGAGTGATGACATTACGGCTCCAGCCACTCACAGCGCTGGAACCGCGATACCCGGAAGACACGCCGAGGCAACATGTCAGCTACCTCAGCGTGGACCAGGTAAGATAGCGACGCCTTGTTCTAAGGTAAGTATTTCATAATGAGCTAGCATGCGGTGCATACTAGCTCATTGTGCCTTTTGCTTTACAGGGGTAAAAAAAAAAAAAACATTTTCAGCGGGTATACAACCGCTTTAAAGTGAATAACTCAACACCAAGTTCACTATATGGACCACTTATGTATTTGTACATGCCCCCCCCCCCCCCGATCTCCTATTCTCAAGAGGGAATAGATTCAGTTCCTCTAATCTTTCCTCATAGCTGAGCTCCTCCATGCCCCTTATCAGTTTGGTTGCCCTTCTCTGCACTTTCTCCAGTTCCAGTATGCCCAAAACTGAACTGCATATTCCAGATGAGGTCTTACCAATGATTTGAACAGGGGCAAAATGATATCTCTCTCTCTGGAGTGCAGTCTCTTAATACAAGAAAGGACTTTGCTCGCTTTGGAAACCCAAGCTTGGTATTGCATGCTATTATTGAGCTTATGATCTACCAAAACCCCCAGATCATTTTCCACCGTTGATTCCCCCAGTTGTACCCCCCCCTAGTATGTATGATGCATGCATATTCTTAGCCCCCAAGTGCATAACTTTACAGTTATCAACAGTAAACTCCCTTTATATTATTCTAAAATTGAATTATAAGGTCCAACAACACACTAAAAATGTTTCCATGAACTTTATTTGTATAATAGATAATCAATAAAATCAAAAAATGGGGGTCTGTCTGTGTTCTCTTCCCATGCAGCAGACTGAGAATGGGCAGAGCCCTCCCCCCTTTTATTTACAGCACAAGGAGAGAGGCAGAGCTCAGAAAAATTGCGGGAAATGCATTAACCCTTCACATCCCACTAAGGCAGCCAGGTGTCTAACAACAGGCAACCTGCCTACATGTTGGCACCAACGAGGGACCACCCAGATGCTGAATTGGAGATAACTATTGCAGAGTTTAATTCCGCTTTAAAGGCTATGTTAAGTGCTGGGCTAAGGATCAGGTTAAAGATTAAAGTAATCAAGATCAAGATTCAAGTGATGATTTTAACACATTACACAAGCACAGTCCACAGTCACCATTAGGAAACCCATCCTGGGGAATGACGTGATAGCTAATCACAGTGGTCCCATGATTGGACAGACCTTCCTGCCCCCCAGGCATTATAGCCTAGTTAAGGGGAAGCCAAGGTTGGGAGGGAATGAGTTAAATGGTAAAATTACTAAGTAATAGCCTATATACAGCACATCTACTGAGCAAGCATCACAGTGTCCTTCACAAGCTCTCACAGCATTAATTATGATGTAATGGTAGAATGTCTGGATCATAGTTTTGTTTCTTGGACCGATGGGTTAATCATGAAGGCACCAGACTCTCCAAGGATTATCTCTACACTGACATACACTGAAAGTCTTTAGCCAAACTCCTTAAAACATGATTTGACTCACAGGTTCTCAATGTGCACCTGCTTACATCAAGTCCCTATGAATCCCCAACAGCAGAATCAATGTGTTTGCATTGGATGGAAGCCAGTACAGAGATACTCGTTTCATGAGTAGACAGGCTTGTGAAAGCATCTGTGACCTGTCTATGGTTTCTACAAATTAACATTTACCTTCATTATGTTCTCTGTAGTGCTGCCTAGCAAGACTTTCAAAATAACTCTATAACATTATTATTACTATTACTGTTCTGTTCTATGGATCCAATATATTTTACTATTTTTTACAGATTAGTTACACACTCTTTTGGCCTCAATTACACTTTTGGTTGGGAGGACAGAAAAGAGGCATGGTTGAGCAGAGTTTTTACCACCACCCCTCAACTGCTCCCCCTTGAGTTACAAAGGCAACGGAAGGGGTTGTACATACGATGCAGTTGTGATGGTATGCATTGCGTCACTGCAAAAATGATCCCAGCAGTCATGTTCGGCTTGTACTGTACTGAACGTGACCCTAACAACCGAAATGCAGGCGGTTGCAGAATGCTGGTGTTTACATGGGTTTAAAGTGTTAAAACAGGTGGTGAGAAGGCTACATAACGCCTCCTCACTGTCTGTCAATGCCCTCTGATGCAGATCATCTTCAGAGGGTACCCTATGTGTAAATGAGACCTTGGAGCTCACAACCTAGCTGGCCATACACCTGTAGATTTTTTTAGGAAATGTTTTGCCTCTGGAATAGTCCTTCAATTGCCCAATGGTCAATGGGGTCAAGTCAACGGTCATTTTCAAATGTGGTTGAGTCTGGATCTGTGATCTTATCCTATGTGCCTATGGGCCCTTCTGGCTTAAAGTTTACTTACCAACAGCTTAGTTGAAATTTTCATCCATCAATCCACGCCTCCCCCTGCCACTGTAATTTTCTGGTGCTGCAGGAGTTAATAAAACTTAGGGAGCCATGACAGGTTCTTATCAAGTGTGCACAACTATGCCCATCCTTTCTGCCAAGCTCCTGTACCCATGTGTACCGTCTGTACAACTGGGCCCCAACGCTAGCCGGCTGAAGAGTTAGGACCAAAGACTGCCCCTTTACAGATGCTACACAGAGACCTTTTTCGCTTCTGCTTATGCTAAGAGGTACCTCTCAGGGGATATTGCACTATATCCTAGCCATTCTCCTAAAGTACACTCTAAACTAGTTATAGTACTATAATTTACATTGCAGTTAAGGCTTATATGCATTGTTTATTGCTGACTTTGCTAATACATGAGGTAATTCCTGTCTAGTGGTACAGAACTCTATTCTATGTTACCTTCGCATAGTGATTATACTGTCTAGCGGACTGTGTCTGAACCTACCTTCTGTATGGTCATTTAAGCCTAAACCACCATTTCTCCTAACCCGTGTTAATACATTAATTTAATTTACCACTAAACGGTCTTGTGTCTACTTCATGGTTTTAGTTCAAAACCACATTAAAGGTATCTATATTCGTGTTATTATAAGTGCTTGCAGTGACTTTCATTCAACCAGGTGTGTCAGAGGAGCTGAGCTTGTTTTTGGAGTCAAGGTGCAGAACAGAGAACCCAAATTACCAAGCAGCTCCTTCAGGGGTAGCACTACAAAAACTTAGTTTCACAATCGCTTTAACAAACTTCACAATCACTTTAAATGATCAATATCATTGCCCCATAGTCTTAGAATATATGGATGTGTAATAATGCTTGTAATGCCGATTGCCCTACTGTAAATCTGGCTATGCACTAGTACAGGGGGTCTCCAAATTTTCAAAACAAAGGACCAGTTTACTATCCTTTAGACTTTAGAGGGCCCTGCTGTGGGCAGTGGGTGTAAAAAATGTCCTGGCATTTGTAACAACGTGTCATCATTGGTGTCAACGACAGGAGTAGTGCCCCATCATTGGTGTTGGTGAAAGAAATAGTGCCCCATCACTGGTGGTAGTGGGAGGAATAGTGCCCCATCATTGGTGTCAGTGAGAGAAATAGTGCCCCATCATTGGTGTCAGTGGAAGGAATAGTGCCCCATCATTGGTTTTAGTGAGAGGAATAGTGCCCCATCACTGGTGGTAGTGGGAGGAATAGTGCCCATCATTGGTTTCAGGGAGAGGAATAGTGCCCCATCACTGGTGGTAGTGGGAGGAATAGTGCCCCATCATTGGTTTCAGGGAGAGGAATAGTGCCCCATCACTGGTGGTAGTGGGAGGAATAGTGCCCCATCACTGGTGGTAGTGGGAGGAACAGTGCCCCATCACTGGTAGTAGTGGGAGGAATAGTGCCCCATCATTGGTGTCAGTGGGGGAAAAAGTGCCCCAAGGGTTGGATAAAGGCAAGCAAGGGGCAGCATCTGGCCCCCTGGACCACTGCACTAGTAGAATTTATTTTAAAATTTTTTGTTTTAAGAATGTTTGTTTGATTTTCTAATCATTAGTGCAGTCAAATCAACATTTGGCCCCACAGTGCCAAAAGTTGTTTTTTGTTCAGTCCATTCTTTCCAAAATCGAATGTTAAAAGCATAGGCATGCCTGGGCCACCCTAATCAACATGAGTGATGCAGATTGTAATTGCCCCCCCCCCCCATGACCCCCCCTGCAATCCTGACGGATTCCCTACCCTCCTCACCCGATGAATGCTACAGTTTATTGTTTCAGAATGGAGAGCGGGGAAGGGGCCAGTAAATATGTTAATTACCGACCCCTTCTTTTTCTAAATAAACACAATGAGTGATCAATACTGATCACTCACTGTGTGCATTCATACCTAAAGCATAGTAAACTGTGTTTACTATGCTTCAGTCTGTGAAAGATCAGGAAGCTGCACAGCACAGAGTACTTCCTGTTCATTTACTCATTTACTGTCCAGTGCATTTTTCTGTCCTCAGTCTCTTTCTCTGTCTTAAAAGTGAGAGGGTTTGAGCTTTGGGGTGCACACCCTAATGGAATAGCCTGTGCACACCTTTGGTTGAAAGCAAACGAAATGTTGAAATACTTTTGAACAACATTTGTCAAGATGTCGCATGTACTGAGAATTTTTGCACGATCATTTGAAAATCTACTTGTGCATGGTCAGCTTATCTCTGCATCTGTGTCATTGTGCTTTCTAAGGATCACTTTCATTCCTTTGCTGTGTGTAGTAATGTATACCTCAGGTGCCAGCCCTGTTCACTGCAGTGTGACCTTTTATCCGTTATGTGACAGTTGAATTCCGTGGTTCTGAATCATTGGAGAGGAACTCCGGAAACAAGTCATTAACACATGTGCACAAAGGCAAATTACAAATCGAAGTGTTATGCCCCGTACACACGGTCGGACATTGATCGGACATTCCGACAACAAAATCCTAGGATTTTTTCCGACGGATGTTGGCTCAAACTTGTCTTGCATACACACGGTCACACAAAGTTGTCGGAAAATCCGATCATTCTGAACGCGGTGACATAAAACATGTACGTCGGGACTATAAACGGGGCAGTGGCCAATAGCTTTCATCTCTTTATTTATTCTGAGCATGCGTGGCACTTTGTGCGTCGGATTTGTGTACACACGATCGGAATTTCCGACAACGGATTTTGTTGTCGGAAAATGTTATATCCTGCTCTCAAACTTTGTGTGTCGGAAAATCCGATGGAAAATGTGTGATGGAGCCTACACACGGTCGGGATTTCCGACAACAAGGTCCTATCACACATTTTCCGTCAGAAAATCCGACCGTGTGTACGGGGCATTAGACTATTATTTAAATTGCTGATATCTTTATTGTATAAATGGGAACATAGAAGAGATACATTTGCATTACAAAAAAAATTATTTTTTGCCTTACAGTGCCTTGAAAAAGTATTCACACCCCTTGAAATTTTCCACATTTTGTCACGTTACAACCAAAAACGTAAACAAATTTTATTGGGACTATTTTATGTGATAGACCAACACAAAGTGGCACATACTTGTGAAGTAGAGGGAAAATTATAAATGGTTTTCAAATTTTTTTACAAATAAATAACTGAAAAGTGTGGCGTGCATTTGTATTCAGCCCCTTTTACTCTGATACCCCTAAATAAAATCTAGTGGAACCAATTGCCTTCACAAGTCACCTAATTAGTAAATAGAGTCCACCTGTGTGTAATTTGATCTCCGTATAAATATAGCTGTTCTGTGAAGCCCTCAGAGGTTTGTTAGAGAGCCTTAATTAACAGACAGAACAAACAGCATCATGAAGGCCAAGGGACACACCAGACAGGTCAAGGATAAAGTTCTGAAGAAGTTTAAAGCAGGGTTGGATTATAAAAAAATATCCCAAGCTTTGAACATCTCACGGAGCACTGTTCAATCCATCATCCGAAAATGGAACGAGTATGGCACAACTGCAAACCTACCAAGACATGGCCGTCCACCTAAACTGACAGGCCGGGCAAGGAGAGCTTTAATCGGAAAAGCAGCCAAGAGGCCCATGGTAACTCTGGAGGAGCTGTTAGTTGTGCACTCCACAAATCTGGCCCTTATGGAAGAGTGGCAAGAAGAAAGCCATTGTTGAAACAAAGCCATATGAAGTCCTGTTTGCAGTTTGGGAGAAGCCACGTGGAGGACACAGCAAACATATAGAAGAAGGTGCTCTGGTCAGATGAGACCAAAATTGAACTTTTTGGCCCAAAAGCAAAATGCTATGTGGTGGAAAACTAACACTGCACATCACCCTGAACACACCATCCCCACCGTGAAACATGGTGGTGGCAGCATCATGTTGTGGGGATGCTTTTTCTTCAGCAGGGACAGGGAAGCTCTTCAGAGTTGATGGGAAGATGGATGGAGCCAAATACAGGACAATCTTAAAAGAAAACCTGTTAAAGTTTGCAAAAGACTTAAGAGTGGGGCGGAGATTCACCTTCCAGCAGGACAATGGAATGGTTTAGATCAAAGCATATTCATGTGTTAGAATGGCCCAGTCAAAGTCCAGACCTAAATCCAATTGAGAATCTGTGGCAAGACTTGAAAATTGCTGTTCACAGACGTTCTACATCCAATCTGACAGAGCTTGAGATATTTTTAGAAGAATGGGCAAAAATGTCACTCTCTAGATGTGCAAAGCTGTAGAGACATCCCCAAAAATACTTGCAGCTGTAATTGCAGTGAAAGGTGGTTCTACAAAGTATTGACTCAGGGGGGCTGAATACAAATGTACCCTACACTTTTCACATATTTATTTGTAAAAAAACATTTGGAAAACCATTTATCATTTTCCTTCCACTTCACAATTATGGGCCACTTTGTGTTGGTCTATCACATAAAATCCCAATAAATTACATTTACGTTTTTGGTTGTACCATTATTATTATTATTATTATTATACAGGATTTATATAGCGCCAACAGTTTACGTAGCGCTTTACAACTTGAAGGTAGACAGTACAAATACAATACACTTTGATACAGTAGGAATCAGAGGGCCCTGCTCCTTTAGAGCTTACAATCTAAGAGGGAAGGTCAAGAGATACAAGAGGTAATAACTGTGGGTGATGTGCTGATTGAGAAGATAAATGTACAGTTGTTAGGTGGGGGCCAGATAGGCTTCTCTGAAGAGATGAGTTTTCAGGGATCGTCTGAAAGTGGATAAAGTAGGAGAAAATCGGACGGATTGGGGTAGAGCATTCCAGAGGATGGGGAATGCTCTGGAGAAGTCCTAAAGGCGAGCATGGGATTAGGTGACAAGGGAGTTTGAGAGCAGGAGGTCTTGGGAGGAGCGAAGAGAACGATTAGGTTGGTATTTTGTGACTAGGTTAGAGATGTAGCTGGGGTCCAGGTTGTGGATGGCTTTGTAAGTTATAGTTAGTATCTTGAATTTAATTCGATGACTGAGTGGCAGCCAATGAAGGGATTGGCAGAGGGATGTAGCAGACGCTGAGCGGTTTGTGAGGTGGATGAGCCTGGCAGCAGCGTTCATGACGGACTGAAGTGGGGATAGCCTATTTAGAGGTAAACCAATGAGGAGGGAGTTGCAGTAGTCGAGGCGGGAGATGACCAGGGAGTGGATTAGAAGCTTTGTGGTGACATTGGTTAGGAAGGGGCGTATCTTGGAGATGTTGCGGAGATTGAGGCGGCAAGCTTTGGATAGTGATAGAATGTGGGGTCGAAAGGTTAGTTCAGAGTCCAGGATTACACCTAGGACCTTGGCGTGGGGAGATGGGTTGATAGTTGAGCCGTTGATATTGACAGGGAAATCAGGGGAAGTGGCACCTGAGGGAGGAAATATCATGAGCTCGGTTTTGGATAGGTTGAGTTTGAAGAAGTGATGTGACATCCAGGCTGATATGTCTGCTAGTAAGTTGGTAATGCATGAGGAGACAGATGGAGAGAGCTGGGGGGTGGAGAGATAGATTTGAGTGTCATCAGCATAGAGATGATATTTAAAGCCGTGGGAGGCAATCAACTGACCCAAGGAGGTGGTGTAGATTGAGAAAAGGAGAGGTCCAAGAACAGAACTTTGGGGGACCCCAACGGAAAAAGGAAGAGGAGAGGAGGAAGTAGAGTTGTAAGTGACACTGAAGGAGCGGTGGGATAGGTAGGATGAGAACCAGCGAAGAATACAGTCACGGAGACCAAAGGAGTGGAGTTTTTTGAGGAGGAGGGGGTGGTCCACTGTGTCAAAGGCAGCAGAGAGATCCAGGAGAAGTAGTACAGAATAGTGTCCATTGGCTTTAGCCATTAGTAGGTCATTTGAGAGTTTAAGGAGAGCAGTTTCCGTGGAGTATTGAGGGCGAAAACCGGACTGAAGGGGATCAAGAAGTTTATTCATGGTCAGATGGTCGCTTAGTCGGTTGTAGACCAGTCTTTCAAGAAGTTTAGAGGAGAAGGAGAGTAAGGAGATGGGACGTAAGTTGTTGAGATTGGTGGGATCCAGTGAGGGCTTTTTTAGTATAGGGCTGACTAGCGCATGTTTTAGAGAGTTTGGGAAGATGCCACAAGAGAGGGAGAGGTTGAAAATGTGAGTTAGAGAGTGTAGAATCGAGTCAGAGGGTGAGCGTAGCATTTGCGAGGGAACAGGATCCAGGGGGCAAGTGGTTAGATGAGTGCTAGATAAAAGTTTAGCAACCTCAGTAGTAGTAGCAGGGTTGAATGAGGGAAGTAATGATTGTGTCTGTGGACATGGGGTGTTGCATGGGGGAGGTTTTTGCGCATTGGTGATCTCCTCATGAATTGTATCAATCTTAGTTTTGAAGTGATTGGCAATCTCCTGGGCAGTGAGTGAGTTGGTGGGTGGAGGCAGTGGAGGACAGAGTAGAGTATTGAAGGTAGAGAAGAGTTGACGTGGACTGGATGAGAAGGTGTTAATGAGTGTGATAAAGTAGGTCTTTTTGGCAGTGTGAAGGCAGGAGTAGTTTTTTAGGTTGCAGATTTATATTGTGTGAAGTCTTTCTGGGTCTTAGTCTTATGCCATAGGCGCTCAAGAGCGCGGCTACGTTTTCTGAGACTTCTGGTGTCATCTGTTTGCCAGGGTTGTAGCAGTCGGGGCCTAATTCTGCGTGTAGTGAGGGGGGCAAGCTTGTCTAGGGAGGAAGACAGTGAACTGTTGTAGATGAAAGTAGCTAGGTTGGGGCAGGACAGAGGTGAGATTTTGTCATCGAGGTGATCAGTAGCAGAGTAGAGAAGAGAAGGGTTGAGGTGGCGAAGGTTTCTACGTGTAACTGTTAGGCGGTTGGAGGGAGAAGAGGTGGAAGACAGAGAGAGAGCAAAACTAATAAGGTGGTGATCAGAGAGTGGGAGTGGATTGTTGGAAAGGTTGCACGGAGTGCACAGATAGGAGAAGACAAGGTCAAGGGTGTTGCCGTTGGAGTGGGTAGGAGCCTGTATCCATTGCTTCAGGTCAAGCGATGAGATTAGACTGAGAAGTTTAGAAGTAATAGTAGTGTTAGTGTTAACAGGGATGTTGAAGTCACCAAGAATAATTGTGGGGATTTCAGAAGAGAGAAAGTAGGGTAGCCAGGCAGAGAAGTCATCAAGAAAGGCTGATACTGGTCCAGGGGGCCGGTAGATGACAGCAATTCTTAGAGAAATGGGAGAGAATAGACGAATGCAATGTGCCTCAAAAGAGGAGAGTGTCAGAGATGGAGGTGGGTGAAGTACCTGATAGGTGCTGCATGGGGCTAGAAGGATTCCCACTCCACCTCCCTTCCGTCCACTTGGTCTGGGGGAGTGAGTCCAGAGAAGGCCCCCATGGGAGAGGGATGCAGGAGAACCATGATAAAATGTAGAAAATTTCAAGGGGTATGAATACATTTTCAAGGCACTGTATCCATAGGCATCTACTCAAGCGCAGGTTTGATGAGTTAGAATATAAAAAGAGAAATATGGGATTTTTTTTCGCAATCATACTTACCTAGGTGGAAGCAGCATTGGTCCAATGCTGGTTCTAACACTGAGAACCGAGCAATCTAACACTGCTGATCGCTCGGTTCTCATAGCTCCCTGAGCAGAGAGCTGATGGCTGTGAGTCACCAGCTCTCTGCTCTGCCCCCCCCCCTCCATCCTCAATGGAGCGCTGGGCTGTGGAGGGGGGCGGGAGCTCACATGTGGGTGGACTTAATTGTTGCAATCTTGCCCGAGCCTGGACCGGCTCTGTGACGTCAGCCGTCAACGGGCTTTAGCCCGCTGTCTGCTGAAAACAGGTCACAGGAACCCAGAATGAACTTCCCTCCTGTGAGCCACAGAAGTACAGCCAAACAAGCTTTGGCTGTGATTAGTTCTGTGTGCTTCCAGTTTGGTGGGTCCAAATATTCATAAGAGCCATGCCATTTAAATTTAAAACTCTCGGAATAAAAGCAGATTTAACAAATTGGAAAATGACTTCTACGTAATATGCCAGCTGCATACTTGTCATGCTTTGTAAGCAAAAGGTGATTTTCTAATTTTAGATTTGCCTGAATATATCAATGCAGATATGTCTGATCTACAGAAAACCATGCAAATCAGGGATCCAGGCCAGGCCAAGGATCAGGACAAATAGGATAGCAGCTTGGCAGCTAAGGGATAACATACAGTAACCATGTTCTTGTAGAATCAATAGCTTGGAGGGTATTATAAAGAAAACCTATATAAAAAAAAGATCGAAGAGGGGAGAAATGGCTAAGGTTTAGTACAGCATGTAGACTTCCTGGAGCTGATATTTTGCTAAGAACTGCTATGAACTAACTAGCCTCATATAAATCTGCACTCTGTCTCTCTGTAGAGGTGGCCAGCTTGGTAAACAATCAAGGTTTTGATTCTTGTCAGATCCAAGCTCCCCAAGGGGCAAAGGAGGCGATGGAAGCATAAATTCCTATTTATTTATTACAGGCATTCATATAGCACTGGCAATTTACACAGCAAACTGCCTATTGTACATTGTACATGGTTCCCTGCCGTCCAGTAGTTAACCACCTCAATACCGGGCACTTTCACCCCCTTCCTGCCCAAGCCATTTTTCAGCTTTCAGCGCTGTCACACTTTGAATGACAGGAAATTTTTATAATTTTTTCCCCGCAAATAGAGCTTTCTTTTGGTGGTATTTGATCACCTCTGCGGTTTTTATTTCTTGTGCTATAAACAAAATAAGAGGGACAAGTTTGAAAAAACACAATATTTTTTACTTTTTGCTATAATAAATATCCAATTTTTTTTTTTTTCTCAACAAATGTTTTCCTCAGTTAAGACCGATACGTATTCTTCTGCATATTTTTGGTAAAAAAAATCGCAATAAGCGTATATTGATTGGTTTGCGCAAAAGTTATAGCGTCTACAAAATGGGGGATAGTTTTATAGCATTTTTATTATTTTTTTTTTTTACTAGTAATGGCGGCAATCTGCGATTTTTATCGTGACTGCGATATTGCAGCGGACATATTTATACAGCGATCTGTGCTATGAAAAAGCATTACATAGTTACATAGTAGGCGAGGTTGAAAAAAGACACAAGTCCATCAAGTCCAACCTATGTGTGTGATTATGTGTCAGTATTACATTGTATATCCCTGTATGTTGCGGTCATTCAGGTGCTTATCTAATAGTTTCTTGAAGCTATCGATGCTCCCCGCTGAGACCACCGCCTGTGGAAGGGAATTCCACATCCTTGCCGCTCTTACAGTAAAGAACCCTCTACGTAGTTTAAGGTTAAACCTCTTTTCTTCTAATTTTAATGAGTGGCCACGAGTCTTGTTAAACTCTCTTCTGCGAAAAAGTTTTATTTCTATTGTGGGGTCACCAGTACAGTATTTGTATATTGAAATCATATCTCCTCTCAAGCGTCTCTTCTCCAGAGAGAATAAGTTCAGTGCTCGCAACCTTTCCTCATAACTAATATCCTCCAGACCCTTTATTAGCTTTGTTGCCCTTCTTTGTACTCGCTCCATTTCCAGTACATCCTTCCTGAGGACTGGTGCCCAGAACTGGACAGCATACTCTAGGTGCGGCCGGACCAGAGTCTTGTAGAGTGGGAGAATTATTTTATCTCTGGAGTTACTCCCCTTTTTAATGCGTGCCAATATTCTGTTTGATTTGTTAGCAGCAGCTTGGCATTGCATGCCATTGCTGAGCCTATCATCTACTAGGACCCCAAGGTCCTTTTCCATCCTAGATTCCCCCAGAGGTTCTCCCCCCAGTGTATAGATTGCATTCATATTTTTTCCACCCAAATGCATTATTTTACATTTTTCTACATTGAACCTCATTTGCCATGTAGTCGCCCACCCCATTAATTTGTTCAGGTCTTTTTGCAAGGTTTCCACATCCTGTGGAGAAGTTATTGCCCTGCTTAGCTTAGTGTCGTCTGCATTGATTACTGTATAAATGTGACTGGCAGGGAAGGGGTTAACACTAGGGGGTGGTCAAGGGGTTAAATGTGTGTCCTAGGAGTGATTCGAACTGTGGGGGGGAGGGGACTGACTGGGGGAGGTGACCGATTGGTGTCCCTATGTACAAGGGACACACCATCGGTCTCCTCTCCTCTGACAGGACATGGATCTGTGTGTTTTCACACACAGATCCACGGTCCTGCTCAGTTACTGGGCAATCGTGGGTGCCCGGCGGACATCACGGCCATCGGGCATGCGCATCGGGTCCCCAGTGATGCGTGGGCGCGCGTGCCCCCTAGTGGCCCGGGAAGGCGATCACATCATATTACGGCGGCCCAGAATAATAGCTGCCTCGTCCAGCAGTCATATGACAGTGGGCAGGCGGCTAGTGGTTAAAGGGTCTGAGCTCCCTTCCTCACATGCATACATACACATACAAGGGCCAATTTAGACAAGAGCCAATTAATCTACTGGTGTGTCTTTAGAATTTGGTAATTAACTGGAAGCAAACCCATTCAAGCACAGGGAGAGCATAAAAACTCTGTGCAGATAGTGTGCTTACCGGGATCAGGATTTGAACCTGGGACTGAGACTAGTGCTACAAGGCAGAAGTTCAATAATAATAAAGTAGGAGCTTCTGCAAGGCAAAAGTGCACAAATAAATGAAGTAGAAGCAGGTCAACCCTTGCCACTGCAGATCCTCAAGTACAGCTTCCTCTCCAGCAAGGCTTCAGAAGAGCAACGAGTAGCATAGTTATGACATCAGCAACTGTCACTACAGTGCTCAAGAAGATACTCCAAAGCTTATTAGATCAGAGACAACAGTTGTCAGGGGCAGGTTGGGCAGGATTTGCCTTATGTAATCTAACACTGTAGATATCTATCTATGAGGCTACAGTAACAGGTGTCTCTAGGCAATGTCACGTTAGTAAGAGCACTGTAACTCCTGAGGAAGAATACAAGGAACAGGGCATATTTTTGTGGGTAATGCTTAGCTACAAGTAACCTTTCTAGATATTCTTTATAAGAAAACAAATCCTTACTTCTTGTATGTAGGCCAGCTTTAATAATTTTATTAATGATTTTATATATATCATATTTCCATACTTGCCGACTGTCCCGGATTTGCTGGGAAAGTCCTTTGTTTTAGTAAGCTGTTCCACCATGACTGTGTTCCGGGCAGCTACATTGTCTCTTGGCTCTTGTCCTGATTCCATCTCCCCCCAGCACTCTCAGGTGCTCTCGCTCAGTGCACTCCAGTGTAGGCTGCAGAAAAAAACGCAGCGATGAGGACAGAGCATCCATATTGCTGGCTGCTGTGAGAGCATGATGCCCAGCCTTGGAGATCCCACTGGGAGGGATGCAAGCTCCTCAAGTTCATTCTGAGGGACATGTGTGGGGAAATAAGTTGGCATGGTTTTGTGACAACGTACATTCTAAAATGTCTCGTTGGAAAAGAAGAAGAAGCTACGACTAAGGCTATTGCCGAAACGCGTCAGTTTATTCTTTTATTGTCACTCTGATGTACCAATAAACGACACTTCAAGGATTACAGTTTTGCCGGCTCTCCTTACTACTAAAATGTCTTGTTGCACAGCAAAAATAGGTGTCCCTGGAAAATTTTTTTGAAATGTTGGCAGCAAAGCATTTCTGAGAAAGATGCCTTTGAATAATCATTTTTTTTAAGAAAAAGAAATATTTTGTGCCACATGACATCATTATCTTCAAAAAAATAATAATCATGAAGATGCAATAAACATCTAAAATACATTTTTAGAATTATATTAAAATTATTCAAACATATGCAGTATCTTTGTATCTTCACTGTGTAAAATGTAGGTAAATAGCTGTAATCTATTGGATTTAATAGTCATTTAAACCTGAAGTTATTTTTTCCTGTATATTTGCACTCACATCACCTACAGTAATGATGTATATTTCACATGGTGCAGGTTGCTGCTTTGTGTAGAAATCTTCTCTGCAGGGTGCCCAGTCCTCTTCCTGGCCATGAACCTCCAGAAGGGGTTAATAACGTTTGGGTCTTCAGACTGAACTGCGTGCAAGACAGCCAAATTAGAACCTGCCCCCTCCTCCCCACTCATCCATTGAAAAAAGCCTATGTATTGTTTATATGTAGCATAATCCCTGAATCGGGGGGAGATTACTGTCATTCATCTGAATCTCCCCCATTTAACTGCTTCCGGACCAGCCACTGTCATTATACTGCGGCAGGTTGGCACAGCTGCACAAATCGTCGTAGGTGTACGTCGGCCGCATTAAGAGCTATAGGCGGCGCGACACCGGAGCCGATGCACGTTGCTGGCGGCCTCGATGTCTGCCAGCAACCTGCGATCGCTCCTCAGAGAGCCAGAACGGGGATCTGTCAATGTAAACAGACAGATCCCCATTCTGTCAGGGAAGTAGAGATCTGCTGTTCCTCATGATCAGGAACAGCAATCTCTCTGTACTCCCTGTCAGTACACGCCCCCCCACAGTTAGAAACACCTCCCTAGGGAACACTTAACCCCTTGATCGCCCCCTAGTGTTAATCCCTTCCCTGCCAGTGACATTTATATAGTAATCAATGGCTATTTTTAGCTCTGATCGCTATATGTATAATTGTAGGTAAATGTATGTATAAATGTCAATGGTCCCAATAAGGTGTCAAAAGTGTCCGATCTGTCCGCCGCCGCAATGTCGCAGTCCCACTAAAAATTGCTGATCACCGCCATTACTAGTAAAAAAAATGTATAACAAAAATGCCAGAAATATATCCCCTATTTTGTAGACTCTATAACTTTTGCGCAAACCAATCAGTATACACTTATTGCGATTTTTTACCAAAAATATGTAGAACAATAGATATTGGCCTAAACTGATGAATAAATGATTTTTTTTACATTTTTGGATATATATTATAGCAAAAAGTAAAAAATATTGTTTTTTTTTTCGAAATTGTCGTTGTGTTTTGTTTATAGCACAAAAAATAAAAAGCGCAAAGGTGATCAAATACCACCAAAAGAAAGCTCTATTTGTGGGAAAAAAAAGGACAGAAACCTTGTTTGTGTACAACGTCGCATGACTGCACAATTGTCAGTTAAATCGACGCAGTGCCGTATAGTAAAAAATGGCTTGGTCATGAAAGCGGAGTTCCGCTTTAAAAAAAAAAACATCAAAGTCAGCAGCTACAAATACTGCAGCTGCTGACTTTTAATAATTGGACACTTACCTGTCCAGGGTCCAGCGATGCGGGGGGAACGAAGCCCTGCTTGTCTCCCCCTCCTCTCTGTGGCGCCGGCATTGTCACTGTGGGGGCCCTGCTGTGGCTTCACAGCCAGGCATGCACTGCGCATGCGCGAACCGTGCATTTGCGATCCGCACATCGCGCTGTGACTGGCCAGGCAATTATCTTGGACCTGTGACGTGTCCCAGATGTTTGCCGAGAGGGAGGGGGGAGAGGTGAACTGACATCCGGAACCATGGAGCCCTGGGAGGATTTGGGAGTGGGAACCCTCTAAAAAGAGGGTTTCCGCCCCCCCCCCAAAAAAAATGACATGCCAAATGTGGCATGTCAGGGGGTCACCTTCCCTTAAAGCGGAAGTTCCATTTTTGGGTGGAACTCCGCTTCAAGGGGGTAAATCCTTCCGGGGCTGAAGTGGTTAAAGTGTTACTTTCACTGTAGAGGTTTTCTTAATGTGTGAGGTCTGCCATAAAAACAGTTCAGACCAAAGACCCAAGGCTATTACTGTCCGCCGTGCCAGAAATTCAGTGCCAGGAAGAGAACCGTGCACCCTACAGAGAAGATTTCTACATGAAGCAGCCTGCACAACGTGAGACATATTGTATTACAGGTAAGCGATGGACTGAGAAATTATTTTTGACTAAACGTCTGTTTTAAGCATTGGAAATAATCAGAGATAAACATTCTGAAAATGAAACGCAACGAATTGTATGACACGTTCTAAAACCATTCCATACAATACGGCTTCTTGCTTACTTGCTCCAAGATTTATGGATTGCATCATAGTGAGCAGAAAATTGAAACCCCCGAGCAAAACTACATTGAGATCCTGTAAACCCGGCACTGTAACTAACTGTGCTGAGTGTATCCTGAAGATTCTTCATTTTGTTTGGCAAGAATGTGACCACCTGCTCCAACTGTTTTTTTTTTTTTACTTTTATCTCAATAACTTAGATTGCTCATAAAACTCATTATAGCAGAGTGAGGGCAGAAATGTGTTGAATGACTTTTGGAGAGATACCGCTGCTTACAAGCTTTTGTGTATGACTCCACCGTTATTTCACTTAATGTAAGTGTGTGCATAGTACCTAATTCCGCCATATGTGAGATTTAGGATAATCACAGTGCTTTGCTGGGAATCCTTGGGGTACATCTGAATTGTAACAAATATATATTGGCTAAAGGTGATGTAAAAACTTGGAATGAACAAGACACTCTAGTCAATGTTCTTTTTTTTTCTGTTTTTGTGGTTTATGCTGATCTGATGTCTTCTGTAAGAAATATGTAATCAATCAAATGTATGCTTTTTAATTAAAAAGGGAACACGCTGAAGCTAATGAAAACCCATGTAGAAGACAATCACAGTAAAACAATATTTTAGAGGCACTTCCAGAGCAGCAAATGTGTTTTAACATTATCATTATGAATAGTTTATATGGTGCCCTCATCTTCGGTGATACAAAAGTGATATAAGCAAGGGTGAGTAATATAGATAATAGATAAAATGTTTCCAGTGAGAAGTACTTACAGCTGTATAGCAAGGCATGAATAGACATAACTAGATAGTGTAACAAAGAGTTCTCTCCATCAGCGGCGGCCGGTCCATAAAGGGTGTCCCCATATCTCCATGCGAGGGACCAGATGCATGGATTTCTTTTTTTTTTTTTTTTTTTTTGTGCAGCCCATGATTACAGCCTGCAGCTCTAATTGGCTTCAAAAAGGTTGGGCTTGCGGCGCAGTGAGCCCACTCACTTGTGAATGTTGATTCGATATTGTCTTCCTCCTCCCGGCCAATCAGGATAGGAAGTGGGTCCTAAGACAGGATTGGCCGGGAGGAGAAGCGACTGGAATGGGTGTATGTGCGGGGCTGGCGGGTGAGTGGGCGGGCGAGCGGTTGGGCGAGTGGGTGGGCGGGGGGTGTGTTTGCTGCTCCCCCCCAAAAAATGGTGCACCAGCTGCCACTGCTCTCCATAGAGGCTTACAATTTAATAGGATAAGGTGTAGAAACGAGTGGTAAGAGATGATTATATAAGCTGTCGATGTATGCTTAAAGTGTAAGTTCAACTTTTCAGAAAAAATGAAATGGTGAACTAAAATTATATACCCCCCCAACCCCTTGTACTTACCTCCATGGGTGATGAGCTGTTAGTGCCAACGCAGCCGGTGCAGGGGTCTGGGGATTTGAAATCCCTGCTCTTCTCCCTTTTCTTTCTGCAGGACTCCCAGGATGGATCAGAACAATTCTGATTGATCAGTGCCAGCACAGAGCATTGCTCTGATCTATCCCGGATGTGCTGCGGAAAGAGGGAGAAGAATGGGGCTTTCAAATCCATGGACCGCTGCACGAGCTTCATGGGCATTCCCAGTTCATTACTCTTGGAGGTAAGTGCAGTAGGGACTGGGAGATGGACTGAGAGTTGGGCAGTGTGTACAGTTTTTACCTTTAATTTTTTCTTGAAAGGTTGAACTAACCCTTTAAAGCCCAACTCCAGGAAAAAAACATTAATGTGTTACTAAACCCAAAACAGTAAAATCTGTCTGTATATGTAGCAAAGCATGATTGTTATACTCACCATGGAACCTAAGGGGTTAATCCTCCGCATTGTGTAAAAAGGCTGCTTGAACCTGTATGCACAGATCCTTCCTTCCACTGTCCCCTGATAATTTCCTGATAACAAGACACGTGGCCACTCATTAAAATTAGAAGAAAAGAGGTTTAACCTTAAACTACGTAGAGGGTTCTTTACTGTAAGAGCGGCAAGGATGTGGAATTCCCTTCCACAGGCGGTGGTCTCAGCGGGGAGCATCGATAGCTTCAAGAAACTATTAGATAAGCACCTGAATGACCGCAACATACAGGGATATACAATGTAATACTGACATATAATCACACACATAGGTTGGACTTGATGGACTTGTGTCTTTTTTCAACCTCACCTACTATGTAACTATGTAACACAGAGTCTACGGAGTCAGGCTGCACATGCTCAGTTTGGTGTGTATTGCTAGAGAGGTTTTTTTTCTTGGGGGAGTGCATGTGATCAGCACAGGGCCAATCCACATTGTCCAGACAGAGGGTCAGGGTTCTTGCAGTCTTATAGGACAGTCAGAGAACTCCTCCTACAAGCTTTAACCAGAGCTTGGCTGGACACTGACAGAAGTCACAAGACTGCTATATACTGCCGATGATAAAAGGTATTTAGCGGTTTGTATTTACTAAAATAATTGCATTTCCATGTTCTGTGTACTGTGGGAGACCAGATAGTGAATGCAGGCTCCTGGGTTTAGTAACACTTTAAATAGTGCATTGTGCATCAATTTCCTTACTCCTCAGTCTTGATTCCAAACCCCTCTTCCTAATCCATGTTGCACTGTAAGCAAAGTCACATTTTCCTCTATAAGCAAAGCCAGTATCCTGCCCTGGGGAGCAGACATTTTTCCTGCTGGTTATCTTCTTGGGCACTGGTCCTCTTACCACCTCCATGAGTTCTCCTGCTTCTGGAGCCCATGAGAGAAGACCCGTCCACTGGAAGTGTTGCCTCCACCAATAAGAGGCGTCCATATCAAGCAGGCAGTGATATGGACACTCAAAGATCATCATGTGGCTGTGGCTTTAGGTAAGTAAAGTAGTCATTTGGTTAGGCTTTTTTTATTTTTTCATACCAGTGGTTAGTTAGAGGGTGATGGGAGGAGGGGTTGCTAATAACCAAGAATTGGCTTTAAAGTGGAACGTGACCTGAGAGTGTTTTTATCTTTCCTCTGATCCACTTCAGAGCTGCCATTTAGTTATCTTGTGTGTGCACAGATGTGTAGCAGGTCTCTGCCAGGTCTTTGGGACACACAGAGCATTTCTGCACATGTGCACACACAAGCACTGGTTTCTGGCAGCAGACATAGTGAGTAACTGCAGCTTGTTTGCGCATGCGTAGGAACACCCCAGGCATTGACAGATGTACCACAGGTCTCTGAAAGAGCTTAAAGACCTGTGGTAGATCTACTGTATGCACAGGCAGAATCTTGCAGATTATTTGTGACCTGCAGTGAATCCTGGACATCCCAGGAGGAGACAGGGGCCCAATGTTATTCTGGCATTAGCCAGAGAGCAGAAAGCACCGCAGTGCACCATAAAAGGGGAAGTTAACCTTTCATATAAAAGGAGCTAAGTGGTTAGCACTTCTGCCTAGCAGCACTAGGGTCATTGGTTCGAATCCCAGCCATGGCACTACCTGTGTGGAGTTTGCAAGTTTTCCCTGTACCTGTGTGGATTTCCTCCAGGTACTTCGGTTTCCTCCCACACTCCAAAGACATGCTGGTAGGTTAATTGGCTCTTGTCTAAATTGGCCCCAGTATGTGTATGTATGAATGCGAGTTGGGACCTTAGATTGTAAGCTCCTTGAGGACAGGGACTGATGTGAATGTACAAAATAATGACAAGCACTGTGTAAATTGATGGTGCTATACAAGTACCTGAAATAAATAAATAAAACTTAAATAAGGGGAGAGGAATGAGGAAAGCAAAAGATGTGTTTATGGTGTATTCCTCTGTAAAGATTGCATAACTCAAAGTTTTAGTTGAAACGAACACTGAACCTAAATTAAAGGGTTGTAAAGGCTGAGGGTAAAAGCCTTCAGTATCTCGCTGCCCCCTCAGTCCCCCCCTAATACTAACCTAAGCCTTATCCCAACACAGTGATGTGCAAGAGAGCCAAGGCTATCCCTGGTCTATCCCTCCGGAATGGCTGAGATGCAGCAACAGTCATTGGCTCCCACTGCTGTCAATCACAGCCAGTGAGGCGGGAGTGGGGGAATGGGACTGAGCCGTGATCTCTGTGTCTAATGGACACAGAGAGTTGGCTCGGGAGCAAGCATGCACAAGTGCCCCTATAGCAAGTGGCTTGCTGTGGAGGCACTTAGTAAGGGGGAGACCTGAGATCGGGACTGCTCTGTACAAAACCAATGCACAGAGCAAGTAAGTATGACATGTTTGTTATTATTTTTTTTCCCTTTACAATCGCTTTAATTACTAACTTTAGTTTAATTTCCATATAAAAACACAAGATATTTGTTTTTGTATCTAAACCTAAAGCCAAAAATGTATTCTGCTGCTTACTAGTCCTTGGTGTGATGGCTGCATTTTTCTTCTTTTTCAAGCTTTTATTGTTTTATTTAGACATGGTAATCTTTCATATAATACATTTCCTGTTTTTGGGTGGCTACCTCACTCCTCCATTGTATTTATGAAGTGAGTCATGGTTGTCACCTTAGGCTGATCTTCTGCTATGGACCACAAACATGTCTGTATCTCTTTTAAGCTTGAAGCTAGCGATAGGGTTGCCACCTTATCCCTTTAAATCCGAACACCTTTGAATTACACAGGTTCTGAGGCTAATTAAATGCAAATAAGGCACCAAGTGAATTTAATTACCACCGTAATCAGCCACAGAACCCGTGTAATTAATATGTGTTTGGGTTTAAAGGGATGAGGTGGCAACCCTAGCTAGTGATTAGATGCAGTCTCATTCTCCCCCATACTCAGAAAAAATGTACATGTTTCAACAAGCTTCATCAGTGGGTATCCTAAACATGTTGATGCAACGTGGCCATTTGGCTCACCCATGCCACGTGGGTTATGGTATTAGTTTGAACATACTTCAGTTGATCAGGTCATCTATGGAGCACGTGGAAACTTTGTATCTAATGAAGATAAAAAGATACATCTATGTTCCATATGAATGGATTGCCTTGATATGGATATTGCTGCTGATGAGAGAAGGTGCAGTTCTATGAAAAGAAGTACCTGTGTGCTTGAATGTGATCATGTACTGTATATTAAGTAGGAATGGTTGGAAAAGGAGTCTCTGTTAGGAGTGTTTTGATATTTATACTCGCACTTTGATATTTATTTGAACTGTATGACCTGTCAACCTTGAAAGTAATGGGCACAGGAGGAGTAAATAATGTGATCGCTGAGCAGCTTGAAGTGATTCAACGGTACGCAGCAGCGCAGGTTGATGTGTTTACACGTTTGGCAATGCTGTTCTGTCTTTTCAAATTCAAAATTCTTTTTATTGAGGCAATATAAAGGAAAAGTGGAGGAGTACAGGAAAAAAAACAGGAAGGAAAGTTAAAAAGAGATTGAAAGATAAAGAGATCATAACAGAAAAGATGTAAAGATATCAAATCACAAAGCACTCTGTGTGACAAATAAACTACTTCTAAAGAAACAGACTGGGCAGTAGTCAGTGGGAGGAATGGTGCCCCATCTTAACGGTCAGTAGGAAGAATGGTGCTCCTATGTCAGCGGTAAGTTGAATGAATGTCAATGGTCAGTAAGAGAAATGGTGCCCCCATGTCAGGGGTCAGTGGAAGGAATGGTGCCCATGTGTCAATGATCAATGTGAGGAATGGTACCCTCTATGTCAGAAATTAGTGGGAGAAATGGTGTCCTTATGCCAGCGATCAGTGGGAGGAATGGTGTCCTTATGTCAGCGGTCAGTGGGTGAAATGATGCGCCTATGTCAGCAATCAGTGGGAGGCATTGGCGTCACTAGGGGGTGGCTATTGAGGCTGGAGCCCCGAATCTGGGGCCCATAGCCCCAAGTTCAGGGCCAGCCCTACCGTGTGAGTGTCGCCGGCTGCCTGACACTGCACTTCCCGCACAGCCGCGGCACTCTAACTGAGCCTACACTCCGTGCATCAAAGCCAGGAGATCAGTGTGTGTGAGAGCGAGTCTCCTCCTTATCATAGAGTCGGGAGGAACTTTCTCACATGATCTCCTGAGAAGGTGAGTGCAGACAATGGGGGAGGAGGGAAACTGTACTAGCCAGCCTCTCTGTATATACCCTCTAGCCTCTCTGTATACCCAGCCTCTCTGTATACCCAGCCTCTCTGTATACACCAGCCTCTCTGTATACCCAGCCTCTCTGTATACCCAGCCTCTCTGTATACCCAGTCCCTCTATATACCCAGCCTCTCTGTATACCCAGTCTCTCTGTATACACCAGTCTCTCTGTATACATCAGCCTCTCTGTATACCATAGTCTGTCTTCTGTATACGCTAGCCTCTCTGTATACACTAGCCTCTCTTCTATATACCCTAGCCTCTCTGTAAGCAACAATCCACATCTGGTGACAGGTTACGTGGCAATCAGTGGGAGGAATGGTGCTCCCATGTCAGCGGTCAGTAGGAGGAATGGTGCTCCCACGTCAGCGGTCAGTGGAAGGAATGGTGCCCATGTGTCAATGATCAATGTGAGGAATGGTACCCTCTTTGTCAGCAATTTGTGATAGGAATGGCGCCCTTATGCCAGCGATCAGTGGGAGTAATAGTGTCTTTATGTCAGTGGGTGAAATGGTGTGCCTATGTTAGCAATCAGTGGGAGCAATGGTGCTCCTATGTTAGCAGTCACCGGGAGAAATGGTGCCCCTACGTCAGCAATCAGTGGGAGGAATGGTGCCCCATCTTAGCGGTCAGTAGGAAGAATGGTGCTCCTATGTCAGCGGTCAGTGGAGGAAGCGGTGCCCTTATGTCAGCGTTAAGTTTAATGAATGGTGCCCTTATGTCAGTGGTCAGTAAGAGAAATGGTGCCCCCATGTGAGCGGTCAGTGGAAGGCATGGTGCCCATGTGTCAAAGATCAATGTGAGGAATGGTAGCCCTATGTCAGCAATTAGTAGGAGGAATGGTGCCCTTATGTCAGCGATCAGTGGGAGGAATGGTGCCCTTATGTCAGTGGTCAGTGGGTGAAATAGTACGCCTAAGTTAGCAGTCAGTGGGAGGAATGGTGCCCCTACGTCAGCAGGCAGTGGGTGAAATGCTGCCCCTATGTTAGCGGTTAGTAAGAGGAATGTTGCCCCTGTGTCAGTGGTTAGTGAGTGGCTTGACACCCCTATGTAAGCAGTCAGTAGGAAAATAGTGCCCCTACTGTATGTCGGTGAGAAGAATAGTGCCCTTTGTGTGAGTTATCAGCAGGAAGAATTATGTCCCTGTTTCAATTGGAGAAATGGTGCCCCAGTGTCAGCTTGAGGAATGGCTCCCTTGTGTAAGTGGTCAGTGGAAGGGACAATGCCCCTGTGTAAATGGGAAGAATGAAGCCCCTGTCTCAGTGGTCAGTGGGAAGAATGGTGCACCTGTGTCATTTGGGGAAATGGTGCCCCTATATAAGGAAACGCCCCCCTAACATTGGTGTTTAGTAAGACTTACCTTGCATGTTCCATATCCTGTGCCATCCCTCTCGTCCCTGGCTACACATGCACCATCGGGTAGGAGACCACTCCATCTGTAAGCGCTTGTTACACTACACAGGGTGATGGAAGGCTCTGTGCTCCAGTGTCTGCCACCTGCTGGCACTCATACACACAGGGGCTCCACCGCAGCGGCTTGAAATATAAAAGCTCTGCATGTGTACACCACAAGTGCCCTGCAGGAAGTAGTTTGGGGACCACTAATGTATAGTTTGTACCATTTTTTAGACTGTGCATCTCAATAGTTAGGTGGGACACATAGAGCAGAGTTAGGACCACTGAAATAAGAGCAAATTAGGACCAGAGAGGAAGAAGGAGTATAGAGTATGTAAAGATTTTTAACACTGATGAGTTGCCATCTACACACATTCATCAATCAGTCATTAGATATCAGTAGCAGCTTTCTTCTACTAGGTGATCCTGGATATTGGAGCACTGGAAGCGATGAGCTGCTAACAGACAGAGAAATGATTTCCACTTAGCACCAAGAACACCCACTGGCTTTTTACAGCTCGAGCATGTAAAAAATGTATAGAGTGCTACCTCAATCTACTGCTACCTCAATCTACTCAACTACATAGCTCCCAACTGTCCCTGATTTCGAGGGACTGTCCCTGATTTGGAGCAATGTCCCTCTGTCCCTCATTCCTCCTCATTTTTATTTTTCAAAAAGTGTTTCCCAGTGCTAAACCTTTCATTCAAATTCTAAATTGCTGAATTTGTCGATTTTAAAAGCCAATATAAAGAAATAGTAGTGGTTAAAAAACCCTTGTGGATTTAAAACCTTTTTTTGGTTAATTGCCCTTTAAGGGGGTATAGCAGGAGGCGTGTCCTATGCCTACATATGTTTGCTAGTGGGTGTCCCTCATTCCAAAAATTTCAAAATGTTGGGAGGTATGAATACTATACAGACCTAAAAAAGACTTTAAAGTGATAATAAATTTTAGCTTAACCACCCTGGCATTATGCTTATGTCAGATTTTTGCGTCTCAAAGCGGTACAGTGTTTTGCATGGAAATTTGGCGTTTTATATTGTAGGCCTGTAATTCTTAGTAATAACTCACTTAAATTTGTCCAAACAAGAGTCTAGTAGACATCCTGAGTATGATAAGTTTGAAACACGAAATCATAAATTGTAATATAATAAATAACTATAAATAATTATAAAAAATAATAATATAATCATAATAAAATTAATTTCCTCGCAGTTCACTATCGCTCAATTCTGCAAGTGTTCTAATTTACTATCGCTGTTTTCTAGCTGGTCTAAAACTGCTTTTGATGTAAAGGGACACTTTTTGGTTGCCATGGACGTTCTCAAGTTTCCAGGCAGAAAAAACAGTATATATAATTATATAAAACTGCATGCAGGGCACTGGACAAAGCACTGGGGACAACAGGGATGTGAAATGATTGGATACAGTAATGTAATCTGTAAGATTACAGTGTACTGTATGTGTTCTGTTTTGTGTACTTTTTGAATTTGCCGCCAGGCTCCGCCCCCATGTGTCGTGCCGCTCGCAGGGAACGGAGCGCGGCATACAGAGCATCGGGTGGAGGACACAACCCGCAGACACAGCGGGGGGTCATCGCAGGATCCTGGGGACAAGGTAAGTACACCGCATCAGGATTGTGCATTGCAATCCCGAGTGTGGCTCGGGGTTACCACTAATGATGCTGAAATTTAACCCAGAGCCACACTCAGGAATACCGTCAGGAAGGTTAAAGAAAAAAATTACATTCTAGTATATATTCTTAACTAAAAAAAACTCTCAGCCTCCTCCAAATCTCCAAATTCCTTTTTTTACTGCTGTGATCTGACTTCCTGTTAGAGGGTGGCTCGGTTAATTCTCCATGGTCCTACTGTATGTAGGAACGTAGCCATCCTTCTCTTGCTCACTCCTGAAATGGACTATGGACTATGGGATTTGTAGTGTGTATTGGGCAGTGTACATGACCGCAACAAACGTGCATTGCTCATTCCAAACAAGTGGAAGTAAGGGGGGTGGAAGGAGAGGTTAAGAAGGTAGAAAAACACAGTAAGAAACAATTTAATGAAAATAGATTACAGGTCCATTAACCACTTCAGCCCCGGAAGGTTTTACCCCTTCCTGACCAGAGCACTTTTTACAATTCGGCACTGCGTCGCTTTAACTGCTAATTGCGCGGTCATGCAATGCTGTACCCAAACGAAATTTGCGTCCTTTTCTTCCCACAAATAGAGCTTTCTTTTGATGGTATTTGATCACCTCTGCGGTTTTTATTTTTTGCGCTATACACAGAAAAAGACCGAAAATTTAAAAAAAAAATTATATTTTCTACTTTTTGTTCTAAAAAAAATCCAATAAACTCAATTTTAGTCATACATTTAGGCCAAAATGTATTCGGCCACATGTCTTTGGTAAAAAAAATGTCAATAAGTGTATATTTATTGGTTTGCGCAAAAGTTATAGCGCCTACAAACTAGGGTACATTTTCTGGAATTTACACAGCCTTTAGTTTATGACTGCCTATGTCGTTTCTTGAGGTGCTAAAATGGCAGGGCAGTACAAAACCCCCACAAATGACCCCATTTTGGAAAGTAGACACCCCAAGGAAATTGCTGAGAGGCATGTTGAGCCCATTGAATATTCATTTTTTTTGTCCCAAGTGATTGAATAATGACAAAAAAAAAAAAAAAATTACAAAAAGTTGTCACTAAATGATATATTGCTCACACAGGCCATGGGCATATGTGGAATTTCACCCCAAAATACATTTAGCTGCTTCTCCTGAGTATGGGGATACCACATGTGTGGGACTTTTTGGGAGCCTAGCCGCGTACGGGGCCCCGAAAACCAATCACTGCCTTCAGGATTTCTAAGGGCGTACATTTTTCATTTTACTCCTCACTACCTATCACAGTTTTGAAGGCCATAAAATGCCCAGATGGCATAAAACCCCCCCAAATGACCCCATTTTGGAAAGTAGACACCCCAAGCTATTTGCTTTGAGGCATGTTGAGTCCATGGAATGTTTTATATTTTGACACAAGTTGCGGGAAAGTGGCCAATTTTTATTTTTTTTTTTTGCACAAAGTTGTCACTAAATGATATATTGCTCACACAGGCCATGGGCATATGTGGAATTGCACCCCAAAATACATTTAGCTGCTTCTCCTGAGTATGGGGATACCACATGTGTGGGACTTTTTGGAAGCCTAGCCGCGTACGGGGCCCCGAAAACCAATCACTGCCTTCAGGATTTCTAAGGGTGTAAATTTTTGATTTCACTCTTCACTGCCTATCACAGTTTCCGAGGCCATGGAATGCCCAGGTGGCACAAACCCCCCCCAAATGACCCCATTTTGGAAAGTAGACACCCCAAGCTATTTGCTGAGAGGCATGGTGAGTATTTTGCAGCTCTCATTTGTTTTTGAAAATAAAGAAAGATGAGAAAAAAATAATTTTTTTTTCTTTTTTCAATTTTCAAAACTTTGTGACAAAAAGTGAGGTCTGCAAAATACTCACTATACCTCTCATCAAATAGCTTGGGGTGTCTACTTTCAAAATGGGGTCATTTGGGGTTTTTTTTGCCACCTGGGCATTCCATAGCCTCCGAAACTGTGATAGGCAGTGAAGAGTGAAATCAAAAATTTACGGCCTTAGAAAGCCTGAAGGCGGTGCATTGGTTTTCGGGGTCCCGTACGCGGCTAGGCTCCCAAAAAGTCTCACACATGTGGTATCCCCGTACTCAGGAGAAGCAACAGAATGTATTTTGGGGTGCAATTTCACATATTCCCATGGCATGTTTGAGCAATATATCATTTAGTGACAACTTTGCGCAAAAAAAAATAAAAAAAATAAAAAATTGTCTCTTTCCCGCAACTTGTGTCACAATATAAAATATTCAATGGACTCAACATGCCTCTCAGCAAATAGCTTGGGGTGTCTACTTTCCAAAATGGGGTCATTTGGGGGGGTTTTGAACTGTCCTGGCATTTTATGCACAACATTTAGAAGCTTATGTCACACATCACCCACTCTTCTAACCACTTGAAGACAAAGCCCTTTCTGACACTTTTTGATTACATAAAAAAATAATTTTTTTTTGCAAGAAAATTACTTTGAACCCCCAAACATTATATATTTTTTTAAAGCAAATGCCCTACAGATTAAAATGGTGGGTGTTTAATTTTTTTTTTTCACACAGTATTTGCGCAGCGATTTTTCAAACGCATTTTTTGGGGAAAAAACACACTTTTTTAAATTTTAATGCACTAAAACACACTATATTGCCCAAATGTTTGATGAAATAAAAAAGATGATCTTAGGCCGAGTACATGGATACCAAACATGACATGCTTTAAAATTGCGCACAAACGTGCAGTGGCGACAAACTAAATACATTTTTAAAAGCCTTTAAAAGCCTTTACAGGTTACCACTTTAGATTTACAGAGGAGGTCTACTGCTAAAATTACTGCCCTCGATCTGACGTTCGCGGTGATACCTCACATGCATGGTGCAATTGCTGTTTACATTTGACGCCAGACCGACGCTTGCGTTCGCCTTAGCGCGAGAGCAGGGGGGACAGGGGTGCTTTTTTTTTTTTTTTTTCTTTATTATTATTATTACTTTTTTTTATCTTATTTTTAAACTGTTCCTTTCATTTTTTTTTTTTTAAATCATTTTTATTGTTATCTCAGGGAATGTAAATATCCCCTATGATAGCAATAGGTAGTGACAGGCACTCTTTTTTGAAAAAATTGGGGTCTATTAGACCCTAGATTTCTCCTCTGCCCTCAAAGCATCTGACCACACCAAGATCGGTGTGATAAAATGCTTTCCCAATTTCCCAATGGCGCTGTTTACATCCGGCGAAATCTAAGTCATAAAATGCTCGTAGCTTCCGGTTTCTTAGGCCATAGAGATGATTGGAGCCACTCTGGTCTCTGATCAGCTCTATGGTCAGCTGGCTGAATCACCGGCTGCATTCTCAGGTTCCCTGTTGAGACTGCTTGTAAAAGCAGTCTAGAGGCTAATTAGCCGCTAGGATTGCTTTTACATGAAAGCCGACCGCTGGCTGAAAAGAATGATACCAAGATGATACCTAAACCTACAGGCATCATTCTGGTATAACCACTCAAAGTCGTGAATGGTGTACCTGAAGACAAAAAAATGGTTAACAATAAAGCACAGTAAACGGTAAAGTATAAAAAATTGCATACCTGAAAAGCAAACATGATAAAACATAACAATAAAACATTGCAGAATAGAATACAGTAAAAAAGAGCAGAACAATAGAGAGAGAATAGAGAGAGAGAGAACAATAAAACGACAACTATTTTTTTTTATTTTATATTTTTGTATGTGTTTTTTTTTTTTTTTTACACTTTTTTTTGTAACTAACTTTTGTAACTGTAACCGGTTCCAGGTTCGGGTCTCTCAAAATGCGATGGCATCTTGGGAGACCCTGTGAAAGTGTGCCTAGTCTGTGCAATGCTGTACCCTACGCTAATACTCAACTAGTAAATGGTAGCGTTCAAAACATTCACCAATGCAAAGACCAGGGTTGTCAGGACAGGAGGGACAATAATAGCGGGTGTCACGCCTATATCCGCGCTTGCTGCAGACACAACATCTTTTTTGGGGGGGTTTGTTGGGTAGGGGTACTCGGGAGGACATAAAGAAAATGCCTCTCATGCAGCTGACTGCATTTGGTTGGGGATGTGAATGGGGGAAGTACGGGCGCTGCAGAAGCGGTGGGTTCCCAATTAGGATTGGCGAATGCAGCAGGAAGGGCATTATGGGCACGACGGGCCTGTGTTTGTCTTCTTCTTGGTGGCAGCGGGACACTACTTGTGCTTGCCACCTCACCAGCTTGAACTGCACTTATGGGACTCGCCACGTCACCACGTGTTACTGCAGTGCTGGTTTGACTACGACCGGGGTGTACTAGGCCGCTGGCGCTTGCCAGTTCACCAAAACACTACAAAAAAAACTGTTAGCGATCGCAGGGATCAGGCCTGACTCTGCGAATGCTGCAGTTATGCGTTTAGTCTTTTGTAAGTGACAGTGATCAATCGATACTGCACTTGGGTGGGCTGGACTGGGCCGGGCGGAGGGGCAAAACGCAGGTGCTAGCAGGTATCTGGGCTGATCCCGCTAACACTGCGTTTGTGGGAACCCTAAACTGCTGGGGACGCTAGCATAGATCTGATCGGATCAGATATTGATCCGTTCAGATACTATACCACTAAGGGAGGTGTACGGTGCGTGCGTGGGTGTTAGCGGTACTGGCGCTAACCTGACGCTGCCTGGGGCTGGTGCTTGCCAGTTCACCAAAACGCTACCAAGAAAACTGTTAGCGATCGCAGGGATCAGGCCTGACTCTGCGAACGCTGCAGTTATGCGTTTAGTGTTTTGTAAGTGACAGTGATCGATCGATACTGCACTTAGGTGGGCTGGGCTGGGCCGGGCGGAGGGGCAAAACGCAGGTGCTAACAGGTATCTGGGCTGATCCCGCTAACACTGCGTTTTTGGGAACCCTAAACTGCTGGGGACGCTAGTATAGATCTGATCGGATCAGATATTGATCCGTTCAGATACTATACCACTAAGGGAGGCGTATGCTGCGTGCGTGGGTGTTAGCTGTACTGGCGCTAATCTGACGCTGCCTGGGGCGACGCATATCACCGCCGGGCGATCAGGGGGCTAAACCTTTATTCGGTAATAAACGGCGGGTGCCCTGACACTATAAAAAATAAACGAACTAACCAGCGTCACCCGTAACGGTTATACGGTGATCAGTGGTGAAAGGGTTAACTAGGGGGCAATCAAGGGGTTAAAACATTTATTAGGTAGTATATGGGGGTCCCTGACGCTATAAAACGCTGACGGCGAACCTCAATATTTACCTCCCTAACTAGCGTCACCAGCGACACTAATACAGCGATCAGAAAAATGATCGCTTAGTGACACTGGTGACGGGGTGATCAAGGGGTTAAAACTTTATTAGGGGGGGTAAGGGGGGTACCCTAGACCTAAAGGGGGCTACCACTCACTGCCCTAACACTGTAACTGTCACAAACTGACACCAATCAGTAATCAGAAAAAAAAAAAAAAAACACTGCTTGGTGTCAGTTTGTGACGGGGGGGGGTGGTTGGGGGGCGATCGGGGGGGCGTCGGGGGTGTTTTATGTGCCTGGCATGTTCTACTGTGTGTGTGTTGTGCACTTACATGTCTTCTCTCCACGGCGCTGGAACGGAAACTGCCAAGCCGAGGAGAGATGACATCACAACCTCTGCCTGTGTGAAACTACACACAGGCAGGGGAGGATTCCGATTGGCTGGGAGCGATCGCGAGGGGGGGGGGCCACGATCGGATGGTCTCCCCCTCGCCTCCCAACGCTCCCAGTGAAATGCCGACCGCCGCTGGCACCGGGGGGGGGGTCCGACTGGACCCCCCGCCCGCGGGAGGCAGATCACGTACAGGTACGTGATTCTGCCTGCCCGTGCCATTCTGCCGCAGTATATCTGCGTTAGGCGGTCGGCAAGTGGTTAAGTAGTAGATGTGTATGGATTATTTTTTTAATAGGGATATTGTTTAGTATCACTTTAAAGCAGGGCTTAAAGCGATTATAGTGTCATTTTTTTTTTCTATAAAAATAACTAACATGTTATACTTACCTGCTCTGTTGCAGTGGATTTGCACAGGGCAGCCCGGATCCTCCTCTTCTCAGGTGCCTCTTCTGTGATCCTGGCCCCTCCCTCCTGTTGAGTGCCCCCAGAGCAAGCAGCTTGCTATGGGGGCATTGGAGCCGAATCACAGCTCCCTGTGTCCATTCAGACACGGGGCTGTGGTATGGCCCCACCCCCTCTCTCTCCTAATTGGCTAATTGACTTTGATGGACAGCAGTGGGAGCCAATGGCACCGCTGCTATGCTTCAGCCAATCAGGAAGGAGAGTCCCGGACAACCAAGACACTCATGGACATCGTTGAACAGAGATGGGGCTCCAGTAAGTATTAGGGGGGCCGACGCACACCGAAGCCTTTTTATCTTAATGCATAGAGACAGCGTTAAGATAAAAAACCTTCTGACTTTACAACCACTTTGATTCTCTCAATCAGCATGAACTATTTTTAATTCTTATCCTGCTAGCATTAGTAAATAGATCAGAAGGTGTATTATATTTACTCGTTTTAAACATTTTTTTTTACATTTCTTCAGTTGGTTCCTATTTCTGGCCTAGGCCAAAATGTTGTTATACATCCCAGGTGTCTTCATGACATTTTTTTTCTTTCATCTGGAGGAGGGTAGGAGGAATCTTTTTATCTAAGCACACCCTTCTGCCTGCATAGTTGTCTGCATGTTTAACTCTGAGAAAGGGGGCACGTCCCCCGAAACGTGTCAGCTTGCTAACCATATTGTTGCCATTGTCCATGGGTGGAGTTTATATATGAAAATCCTGTTGTCAAATATGTTTGTGAGTATTCATTTGTTATTTTAGTATTCTTTAAAGTTGCATGGTGGTAATGCACTAGATGTTTGTGCCCTCCTGTGTGTTTTTACAGTTGTCTGAAGATTACCCGATCTGAGGAGGGCTGCACCAGATTGAGCATTATGTTTGAACCTCATTAAGAGTACCTCTACTTGAGCTCCCAAGTGTAATTCATACCTTCTGTCTGCATGCCTGAGCAAAGGGCAGATGGATGCCAGGAAGTATGTTGTAAACTCTACATGAATCATCTGCCCTTACTCAAGATGGCCGTGGCTAGAAATTCTCAACAAAATAAAGCATTGAGACATGGATGGATGGGGCAGTTTGCTTTGAATATTAAACATGAATTACAGAGTGGTTTCAGTTTGTGGTGCTCAGATACAGTTTAGTTGCACTTTAAGACCTTTCTGATGAGCCTCCATAAAACGTATAATTTATTAGCGAGATTCAGTAAAAAAGAAAAACATGTATGTTTGTAGTATTGACTGTCAGCAGGTCCTGTTTACTAAGCAGTGGTTAATGAAGACCCTTTGAGCTCCAGCTCTCTAATGCCCAGTACACACGGTCGGACATTGATCGGACATTCCGACAACAAAATCCATGGATTTTTTCTGACGGATGTTGGCTCAAACTTGTCTTGCATACACACGGTCACACAAAGTTGTCGGAAAATCCGATCATTCTGAACGCGGTGACGTAAAACACGTACGTCGGGACTATAAACTGGGCAGTAGCCAATAGCTTTCATCTCTTTATTTATTCTGAGCATGCGTGGCACTTTGTGCGTTGGATTTGTGTACACACGATCGGAAATTCCGACAACGGATTTTGTTGTCGGAAACTTTTATAGCCTGCTCTCAAACTTTGTGTGTCGGAAAATCCGATGGAAAATGTGTGATGGAGCCTACACACGGTCGGAATTTCCTACAACAAGGTCCTATCACACATTTTCCTTCTGAAAATCCGACCGTGTGTACGGGGCATAAGGGGAATCTGACACCAACCAAGTACTTGCACAAGGAAACCTGGTCTTAGTTACGAGAGAAATTTCTGTAAGTACCCTCAACTAAGCAAGAAATAGGAACAAAGTAAATAATCCTTGAGCATTGAAACAGAAGTACTTTACCATGAACCAGCAAACTTCTGTTACAGAAAAAAGGCCAAAGCAGTGACAAGCAGGACAGAAGCAGAGTTATAAATCAAGCTAAGCTGGGAAACAGAAGGGCAAGGTTATAGGCAGTGCAGTCAGGGAAATCTCAAGGTCTAACGTATAAGTCTAGGATCAAATTGAGATGACAAGTAAGAGTCAGCAAATATCCACGCTTAGAGGTCAGAAATATAAGAGGAACTTAACCCGCCACCTTTCTCTGATACCTTTAACAGAGATATACTTCCCGATTGCCTTAAAGTGTTCCTTAACCCAAGAACCAAAACAATGTATACATTGCGTCTTACCAATCCTTAGATGTTGGTGCATACCTTTTCCTTTTTCAGGCTTTTTTTTTTAAATGTATTTTAACATGGTGATCTTGCCAGTAACACACTTCCTGTCCTAGGGTGACAACTCTCAGTCACTGTACGCTATTAGGCCCCAGTCACATCAAACTATTTGGAACTGCAGGCAGAATCAGTACCAAATCGTGGCAAAACGCTAGATCAGCCTTTTTTTAACCAAAATGCCCAGGCACCCTGGGGTGGCTTCATATTTCTTCAGTGGTGCCTTGGCAAAATGCCTAAAAATTGCCCAAAAAAGTGTATATAAGCCAGCAAGCGCATCCAGCCTGCCTTTTACTTACACAAAGCCACTGATTTTCACTGAGCACTATTAAAACCTTTTAGCCATCAGTCTCCTAACAACCAAGGATGACGTGCTTTGACAAGGAGGACATCAGGCACCTGCACAGCATCCTTGTTTGACCCTTCCCCTCTGTCAGCACTGGGGTCATGTTAGCAGAGAGAGCACCAGTATGCAAAGGTGTATTTGCTTTGGAAGAATAAATCAACTACATTAACATTAGGTATCCTAAATCTGTGGATGTTTCTGCAATATGTAAAACCATTCGTTTCATTTTTTACATTTTGGAATGGGGTGCCTCGAGACTAAAAAAAGGTTGAGAAACACAGCATTAGATGCATGTTTGAGTGCCATTCATTTCTAATGGTATCCCGAAAGTGGTGGGATTTTGCTGCAATTGTCTCATGACAAAATGCGTAAAAATTACAGCAAATGGCACGTCAAAAAACACGCCTGGTTCAGGGGCAAAATTTTTAAAACTGTCTGCTGTGACAAACGCGCATATGGCAGCCCATTCGAGTGAATGGGCTGCCCTATGCGGGACACGCAGAAACATTTAAATCGCAGTAAAAAAAAAATCACAAGCGGGAATGCGAGATTTGAACAGGGCATTAGTGGAGGAGCGCCATTGTCTCTCCAGGACAAAACTATGGATTTACTCTCCCTCCCCTCTTCTCCATAACATTCTGTAGGTTATAACATAAGGGGCTGGCAGAGATAGCTCAAGACAAGGTCTAACGTATAAGTCAAGGATCAAATTGAGATGACAAGTAAGAGTCAGCAAATATTCATGTTTAGAGGTCAGAAATATAAGAGGAACTTATCCTACCACCTTTATCCAGATATAAAATGATAATCCTGACACTTTATAAAACTCTGGTTCGGCCACATTTGGAGTATTCCATCCAGTTCTGGTCACCAGTCCTCAGGAAAGATATGCTGGAGCTGGAGAGAGTCCAGAGAAGGGCAACAAAATTGATAAGGGGACTGGAGGACCTTAATTACGAGAAATGACTACAAGAACTAAACTTATTCTACCTGGAGAAGAGACACCTGAGAGGAGATATGATAGTGATATAAAAATACCTCAATGGTGATCCCATCGTAGGAAGAAAACTATTCAGTCTCAGGGAGTGTAAGAAGACACGGGATCACACAATAAGGTTGGAGGAGAAGCGGTTTAACCTTAGCCTTCTTAGCAGTAATCCCGAGTGTGGCTCGGGGTGAACTTTCCATACCAAGAGAGGTAACCCCGAGCCACACTCGGGGCTGCATCGCAGTATACTTGGAAAGTTACTTACCTTGTCTGCAGGATCCTGCGATGTCCCCCTACTGTGTGAGGCAGCTGTGTCTTCCACCCGATGCTCTGTATGCCGGGCTTCATTCCCTGGGAGCAGCGTGAGCCCGGCGGGAAATTCAAAAAGTGCAAAAAACAGAACACATACAGTACACTGTAATCTTACAGATTGCATTTCTGTATCAAATTATTTCACCTCCCTTTTGTCCCTAGTGCTTTGTCCAGTGCCCTGCATGCAGTTTTATATTATATATAGTCCCCCATCAAATCATTCTTTGCAGCTATTACCTTTTGTACCACCACCCCCTCCCTTTAGAATGTAAGCTCTACGAGCAGGGCCCTCCTGTCCCTTTTGTATTGAACTGTACTGTAATTGTGTTGTCCCCCTTATACATTGTAAACGCTGCGTAAACTGGTGGCGCTATATAAATCTCGTATAATAATAATAGTAATATATACTGTTCTTTCTGCCTAGAAACTGGATATTGTCCATAGCAACCAGAAAGTGTCCCTTTACGTCAAAAGCTGTTTTAGACCAGCTAGAAAACAGCAATACAGGGGGTCCCCTAGTTACAAACATCCGACTTACAAACAACTCCTACTTACAAACGGAGGGAGACAACAGGAAGTGAGAGGAAATCTACCCCTAGGAAGGAAAATTTATTCCTGTAAGAGCTATTATGGGGAGAAGGTACCTCCACTGATGCTTTATCACCAAGGCTTGTTTCCACAACAACCCAAAATTTTCAAAATCCAATTGTCATTGGGACAGAAAGTGAGGTGAAATCTTCTGAAGAGGAGCACACACAGCAAAACAAACATTACAGGGGTGTTAACCCTTCCCTATGCTATCCAAAAAGCTTAAAAATAGTTTTTTGGGCTGGAGCTACACTTAAAAAATTTACCTGTTCCGACTTACAAACAGATTCAACTTAAGAACAAACCTACAGTCTTGTTTGTAACCCGGGGACCCCCTGTAGTAAATTAGAACACCTGCAGAATTGAGCCATAGTGAATCATGGGGAAATTCATCATCAAACGCTAAAAGTGATGACAGCGACAATTCTGCAACTGAGCAAATTTCAGTGTTTTTGAGTTGATTACATTATTGAGTACATTTTATTTTTTTTTTCCCAATGTTTTTATTGAAGAGTTTTACAGTACATACAAGCAGGCATGGAGCGAGGTATTATTACAGCTCATTCAGTCTTGAAATGCACTTTTGAACAACAAGATTATCAACAATATACTTATAAAGTGTAGAAGAAATACAAATAATCAATTACTAACCATAAATCTCAGCTATAGCCCGTAAACCTACAATAGGTAATTAGAACTGAGAAGGTGCTTTAGTATTTCTTGGAGGGCTCTGTGTTGATTTACTGTATGTCAAGAATGTTTCAGTGAGAGCTGGAAGTCAACCACATCACCCCCACACGTCTGTCGGGATCTAACTGTGTGTGGGTGGAGGGTTTGCCTACCTGATTCAAGTAACCAATCTACTTGTCTCCTAATTGTGATCTGTTTTATACAAAAAAAGGTAATTGAATACGGATCCGTCTAGATCAGTGGCTCTCAACTCCAGTCCTCGGGACCCACCAACAGGCCAGATTTTAAGTATTACCTTGGGGAGATGCAGACTAGAATACTGCAATCATTGAGCAGCAAATTATATCACCTGTGATGTATTTCAGCTATCTTGCAAACCTGGCCTGTTAGTGGGTCCTGAGGACAGGAGTTGAGAACCACTGGTCTAGATGTTATCGAACGTTCTTGGTGTGACGGTAGTGTACTAAAATGGCATCTGTGAAGCCAATGTATGGCTGTATGTGGGGTTGAGGGGAAAGTTGAGGGGTAGGAAGGATATGAGGATGATGGGGGGTGGGAGTGTTAACCATTTCCGGGCTCATGAGTTAGGTGGCAGATTCAACCCCTCAGGTCAAGCTATGGAGCTTCAAGTAGTGAGCTATATTCAGCAGATTCTTTAAAACGATGCCAGCAAGCCCATATTTTATGGAATTTGGGTGAGGTGTCTTCCATCTTAACTATCCTTCCCACTCGACTGAGCCATTCTGGTATGCTGGGGGGGGGGTAGCCTTCCAGTGGGTGGGTATGCATAGTTTTGCTGCATTAATCAGATGTAGTATAAGGGATTTACTGTTTGCCCCTTGGGGGATGGATGTGTGGTGGAGTAAGTATTGGGCAGGGTTAAAGTCCGGAGTGTAGGTCGTGATTTTTGAAGTAAGGAGGTGTATCTATGTCCAGTAGGGTTGGATTAGGGCGCAGTCCCACCATATATGTAGTAGTGTTCCCTTAGCTCTGTTGCATCTCCAACATAGTGGGGGGACACTGGCGTGAAATTTGTGTATTTTATCGGGAGTCCTGTACCACCTTGAATAAATTTTGTATCCGTTTTTCCTGTGTGGACACATTTAGAGAGCCCTTGTGGATGTGTGAAAGGATATGATCCCAGTCTTCCTGAGGCAGGTCAATGTCCAGCTCCTCCGCCCATTTTTGGCTGGTCAGATTGTCTTTAGTAGAGATCTTAGTGAATAGCAATGCGTACATGTCAGAAATGAGATGCCTTTGGGGTTCAGACCTAGTACAAAGGTTTTCAAATGGTGTTTGATCTCTGCTCCAATGGAGGGTCGTAGAGGAGCTGAACAAGAAGTGTCTAATTTGGAGCAAATTAAAAAAGGGTATGTCCATGTCCGGGAATTTGGATGTGAGGGTTTGGATGGAGACCAACTCCCCCTTGTCAAAGAGGGAGCTAGCTCTGCTGGAGTTTTCTACAGGTCTGTCGATGTTACGCAGGCATTTTATACCCGGAGGAAAGTCCGGATTACGGTCTAAAGGAGTCAGTGGTCCGGGTGAGGAAGCGATACTCGTCTTTTTGCAGATAGTACGAAAAATTTGTAAAGTAGGGCCTATTAGGGGGTGTGTCATAATCTCTCGCGGGGTTCCGTGTGGGCTTATCCAAGTGAGATGATGTATTGGCAGGGGGGAGAATGCCTCCTCTAGACCAATCCAGTCTTTAAGTCTGTTATGGATGTGCCAATCAACAGTTCTGGCTATATAGCATGCCCAATTATATTTTTGTATGTCAGGAAGACCAATACCCACCTTCATTTTAGGTGTCACTAATTTCTCCCAGCATATATGCGGATTCTTGTCAGCCCAAATGAATTTCAAGAATAAGTTTTTGTAAGTAGTAAAAAAAGATGGGGGAAGCTTGATTGGTACCGTCTGCAGCAGATATAAAAGTATATGGGGAGTATATTCATTTTCAAGATAGAAGCCCTCCCAAATCAGGAGAAGGTGTCCTTATTCCAGTCATGAAGGTCCTTTCGTATGGTGTTAAGAATGGAAAGGAAATTTCTGGGGTAAAGATCCACTAATTTGACTGGCAATTGGATCCCCATGTAGGTGATGGAATGAATAAATGTTATTATTATTATATTATTATTTTGGATAATTATTTATAGTTATTTATTATATTATATATTATGATTCTGTGTTTCAAACTTTATCATACCCGGGCTGTCTACTAGACTCTTGTTTGGACAGATTTAGGTGAGTTATTCTTAAGAATTACAGGCCTACAATATAAAACGCCAAATTTCTATGCGAAACAATATACCGCTTTCAGCATCAAAAATCTGACATCATCATACCGCCAAGGAGGTTAAGCTGCGTCGGGGGGTTTTCACTCTTAGGGCAATAAGGACTTGGAACTCCCTTCCACAATTGGTGGTGTCAGCAGGAAGTATTGATAGTTTTAAAAGACTCTTGGACGTGCATCTTAGTGAACACAATATAAAGGGATATGGGAAATGATTATCGACATGAATACACATACACCAAGTACACAGGTTGAACTGAATGGACTAGTGTGATACTCTGTCATTTAGGTGTGGATGAAAGGCACAGGTACACCATCCAACCCCACAGCCTGTTAAACTGTATGAGAGGCTGGGGCTGCTGGGGCTGGATGGGGCTGGGTGGTGCATCGAGTGGTACTTACGTTTCGGGCAATATACTCCCGGAAAGCAAACAGGCTGTGTTCCAGACATTCATCCCTGGGAGCGTACAGACACTTGTTGTCTACAGGCATGCACTCCAGTAATTTCTACATTATTGTTATACAAGTTTTATATAGCACCACCACTTTACAATAATGCAGTGTACACACGAGAGGACTTTTCCATGGCGTTCCGACGGAGTTCCGACGAAACGAACTTCCCACCAAAGTCCGATCGTTTTGAACGTGATGACGTACGACCGGACTAGAATAATGAAGTTCATAGCCAGTAGCCAATAGCTGCCTTTGCGTCATTTTTGGTCCGTCGGACTAGCATACAGATGAACGGATTTTTCGATAGGACTCGAGTCCGTCGGAAAGATTTGAAACATGTTCTATTTCTAAAGTCCGTCAGATTTTTCAACAGAAAAGGTCCGATGAAGCCCACACACGATCAGAATGTCTGATGGATTCGTTTCGTCGGACCTTTGATGCCGAAAAGTCCGGTCGTGTGTACATTGCATAAGGCATCTGCTCAGAAATATAACAAATCACTTAGGGGATCTTTTTTTTTTTTTTTGGATCTTTTCCGGGAACATTTGTGTCCATTTTCTAGTTGTGTAGTAAGTGAATCCAGAAAACATTCACAAAGCAATAAAGTGTTCTTAGCAGACAGTTTACGCTCGCATCTTGTCGAAGGAAGGTTTCCCCGCTATTTGCGCCATCAGTAGTTATCACGTTTCGTTATGCACACTAAATTCATAAGCCAGAATGCCATGGTTAAAAAGATTAATCTGTCAAATAGCATTTACACCTCCACATACTGAGTAAAAAAGATCTGTGAGTATAAAAATATGGCAGCTGCCATTACTGAGATTCTTCCTTAAACTGCACTGACCTGACCGGTGTCCAGGCCCGTCTCTGGCTGCATGCTCTTAAATCAGTGGGGTTGGTTTACTAAAGAAGAAAAACGTGTTCATTTTGCAAGGGAGTTTTAACTTCAGTTCAGTGAATGTGGGGAAGCTTTCTTGACTTCCATCGTCTAATTACATGCAAGCAAATTTCCCTCATTCTTTTTCCATTTTCCTTGCTCGTGATTGGGTATTCTTTGCAAGACGAATTTTCACCATGTTCACTAAGTGAAAATTCCCTTGCAAAGCAAACATGCTTTTTTTCCTTTAAGTCAACCCCAAAGACTCCCAATAGTAGTGAATCAACTATAATGCCGTGTACACACGACCGGTTTTGCCGTCGGAATAAACTCCGAAGGTTTCTCCGACGGAACGCCGACGGAATTTCATTCAAGTGGTCTTGCCTACACACGGTCAAACCAAAGTCCGACCGTCCAGAACACGGTGACGTACAACATGTATGATGGGACTAGAAAAAGGAAGTGCAATAGCCAGTAGCCAATAGCTTCCGTCTCGTACTTGCTTCAGAGCATGTGTAGTTTTTGGTCCGTCGGAACAGCATACAGACGATCGGTTTTCCCCTTGCATTGGAAATATTTAGAACATGTTCCATTTCTAGGTACGTCAGAATTTTTTAAAAATAAAGTCGGATGAGCCCTACACATGATCGGAATAGACGATGAAAAGCTTCCGTCTGACTTTTTCTGTCGGACATTCCGCTCGTGTGTATGCGGCTAAAAGAATGATACCATTGGCATTGACAGAGCCTAAATCATTGAGATTGACAGTCTCCATATTCCTATCTTGATAGGCTCTCTTCAAGCACTTATGGATCAAATACCCATATGATGATCTTGATGCACACACCTTGCCAATGAAATGTTTAATTAGGATCGTTGCCTGTCAGCCTGACAATCAAGAGTTATTCGTTAGAATTACATAACGTAAGATACAATAGAATAGAGTAGTATATCTGAGTATAAAATACAGGTGCATGTGAAGAAATAATAACTGCAAGTAGTGTATAGCATTTTCGGGGGGGGGGGGGGGGAATGGGTGGGGAAATGGATGATGCACACACTTTGGTTTGTAAGATGGCTTGAAGGCCCTAGAAATAGAGCCCTAGAAATAGAGCTCATTTACCAAAATGTCTGGCGAAAAAATGATCTTAGGCAGCAACTGCCATTTTCATTTCAGTACTCAGTAAGGCACTGAGTAAATGAAAAAAAATATTTTCTTGCTATGGGTAATGTAGATTGTGCAAGACAGCTATTCTCTGAGACATATTGGCGATCGAAGATCACTCTCACTGGGCCATATGTGTCAACTTGTCTTTACTAAGACATTATTTCCCTAAAGGCAGCAATCAGATTCAGACTTTCAGATGCCAACTGTCATTTTCTAGGATTGAGTGTGGTTGGTAGAATGTTGGTAGGTTAGTAAAGATGTTTGATTTGCTTCATCATTAAGATGGGACAGGGCTTAATGCACTAAATTACATGATCACACACTGTAAACATTTTAAGAGTTATTATTTTTTTGCCTTTATTATTTTTTAAGAGTTATTATTTTAATATACAGTTTGATCCTTACCGCTCAAGATTTTACTGGACATGTGGCTGAGCCCTTCTTGTTTTATTGTAAAATAACAGAAACACAAAGATAGGAAATGACAACATAACCATGTAGTTCCACTAGGAAGAGCACTACATTAACCACTTGACCTGCGGAAGATTTACCCCCCTTCATGACCAGGCCATTTATTTGTGATACGACACTGTGTTATTTTAGCTGACAGTTGTGCGGCCGTGCAGCACTGTATGCAAATAAAATTGATGTCCTTTTTTTTCTCCACAAATAGAGCTTTCTTTTGGTGGTATTTATGTTGTCTGCGGTTTTTATTTTTTGTGCTATAAGACCGACAATTTTGAAAAAAAAAAAAACATACAATATTTTCTCCCTTCTGCTACAAAACATATCCAATAAAAAAAATTTAAAAAATCAAATTTCTTCATACATTTAGGCCAATATGTATTCTGCTACATATTTTTGGTAAAAAAAAGCAAAATAAGCGTATATTGATTGTTTTGCGCAAAAGTTATAGCGTCTACAAACTATGGGATAGTTATATTTATTTTCATTCTATTTTTTTTTACTGGCGACGATCAGCGACTTATAATGGGACTGTGATATTGCGTCAGACATTCTGACACTAACTGACACTTTTTGGGACCAGTGACACTAATACAGTATTTTTAGTATGCTAAAAAAATATGCACTGTCACTGTACTGACACTGGCTGGGAAGGAGTTAACATCAGGGTGATCAAAGGGTTAACTGTGTGCTTAGCCAGTGTTTTACTATTTTGTGGGAGGTTCTTTTACTAAGGGAAGAGATGGAATTTATTCCCTGCTTTGCAGGGACACAAATTCCATCCCTTCCCTTCTGTCAGAACAGCGATCTGCCTTGTTTACATAGTTCTGTGTCTCTGCCTAACGATCTGCCGATGCCTGAGGACATTGGGTACCGTGCACCCACCAATCGGCTCCCGCTGTGTGTAATCACAGATGCATGCCCTCTACCCGGGAGCGTCAGATCACATATATATTTTTATACACAAAGTGCAGTTGCACTCTGCAAATGCAGTTGCTCCAGAACTTAGTAAATGAGCAGAAGCTCTGCTGACTTCCATCATCCAATCATGTGCAAGCAAAAATGCTGTTTTTTTTTTTTTTTACTTTTCTTGGACGTGATTGGATACACTTTGCAAAGTAAAGCTATATCTCATTTACTAAGCTCTGGAGCAACTGCACTTGCAGAGTGCCCAAAGGCTTACTATTTACTTATGTAGCCCTGTTCCTAAATTATCCTAGAAGGCTAAACCTTAGTAGGAGCTTGGCTCTATAGTACAGTCTCTCTGGTAGTGAGTCCACTCAGTTGTGCTTTGTGTACCCCCAGTTGAGAATAACCCTGCCCCGGGGGATAGTACTCACTCTGTTCTATCTCATGCAGCAATGTAGTAGGTAGTCAAAACCAAGAAAGTCTTTGAAAGGCTTGTTGTAGAAACAATAGGAATAGGGTGTGTGGAATACCCAAACAGTAGCACATCTTCTCACGCTGATAGCCCCAGAATTGAACTTCTGTATACAGAAAACACAAGTACCATACAATACAACAGATGTTCCTGTGTGTTCTCTATATCAGGTAGTAAATGCAGCATCATACCAGTGGAGGTTCAATGGTTACTCTATTGTCCCCAAATATATCTCTTCATCTTCATCACAACTACTTCTCCATGAATATTGGAGATACATCCCTTCCAAGGAAAGACTTTGGCACACCAAGATAACACCACACAGTTTCTCTGCACCAAGCATCCCTGGCCCTATCATTTTTATCCATAAGTCCTTTGGCACATAAAGAAACTCTACGTCTTGGAAGGAGATGCTGTTTTACAGGACTCGGTAGGCAATCTTCTTATGGTTGTATTAATGGGCCAATCTTCCTGAAGCTTGCTCAGTGACTGGTTCTCTTGCACAGTTTATAACAATGTCTCCAAAATTTCCATATCTGCTCCATGCCCAGTTGAATATGAAGATTCTCCCATAACTGCTGCAGATCAGTCCCATCAGCTCTGGTCCTTTTTAATTTAGTTTTGAATAGAATAGGTAATGATTGAAGCCCCTTGCAGGTTTTATTTTCTTTTGTGAACCTTACTGGACAGATTTCTTTTCACGTTATGTTCCAGATATACAACTGAAACTAACAGGAAATCTCTCCAAAGTGAAGGGAAATCCCCTCTTACCTGGAACAGGTATCCCCATTTGGTCAATTGTATCTGTCCTGGTAACAATGGCCACAAGGGAGAGGTTGAATCTCACTAGTGTAGACACAGACAACAATAAATTCCTGATAGGTGTTCCATCCTTAACCCATTTATCCAAATCTAAAATAAAAAAAAGCTTTTGTCGTTAGATTTACTTTAAAGAGTGAGTTCACCCACACAACAAAATAAATAAATGTCTATTCAGGTAAGGGGGGCCTGTAGATAAAAACAAACTGTGCAGCTTTGACTAAAGTTAAATAATCCCCTTGCTATAGCTGAAGGCCACCCGAAGTCTGGCCAAAAAAAATCTCCCAGAGATGGCATCATCCCATCCTGTCTTTTTGCTAGGACACTCCAGGGCATTACTGCTCTCCCCCACATATGTGGTCCACTATCTCCTTCATTGTAGAATCACTGAGCTCAGAACTACTGTGAAAGGGGAGAGAAAGCACATGCAAAGGAGTTTGAATCAGCTGGGAGGTTGTATGATGCGATCTTGGGGAGTTTTTCAACCAGGCTTCCGGGAATATGTAAATGGTTTACATTTATAGTAAGGGCACTATTTAATGTTGGTCAAAGCTGCACAGTTTGTTTTTATGTACAGGCACCTCTTACCTTCATAGGCCGTTTTTTGCTAAAGGTGAACTAACTCTTCAAAGTGGAACTTCACACTCTCATTCAATACTGACTATTTTAATCTTTAGCTGCTAGCAAATAGGAAAGTATACTGTATCATATGTACTTGTTTAAACTTTTTTACATTTCTTCAGTTACTTCCTGGTTTTGTTGTCTAGTAATTTCCCCTGTGAGAGATTGCCCCCCAGGAGACTCTATAAGAGTCCATTTCAGTAACTCAGAGTTTAGGCAAGCCCTGATAAGGAGGGGTTTCTAGACCACTGAAATGCATTGGCTACTGTTGTTCTTGTTGTTGTCATATTATTATCAACAGTAAAGTATTATGGGCTTTTGGGATGATCATTTGGCGCTTTATTTAATGATTTGTGTAAAATCATTACGTTTCTCTACCATCTTCTAGTTGACACTAGTAAGATCTGAGTCCAGAGCCTCACGTATATTCTGCTTTTGGATTATTGTAGCAGGAGGCCTGAGATACCTTTGTAGGTGGGGACAATGCTTGGCCTGGTGGTGGGCAGAGCTTTACTTGGAAGACACCAAGAGAAATCAAAAGCTGGACCCTGACCATTTAGTAAAAGCAGAACCTTTGTACAAAGTACAGTCATTTAACTCTTCAGCAAAGAGGATACAGATACTACAGGACTTTTGAGCTGCTTGAAGAACAATAATGTATACAAATGTTCATTAAAATCATCAATTAATTTATTCCAACTCCATTAAAATTCATAATAAAACCAATAACCATATCATGGTCTCATTCGCCAGTGATTAATTGGATCAACATTTGCCATGCTATATTGATGTTTTGTTCTTGTCAGATATGGGGCTTCTTCAGGAGTTTTTTTTTTATCTCTCCTATGGTCACGTTCTTACCACTTTTTTGCCGTCTATGCTGGCGGGCATTAATACCCCAATATAGGAGTAAATGGTTTCCCTTTCCTGAATGAGATTACTCTATTTTAGCGATTAGGTAAGTGCCCGTGGTGTGTTCCAAGGTGAATTTAAAGCGGAAGTAAACCCATCCATAAAACAGTTTCATTTCCAGCACGTGCCTGAAATGTAACACTACCATTGGTTGTGCTCTCAACCAAACTGTCAAGCCATTCAAAGGCTGGTGTCAAAACTGATCACATGTGCAGCATCATGGCAGTTGTAGATTAAACAGAGGCCAAGATGGCAGCTTCCTTGGCTGAAAACGATAGGAGGGTTTACTAACACTTTAATTCATACAAAGAATGTTACAGAGTTTACATTTTTTATTCTTATTTTTTACTTGTTTTGTGTATAGTCCTTTATGCTACGATAACTCCTGACAAAGCCACATATCTGGCGAAGCATTTTAAGAAGGTAACATCAATGTAGCATGGCAAATGTTAATCCAATTAATCACTGGAAAATGAGACCATGATATGGTTATTAATTTTATTATGAATTTTAAAATATTATTTGTATCATCTTTGTCTAAACACTGGAAAGTGGTGCATGATGTAACCCATCTTCTACCCAGATCAGATATTGTATATTCGCTCTTCAGCAACTTGCTGGATAGTTATATATAAGCAGTCTTAGTGATTCAGTCATCAGTACTTATTAGAGATAAAGTTCAACACTAAGTAACCGGGATGAAACAAAGTTACTATTCTCACTGAGACTAATTTTTGCTCACCGATGAGCTTCACATTACAAATGCCTTCTCAAGCCCATCTCTCAAGAAGGCGTGTATTAATGTTCATCACACAGCTAATGCTGGCGTACTATGAGTACTCTTTTGGCATTTGTCACTTAGCATTTTGAAGATACTGAAGAAACAGGGATTAGGTTCAGCAATGTGCCCTATATAGAATAATCATGGTCACATTGCTGCTGTATACACATGGTAGAGTTGGCATAAGGATGGATATAGTAATTACTGATGAGCCAGGGTTCGGTAAAGGATTTGGCACACTTCAAGGAAGTTCGGATGCTGAACCCAAATCCCATTAAGATCAATAAAAGCCAAATCTGTCTTTTAAAAATGCCCAGTGCAGGAAGCAAGGGTTTGTCAAAAACATGGGGGGGGGGGTGTTTTGGACACTGCCCTGGGGAACATTTTTTTTTTTTGCTGGAAAATTACTTAGAACCCCCAAACATTATATATATATATATATATATATATATATATATATATATATATATATATATATATATATATATATATATATATATATATATTTTTATTTTTTTTTTTTCTAACACCCTAAAGAATAAAATGGCGGTTGTTGCAATACTTTTTGTTACACCGTATTTGCGCAGCGGTCTTACAAGGGCACTTTTTTGAAAAAAATACACTCTTTTGAATTAAAAAACAAGACAACAGTAAAGTTAGCCCAATTTTTTTTATGTTATGAAAGATGATGTTACGCCGAGTAAATTGATACCCAACATGTCACGCTTCAAAGTTGCGCCTGCTCGTGGAATGGCGACAAACTTGTACCCTTAAAAATCTCCATATGCGACATTTAAAAAATTCTACAGGTTGCATGTTTTGAGTTACAGAGGAAGTCTAGGAGTAGAATTATTGCTCTCACTCTACTGATCGCAGTGATACCTCACATGTGTGGTTTGAACACCATTTTCATATGCGGCCGCTACTCACGTATGCGTCACTCCTGCACGCAAGCTCAGCAGGACAGGGCGCGTTTAAAACATTTTTTTTCCTACCTTTTATTTTTTTTTTTTACACTGTTTTTTTTTTTTTTTTTAAATGTGTCACTTTTATTCCTATTACAAGGAATGTAAAGATCCCTTGTAATAGAAAAAAAGCATGACAGGACCTCTTAAATATGAGATCTGGGGTCAAAAATACCTCATATCTCATATTTACACTAAAATGCAATAAAAATAAAAATAAAAAAATGCCTCTTTAAGAGCTATGGGCGGAAGTTATGTTTTGACATCGCTTCCGCCCTGCAATGGTATGGAGCCAGGTGGGGGCCATCTTCCCCTCACTCAGCTCCATACCACACACGGGAGAAGACGCGATCGCCTCCGCTGCTGCTGGCGGCTCCGGGAAGCGGTGGAGGGCACCAGAGAGCGGCGGGAAGCGAAGTCCTCTCCTGCCGCCAATAAAAGTGATCTTGTGGGGAAATCCCATGCAGTGACCACTTTTATCTGAAAGCGAACCGCTCGCTGAAGAAGAGGATACCGGGGGTTGTGGTAGCTAGCTGCTGCCATAACAACGATATGCCTCCTCAAACAGCTGACGTATAACGATGGCGGGTGGTCCATAAGTGGTTAAAGAATATGTCAAATCAACATTTCATATTCCTGATATGTGCCTGCTGTACCATGTAAAAGTATCCTGTTCTCTTTATATTGCTTCCTTTATGTGAAATCCCTGATGATCCTGACAGTTCCTCTGCTTTCCTTATCAAAAACTGACCACTCTAGGCATTAGAGCACAGAGTGGCCAGTTCTCTAGCAGTGCTGGGAACTCAGTGGGGTTGATTTACTAAAAGTGGAAAGTGCAAAATCTTGTGCAGCTGTGCATGGTAGCCAATCAGCTTCTAAGTGCAGCTTGTTCAATTAAAGGAGTTGTAAAGTCAGAAGAAGGAATGGAGCGGTTATTCTATGCATTTATAGTGCCACACCCAGTTGCTGTAAAATCAGAAGGTTTTTATCTTAATGCATTCTATGCATTAAAATAAAAAGCCTTCTGTGTGTAGCAGCCGCTCCAGCACCCCCTAACACTTACCTGAGCCCCATCTCTATCCAGTGATGTCCACGAGTGTTTCGGCCATCCGAGACTCTCCCTCCTGATTGGCTGAGACACAGCAGTGGTGCCATTGGCTCCTGTTGCTGTCGATCAAAGTCAGTCAGCCAATCAGGAGAGAGAGTTGCCTGGACCGGGCCACAGCTCCGTGTGAATAGACACAGGGAGCTGTGACTCGGCTTGGGTGCCCCCATAGCAGGCTGCTTGCTGTGGGGGCACTTGACGGGAGGGAGAGGCCAGAAGCAGCGAAGAGGGACCCGAGAAGAGGAGGATCGGGACTGCTCTGTGCAAATCCACTGCAACAGAGCAGGTAAGTATAACATGTTTGTTAAAAAAAAACAAGATCTTACAATCACTTTAAGCTTTGACAAAATACCTGGAAGCTGATTGGTTTCTATGCAGAGCTGCACCAGATTTAGCATTCTCCAGTTTTTGTAAATCAACCCCAGTGTGCTCACCTCCAATGATCAGACTTCTGCTGACACATCCCCCCCCCCCCTGCACAGCCATTCACTGGGAAGTTCAGTGTACTGTTGTTTCTTCACCCTGACCTCTCTAGGCAGCTGAGAACAGAGGGTATGTGATCACTTATAAAAAGGGGAAAAAAAATTATTTATTATGTATATGCACAAATGTTTTAATTTCTGTTTTAAACTGAATGGGTTGTTTGACAAGGTGAGGTTTTATTAAGACTAATTCTCCAGTTAGAAATTGTTTAAAATGTGCATTATAGAATCATTTTTAGCATACATTTTTTGTTTCTTATAACCGCTCTGCAGAAACATTTTCCTTAATCCTATAAGAAATAGCAATTTATCATAGAGAACAAATGTGAAGGAAAACAACAATATTAGCTGACTCTGCATTACTGCTGACTGATCAGTGGAGCTGAACGTTGTACAGTAAGATCTTGAAGGTTACATGATCCTCCTCAGCTGTGTAGACTTTTCTCAATGGATTAGATGTGACTTGGACAAGCTGTGAAAGCCTGTACTCTGCTTCTCTAAATAGAAGCGTCTTCTACATCCCTTCCCTTATTGTGGACCCCACATTTGCGTCACTTTAATTCCTGAAAATATTTCAGACTAACTTCTGGTTTTCTATTGTGTCCTAACTGGGTTTAAGAAATAATGATACATATTAATTATAAAGAATTGATTAGCAAAGTGAACATGGCTTCTTATCACTAACTTTCTTTCTGCTTTTTGTCTTACTAAGTATAAGAGGGCTGTTTCTAAAAACAAAAATGCATAGCAATTCACCCAATGAAAGTGCATGTACGCTCATTCTGTAAAAAAGGGGGGGAAACGAATGTTGTTAGGCTATTTCCCGTGCTGCAAAATAAATTTTTAATTGATTTGAAATTGAAAATTTTGCATTTGGCCATTAGATGGTGTTAAAGTGACACTAAGACCCCTTTCACACCGAGGGCGTTTTGCAGGCGCTATAGCGTTAAAAATAGCGCCTGCAATCCGCCCTCAATCAGCTGCAGCATTGTCTCCAGTGTGAAAGCCCGAGGGCTTTCACACCGGAGCGCTGCGCTGGCAGGACGTCAGGAAAAGTCCTGCCAGCAGCTTCTTTTTAGCCATGAAGGAGCTCCTCCACCGCTGCTCCCCATTGAAATCAATGGGGCAGCGCTGGGATACCGCTGACAAAACGCCGCTATTGCGGCACATTGCGGGCGGTTTTAACCATTTCTCGGCCCCTAGCGGGGGGTAAAAGCGCCCCGCTAGCGGCCGAAATGCGTTGCAATAAATAGCTGCGTTTTATCGCCGACGCTATAGGCGGCTCGGTGTGAAAGGGGTCTAAAGGTTCATGTTTTTTTTTTTTAAATAACAAACATATCATACTTACCTCCACTGTGCAGCTCGTTTTGCACAGAGTGGCCCCGAACCTCGTCTTCTGGGGTCCCTCGGAAGCTATCTCGGCTCCTCCCCACATCAGATAACCCTCTAGGTAGGAGAAGCACTCTCCCGGGGGGTTACCTTTAGGGTACGCTCCTGAGTCCAGCATTCGGCGTCCATAGACGCCGAATGCAGGACTCAGCCCCGCCCCCCGGCGGCCGTGTCATCATGTTTGATTGACAGCAGCGGGAGACAATGCCTGCGCTGCTATCAATCTATCCAATCATTAGCCAAGAACCCCGGGCAGAGAGACAGCACATCCCTGTGGGACAATTTCGAGGGTTTGGGTAAGTAAAACGGGGGGCTAGGAGGCCGGTCATTGCCAGGTGTTTTTTCACCTTAATGCATAGGATGCATTAAGGTGAAAAAACACGAACATTTACAACTCCTTTAAATATTTCCTTTGATACTTAGTGGCAGTATCCCCCCCCCCCCCCCCCCCAGCACCAATAGATTCCCATCAGCAACAACAGATCTCCCCACAGCCAGCATCAACAGACCCTCAGTAGACCCTTTCCTCAACAGTAGGTCTCTCCCAGCAACATAGGACACCCCCCCAAAAACAATAGGTCCCCCATTGTTTGCAGCAACAAACCTTCTCAGCAATAATAGACCCCCCTGCAAAAATATCACTCACTTGTCCTTGCATGTCCCCCTTGGATCTACAGCGACTTTACTTCCAAGTGCACTTTCAGTGGACTTTCAAGTGCACTTGCAGTGCAAAGTGGATAAATACATCACTTTACAGATACAATGGGCCCTTTGAAGGCAACCATAATGCTGATGCAGTCAGCGATGAAACTGAGTTTGACACCTCTGCTATAGAGGAAGAGTTACTCTACCAACAAGTGAAATTTGAACAACATATGTCAGTTATTAAAAAAGTTATACTCACTTGTCCTTGCATGTCCCCCTCGGATCTACAGCGACTTTACTTCCAAGTGCACTTTCAGTGCACTTTCAAGTGCACTTGCAGTGCAAAGTGGATTTTCCTTTAGTAAATAACAACCATGGTGTACTCCTGAACTCTGTACTCTGCACCTAGTGTACTCCTGAACTCGGCACTCTGTACATAGTGTACTCCTGAAGTCTGCACGTAGTGTACTCCTGAACTCTGTACTCTGCACGTAGTGTACTCCTGAACTCTGCACTGTATACATAGTGTACTCCTGAACTCTGCACTCTGTACATAGTGTACTCCTGAACTGTGCATGTAGTTTACTCCTGAACTCTGTACTCTGTTAGAAATGCAATCCTGAACTCTGCACTCTGTACATAGTGTACTCCTGAACTCTGCACGCTGTACGTAGTGTACACTTGAACTCTGCACTCTGTTAGTAATGCAATCCTGAACTCTGCACTCTGTATGTAGTGCAACCTTAATCCTTCTGTCTGTATGTAGCGCACTCCTGAACCCTGCACTCTGTACATAGTGTATTCCTGAACCCTGCACTCTGTACATAGAACACGCCTTAACCCTGCATTCTGTATATAGCGCACTCCTTAACCCTGCACTCTGTACATAGCGCACTCCTGAACCCTCCACTCTGTACATAGCACACTCCTGAACCCTGAACTCTGTACATAGCACACTCCTGAACCCTGAACTCTGTACATAGCGCACTCCTGAACGCTGCACTCTGTACATAGCACACTCCTGAATCCTACACTCTGTACCTAGCGCACTCATGAACCCTGCACTCTGTACATAGCGTACTTCTGAACCCTACACTCTGTACATAGCGCACTCCTGAACCCTGCACTCTGTACATAGCACACTCCTGAACCCTGAACTCTGTTCCTAGCGCACTCCTGAACCCTGCACTCTGTACATAGCACACTCCTGAATCCTACACTCTGTACCTAGCGCACTCATGAACCCTGCACTCTGTACATAGCGTACTTCTGAACCCTACACTCTGTACATAGCGCACTCCTGAACCCTGCACTCTGTACATAGCACACTCCTGAATCCTGCTCTCTGTTCCTAGCGCACTCCTGAACCCTACACTCTGTACAAAGCGCACTCCTGAACCCTACATTCTGTACATAGCACACTCCCGAAATCTGCACTCTGTATGCCTCGTGCTCCTGAGTACCCCTGTGTAGCTGAGTAAATACATCGTTTTACAGATACAATGGGCCCTTTGAAGGCAACCATAATGCTGATGCAGTCAGCGATGAAACGGAGTTTGACACCTCTGCTATAGAGGAAGAGTTACTCTACCAACAAGTGAAAATTGAACAACATATGTAAGTTAATAAAAAAGTTATACTCACTTTTTACATTACTTTTAGAACAGCCCTCATATTTATTGACAAATATTAAATGTTAAAAGTAACTGTATTGGACCTGGTGTTAGCCTCTTGCAATATTCTGTAGAACACCTTTCAGACTGGGAGAGGAACCAATTAACCTCTTGCTGACCAGCCGCCGCAGTTATACTGTGGCAAGTTGGCTCGGCTGCACAAATTGCCATAGGTGTACGTCGGTTTATGCACAAGGTTCTGTGGGCATGCTCACACTGCTGTTTGGCCAGCGGGGGAGCCAATCAGCGGGTCCAGGGGACTCAATGTCAGCCGGCCGCCCGCGATCGTTCCACACAGAGACAGAACGGGGATCTGCCGAAGTAAACAAGGCAGATTTCTGTTCTGTCAGGGGGTGACACAGGATCTTGTCTTCCTGCTATGCACAGATTTGTTTGTTGTCCCAGGCAGCCAATACCCTCACACAGTTAGAAAAACAGAGAGGGAACACATTTAACCCCTTGATCACCCCTGATGTTAAACCCTTCTCTGCAAGTGTCATTAGTACAATGTCAGTGCATATTTTTTAGCGCTGATCACTGTAATAATGTCACTGGTTCCCAAAAAAAGTGTCAAAAAGGGCAGCTAGGCGTCCGATTTGTCTGTCTCAAAGTCGCAGTCCCGCTAAAAATCACTAATTACCGCCATACTAGTAAAAAAAAAAAAGAAGTGCCGTAAATCTATTCCCCATTTTGTAGATGTGATAACTTTTGCGCAAACCAATCAATATACGCTTATTGGGTTTTTTTTTTAGCAAAAATATGTAGCAGAATACATATTGGCCTAAATGTATGAAGAAATTAGATTTTTTTTTAAAATGTATTGGGTATGTTTTATAGCAGAAAGTAAAAAATATATATTTTTTTCAAAATTGATGGTCTTTTTTTTGTTTATAGCGAAGAAAAATTAAAACCGCAGAGGTACTCAAATACCACCAAATGAAAGCTCTATTTGTGGAAAAAAAAGGACATACATTTTATTTGGGTACAGCGTCTCATGGCCGCGCAATTGTCAGTTAAAATAACGCAGTGCCGTATCGCAAAAAAATGGCCTGGTCAGGAAGGTGGTAAATCCTTCCGGTCCTTAACTACTTCCGGACCGGCTCACGCCGATATACGTCTGCACTTTGAAGAGGTATATCATTGTTATGGCAGCAGCTAGCTACCATAATCCTGGTATCCTCTCCTTAAGTGAGCAGTCCGGTTTCAGATAAAAGTGGTCTCTGTGGTGGATTTGCCGCAAGATCACTTTTATCAGCAGTGGGAGAGAGCCCCCACCTGCCGCACTCCGGTGCCCTCCACCGCTTACCGGAGCCGTCGGTAGCGGCGGAGGCAATCGGGTCCTCTTCCTGGCTTGGTAAGGAGATGAGTGAGGGGAAGATGGCCCCCATCCGTCTCCATACCATTGCAGGGCGGAAGCGACGTCAAAACGTCACTTCCGCCCATAGCTCTTAAAGAGACTTTTTTTTTTTTTTTTTTTAATTACATTTATTTATTTATTTATTTTTTTAATTGCATTTTAGTGTAAATTAGAGATCTGAGGTCTTTTTGACCCCAGATCTCATATTGACCCCAGATCTCATATTTAAGAGTTCCTGTCATGCTTTTTTTCTATTACAAGGGATGTTTACATTCCTTGTAATAGGAATAAAAGTGACACAATTTTTTTTTTTTAAAGAACGGTGTAAAGAGCCGAGCTTGCGTGCAGAAGTCAACACAAACGTGAATAGCGCCCACATATGAAAACAGTGTTCAACCTCGACCTCCTCTGTAACTCAAAACACGCAACCCGTATAATTTTTTAAACGTCTCCTATGGAGATTTTTAAAGGGAAAATTTGTTGCCATTCCACGAGCGGGTGCAATTTTGAAGCGTGACATGTTGGGTATAAATTTACTCGGCGTAACATTATCTTTCACAATATGAAAAAAAAATTGGGCTAAGTTTACTGTTGTCTTATTTTTTTAATTCAAAAATGCGTATTTTTTTCCAAAAAAGTGTGCTTGTAAGACCGCTGCGCAAATACGGTGTGACAGAAAGTATTGCAACGACCGCCATTTTATTCTCTAGGGTGTTAGAAAAAAATATATATAATGTTTGGGGGTTCTAAGTAATTTTCTAGCAAAAAAACTCTGTCCTTAAGTGGTTAAATGAGCTGCATGTGGAGTGCTGATAAGGAACATGATGACACAAGGAGAGAGCAGAATGATTAGCTCAGAGAGGTGACCTGGCTCTGCTTTCTGGCAGGGCTCTGCAAATCTCATAACCGGATACACAGCATCATGAATCCTTTGACAGGTAAAATTGCTCCCATATGTGCATCACAACTATGTATTTAGACGCTTGCCTGGAGCTTAGCTTTAAACTTTCATCATACAAAGCCTTTTCATATTTGTGTGCTTTAAAACTACTATCATAGTGTTATATTGTAAATGGCTAAAGTTTAGGGTTGCCACCTGTCCGGGATTCACCCGGACGGTTCGGGTTTTGAATCATGTGTCCGTGTTTCAGTCCACCTGAAACCCAGACACATTATTCAGACCTAATGTCATCGGGATTCCCCCTATAGAAGCCCCTCCCTCTGCATCTTCTGCTGTTCATCACCACCAGCTCTCCCCCTTCCTCTGCACCTTTGGCCTCTCACCGCCCCCAGCTGTCCCCCTCCATCTGCACTTTCAGTTTACAATCTACCCCCCTGCACTGTTTCCATTCTCACTCGGCTTCTCCCCGAGCCTCTTCTGCTCCTCATCCATCCATGCTTTGTATTGCCCTGTACACACGATCGGACATTGATCGGACATTCCGACAACAAAATCCATGGATTTTTTCCGACAGATGTTGGCTCAAACTTGTCTTGCATACACACGGTCACACAAAGTTGTCGGAAAATCCGATCGTTCTGAACGATAGTCCCGACGTAAAACACGTACGTCGGGACTATAAACAGGGCAGTAGCCAATAGCTTTCATCTTTTAATTCATTCTGAGCATGCGTGGCACTTTGTGCGTCGGATTTGTGTACACACGATCGGAATGTCCGACAACGGATTTTGTTGTTGGAAAATTTTATAGCAAGCTCTCAAACTTTGTGTGTCGGAAATTCTGATGGAAAATGTGTGATGGAGCCTACACACGGTCGGAATTTCCGACAACAAGGTCCTATCACACAATTTCCCGTCGGAAAATCCGACCGTGTGTACGGGGCATACTGTAACACAACCTAACTACCTTCCATTCACATTACATGCTGCTTGATCTCTCGCTCCCACTAGCAATGCCGCATCTCACTTCAGAACTGCTGCTCTCCCATTTATTCAGCCTCTTCCTTCCCCTCACCAGCGACTCTGGTCCTCCCGTTATCATTGCCTCCTTGCTCACCTCCATCCGCATCTCTCACCTTAAAGAGCAAGCTCCCTTCTCTCTGCAAGTCTCATTCCATTCCTTTCCCCCCTTCCCATCATTGTCTGAATACCACCCAACTCTACCAACCTACCACCTATCTTTGCTGCATCCCCTCTTTCCACCCCCAGTCATCCCCCTCACCCCCCCCCCACCTTCCTGCCCTAGGTCACCCCTCTCCTTGCAGACTCTCCTATTTATACTACCCACAACTCCCCCATGTCCACCCCCATCCTGTCACATTATTACTGTCCTTGGCACACCCAAAGGTGTCCCAGGTCTTTTTACTAATCCTACAGGCTATACTACAAAAAAAATTGCCGTGCGCCACTAAGGTGTTTGGGTTTGGCTTGAAGAAAAGGTGGCAGCCCTACTAAAGTTGGATTCATGAAAGTCAATGAGTCACTTCGCTGGAACATACTGAGAACTTAAATAGTGTTTATGAGTACATTTTGTAAGAGTTTGTGTCTTTATTGAAATAGAATAAACAGTACATATTGTTCCTGTCCTCTGAAAAACTCTTCACTGTATTATTAGCTTGTCCATCAACATTATAGAGGCAATTTAGTACTTTTTTTACATTTTTTTATTTTATTTATTGTGCTCAGAACTACTAAATAACATTTAAATGTGTTTTTTTTATGTTTTTTTCGCCTTTATTTTAGTTGGGTAAATAATAAAGGGAATATTGGTAAATATTAAAGTGAATAATAGTAAATTCTATTCAAGTATGTATGTTTGACTCAAAAAAAAAATCCTTCTATTTCTCCCAGCTGCCTCCAAATCTCCAACATTTCTTGGGAGTTCAAGGAGGACATTACAAGGAGGAAAAACATAGTGTGAAAGAAATGTAAAACTCTTTATATACATATTATTTGACTATACGGGATTTATATAGCGCCAACAGTTTGCACAGCGCTTTACAACACGAGGGCAGACAGTACAGTTACAATACATGTCAATACAGGAGGAATCGGAGGGCCACCCTGCTCGTTAGAGCTTACAATCTAGGAGGGAAGGTGAAGTGATACAAAAGGTGATAACTGTGGGGGATGATCTGATGGAGAAAATGAAAGTACAGTTATTAGTAGAGGCAGGATGGGCTTCTCTGAAAAGAAGGTTTTTCAGGGATCGTCTAAAAGAAGACAGGGTAGGAGACTGTCCAACAGATTGGGGTAGGGAATTCCATAGGACGGGAGTGGCTCTGGAAAAGTCCTGGAGGTGAGCATAGGAGGAAGGGGAGCTAGCGAGCAGGAGGTCTTGGGAGGAAGGAAAATAATGATTTGGCTAATATTTTGAGACTAGCTTAGTGATATAAGTGGGGGATGAGTTGTGGATGGATTTGTAAGTTGTTGTTAGTATTTTGAATTTAATTTGTTGGGTGAACGGAAGCCAATGGAGGGATTGGCAGAGAGGGGTAGAAGACACTGAACGGTTAGTAAGGTGGATGAGTCTGGCAGTAGCATTCATGATAGACTGAAGGGGGGATAGCCTATGTAAAGGTAAGTCAATGAGGAGGGAGTTGCAGTAGTTGAGTTGAGAGTAGTGATGAGCTTTCTGTTTTGGTCGAACATGAGCTCGACTCGAACATTGGCTGTTCGCCCGTTCATCGAAAACCGAACATTATGGGCCGTTAGCTCCAAATTCGAGCAGCGCGTAAGGGCCCATAATGCACTGCGGGAGCACAGCGCATTGCTGTATGATGATTGGCCAGAGTATGCACCATGACCTGCATGCTTTGGCCAGTCACAGTGCCCTCAGCTAAGAGAGCCATAATTGGCCAACAGCAGGGTGCCTCTCGTCAAATATGGCTCAGGGGGACTAAGTTCACGCCCCACACTATATAAGACTGCCTGCACATCGGCTGCGTGTAGTGTGGTTTTGGCCTGGACGGAGAGAGGGAGTGTCATTTAGATTGAGCAGGCAGGCAGATTATTCAGTTAGCCGCAGAGTATTTAATATATATATACAGACAGTCTCGTATATACAGTCAGGTCCATAAATATTGGGACATCGACACAATTCTAATCTTTTGGCTCTATACACCACCACAATGGATTTGAAATGAAACGAACAAGATGTGCTTTAACTGCAGACTTTCAGCTTTAATTTGAGGGTATTTACATCTAAATCAGGTGAACGGTGTAGGAATTACAACAGTTTGTATATGTGCCTCCCACATTTTAAGGGACCAAAAGTAATGGGACAATTGGCTGCTCAGCTGTTCCATGGCCAGGTGTGTGTTATTCCCTCATTATCCTATTTACAGGGAGCAGATAAAAGGTCCAGAGTTAATTTCAAGTGTGCTATTTGCATTTGGAATCTGTTGCTGTCAACTCTCAATATGAGATCCAAAGAGCTGTCACTATCAGTGAAGCAAACCATCATTAGACTGAAAAAACAAAACAAACCCATTAGAGAGATAGCAAAAACATTAGGTGTGGCCAAGTCAACTGTTTGGAACATCCTTATAAAGAAAGAACGCACTGGTGAGTTCAGCAACACCAAAAGACCCGGAAGTCCGTGGAAAACAACTGTGGTGGATGACCGAAGAATTCTTTCCCTGGTGAAGAAAACACGCTTCACAACAGTTGGCCAGATCAAGAACACTCTCCAGGAGGTAGCTGTATGTGTGTCAAAGTCAACAATCAAGAGAAGACTTTACCAGAGTGAATACAGAGGGTTCACCACAAGATGTAAACCATTGGTGAGCCTTAAAAACAGGAAGGCAAGATTAGAGTTTGCCAAACAACATTTAAAAAAGCCTTCACAGTTCTGGAACAACATCCTATGGACAGATAAGACCAAGATCAACTTGTACCAGAGTGATGGGAAGAGAAGAGTATGAAGAAGGAAAGGAACTGCTCATGATCCAAAGCATACCACCTCATCAGTGAAGCATGGTGGTGGTAGTGTCATGGCGTGGGCATGTATGGCTGCCAATGGAACTGGTTCTCTTGTATTTATTGATGATGTGACTGCTGACAAAAGCAGCAGAATTCTGAAGTGATTCGGGCAATATTATCTGCTCATATTCAGCAAAATGCTTCAGAACTCATTGGACGGCGCTTCACAGTGCAGATGGACAATGACCTGAAGTATACTGCGAAAGCAACCAAAGAGTTTTTTAAGGAAAAGAAGTGGAATGTTATGCAATGGCCAAGTCAATCACCTGACCTGAATCCGATTGAGCATGCATTTCACTTGCTGAAGACAAAACTGAAGGGAAAATGCCCCAAGAACAAGCAGGAACTGAAGAAAGTTGCAGTAGAGGCCTGGCACAGCATCACCAGAGATGAAACCCAGCGTCTGGTGATGTCTATGCGTTCCAGACTTCAGGCTGTAATTGACTGCAAAGGATTTGCAACCAAGTATTAAAAAGTGAAAGTTTGATGGATGATTGTTAATCTGTTCCATTACTTTTGGTCCCTTAAAAAGTGTGAGGCACATATACAAACTGTTGTAATTCCTACACCGTTCACCTGATTTGCATGTAGTTACCCTCAAATTAAAGCTGAAAGTCTGCAGTTAAATCACATCTTGTTAGTTTCATTTCAAATCCATTGTGATGGTGTATAGAGCCAAAAAGATGAGAGTTGTGTCGATGGCCCAATATTTATGGTCCTGACTGTATATATAATATAATATATATATATAAAATCCACTGTATCCAGTTTAGCTAGATCTGACTGCAGTTCGTTCCTGGTGTACTGTTTCTAATATACTTCTGGCAGGCAGGTTATTCAGTTAGCTGCAGTGTATTATTTATATAGAGGTTGCTGCACTTAAAAACTTCTTTGCTTTATTTCACAATATCTTCAGGAGAGATTTACAAAGCAAGTATAATCCTTTCAAGCAATATCAAAGGCAACAAATGCCTACACAGTTTCAGACATGAGTAGATTCAGATATGGATGGATGGATGGATTACGTTTCGGGCTAGTCAGCTTACGCCCTTCCTGAGATCCATTGAAGCACATCTGAAGGTTTCATTCCAATCATTCATTTAAATACAGGTTTAGTGAAGTACTTCACATATGGAATCAATATGGCTAATTAGTTCAAATCGCATACCATTTAACATCTATATATGCATATGTATATCTATAAATATATATATTTATACAGTGGGGACGGAAAGTATTCAGACCCCCTTACATTTTTCACTCTTTGTTATATTGCAGCCATTTGCTAAAATCATTTAAGTTCATTTTGTTCCCCATTAATGTACACACAGCACACCATATTGACAGAAGAACACAGAATTGTTGACATTTTTGCAGATTTATTAAAAAAAAAAACTGAAATATCACATGGTCCTAAGTATTCAGACCCTTTGCTGTGACACTCATATATTTAACTCAGATGCTGTCCATTTCTTCTGATAATCCTTGAGATGGTTCTACACCTTCATTTGAGTCCAGCTGTGTTTGATTATACTGATTGGATTTGATTAGGAAAGCCACACACCTGTCTATATATGACCTTACAGTTCACAGTGCATGTCAGAGCAAATGAGAATCATGAGGTCAAAGGAACTGCCTGAAGAGCTCAGAGACAGAATTGTGGCAAGGCACAGATCTGGCCAAGGTTACAAAAAATTTCTGCTGCACTTAAGATTCCTAAGAGCACAGTGGCCTCCATAATCCTTAAATGGAAGACGTTTGGGACGACCAGAACACTTCCTAGAGCTGGCCGTCCAGCCAAACTGAGCTATCGGGGGGAGAAGAGTCTTGGTGAGAGAGGTAAAGAAGAACCCAAAGCACACTGTGGCTGAGCTGCAGAGATGCAGTCGGGAGATGGGAAAAAGTTGTAGAAAGTCAACCTTCACTGCAGCCCTCCACCAGTCGGGGCTTTATGGCAGAGTGGCCCGATGGAAGCCTCTCCTCGGTGCAAAACACCGGAAAGCCCGCAGGGAGTTTGTTAAAAAACACCTGAAGGACTCCAAGATGGTGAGAAATAAGATTCTCTGGTCTGATGAGACCAAGATAGAACGTTTTGGCCTTAATTCTAAGCGGTATGTGTGGAGAAAACCAGGCACTGCTCATCACCTGTCCAATACAGTCCCAACAGTGAAGCATGGTGGTGGCAGCATCATGCTGTGGGGTTGTTTTTCAGCTGCAGGGACAAGACGACTGGTTGCAATCGAGGGAAAGATGAATGTGGCCAATTACAGGGATATCCTGGACGAAAAACCTTCTCCAGAGTGCTCAGGACCTCAGACTGGGCCGAAGGTTTACCTTCCAACAAGATAATGACCCTAAGCACACAGCTACAATAACGAAGGAGTGGCTTCACAACAACTCCATGACTGTTCTTGAATGGCCCAACCAGAGCCCTGACTTAAACCCAATTGAGCATCTCTGGAGAGACCTAAAAATGGCTGTCCACCAACGTTTACCATGCAACCTGACAGAACTGGAGAGGATCTGCAAGGAGGAATGACAGAGGATCCCCAAATCCAGGTGTGAAAACTTGTTGCATCTTTCCCAAAAAGACTCACGACTGTATTAGATCAAAAGGGTGCTTCTACTAAATACTGAGCAAAGGGTCTGAATACTTAGGACCATGCGATATTTCAGTTTTTCTTTTTTAATAAATCTGCAAAAATGTCAACAATTCTGTGTTTTTCTGTCATTATGGGGTGCTGTGTGTACATTAATGAGGAAAAAAAATTAACTTAAAGTGGGGTTCCACCCAAAAAAAAAAAAACTACATGAAAAATCCTAAAAAAAAAATACAAAAAAACATTTGGATATATTTTTTTTACTCACCTCTAAATGCCTGTTGCTAGGGGGTCCCTCGTAGTCTGCCTCTTCCAGTGCCTGGGCTGGTGACATCACTTCCCCCTCGGCACAGGAAGGGCTCAGCTCTGCTCCCTCCCTCCTGTCAATCATTTGGGACCCATTACAGGTCCCAGGTGACTGAGCAGCCAATCACGACGCTCGGCGCCGCTCGCGCATGCCCAGTGGGTGCCAGGCTGTGAAGCCACAGCCCGGCGCCCACAGTTGCAATGCCGGTACCGCTGAACGGAGGGGGAGACGAGCGGGGCTTCGATCCCCAGCATCGCTGGACCCAGGGACAGGTAAGTGTCCAATTAAAAGTCAGCAGCTGCAGTATTTGTAGCTGCTGACTTTTTTTTTTTTGACTGGAACTCCTCTTTAAATGATTTTAGCAAATGGCTGCAATATAACAAAGAGTGAAAAATGTAAGGGGGTCTGAATACTTTCCGTCTCCACTGTATATATCCACTGCATACAGTTTAGCTATATCTGACTGCAGGCCATTACTGGTGAACTTTTTCTAATATACTTCAGGCGCTGTACACAGTACACACTTATGCCCCGTACACATGGTCGGATTTTCCGACGGAAAATGTGTGATAGGACCTTGTTGTCGGAAATTCGGACCGTGTGTAGGCTCCATCACACATTTTCCATCGGATTTTCCGACACACAAAGTTTGAGAGCAGGCTATAAAATTTTCCGACAACAAAATCTGTTGTCAGACATTCCGATCGTGTGTACACAAATCCGACGGACAAAGTGCCACGCATGCTCAGAATAAATAAAGAGATGATAGCTATTGGCCACTGCCCCGCTTATAGTCCCGATGTATGTGTTTTATGCCACCGCGTTTAGAACGATCGGATTTTCCGACAACTTTGTGTGACCGTGTGTATGCAAGACAAGTTTGAGCCAACATCCGTCGGAAAAAATCCTAGGATTTTGTTGTCGGAATGTCCGAACAAAGTCCAACCATGTGTACGCGGCATAACGTGCACCCCTAGTGCAGTTGCTACTACTTTTCTGGTGGTCTACACAATACAGTGCACCCATAGTTGTTATTACACTTCTGTTGATGTACACAGTACTGTGCACCCATAGTGCAGTTGCTACTACTTTTCTGTTGGTGTACACAGTACACAATACATACAGTGCACCCATAGTTGCTATTAGACTTCTGTTGGTTTACACAATACCGTGCAACCATAGTGCAGTTGCTACTACTTTTCTGGTGGGTCACACAGTACACAATACAGTGTAGTGTGGTGTTGCAAAACAAAATCCCCATCATGTCCGGAAGGCCACCAAGGAGAGGCAAACGCTCACAGGCCACTAAAAGAGGGCAAGCAGGCTCTGTGTCTACAGTCCACAGTGCTGGTCATGGACATGGCTTATTTTCTGCAGGTGGCTGTGGGGCACGCTTGTCCTTTTTTTCTGCTGCTGGGACAGGGGCACAAAAATTGGGCCTTTGGTGGTGCCACAACACTGTAACCCCTCACAGATGCTCTTGTTGGGTGCAGGAACGGGACCTGCTGTGAAATGTTAGATCAAAAATTGTACTTACAATTCAGTTTAGCCATAGTGCAGTTGCTACTACTTTTCTGGTGATGTACACAGTACACAATACAGTGCAGCCGTAGTGCAGTTGCTACTACTTTTCTGGTGGTGTACATAGTACACAATACAGTGTAGTGCGGTGTTGCAAAATATAATATCATGTCCAGAAGGTCACCAAGGAGAGGCAGACACCCACAGGCCACTAAAAGAGGGCAAGCAGGCCCTGTGTCTACAGTCAACAGTGCTGGTCATGGACATGGTGCATCCTCTTCCGGTGGCCGTGGGGCACTCTTGTCCTTATTTTCTACTGCTGGCTGTGTTATTGAGCCAGAACATGCAGAAGAGTTGGTGGAGTGGATAACAAAGCCATCCTCATCCTCCTCATCCTCTGTCACCCAGGCTCAGAGTAGTTTTCCTTCCTATGCAGCTGCCAAAGCGGCCGATTCCACCGGCTCCTTGTCCACAGTCACTCCTTCCGTAGCCCAACCATCATGCATGGAGTAGTCCCCCAAACTATTCGACGTGTCGGGTACATGACACGGGTACATGATGCTGGAGGATGCCAAATTTTTCTGCCCCTGTTTAACAGGGGCATGTAATTACAATTCTTGATATAATATTTCACAGCAGGGCCCTTCCAGAGCCCACCAAGTGTAACTGTGAGGGCTTACAGTGTTCTGGTACTACCAACACCTAAGGCCCAATTGTCCACAGAGTGTATAGGGCAGGCTGTATAGTATATACAGGCGGTCCCCTATTTTCAAACATCTGACTTACAAATGACTCCTACTTAGAAATGGAGGGAGACAACAGGAAGCGAGAGGAAATCTACCCCATAGGAAGGGAAATTCTCTCCTGTAACAGTTAATATGGGAAAAAGGTGTCTCCACTGATGCATTATCACCAATCCTTGTTTCCCTAATAACCCAAAATTTTCAAAATCCAATTGTCATTGGGACAGAAAGTGAGGTGAAATCTTCTGAACAGGGGCACAGACATAAAAAAAAAATGTTACAGGGGTGATAACCCTTCCCTATATTATCCAAAAAGCTTAAAAATAGATTTTCGGGCTGGAGCTACACCTCAAAAATGTACCTGTTCCAAATTACAAACAGATTCAAGTTAACAACAAACCTACAGTCCCTATCTTGTTTATAACCCAGGGACCGCCTGTATACTGCTGTTCGGGGTTCCCTTTGATATCCATACGAGACCCAAAGGGCCCGGAAATGGGCTGGGGGGGGGGGGGCAACATTACATTACAGCTGCAAGCAGTTTTAAATGACTTTTAGAAATGTCATTTTGTGCAGGGACTGTTCTAAACACGGGGAAAATGCGCCACTTTACAGGCATACTATAGACACCCCCCAGGCACGATATTTAAAGGAATATTACACTTTAGTTGTTTCAGTTTAAGCATTATTAAAATCACTGCTCATGAAAAAACGTCCGTCTTTAAAACTTTTTTTTGCATTGATGCATGTCCCCTGGGGCAGGACCCAGGTCCCCAAACACTTTTTATGACAATAACTTGCATATTAGCCTTTAAAATTAGCACTTTTGATTTTTCACATTCGAGCCCCATAGACTTTAACGGGGTTTGCGTGTTCGCACAAATTTTTGGTCTTTTCGCATGTTCTGCCATGAACCGGGGGTGTTCGGCTCATCCCTAGTCGAGAGATGATCAGAGAGTGAATTAGAAGCTTCGTGGCTTTATTGGTTAGGATAGGAAGTGATGTATTTTGGAGTTGAGTACATTTTTTTATGTTGTGTACATATATTTCTTTTTGTATGCTTTGTCTACTGCAGCCAACGTCTTTGACATTATACTAACTCTTCTGCTATATATTCACACTCCTTAGACCTTGATAAAAAACTAGCCCATCTATGTGTTACTTACTTGTACAATTGTAATAATAATGTTGTGATACTTACACAAGCATGGTTATGAAAAAAAACTCACATGCACTTCTGTGTGCAGTATAACATGCAGAGTACAATATACAAAGTGGATTGGTGTAGAGCAGGGGCCACCAAACATTCTAAACAAAGGGCTGGTTTACTGTCCTTCAGACTTTATGGGAGCCGGAGTGGCTTGTGTAAGTAGAAAATGCCTCAGCATCAGTGGGAGTAAAAAATTACCTAGTGCCTGTAGTCAGTAGAAGAAGGAGGAAAAGTGCTCCATCATTGATATCAGTGGGAGGGCTAATGCCTAATTGTTTATATAAATGGGAGAAAAGGGGCCCCACTGTTAGTGTCAGTGGAAGGAATAGTGCCACCTTGTAGGTGTGAGTGGGAGGAATAGTGTCTTGAGGGCCGCATAAAGGCAAGAAAAGGGCCACATTCGGTCCACGGGCTGCAGTTTGGAGACCACTTAACAAGTTCAAGTTAACAAGCGCTCGTAGCTCTTGTTAACTTGACTTTGGCCACTCAAAGACACAAAGTAGGGGGCCAGTCCCACAAAGTGGGAGCCATCCGACTTGAGGAAACTGAATGAGCAAGAGAGATGGAGCACCAAACGGTCAACGGTTCATATACCTTTATTCTCGACATTGAAGTAACAAAAAGTAACAAAAAGTAGAAAAGTAGTATTCAGCGTGCATCAGGAACCATGAATCAGACCGAGACAGAAGTATAGTTAAATCACACTTGTTTAATAATAAAAATAAAAAGGTAAACGGAGTAAGCATAGTCAAAACATAGTCAAAACAAGCCAGAGTTCAGTAACCGCATCGGGTAGTCAGCCAAGCAAATGTCAGAGACCCAGAGATAAATGTAGTAGTACAGCAAGCAGGATCAGGAGCCAGAAGGAACATCAGCCGAGCGAGTCTTCAACAGAAACGTAGGAGAAAGTCTCTGTGATGTTGACAAAGGCGAAGGCAGAGATCAAGTGAGCTGGACGACTTTAAGTAGGCAGGACTGACAAGCACAATCAATAACAGCTGAGTAACTGTGGAGAGAGATGGGATCTGGCAATTAGCCGACAGCTGAGCGGCCAGCTCAGAGAAGGAAGGGTTGAGCCCAGCCCTGCCAGCGTGTTTAGGAGGCCAAAGAATCCCCCTTCATCAGGGTTTGGGCTTAGTTGCTAAAATCCCTACATGGACTGTAATACAATCTCTGGAAAGGAGTCTTAATCTGTAGACAAACAAATGGAAAAGGGTTCAGTGGTTCTGTAATGGTGATGGCTTTTTGTGGGAGGGTAGGTTGTTTGTTTCTATCAATTATGTCCTTCGCAGTGTTCCAGTACACTGAGTTTTTAGCAAATCCAGAAGATGTTACATTGGGGTTACTCAATGTCTTCAACACATGTTGGAAAAGGATTGATCTATTGTGTAGAGGCATTCTGGGGTTTAATACTGAATATAATCTTGTAGGTATTTTTATATTTTTATTGTGTAGTGCACAGATACAACTCCAGTAAACCTGACTCCATATGGTCTGCCATGTTTCAATAGAAACAGGGCCTAAGTAATGTTCTTTTTTGTCATGTATTGGTGTTTTGGGAAAAGGTTTGGTAGATTTACCAGGACTTTGTAGATATCTAAAATTAGTCTGATTGGGCTATCTTTACAAATTTTTTTCAAATTATGTAGGATGTGAGATGACAGGGTTTGGGTATGGTGGTATATTTGCAGATACACACGTTGGCAGCCCTGGTTTGCACACACCTGTGAGGCTGAAACTCCACCATCTTGTTACTCACATTCTCCTAACCTGAGACCCATCTCCAGAAATATACTAATAAATAGTTAACAGTTCTATACACGTCACTCTCCCCTTCTGTAACACGACATTCAGAAACACATTTACCAAAATATGGAGCATTAGAGCACATTCAGCCTTTTCTCCTACTTTCTCCATGTAGTTTCCCTAAAAGTACTGTATAATCTCCTTCAGAGTCTCCAATGGCCCACCCCAAAGGGTACTGTGTCCCAGACTACAGGCTTACATAGCATATGATAGGGGTAGCCTGTTCCTATTACTCCTTCTGCCCTATGAATGGCGGAACTACCAGGGTCGCAAAGGTCATCACACTTGTGGGCCCTGGCATTTCGCCACAGTGGGGGGGCCCCAAGACAGCGTGAAGAGGACTTGCTGCAGAACATGTGAAAGGGTTCTACTGCAGGACCATAATAAAGGGCCCCGCAATGGGGATCAGTGGGAAGGGCCCCAGGCTTGAAAGGAAGGGTCCTGGGGCCAGAGGAAAGGGCCCCGGGACTGATAAAAGGGCCCCGGAACCAGTAGAAAAGATCCTGGGAACAGTGGCAAGGACCCCAGGACTTGTGGCAAAGGCCAAAGGACCGATGGAAAATGTCCCAAGACCGGAGCCGGGAAATAGGTTATAACTGTTTCTAATTCCAACATTGTCCTTTAATGAGAAGTATGGGTTTCTTTTTTTGTTGTAATCATACTTACCTAGATGGATGCAGCATTGGTCCGATGTTGCATCTGTCCCCCGCTGGCTCTAACGCTGAGAACCGAGCGATCAAACACTGCTGATCGCTCAGTTCTCACAGCTCTGTGAGCAGAGAGCTGCTGACTGTCAGTCACTGGCTCTCTGCTCTGCCCCCCAAAGCTCACTGGAGCACTGCACTGTGGACGGGGTTCAGGAGCAGCCAGCTCAGGCTCTCAGTGTCTCGCTCAGAGGCTGAGCCGGGTGCCCATCCAGGTATGTGGGTAGATCCCAACCATATGATTGCAAACCTTCCCGGGCCTGGGCGGCCTCTGTGCCGCCAGTGGCTTCAGCTCGCTGTCTGCTAAAAACGGGTCACAGGAGTGCAGAACGAACTGCACTTCTGTGATCCACCGGAGAAGTGCAGCCAAATGAGCTTTGGTTGTTCTCCTTTAAGGCAAGTTGAAATCAGAAATGTTTTACTGTTTATATATTGAAAAAAAATGTATCAAAGTCATGCTTTTTTGAAGGGAGGTGGGGTCAGGGAGGCCCTTCATGGTTTCTTGCACCGGGGCCCTGAAGGCTCAAATTAGGCCTCTGCATAGACTCCTTCCATACCAGCTTTTATGGTGGTACAGTACTCCACTGACCAGCACCCCCTAGAGGAGGGACCTCACTAAAAGGAGTACTAACTCCTGCTTACACACACGGAAGGCATTCTTAGGATGAGGAGTATCTTTCCTAAAGTTCAGAAAAAGACAGGATTCTTTTACGCCTTCTATCAACCATCTGGCCAAGTTTGAATATAAAACTTTGACTCCAGTGCTATATCATATTAAGTTAAAGGCTGTCATGAATTGCTTGTGTTAAAATGAGGTTTTTCCTGAATTCAATGTCGTATAGTTATACAAGTCTGTATTTTGCTTCCAATTATGTTTAGTCAAGGCCATAGTATATGTTAATTTGAATTCACCACTCATTTGAAAAGTGGATAATTACAAAAATTTGTATTCTATAGAAGATGCCCAATTGTCACCTTGTGCTAGTTTGAATACTCTTTTCTGTCTTTGTATTCTCATATAATATAACTTACTCAATCTATTACTGGGAAACAAGCTGACTGTTTCCATTATGTCACACAACACAATGGCGTTCCAGCACTCCTTTCACCAACTGCTGAATTATTTCAGAATACACATTCCAATGATACGAGGTGAAATGATGTACATAATGTACATATTATATTGCACATTGCCGCAACAGAAATATAATCAGCGCTTTCTGTACAGCAAGCCTCCGATGGCTCTGAGATCCAAAAGTGTTAAAGCGGCGTTGAGTTCTATGGAACACCTGGATGTAGTAAACACTGAGCGATGTGTAAAGAAATGGATTTTTGAACAGGCAATATGAAATCGATTGCTTGAAGTTATAAAAAGGAATCATCGGAAAAACATTTAATCATTTCTTTTTTTTCCCAGAAAATGGCGCTGCAGGTCCCATAACGTAAATATAATGTGTCTATTTTCTTCTCTTGACAGAGCTCCGCAGAGAAAGATGTAACCCTGAATATCCTGAGCGTATTAAGTGAATTGCTGTCTGCTGGTAAGTGACCATATTGCATTAGTATTTTATTGCAGATGGTGTTCCTGGAAATGATAGGGCTGTAAAAAGGCATTGCTTTCTCCGTGAACGACTACACCAAGCATTCTATGGATAATGAGACCAATACATGTGTTTTTCTATCCTAACATAAAAGATGTACTCTGACTGAGGGCCATGGAGAGGAAAAGCATAGGGTACGAATAATGGGGCTGACCCTACCAGGGCATTTCAACCATAGTTACCTAATCAATTGTAGTTCCATAGCACAAAAAGGCTGTTAAGTAATGCATTGAATGTGGAAGTTATTCACATGGTATTGCTTCTTTACCTTTAGTATAATTCTCAATTTTTTTATTTAGTTTTGGATAGAATGGAGAGTGGTTAGAACACCCAGGGCTTTTTTCCGGTACTTCCAGCTCTCCATATACAGAATGTAATGGCAAGGAGTGCTGGGGGGTGCTGGAGGGTCTACTGATGCCAGCTGCTGGGGGCTCTATTCTCGCTTGGGGTTCTATCATTGCCGGGGGTCTATTGTTGCTGGTGGGGCATCTGCTATTGCTTGGGGGGAGGTCTTATGTTGCAAGGGGTCAATGTTGCTGGCAGGGATCTACAATTGAGGGAGGGATCTTTTGATGCTGGTTGCAGGAAGGTCTATCAATGCTTGTGGGGGTCTATTGTTACTGGGGTTGATCTATTGTTATGGGGGATCTATCTTTGCTGGGGGTCTGTTTTTGCTGGTGGGGGATCTGTTGTTGCTTGGGGGGAGGTCTTATGTTGCAGGGGGTCTATTATTGCTTGGGGGGGTCTACAATTGAGGGAGGGATCTTTTTTACTGGCTGCTGGAGGGTCTATTGATGCTGGTTTCAGGAAGGTCTATTGTTACTGGGGTCGTTGTTGCTGGGGGGGGGGGGGGGGGGGTATTATGTTGCTGGGGGTATAGTTTTGCAGGGGATCTGTTTTACAGTTTTTCCTGTTAATATTAACAATTTCCATATCAAATACTTAGGGCCATTAAATGATTCTTGGTTCTGTATTTTCTAAAGGGGGCAGTACTGGGAAGTGGGGGGGGGGTAATAGACATTGCTCAGAGGTAGGTAGGGGGTGGAGACAAAGGGTAACTCTGAACGGGGGAGTACATGCCCCTATTCTCTGAGAAAAAAAGACCTGAGAACACCTGTCAGGTTTTTTATTGTGGGCTGTGCCCCCGATAGGGAGATTCACCCTCTCCATTGGTCCTGTGTACCATATTTACCTTGACTGAAAGTGAAAAAAATCCCACATTTTGGGTTCTCACCATAACAGAAAGGAAATCTTCCAATGGGGACACTAGTTTTGCTGGCAACAGGTTGTGTCACCAAGGTATAGCAGTGTATGATCTGCATATAAGGCTATATTATTACTGTGGCCGTATCCTTCATTTGGGGCTCTAGAGCCAATGCAAATAGTCCTGGGGAGAGAGGACAACCCTGCCTCATTTCCCTATGTAGGGAGAAAGGGTCAGAGACAGTGTTATTGGTTCTTATCTGGGCCTTTGGGGTAGAGTAGAGCAAATGAAGCCACAGTATAAACTTAGTACCAAATCCAAATTTGTGGAGGACAACCCAGAGGTAGTCCCACTCCACTCAGAGTCAAAAGCTTTTTCAGAGTCTAGGGAGACTACTACCCCTGGGCTGCCAAAATTGGCAAGAGCCATATGGTTAAACAATCTGCAAATATTAATATTCGTTTCACTACCCAGCATGAAACCAGACTGCTCCACATGAACCAAAGCTGAAATAATGAGATTTACGCAATTGGCTAAGCCTTCATTAGTATCTTGGCATCAATTATTAGCAAAGATATTGGTCGGTATAAAGACCAGGTTAATTGCCTGGTTTAAAGTGGTTGTAACCCTTAAAAAAAAAAAAAAAAAAAAAAAAAAAAAAAGCAGAGAGATCCTCTTCCCTTATAGTAGATTAAACAGCACAGTGCTTGTGCTGTCCAATCTGCCCCTTTCTAAGCTGTAAAAACCTGGTTGATCCTGCCTGTTTCTGTGTCCCCCTCTGTATGCTGACTACGATAATCATGGCTGCAGATCCCTTACAGGTCAGGTTACATGCCTCCGTCACCCCGCCGCTCTCCTCTCTCCCTCTCCCCCTCCCTCCCTGCCTGTCAGCTCCTGTGTGTGTCTCTCCCTCTCAGCCCCCCTCCTGCCGCTATTAATAGCTGCCAGTAAAAGTAAAGAACAATTACAGCCAGCTCCTCTACGTAAACTACGTAAATGTTTTTGTAAAACAAAGCCTGCAAATACCTTATCTTTGATCTCTTCTGATCGGCCACAGCAGTCAGGTGACCTCCCTGTCTGACGTTATAGGGGAATCTTGGCCCCTCCCGCTGTAGCCTGTAGATTGGAGGAATAGAGCAGGTTGAGGTCACGTGACTAGCATGAAGAGATCAAAGATGAGGTATTTACAGGCATCGTTTTAAAATAACAATTACACAGTGTAGGAGAGATTAATAGAAAAGAGGATCTGGCTGTAATTGTTCTTTACATTTACAACCACTTCAAGCATTACCACCACTACATCCATCATAGATGCCAGTACAGAATCCTTGGTCGGCTATTGCAGCAGCATCGAGTGAATCTTTGGGGCTATATCTTCAGAGTAGAAGACACTAGTTATGGTGTCAACCATTGATTTTCTCACTTTGGAGGGATTTCCTCTCACTTCCTGTTTTGGCTATGGGACAGGAAGTGAAGAGAAATTTCCCTAATAGGACATAGAGGGCAAAAAAAAAGACAGGGGTTATAACCCTCCCATACTCAGTATGGGAGAATTATAAGTTTTGCTCTAAAGTTAACCATAATTTATAATTATATGTTACATCCTGTCCTAGTTAGGCTAAATTTTGTTTTTTTGTCTCTACTGTACTCAGTGGAGCAGTGATCTGTTTCCTAGGTCTGCTCAAGTTTCCTTAAGCTTAATTGTTGATTACTCCTAGATGTCTCTGGAAGAAGCTTCCAGAGAACAGAGTAGGAGGCTGAGACACTTAAGTTATGTATATTTATCTGCTCTCAGCCAATCCCTGGGAAAGGCACCCAGAAGGTGGCTGATGGAGAAGATAAATGTTTGGGAGGCTTAATCAGAGTGTTATTGTCCTGGGACTGCTGTCCCTGGGATGCAGCCTGTGTGCTTGGGAGAACTGATGTTGGGCCTCAGTAGGTGTTTGGCTCAAGGTCTGAAGGAATCTGACTTGAAAGATACCTGCTGGAGGGCATTACCTATGGTAGCTAACCTAAAGAGGGGGTCCCTTTTCACAAAGAAGTGTCAAATGAAAGCTGGAATGGGTGACAACTGTCCTCAGCCTTTGTGAGTAAGATTTTGATCTTTGATCCCAGGCGTGCATGTGCTTGAGAAAGTAAGTGCCAGGGCCTGCTTGCATGGGGACCTAGATTAGCTGGCCATCCCTTTCCACCCCAGAAAAGGCTGCAACTAGAAGATTCTACCTAAAGTTTATCCTCCTAATACTTGTTGTTGAAGTTTTTAGAGTATCCCACACCTTCTGCCCTCTCCCCTGTTTGAATTCTGCTATAAGTCCACCAAAAAGACATCCCCTAGAGTAGACTGAGCCTGCATTTGTGGGTGTGCTCAGAACTGTGCCTGGTTAGGTAGCCTCTGTACTATTATGGGAGAACCTGTCTATTTCTAGCGGAGCGCACTACATTTGTTTTAAGCCAATACAGCATTATTTCGGTCAATTGCCTGGAACAAGCATTCTTCTTGTGAAGTCAGAGTTGCGGATCTCTATTTTTGTTCGAGAATCGTTACCCGAAAATAATTTAAAAAGTTGGATCAACTTTACAGTAAAACAGCTTTTTTGATTTGGGTACTTGGTGACAAAGGTGAGATCTTGCCATAATTTTAGCCACTGTGGGAGCATCCTTATAATGTTGTAAGCACAGGGTAGTGCAGTGTTTCTCAACTTTTTTTCAGGCAAGGCACCCTTTTAAAATTATGGATAAACTCAAGGCACCCTTTAAAAATGATGGACAGTCTTGAGGCATCCCATTCTAAAATGTAAAAATGATTCTAATAGTTTTAAATAATGCAGCAACATCCACACGTAGGACATCTAACATTAGAGGTGATTTATTCCTCCAAAGCAAATACACACAGGTACTGACTAGTATGCCAATTCTCTTCTCCCCCAGTTTTTCTCCATCACTCAGCACTGATGGAGAGGGACAGGGTAAGGTCAAGCAAGGATACTATGCAGGCAACTGACATCCTCCATATGAACTGATGATGCCATTGGTCACTGGCAGCTAGAAGCTTGTAATGGTGCACAATGAAAACCAGTGGCTTTGTGTAACTAAATGGCAGGCTTCATCCACACACCGGCTTGTATACAATTTTTGATCAATTTTTAGGCATTTTGCCAAGGCATCCCTGAAGGAACCTCAAGGCACCCCAGGGTGCCTGGGCATCCTGGTTGAAAAAGGCTGGGCTAGTGTGACCTAGCCCTTACTGGGTGCTGCTAATGCTGTAACTGCCCTTTGCCTACTGATTCCCTGCAAGACTGCTCATGGGGCCATTGGTAGACCGCTAACCTATAAAAAAAATATGAAGCACCGTAAGTACTGAATTTAGCATTTTTTATTTTATTTTTTGCAATAGCAGATCAATACAAAGATTGTCTTGTGTTTTCAATTATTGTTAAATACTGTAGGGAGGTTTCAGGTTTGAAAAAAAAGCACAAATATTTCCTGAATATAATGACTCTTCTGTTAACTTCCCACCAAAGGAACACATCGCCGGATTCACTACATGATCTCCAAGGGAGGAAGCGAGGCCTTACTTCAAACCCTGGTAAATCTAGCAAGATCCGAATCCATTGACTACAGCCTCATTTTACCCCTTCTCCGATTGATGGTCAAGGTAGGCCAGAGAGGTACTGTATCTGTAGGATTCTTCATTTTTGGTCATCGAAGTATGGGCCTAATTTTTTTTTTTTTAAAGCAATCATGTTATAAAGAAATTACCAGAAATTACTGCTGATTTGTACAAACAGCAACGGGTTTACCTAGTATAATTATTCCTAAATAATTAGTTTTTGGCACATTAACAGGTAAATAAAATATTATTTTTGTCTTTGTAGCCTATGCCAGCATATTATACACATTTTTAAATAGAGATGGTTTTAATTTGGCTGCAGCTCTTGAAAACATTAATATAAAAGTATCAATTAAAACTGCAGCCAGGCATTGGCCATTGAGATATTTACTTATTCTTAACAAAAGGTAAATGAGCTTTCAAACAAACTGTTACTGGCCTCTGTGGCTGCAGGAACTTGCTTTTAGTCATTGGTGCAAATATATTCTCAATTCTATCCAAAACTAAAGGGAAAAGTCTTGCTTTTAAACATTGATGCAAATATACTGTATATAGTTCGGAAACACTGACATTTTTTTGATATTATTTTAGATGGACGTTTTGGAGAAAAAGCCCAAAAATTAGAAGCTATTGATGTAACCCTGAGTCTGATAAGAAAAAATCTGTCCAAGTCTGTTCACCTGACTCCATGTCTCTGCACTATGCAAGTATATGCTTCTAATGGTGGGTATTCACTTCCATGATTGCAGAATGCAATATTACCACTCTCTGTACAATAAAACTGCCAGTGGTTTCTTTTTCATAATTGTACTTGGAGTACTTTGAAAGATTCAGCCAGCCAGCTGGTGGACAGAATTTCCATCAATGTCTCATCTCCCCGGATGCTCCAGTAATGAGACATTCCTGATTTTCCATCTCTCTTCCCCGCTTGTCTTCCTCAATATATATTGTAAACCTCCCTGGAAGATTGATACTCCCTTATGATGATCACTTCTAATAGAAGACTTGAGACTTCAGGTTTAGATATCACACCACTCACAAAATACTCATAAGTAGCTGGTACATAACTATACAATATATATACTAGTTATACTATAACTATGTGGAATCCACCAAAAAATATAAAGGCTGAAATGGTTTTGGATCAGCTCTAATTCAGGGCAAATTTCTTTAAAAAATTTTTTTAATTTATACATTTTTAAACTATTACAGTGGAACCTAGGATTATGAGCATAATACGTTCCAGGAGAATGCTTGTAATCCAAAGCACTCGCATATCAAAGCCAGTTTCCCCATAGAAGTCAATGGAAACAAAGATAATTTGTTCCGCATTGACTTCTATTGCATGCAATACCGCATGTGGCCAGAGGTGGGGGGGGCACCATAGAGCCTCGGAAATACTCGGGGACAGCTCGGCTGAACTCGGTAAGCCTTGGAAAGGCTCGGAAACACTCAGGAACTGAGTATTTCCAAGTGTTTCCGAACGGCTCCGAACTGTTCTGAGTGTCACCGGCGCCCCCGCACCTCTGGCCAAATACGGTACTGCACACCCCATTAGCTTGAATTCTGCTTGTTTTGCAAGACAACACTCGCAAAACGAGTCAGAATTAAAAAAAAAAAAGTTGCTCCTCTTTCAAAACGGTCGTTAACCGCGTTACACGTAAACCAAGGTTCCACTCCACTGTACTTTTATCTTTTTTTTTAACTACGTATATAGCATGCACACACATGGGGGGGGGGATTTACTAAAACTGGAGAGTGCAAAATCTGGTGCAGCTCTCCATAGAAACCAATCAGCTTCCAGTTTTTATTGTCAAAACTTAACTGAACAAGCTGAAGTTAGAAGCTGATTGGTTACCATGCACAGCTGTACCAGATTCTGAGTGTTGCAATTTTAGTAAATCTCCTCCACAGTTTTTGTTTTCCAAAATAAAAATGCAATGTATAACATAAAAAATAAATAAAGTGCGCTAATTATATGAAAATACACACATAGATGTGAATACATGTGGGTGGTAGTAAAAACCACAATCTACTGAGAGCAAGTAAATGACTCCATGAGTGGTAGAAATATATAAGTGCCAATCATAAAAACTCAAATAAAAAGGAGAAACAAAAAAATGTGTACATGTGAAGTACAATAATATTAATAGCGTGAAAATCGGAAATTAAAACAAACTCAGTCCATGGGTTCAAACATAAACAGTTCATCAGTGAAAAAAAGCTTCCATCCACTATACAGCTCAGCAGCAACCAATCCCCCTATGAGTGGATTGACAAAGGAGAGAGATGTGCAGGATGGTGCAAATCCACTGGCGGTGACTCCAATAAGTGAGAAAAGTGATAAAGGTGGACTCTTACCCTCCGTGTTGGACCCCCTCCTTGGCAGGGTCTATCAGGCATGCAGATTTTTGCCCTCTGCAGGGACCGTGTGATGAGAAGATCTCCCCAGCAGCTGTCAGGAATGTTGTCTCCGATCCGGGCTGGTCCAAGTGAAACGCCTGGAGAGGGGGGAAGGAAAGCTCTCTTGCTTCCAGTGTGGCAAAGGAAAAAGCAAAAGAGCGGAGCTCCAATAGTGTAAAAAGTTTCGGAATTTATTGAATAAAAGTACAAACCGCAACGGAGAGTGCACGCTCCGTGAGGTAAAAATGCAATTAAAAACAAGCCGGCATATAAGAATCGTAATAACCCGTGCATAACATGGGGCAATCATGACGGCTTACAACGTAGCCACGCCCTACATGTTTCATCATTAGTAGACGTCTTCAAAGGGGCACGGGCTACGTGTTAAGCCATCCCCTATATAGTATAACAGTGCGCACCAAGCCTCGTTTTCACCTCCGCTCTCAGGGAAGGGAAAACCCAAGCCTCTACCTGGTGCTCCTCAGTGAATGGATGTTGCCAAGGTGACAAATAGGACTGAAACTAAACAGAACTTCAACCACTCCCAGCAGAGCCAATCTCTCGCGCCATCTGGAGGAAAAAGCCTAGTATTACTAGACAATTGATATGTCTTACAGATGCTAATTTAGAACGTAAAACTGACAGGGCAGAAAGGAAAAAATCACTGAATCTCACCAAGAGGCACGATGTGGTGGTTAATAATAATAAAAGTGTTGAAAAAAATTATAAATATATATGGAAGTGTGCGGAAAAGAAACAACGTTCATCTCTGTAGAGAAAACCACATTCAAAAAACACATGTATGAAAAAATATATATGTATTAGAGTCACACCGTAATAAATGGAGGCCCATCCATGAACGTGAAGAGCACTCGGTATCACAATGATGCGACTAAATCATTATAATGTATAATATCTAAACATATCACTATGCTCCCATCCTCTCAAAATTACTGGAAGCCCTAATCGCTAGATCCTCCCAATGTCCCGGAGAATCAACAAACCAGCAGCATGTGAGGAAGGAATGGATAATACACCTTTATCCAACCGTTGCTAGGAGCAGAAGTGAATGAATGGAGAGATGAATAAAAATCAAAAAGTGAATGGATAAAAGAAATGAAAAAAGTGAAAAAAATGTGAATGGATGAAGAGATGAAAAAAGTGAATAGATGAAAAAATGAAAAAATAAAAAAATAAAAAAATGAAAAAAATGTATACAAAAGAGGGGAAAAGGAAAGGAAGCACAGGGCCCAAAGCATCACCTATGAGTTGTCAATGAACGCATTCAACTCAATGTCAACATTTAGGCCTAAGGGTCTAAGGGAGCGGATCTTGTAAATCCACTCCATCTCGAGTTTAGAGATGGCCCGTCTTTTAGATCCCCCTCTCCATGGGAGTTTGAGTTTATCAATGCCCATGAACAAAGTACCGCTAGGGTCTTTTTTGTGTTTGTCTAAATAATGTTTGGAGACTAGGTGGCCCAAAAAGCCCCTTCTAATATTTCCAATATGTTCCCCCAGTCTAACCTTTAGCGATCGGACCGTGCGGCCCACATAGTGGAGCCCACAAGGGCAAGTGAGTAGGTAAACCACATGGGTGGTTGAACATGTGATAAAAGATTTAATATGGAAATTAAGCGGGGAATTATTGGTAATGAATTGACACACCTTTCTCTCCGTTAAAGCATTAATAGCACAGACCTCGCAATTTTTACATTTGAAATAGCCTGTCATATGTTGAAAGAACATAGGTTTATGAACTGGAGGGTCACATGCAGCAGATACCACCCGTGAACTGATTGAGGGGGCACCCCTAAAGACCAGCTGGGGTCTGTCAGGAAGGGATGGTCCAAGCACGGGATCATTCTTAATAATGTGCCAGTGTTTGTTCAACATCCTCCTGACAGAAAAGTGCTGGCAGGAGTATCTTGTGATCAAGGGACAGACCAACTGACAGTCCCTCTGTGCCCTGGGTTTATCAGCCAGAAGAGCGTCCCTGTCCAGTGATACAACCTGATTGAGTTTTTCAGTCAGAAACTGCGCTTCATACCCCTTCTCTATAAATCTGTCAGTCAAAACCTTAGACTGAGCAAGAAAGTCAGTATTGGTAGAACAGTTGCTTTTCAGTCGGATGTACTGACTTTTAGGGACAGAGTCCAGCCAAGCTTTATGATGGCAGCTGTCCCTCGGGATAAACGAGTTGCGGTCAGTGATCTTGAAATAGGTAGAGGTAAGTAGAGAGTTATTTTCACCTCGTATCTCCAGATCCAGAAAGTGTATTTTTTCCTGGCTGGCCTCATATTTAAAGGATATACCCCTCTCGTTGGAATTGAGTCCATCCATAAAGGAACAGAGAGAGTCATAGGAGCCATCCCATAGGAGGAGGACGTCATCTATATACCTGGCCCACAGGACCAATTCCGGTCTCCGGTGGGCATAGATGACGTCCTCCTCCCATTTCCCCATAAAAAGGTTCGCCAAGCTGGGGGCAAATTTAGCCCCCATGGCTACTCCCTTAGTCTGGAGATAAAACTGTTTATTATGCCAAAAGAAATTATGTGTAGTGGCATATTCTAAAAGCTCCATAATGAAACGTTTTTGCTTCTTGGGTAGGGAGGCATCCTTATCAAGGAAAAATTTCACCGATTTAATACCCCAGTAATGGGGGATGCTAGTGTATAGAGAAGTGACATCGGCAGTCACAAGCCAATGCCCTTCTCTATAATTACTAGTCTTGAGTAGATTGATGGTATGTCTAGTGTCCTTAATATATGCTGGCAGAAGTTGTACAAGTGGTTGGAGGAAATTGTCAATGTACTTACCTGCCCTGGAGGTAATGGAATCTATTCCACTAATGATGGGACGACCCGGAGGATGAATTGGGTCTTTGTGGACTTTGGGCAGGTAGTACATGACTGGGATTCTTGACGCAACCGGGATGAGAAAAGATTTCTCCTTCTTGTTTATAATGCCAGATTGAAAACCATTATCCACAATCCTTTCCAGTTCTTTTTTGAAACGGATTCTGGGATCCGACTTCAGGGGTTGGTAGGTGTCCCTGTCTCCAACAAGTCTCTCCAATTCGCGAAGATAATCTGACTTGTCAAGGACCACTATACCCCCCCCTTTGTCGGCTGGCTTTATAACAAGGTCCTTACGTTCACAAAGTGAATCCAGGCCCAACTGTAATTCTCTCATCATTTTCATTTTCTGAACCTTCAAACGATCGAGATCCCTCAAAAGAACATCCCTGAAGACTCTCAAAGAGGCAGATAAGCCACCTGGAGGGTTAAATAGGGACGTGTTGGCTAGGCCAGACTGTCTGATGGTGTTGAGACCAGCAGTTTGGGGGGCAATGGGGTTGGACAGCATATATCTCTTGATGTTTAATTTCCTAATATACTTATGTATGTCCATGTAAGTTTCAAATTTATTGAGTGTTTTGGGCGGTACAAACTTGAGTCCTTTGTCCAAAATTGAAATTTCTGTTTCAGTTAGAGGTGTTTTGCTCAGGTTAAAAATACCCCTACCGCTTACACCCGCTTTCTTTTTGCCCCTTGATTTCCTCCCCCCTCGGACTCCTCTCTTTTTTCTATGGGTCCTAGATGGTTTTGATGGGCTCTGGGAAAACCCCAATGCTGGGGTTGAGGATATTGGCCCTGTCTCTGTCTATAAGGAGATTGCCAGCCACCTCCCTCTCTAATCTGAGAAGGGGGGGGTTGGTGCCAGTATGGTCGATCATTCTGTGAACCCCTACCTGGAGTACGTGGTCCAGAATGATAATCTGCTCTGTACCCATGATGGTCATAGTTAACATGGCGATACCCCTCATCCCTCAAACTCTGAAAGCGATTCTGCGTGGATATAGGATATCTAGAGGGGTGGTCATCCCGTATAAGTTCTCCTAGGGGAGTCATAACTATAGGGGAAGTCTCCAAAACCCTGTGAGTAATATTCCTGACTATGTTGATTGTACTCACTGGGTTTATGATTTTTGGGTCCCTTTTTCTGGTTTTTACCAGTTTCCTTCTGCGGCCTAGAACGTGGTTTAGGCTGAGGGGGTTTACCTTGTCTAACCGGAGATCGATAGGAGGCCCTCCTAGAAGCTGAAGGTTGTCGTGTCTGTGTTGAGGGGGGGCGTCGCTGATATCCCTCGGACTCCACAGACATCTCTTCCCCACCAGGGGCAGAGGGACATCCAGTCACCTCAGCCGTTTCAGCTGCAATCTTAATCTGCCAGACAAAAACGGAACCTGCCTTATAGTCCCCCACATCACGGCAAAATTTTTTCTTTTTTTTAATCTTTTGTTCAGTTTCCTCTTTTTCCAATATTTTCCTAAGATTCATTGATTTTTCCTTATATTCCTCGCTATCTTTAAAGGGAGATAATTTTTCTTTGATTATTTTAATCTCACCGTCAAGCCTAGTGAGTTTATCATTTTTTTTCTTAATCAGGAACTGAAGGAGTTTTCCTCCAGCCTCATTAAAAAACTGGAACCAGTCTTGAAAGTCAGTCTCTCCTTTTTGGGGGCTGACTTCCCATCTAAGGCTCCTTGGGACCATTGAGTCCGTAACATATTGTGCCAAGAACAGAATGTCCCATTGGGTATGTATTTCTGACACCATGAGATTTTTCAATCTCATGAACATACCACTGATATCACTCACCGGTGCATCACCAGTTTCAAAGATACCATCTTTAGCGATGACCCGCGAGGAACGGTAATCAAAAACGTCCATTCTAAATTTTGGACGTATGTATTTATAAGGGAATCCAAATATACAAAAACAAGGAAATATATAATGGTTTCCCAAGGGAAGGAAAGAGAGGCCTGACACCCAAAAAAGGAAGTTCCTATCCAAAGGGCTCCAATCCCTATTGTCAATGTCTAGACTAAGTCCCACCCCAGCAGCTAAATGGGGTAACATAAGATTCACAGAGCACTACAGGTTAGTCAAGCCCTTTTTGCTGCTCTGGTGTAGTATGTCAATGTAAACCTTTATTAAAACAATATAAAAAGATCCTACTCACAAAGGTAGATGCATCGGGAACAATAAAAGGCAAAACTGTGTGTCGCTGTCAGTGCACTATCCCGAGACACACAGGGGATCAGTCCATAACCCAGCGTCCGGATCTCTGAGAATGTGGCGGCTCTTCCTAGGCAATGACCTGCTGCCTAATGTCCCAGTGTCAAAAGGGTCCCCCACTCGGATGACACCACCAGAGGATCCAGGTCTCAACAGGATGCATTTCAAGGAATTCTTCCTCTTTTTCAGCTTATTTCTTTAAAGTGGAGTTCCACTTTATCCGTCGTCCCCGTCCCCCCCCCCCCCGGTGCCACATTTTGCACCTTTCGGGGGGGGGGGGATAGGTACCTGTTTTTGATGACAGCCAATTCGAACATAGGCTGGGGTGCCGACATCGCGGACTCCCTGGACAGGTAAGTGTCTATTTATTAAAAGTCAGCAGCTGCAGAATTTGTAGCTGCTGAGTTTTAATTTTTTATGGGGAGGCTGGGCCTCCTCTTTAAAATGCGTCCTGTTGCAACCTGCATCCTCTAGCAGTGTGGTGGACCCTTTTGGCACTGGAACTTTATGGGCAGGGAGAGTAAACCCCACCCACTGTCACAGGGAAGGGGAGGTATAGGGGGGTGAGGGTGGGGGCTTGAAGCATGTTAAATGCTACACCTTAAAGCGGAGTTCTGCCAAAAAAGAAAAAGAAAATTAAAGTCAGCAGCTACAAATACTGCAGCTGCTGACTTTTAATATTAGGACACTTACCTGTCCATGGCACCCGCAATGTCCTCACCTGAAGTCGACCCGTCCCTCGTCTCCCGGGTAGAGGCAATAGCATCTTCAGTAAGAGAATCAGGAAGTGAAGCCTTTCAGCTTCACAGCCTGGTTCCCTACTGTGCATACGCGAGTCATGCTGCGCGTCCTTACTGGTCCCTGTTGTCTTCTGGGAACTACGTGTCTCCCAGAAGACATCAGGGGGGACAGAGAAGGGGCCGGACATGGCATAGATTGCTGCAGATTCTGTGGCGATCTATTGCCGTAAGTAAGAGCAAATACCTGGATTAGGCAGATATCTGCTCTTCCCTCCCCCCTGAAAGGTGCCAAATGTGACACCGGAGGGGGGGAGGAACCGAATAAGCGGAAGTTCCATTTTTGGGTGGAACTCTGCTTTAAATACGGGTGTAACATATAACATACTGCAATGGTTAACTTATCCTTTAAGGCTCACTTGTCCTGCTGCCATATATGCGATATGGTGGTGGGAAGAAGTAAAATACAATAAAGCAAACCTAAAGCGGTGTTCCGCCTGGGGAAATTTTTTTTATTAAGTCAGCAGCTGCAAATACTGTAGCTGCTGACTTTTAATATATGGACACTTACCTGTCCAGGGAGCCCACAATGTCAGCACCCTAGACGATTTTCGGATCGGCTCTCGGGTGCTGCCGCCACCATTCGTGGTAAGGGAAGCCGGCAGTGAAGCCTTTTGGCTTCACAGCCAGTTCCCTACTGCGCACGCACAAAGTGGGCTGCACTTTCTAACTGACCCGGCCGCGGGGGAAGGAGGAGGGGGCCAAACTTCCGAAGGATGGTGCCACAGTGCAGTCTCCCGGAAGTGGGGAAGGGTACCTGTCAAAAACAGGTAACCCTTCCCCCTGAAATGTGCCAAATGGTGGGGGGGAGGGGGGTGGGGGTGGGGGGAGGTGGAAGCAGATAAGTGGAGCTTACACTTTTGGGTGGAACTCCGCTTCAAGATAGCTTTGTCTCAACCTCAGATCAGACAGTCAGATAGGGAATGATTCAAAATGATTAGTTGCCTCTTTGCCTCATTAACATTTATATGTACATTTTAGTTTGAGTTATTGAGTTCTGTTGACAACAGGCTTTTTCATCAAAGGGTTAAATGTATAAACATATGAAAATGAGGCTAAAGCTCCACCTTCTGACTCAAAAAATGAATAAAAAATTAATAATATGTAATTAACCTGGTTTTGACAGGTACCAGCTCCCACATCTGGTCAGATGCGCTGTGGCGATCTGAGCCAGAAGTTTGTCCCCCCCCCATTCCCTGCAGCCTTCAGGTCCCAGAAGACCGTAGGACCATTCACAAAGCGCAGCACGGGTCGCACATGCGCAGCAGGAAAATGGCTGTGAAGCCCCAAGGCTTCCCTGCCAGCTTCCCTTGCTGGTGCCTGCACCCGAAGCTGATTGAAGAATCGGCTAGGATGAGGAGGATATTGTGGGATCCCTGGACAGGTAAGTGTCCATATATGTAAAGTCAGCAGCTACAATATTTGTAGCTGCTGACTTTTAATTTTTTGTGGGGAGCCTGGAGCTCCTCTTTAAAAATATTTTTTTTCCTTATTATGATAAAAAAAAGGAAGTATTTGTCTTTTTAAAAGTCACTCTGCATTCCCATTAAGGCAGGATTTGCTGTGAATCTGGCAAGCAATATATATTACAGCAACATTATACCCATCTCAATAAAGTGCTACTGGAATGGACAAGTGTTGAACAAATCCACCAGCAGAACACTGTGTAGACAGACAATATGTGAAGAGGTCAACAGGAACATTTACTGAATGATCAACGATGTTTGTCAGCTGTTTGTGTCACTTTGCCAAACCGACGATGATGCCTTTTGGCACGTGTGTCACTTAAAAGAGTCTGAGTGTTTCCCAGCCATCCTAATTAATTGTTTTCTGCCATTTACCTTCCTTAAAATAAGCTCATGCTAGATTTCCAAATGGTACTATCAGCAAGCTTATTTGGCAGTCACCTGTCAGACTAAAGGAGATGATGAAATATGGACTGCTGTGCACCAATGCTCTCTGTGGTTTATGTTTGTCAAAGGGACTTTGGAATCCTTCCAAGTCAAAACTAGGATAGGGGATTCATTGTAGAACTTAGAACGCAATTAAAGGCAACATATAGCCCTCAGCTATTAGAAAGCAAAATATAGGAAGTAAAAAATATGCATCTCAATATAGAGAAAACATAGATAGGCATACTGCAAACTCTACCCTACTACTTTATTCTTTTAGGGTCAGTTTATGAAGGGGATATGCATGGGCGTCTGCAAAACTTTTTTTGGGGGGGGGGCATCATTTTAGGGTCACCCATGCACCGCCCCTTTTCGACAATGCCATTATCACATTATCATGGTCAGAGACTGTAGACGTAGTACAGTCCCTAGGATAAGTAATGGATAATGGCCAACAGGCCCTTTTACCAGACCCAGCGAAACTACAGCAGTGATCCCTCCAGCTGGACGATCGCTCACTCTGGGTTCCCTGGGGGCCACTCTGGTCAGTAGTGTAGCATGTCTGTACCCTGGTAGTGGCTCTGTCTTTCTCTGGTGACACTGGGTAGTGTGTCTCTCTCTCTGGTGGTGCTGGGCAGTATGGCTCTATCTCTGGTGGCGCTGGGCAGCGTGGCTCTCTCTCTGGTGGAGCTGGGCAGTATGGCTCTCTCTCTAGTGGCGCTGGGCAGCATGGCTCTCTCTCTGGTGGAGCTGGGCAGCGTGGCTCTCTCTCTAGTAGCACTGGGCAGCGTGGCTCTCTCTCTGGTGGTGCTGGGCAGTGTGGCTCTCTCTCTGGCTTCCGCCCAGCACACTCCTTTCTTTGTCCTGTAGCACTCTCTCCTCTCTGCTGGACTGAGCAGGGAAAAGAGCCCGAAGTCACACTACACTGCTGGGGGGGCTTGACAGCACCTTGATGGTATCACCCCACTGGCAGGTGGCACCTAGGTGTGGGCTGCCCCCACCCCGATAGCAGCGCAACTGTACTGAATTTAAGATCCGATACCTGATTCCATTGGGGGGAACTTGACCCCCCTTGCCCCTAACTGCGGACGCCCATGGGGATATGTACTGTGTATGTATGTATATATGTATATATATATATATATATATATATATATATATATATATATATTGCTCCCTAAACCCAATAACTGGTTGTGCCATACTTGGCGGCAACAACTGCAATTAAGCATTTTTGCGTTAACTTGCAATGAGTCTTTCACATTGCTGTGGAGCAAATTTGGCCCACTCTTCTTTGCAGAATTTTTTTAATTCAGCCACATTGGAGGGTTTTCCAGCATGAACGGCCTGTGTAAAGACATAATACGGCATCTCAATTGGATTTAAGTCTGGGCTTTGACTAGGCCACTCCAAAACCTAAATTTTGCTTTGTTTGAACCATTTGGAGGTGGACTTGCTGTTGTGTTTTGGATCATTGTCCTGCTGCATAACCCATAACATAACAAGTGCACTTGAGCTTGAGATCACAAACTGATGGCCAGACATTCACCTTTAGGATTTTCTGGTAGAGGTCAGAATTCATGGTTCCATCAATTATGGTAAGTCATCCAGGTCCTGAAGCTGCAAAGCAGCCGCAGACCATCACGCTACCACCACCATGTCTGACTGTTGGTATGATGTTCTTGTTATGAAATGCTGTATTCGTTATATGCCAGATGTAACGGGACGCACACCTTCCAAAAAGTACAATTTTTGTCTCATCAGTCCACAGAATATTTGCCTAAAAGTCTTGGGAATAATCAAGATGTTTTTTGGTAAACGTGAGATGAACCTCTGTGTTCTTTTTGGTCAGCAGTGGCTTTGGTCTTGGAACTCTCCAATGAATGCCATTTTTGCCCAGTCTCTTTCTTATTATTGAATCATGAACACTGATCTTACCTGAGGCAAGTGAGGCCTGCAGTTCTTTAGATGTTGTTCTGGGTTCTTTTTTGATCTCCTGGATGAGTCGTCATTGTGCTCTTGGAGTAATTTTTGTAGGCCACTCCTGGGAAGGTTCACTACTGTTCCAAGTTATCTCCATTTGTGGATAAAGTCTCTCCTCGTGGTTCAATGGAGTTCCAAAGCCTTAGAAATGGACCGATACATGTACATTACTTTGTTTCTAATCTGTTTTTGAAATTTTTTTAAGATTGTGGCATGATGTGTGGCTTTTTGTGATCTGTTAGCATGCTTCACTTTGTCAGACAGCTTCTATTTATGTGATTTCTTGATTCAACAGGTCTGGCAGTAATCAGGCATAGGTGTGGCAAGTGAAATTTAACTTGGCTTTCCAAATAATTGTGGTTAGTCACAGTTCATTCGATTTACTCGGGTTATCTTTGTGTAATATTAAAATTTGTTTGATGATCTGAATAATTTAAGTGTGAGAAATATGCAAAAAAAAAATCAGGAAGGGGGCAAATACTTTTTCACAGCACTGTATATATATATATATATATATATATATATATATATATATATATATATATATATATATTTTTTTTTATATATATATATATATATATATACACACACACCCACACTATATTGCCAAAAGTATTGGGTCACATGCCTTTACATGCACATGAACTTTAATGGCATCCCAGTCTTAGTCTGTAGGGTTCAATATTGAGTTGGCCCACCCTTTGCAGCTATAACAGTGTCGAATCTTTTGGGAAGGCTGTCCACAAGGTTTAGGAGTGTGTCTATGGGAATGTTTGACCATTCTTCCAGAAGTGCATTTGTGAGATCAGGCACTGATGTGGACGAGAAGGCCTGGCTTGCAGTCTCAGCTCTTATTCATCCCAAAGGTGTTCTATCAGGTTGTGGTAAGGACTCTGCACAGGCCAGTCAAGTTCCTTCACCCCAAACTTGCTCATCCATGTCTTTATGGACCTTTCTTTGTGCACTGGTGCACAATCTTGTTGAAAAAGGATTGCTGCACTTAAAATTTATTTGAAAAAAATTTACTCATATAACAAAATAGTAGTGTTCCATATGACATTTTTGGGCTATATATAACGCCCTTCCTCAGTGTAGAACACATCTAACCTTGGGTCTCTACAACATTGCATATATAATCAATCAAGCTTCTGGAATCAATTAATTAATCACATACAAAAGAAACAACTAAGTGTAGTGGTCTCCCTGACTTCCAAGGGCCTGATGGTGACCCCCAGAGCCAGGGAGAACTGACATTCCTCCTCAGGGTGCAGGTTACTAGGCATAGTGGGTGTGGTGCAAGGTGGAAAGATTGGGCGCCAGTCACTTTTTGTAAAAATTAACAAATAGAGTTTAATTTCTCTTAACAGGACAGGTGGGAGAGGGGGTTGGGGTTCAAGACACCCTTAGGCAAATGCAATAGCAATTAGGCAAACACTGTAGACAAAAATAGAACTAGGCAGACAGGAATACAGAAGAGCCTTTAGGCTGAATGCAGCAATCTGTATCTTGTAGCAACTGCTGTCTCATATAGCAACAACTTCTCATACAGTATCCTACTGTAGATCTTCCAGCTGAACTCACAGTATCCCACTGTAGATCCTTAAGCTCAGCTCACCGTCTCTCACTAGACTTCTTGGACTCTCAGCTACCTGCTGGATCCCTCGAGCTTCACCCACAGCTAACCACTGTACTTATTTTCAAGCTTTACTTACAGCTACCCGCTGTATTCCTGGATGAGTCTCCGCTGAAGCTTTCCAACTTCCTTCACCGTCCCTAGCTAGTGAAGCATCTGCTCTGGTACTCCTTCAGAACTTCATCCCTTCCAAACCTTCCTCTGGTAACAGGAGTGGTCGTCCCTTTGTGGCAACTGCTTCTCCTTTACCTCCGGCAACGATCAGACTCCCCTCAGGCTGAGCCTCTAACACACGCGGTTCCGCCCCAGGCTTCAGGCTTATCCTTCGCTGATCCTCCTTTGCAGAACCCTGAACTACTGGATAGACCTTACATAGACCTAGCAGCCAGTATGACTCCTGGATAGGCCTCAGGCTTCAGGCCTAGCAACCAGGAGTTACTCGACACACACCCACCCAGCAGTTATAGTCCCTGGCTAGTGAAGGGTCTGCTCTGGTACTCCTTCAGAACTTCATCCCTTCCAAACTTGCCTCTGGTAACAGGAGTGCCGGTCTCTTTGTGGCAACTGCTTCTCCTTTACCTGTGGCAACTGCTTCTCCTTTACCTCCGGCAACGATCAGGCTCCCCTCAGGCTGAGCCTCTAACACACATGGTTCCGCCCCAGGCTCCATCAATTGTTGATCCATCAATTGCTGATCCTCCTTTGCGGAACCCTGAACCCTAGCTAGGATAGACCAGTGTTTCTTGATTATATTAAACACACGGTTAGAGAAGGGGTGAAATTGGGAGACAAACGGTGACCGTCCAGGATTAAACTGTTTATGTTTCACTTGAGTCAAACTATGTCTTGCCTTTTTAATCTCTTCATATGGGTAACCTCACTGTCGGAGTTTGTTCTCCATTTCATCCATTCTAACCTCATGTTCGACCCGAACATAAAGCCCATCCCTCTTCATGGGTATTAGGATCACTAACAATCCTAGACACCTGTGCGAGTTGGCTGTAAGGGATGGATTTAAAAACGCCTAGAAAGTGAAAACTGGAAAATAATAATAGCTGATTACGATCAGTAAATAGAGTATGTAGGAATGAGATTTCTGTCCTGCTCATAGACATATTAAATTTTAATCCAGGAATTAAAGAGTTTGAATACATGTTAAATATAAGCAATGAGTCCAAATCTCCCACCCATACTGCAAATGCATCAACAGTGAATCTGCCCGATACGCGCAGTGTTGAATAAGCAATTTAGAATGGTATATAAATGCATTCCTATCATGTCCATGAAAGCATTGGCATATGGCGGGGCTACATTAGAACCCATCGCAGCTCTGATGAGCTGTAAATAATAGCTATCTTTAAATAGAAAAAAAAATCCTCTAGAACAACTCTTATTAAATTCAGTAAAAATGTAATTTGTCTGGTATTATAATTTTTTGAATAAACCAATAAGAGGCCACAGGCTTCTATTCCCAGATCATGGGAAATGGCAGTGTATAAGTTAGCAACATCCCAGGTGACTATAATTGAATCTGGGAGTACAGTTATATCCCTGATATTACTCAAAAAGTGTCTCTCTAATGTAGGAACGAGTTTCCAACAATTGATGGAGTCAGGGATCTATCTATATGTTTTGCAATAGGTGTAGTTACTGAATCAGTGCTAGAAACAATTGGACGTCCTGGGGATGTAAAAGATCCTTGTGTATCTTTGACAGTATGTAAAAAATGGGGGTAACAGGATGTTCTGATATCAAAAAGGTTTTAGTATCATTGTTTATAATACCCTGTTGGCAAACCTGTATAATCAACTTTTTAACTCTCTCCTAAACAAGGAAAGGAGGGTTATCTTCTAATCCTGTATATGTGTTAATATCCCCTAATTGTCTAAAGACTTCATTCTCATATTGAACCATATCCATAATTACAATTGGACCCCCCCACCTTATATATCTGAAATGGAAGAAAAATGATAAATGGTTTTCCAAATTTTTTACAAATAAATATCTAAAAGGTGTGGCGTGCATTTGTATTCAGCCCCCTTTACTCCGAAACCCCTAACTAAAACCTAGTGGAACCAATTGCCTTCAGAAGTCACCTAATTAGTAAATAGAGTCCACCTGTGTGTAATTTAATCTCAGTATAAATGCAGTTGTTCTGTGAAGCCCTCAGAGGTTTGTTAAAGAACCCTAATGAACAAACAGCATCATGAAGCCCAAGGAACAGACCAGACAGGTCAGGGATAAAGTTATGGAGAAGTATAAAGCAGGGTTAGGTTATGAAAAAAATATCCCAAGCTTTGAACATCTCATGGAGCACTGTTCAATTCATCATCTGAAAATGGAAAGAGTATGGCACAACTGCAAACCTACCAAGACATGGCCATCCACCTAAACTGACAGGCCGGGCAAGGAGAGCATTAATCAGAGAAGCAGCCAAGAGGCCCATGGTAACTCTGGAGGAGCTGTAGAGATCCACAGCTCAAGTGGGAGAATCTGTCCACAGGACAACTATTATTATCATGTACTCCACAAATCTGGCCTATATGGAAGAAGAAAGTCATTGTTGAAAGAAAGCCATAAGAGGTCCCATTTGCAGTCTGTGAGGAGCCATGTGGGGGACACAGCAAACATGTGGAAGAAGGTGTTCTGGTCAGATGAGACCAAAATGTAATTTTTTGGCCTAAAAGCAAAACGCTATGTGTGGTGGAAAACTAACACGGCACATCCCCCTGAACACATCATCCCCACTGTGAAACATGGTGATGGCAGCATCATGTTGTGGGGATGCTTTTCTTCAGCAGGGACAGGGAAGCTGATCAGAGTTGATGGGAAGATGGATGGAGCCAAATACAGGGTAATCTTAGAAGAAAACCTGTTAGAGTCTACAAAAGGCTTCAGACTGGGGTGGAGGTTCCAGCAGGACAACGACCCTAAACATGCCAGAGCTACAATGGAATGGTTTAGATCAAAGCATATTCATGTGTTAGAATGGCCCAGTAAAAATCCAGACCTAAATTCAACTGAGAATCTGTGGCAAGACTTGAAAATTCCTGTTCACAGACGCTCTCCATCCAATCTGACAGAGCTTGAGATATTTTGCAAGAATAGGAAAAAATGTCACTCTCTAGATGTGCAAAGCTGGTAGAGACATCCCCAAAAAGACTTGCAGCTGTATTTGCAGTGAAAGGTGATTCTACAAAGTATTGAAAACCATTTATCATTTTTCTTCCTCTTCACAATTATGAGCCACTTTGTGTTGGTCCATCACATAAAATCCCAATACAATACATTTATGTTTTTGGATGTAACAAAATGTGGAAAACTTCAGGGGGTATGAATACTTTTTCAAGGCACTGTATGTTGGATACACCGTTTAAATGCATTACATCCTCATGGATTGAACTCTGATTTCGATTTATACCATTTTCTTTAATAGATTTTACTTGTTCAAATATAATCTTTGGTGTATGGACTAATTGTTTATAGATTTTAATTGCAGGTGCTTTTTCACAGTGCATTTGAATGAAGGAGACTAATCACACCTACTAAATCATTGTTTTCATTATGCTTTCATACTTGTTACATACCTGTATGTTACTTAATTATTTCTTTCGTATATGATTAATTAACCACTTAAAGACCAAGCCTCTTTCTTAGATTTGTTGTTTACAAGTTAAAAACAGCTTTTTTTGCTAGAAAAGTACTTAGAACCCCCAAACATTATACATTTTTTTCTAACACCCTATAGAATAAAATGGCGGTTGTTGAAATACTTTCTATCACACCGTATTTGCGCAGAGGTCTTACAAGCGCACTTTTTTTTGGAAAAAATACACTTTTTTGAATTAAAAAATAAGACAACAGTAAAGTTAGCCCAATTTTTTTTATATTGTGAAAGATAATGTTACACCGAGTAAATTGATACCCAACATGTCACGCTTCAAAATTGCACCCGCTTGTGGAATGGCGACAAACTTTTACCCTTAAAAATCTCCATAGGCGACGTTTAAAAAATTCCACAGGTTTCATGTTTTGAGTTACAGAGGAGGTCTAGGGCTAGAATTATTGCTCTCGCTCTACTGATCGCAGCGATACCTCACATATGTGGTTTGAACACCGTTGTCATATGCGGGCGCTAGTCACGTATGCGTTCGCTTCTGCACGCGAGCTCGTCGGGATGGGGCACGTTTAAAAAAAAATTTTTCTTATTTATTTTACCTTTTTTCTTTACATTTTTACACTGTTTTTTTTTTTTAAAAATTGTGTAAATTTTATTCCTATTACAAGGAATGTAAACATCCCTTGTAATAGAAAAAAGCATGACAGGACCTCTTAAATATGAGATCTGGGGTCAAAAAGACCTCAGATCTCATATTTACATTAAAATGCAATTAAAAAAAATATTGTCATTTAAAAAAATGGAAAAAAAATTGCCCTTTAAGAGCTATGGGCAGAAGTGAGGTTTTGACGTCGCTTATGCGCTGCAGTGATATGGAGATGGGTGGAGGCCATCTTCCCCTCACTCATCTCCATACCCAGGCAGGGGACAGACGCGATCGCCTCCGCCGCTGCCGACGGCTCCGGTAAGCGGTGGAGGGCACCGGATTGCAGCGGGGGGGGGCCCCTTTCCCGCCGCCGATTAAAGTGATCTTCCGGTGAATCCACCGCAGAGACCACTTTTATCTTGTAGCAGACCGCCCGCTGAAGAAGAGGATACCGGGGTTATGGCAGCTAGCTGCTGCCATAACAACGATATCCTCCTTCAAAGTCATCATGTAAAACGACGATGGGCGGTCCGGAAGTGGTTAATTGATTCCAGATGCTTAATTGATTACATATGCAATGTTGTAGAGACCCAATGTTAGATGTGTTCTACTCTGGGGAATATAATCCAAAACTCTCATATGGAACACTACTGCTATTTTGTTATATGAGTACATTTTTTTCCAATAAATTTTCAGTGCAGCAAGCTGATGCATTAAGGTGAAAAAACACAAAGCTTTACAACCCCTTTAAGTGGACAAATTGAAAAAGCTACTAAACATGAACCCAACCACGCCTACACCCCACCTACCACCCCCCCTCCCCCGAGGTGCAGCAGAAAAGCAGCACTGACTTTATCCACCTACACCCCGGAAATGAAAAAAAGTACGTCCTCTACTCCCAACTCCTTGGCCCCTCTGTTAACCTAATGGGGGCCTAGGGGAAGATAATTTAAGCCCTGGTCAGCAAGTAGGAGTGAGGGTGTGGTCTAATAAAATCCATTCATTCATTTAGGTAGAAACGAACAATTAAGCACTGGGGCTCTCTGGTTAGCCGATGGGGCCTGGGCCCAGTACAAAAAGGCTGGTTGTACTGCCTTATCAGTGGCCCTGTCTGCAGGCAACTGTGGAGCATGGTGGAGGTTCTTTGCAAGTTTGAGGCTGCATTTCTGTAAATGGAGTTTGAGATTTTGTCAGGGTCAATAGTGTCCTCAATGCTGAGAGATACAGGCAGATACTTGCCCATCATGCCATACCATCAGGGAGGAGTGTTATTGTCCCCAAATGTATTCTGCAGCAGGACAACAACCCCAAACATACAGCCAATGACATTAAGAACTATCCTGAGCGGAAAGAAGAACAAGGAGTCCTGGAAGTGATGGCTTGGCCTCCACAGAGCCCTAAACTCAACATCATGGAGTCTGTCTGGGATTACATGAAGAGACAGAAGGTTTTTAGGCAGCCGACATCCACAGAAGATCTGTGGTTAGTTCTCCAAGATGTTTGGAACAACCTACCTGCCGAGTTCCTTCAAAAACTGTGTGCAAGTGTACCTAGAAGAACTGATGGCGTTTTAAAGGCAAAGGGTGGTCACACCAAATATTGGTATGGATTTCTCTTCTGTTCATTTACTTTCCATTTTGTTAATTGGAAGTAAATTACAATATTAACACTTCTATTTCTAAAGCATTCTTAATTTACAGCATTTTTTCACACTAATGCCCCGTACACACGGTCGGACTTTGTTCGGACATTCCGACAACAAAATCCTAGGATTTTTTCCGACGGATGTTGGCTCAAACTTGTCTTGCATACACACGGTCACACAAAGTTGTCGGAAAATCCGATCTTTCTAAACGCGGTGACGTAAAACACGTACGTCGGGACTATGAACGGGGCAGTGGCCAATAGCTTTCATCTCTTTATTTATTCTGAGCATGCGTGGCACTTTGTCCGTCGGATTTGTATACACACGATTGGAATTTCCGACAACGGATTTTGTTGTCGGAAAATTTTATCTCCTGCTCTCCAACTTTGTGTGTCGGAAAATCCGATGGAAAATGTCCGATGGAGCCCACACACGGTCGGAATTTCCGACAACACGCTCCGATCAGACATTTTCCATTGGAAAATCCGACCGTGTGTACGGGGCATGAGACTTTTGCACAATAGTGTATATACTCAGTCCAGAAGCAGAGGCGTAACTATAATCTTCAGGGCCCCGATGCAAGAAACCATGGAGGGCCCCCCTGACCCCCGGAAAGGGCTCTTTTCTCCGAGCCCGATGGCGGAACACCAGGGCCCGGTCGCAATTGGGTGGCTGCATGTAAAGGAATCGATTTCCCCCCCCCCCCCAATTCTCCTCCTCTCCCTCCCACAGGCATTCAGGGGATGCAGGAGGAAAATGGAGAGATGGGTTCCTCTATGTTGGTGTTTCTCAATCTTTTTCCAGTCAGGGCACCCTTGAAGTGGCTGCACTGCAACCACCCTGCAACTGTGTGCATTGCATGCAGTTGCAGCATAGTGATGATGCATTTAAGAGGTTAAAACAGGCGGTCAGGAGGCAAAATATTGTCTCTTTACCGGCTGTCAAATGCCTCTGAAAAGCGATCTGAGCATGGATCACTTTTTAGAGGAACAGCATTTTTTTTTTGCTGGTACTATGAACAAGCAAAAAAAAAAAAAAAAAAATCGGTTCTAATGGGACACATATAGGGGGTCAGGATTAAAAGCGCATACATAAAATGTGCATATATACATGTAAACACACATACATACACACACATACATAAATACACACACACACACACATATATATATATAAATGCACATATGCACACACACACATAAACCAGTGGCAGATGGTGCTCAAAATTTTTTGGGGGGCGCAAGAAAACTGAAAAATTCTTTAAAAAAAACGCATCAATTGCAACCTCACTGTGCTCATCAAACGCAGTCACTGTGCCCATCAAACGCAGTCACTGTGCCCATCAAACGCAGTCACTGTGCCCATCAAACGCAGTCACTGTGCCTATCAAACGCAGCCACTGTGCCCATCAATTGCCACCACTGTGCCCTCAAACACAGCCACTGTGCACATCAATTGCCACCACTGTGCCCTCAAACACAGCCACTGTGCACATCAATTGCCACCACTGTGCCCATCAAACGCAGTCACTGTGCCCATCAAACGCAGTCACTGTGCCCATCAAACGCAGTCACTGTGCCCATCAAACGCAGTCACTGTGCCTATCAAACGCAGCCACTGTGCCCATCAATTGCCACCACTGTGCCCTCAAACACAGCCACTGTGCACATCAATTGCCACCACTGTGCCTTCAAACACAGCCACTGTGCACATCAATTGCCACCACTGTGCCCATCAAACGCAGTCACTGTGCCCATCAAACGCAGTCACTGTGCCTATCAAACGCAGCCACTGTGCCCATCAATTGCCACCCCTGTGCCCTCAAACGCAGCCACTGTGCCCATCAAACGCAGCCACTGTGCCCATCAATTGCCACCCCTGTGCCTTCAAACGCAGTCACTGTGCCCATCAAACGCAGCCACTGTGCCCATCAAACGCAGCCACTGTGCCCATCAATTGCCACCACTGTGCCCTCAAACACAGTCACTGTGCCCATCAAATGCAGCCACTGTGCCCATCAAATGCAGCCACTGTGCCCATCAATTGCCACCACTGTGCCTATGAAACGCAACCACTGTGCCCATCAAACGCAGCCACTGTGACCCCCCTGCCCGCTCGCAGTCTGCCCGGCACTTACCCTGTCTCGGTGGGGCAGCGGGTGAAGGCGACGAGCGGGGTCCTCCATGCATCTCCTCCCATCCTCTCCTCCTGATAGGCATCCAATAGCGGCGCCTGTCGTTTCAGCCAATCAGGTGCGGGTAACAGACTCAAGCACCTGATTGGTGGAGAGGCGGTTCAGTGTTAGGAAAGCGAATTCTAACACACCTGTGTGGACTGTGAGCGCCAAGCATGGCACTCGCAGTTCACCTATTTTGAAGCCTATTAGTGCTTTAAAAACACCCCCGCCGGTGTAATTCAGGCGCCCGGTGTCCAAAAAGGGGCCAGGCGTCTGAATAGGGGGGCAATGGCGGCCATAGATAGATTCATGCTATGCATCTATTTGTGATAGAGGGGTGTCTGGAGAGAGGGGGCGGCGCCCATGCGCCCTTATGGACGCACCGCCACTGATATAAACACATACACATACATACACACATATACATACATGCACATATATGCACACACACACACACACACACACACATACATACACACACACACATACACACACACACACACACATACATACACACATACACACACACACATACATACACATACATACACACACACACACACACATGCACATACACACACACACACATACATACATACATGCACATACACACACACACACATACATACATACATGCACATACACACACACATACAGTAGATAAAAAACGGCAGAACTTTACCTTAGCTCTTACTGCCGGGTACTGCACTGTAGGGGGAGACAAAGAGCACAGCACTGTGCTTTCACTTTGTAATCAATGTGACCCGCTGCCTGCACAGTGCCGAATACAGTTGGGCTTAGGATCGGGGAGATTGTCTCCGCTCCTCCTATCAAAGTACTATATACAGGGGGCCCTGTAGGGCCCCCTGCATCAAGGGGCCCGGTTGCATCAAGGGGCCCGGTTGCCATGGACCCCTATAATTCCGCCACTGGCCAGAAGTGTGAACGCTAACAAAGACATGAACAATGAGATAAATCAACATTGGAATCCTTCTATCACCATGTTAATCCCCTCATATCTATACACACACCATTGTCTTTCATCTTGTACAAGATGAAAGTTTAATAAATAACAGATTAGGTTACACTTGGATACCTTGTGGTGTCTGTATAGGTATGAGGGTATTAAAATGGTGATGGAAGGATTACAATGTGGATTTATCTCATTATTCATGACTGTGTGAGTTGTTCCACTTCCGGTGTTCTATTGGTTCTTACATTTGTTGACTTGTGAACTAGAGGAAGGGCGGTGTTGCCCAAAACTGTTGTCCCCTGTTCATTTTGGGATATACACTCACCGGCCAATTTATTAGGTACACCTGTTCAATTGCTTGGTAACACAAATTCCAAATCAGCCAATCATATGGCAGCAACTCAATGCATTTAGGCATCTAGATGTGGTGAAGACGACTTGCTGAGGTTCAAACCGAGCATCAGAATGGGAAGAAAGGGGATTTAAGTGACTTTGAACATGGCATGGCTGTTGGTGCCAGAAGGCCTGGTCTGAGTATTTCAAAAACTGCAGATCTACAGTGATTTTCACGCACAACCATCTCTAGGGTTTGCAGAGAATGGTCCGAAAAAGAGAAAATATCCAGTGAGGGGCAGTTGTGTGGATGAAAATTGCCTTGTTGATGTCAGAGGTGAGGGGAGAATGGGCAGAGTGGTTTGAGATGATAGAAAGGCAACAGTAACTCAAATAACCACTCGTTTCAACCAAGGTTTGCAGAATACTATCTCTGAATGCACAACACATGGAACCTTGAAGCAGCTGGGCTACAGCAGCAGAAGACCACACCGGGTGTCACTTCTGTCAGAACAGGAAACTGAGGCTACAATTAACACAGGCTCACCAAAATTGCACAATAGAAGATTGGAAAAACGTTGCCTGGTCTGATGAGTCTCGATTTTAGCTGCAACATTCAGATTGTAGGGTCAGAATTTGGCATAAACAACATGAAAGCATGGATCCATTCTGCCTTGTTTAAACAGTTCAGGCTGGTGGTGGTGGTGGTGTAATGGTGTGGGAGCACCCCACCTCCTCATTGAGTACCTCTCATTAGTGTCCACCTGTGTCATGGGTGGAGACCTCAAGTTCTCCCATATAGAGGAGTGTAGCTCCCATGGTTCAGTGAAGCAGGATCTTCCAATCCATGGATAGTGTAGGACCCACTAATCATGGGGTACTTTGTCGCAGTAAGTGGGCTTAAGCACCATATAGCAATATGGTGTGACCAAATCCCCATATTTTTTGATAATGTTTTTTGAAAATGTCTAGGTGTTTTAAATTAGCCTTGCTGGAGGTAAATGTCTTTTTTGCATGTGGTGCGCTGTAATATTTTGTTCTGTTCGGGGATATTTTCTTGGCAATTGAGCATCGTTTAACCACAGCCTACCTGAGTATTGTTGCTGACCATGTCCATCCCTTTATGACTACAGTGTCCCCATCTTCTGATGGCTCCTTCCAGCAGGATAATTGCACCATGTCGCAAAGCTCCAATCATCTCACCACTGGTTTCTTGAACATGACAATGAGGTCACTGTGCTCCAATGGCCTCCACAGTCACCAGATCTCAATCCAATAGAGCACCTTTGGGATGTGGAGGAACACCATCTTGGATGTGCAGCTCTGATGTACAAATCTGAAGCAACTGCGTGATGCTATAATGTCAATATCTACCAAAATCTCTGAGGAATATTTCCAACACCTTGTTGAATCTATGCCATGAACAATTTAACAATTTACGCAGTTCCAAAGGCAAAAGGGGGCCCCACCCAATACTCCCAAGGTGTGTCTAATAAAATGGCATATGGTGTGTGTGTATATATATATATCTATATATATATATATATATATATATATATATATATATATATATATATATATATATATATATATATATATCTATCTATATATATATATCTATATCAGCAAGGCTGAGCCACATGTACCACAGTTGTATAAAGTATAATGTAGTAGAATAAACAAGATATCACATGATATATTCACAATAGGTAGTTTGTCAAGAGAATCAAGCAATTGATACAATTGGTAATCTGGGTCTAATGGTGGAAAAAGTAGAGCCAGCAGAAAATTTCATACCCCTTTATAGTGTGTTTGTCAAGAGACAAATATACAGAGAAATAACTTTCTAAAACAAAAAAAGGCTGTATGCAGTGGAAATATCTAATACATTACAAAAATATGTTAATATTTCCTGAGATGCTGCTGGTTGATTTGTTTATCAATCAGTTTAACCTGCATTTATACGTGTAGAGATCAAGCATGGTAAATCAGATTAGGGAGTATTACTGCCCTGTACAGAGGGAACAATCATTTTGTTCCTTTTCCCTGCAAAGCAGGGAAAAGAAACAAATCGATGTGTAGTAAAAAGCTGCACACATTACACATATTAACACTTGTTAGGCACACAATTAACACATTGCTTGCCCCTATATGTTAACCCCTTCCCAGCCAGTGTCATTAGTACAGTGACAGTGTGTATCAGTGTATTAGTACAGTGATCACCATATTAGTGTCACTGGAGCTGTCAGTGGTAGTCAGTTCACACAAAGTGTCAGTTAGTGTCAGATTTTCCACCACACTATCACAGTCCCACTATAAGTGACTGATCGCTACCATTACCAGTATATTAAAAACAAAATTCCAGTATATATACAGTATCTCACAAAAGTTAGTACACCCCTCACATTTTTGTAAACATTTTATTATGTCTTTTCATGTGACAACACTGAAGAAACAACACTTTGCTACAATGTAAAGTAGTGAGTGTACAGCTTGTATAACAGTGTACATTTTCTGTCCCCTCAAAATAACTCAACATGCAGCCATTAATGTCTAAACCGCTGGCAACAAAAATGAGTACACCGCTAAATGAAAATGTCCAAAATGGGCCCAATTAGCCATTTTCCCTCCTTGGTGTCATGTGACTCGTTAGTGTTACAAGGTCTCAGGTGCGAATGGTGAGCAGGTGTGTTAAATGTGGTGTTATCGCTCTCACTCTCTCATACTGGTCACTGGAAGTTTAACATGGCACCTCATGGTAAAGAACTCTCTGAGGATCTGAAAAAAAAGAACTTGCTCTACATAAAGATGGCCTAGGCTATAAGAAGATTGCCAAGACCCTGAAACTGAGCTGCAGCACGGTGGCCAAGACCATACAGCGGTTTAACAGAACAGGTTCCACTCAGAACAGGCCTCGCCATGGTCGACCAAAGAAGTTGAGTGTACGTGCTCAGCGTCATATCCAGACGTTGTCTTTGGGAAATAGATATATGAGTGCTGCCAGCATTGCAGCAGAGGTTGAAGGGGTGAGGGATCAGCCTGTCAGTGCTCAGATCATACGCCGCACACTGCATCAAATTGGTCTGCATGGCTGTCATCCCAGAAGGAAGCCTCTTCTAAAGATGCTGCACAAGAAAGCCCCGCAAACAGTTTGCTGAAGACAAGCAGACTAGAGACCAAGATAAACTCACTTGGTTCAGATGGTGTAAAGCTTGTGTGGGGGCAACCAGGCGAGGAGTACAAAGACAAGTGTGTTTTGCCTACAGTCATGGTGGTGGGAGTGTCATGGTCTGGGGTTGCATGAGTGCTGCCGACACCGGGGAACTACAGTTCATTGAGGGAACCATGAACACCAACATGTACTGTGACATACTGAAGCAGAGCATGATCCTCTCCCTTCGGGGACTAGGCTGCAGGGCAGTATTCCAACATAACGACCCCAAACACACCTCCAAGATGACTACTGCCTTGCTGAGGGTAAAGGTGATGGACTGGCCAAGCTTGTCTCCAGACCTAAACCCTATTGAGTATCTGTGGGGCATCCCCAAATGGAAGGTGGAGGAGCGCAAGGTCTCTAACATCCACCAGCTTCCTGAAGTCGTCATGGAGGAGTGGAAGAGGACTCCAGTGGCAACCTGTGAAGCTCTGGTGAACTCCATGCCCAAGAGGGTTAAGGCAGTGCTGGAAAATAATGGTGGCCACACAAATTATTGACACTTTGGGCCCAATTTGGACATTTTCCCTTAGGGGTGTACTCACTTTTGTTGCCATCGGTTAAGACATTAATGGCTGTGTGTTGAGTTATTTTGAGGGGACAGCAAATTTACACTGTTTTACAAGCTGTACACTCACTACTTTACATTGTAGCAAAGTGTCATTTCTTCAGTGTTGTCACATGAAAAGATATAATAAAATATTTAAAAAATGTGAGGGGTGTACTCACTTTTGTGAGATACTGTACCATAGTTTGTAGACACTATAACTTTCACACAAACCAATTAATATACACTTATTGGGATTTTTCTTTTACCAGAGACATGTAGCAGAATACATTTTGACCTAAATTTATGAAGAAATTAAATTGTTTTTTTTGTTTACATTTAAATGTTTTATAGCAGAAAGTAAAAAAAAATATTTTTTTTTTTCTTCAAAATTTTCAATCTTTTTGCGTTTATATAATAATTTATAAAAAACACAGCGGTGATCAAATACCTCCAAAAGAAAGCTCTATTTGTGTGAAAAAAATTATATACATTTTATTTGGGTACAGCGTTGCATGAATGCGCAATTACCAGTTAAAGTAGCGCAGTGCCAAACAGCAAAATATAGCCTGGTCATGAAGGGGGTAAAAACTTTCAGAGTGATTAAAAAAAAAATCAGCCTAGTGTGATGTTTTGAATGAGCTCATTCAGCTGGGCTTCTCCTCTGGGTCACAGGTGTGCAATTCGTTTTGCACTCCGGTGACCCGTTTTCAGCAGAGAGTGGTCTGAAGTCCGCTCTCTGCTGATGTCACCAAGATCAGTGCAGGCACTGCATCATCCCGACTTCCAAAGTCTGGATCCGCCATGTGCCTGGACTGATGGCAGTCTCAGCCTCTTAGCGAGCCGCTCCTCCACAGCTCAGCGCTGCAGTGAGTGTGGAGGAGCAGAGCAGGAGAGCTGCTGATTAACAGGCAGCAGCTCTCTGCTCGGGGAGGTGAGAGAACCGAGCCATCGGTGGTGTTCGGTGGCGTGATTCTCAGGGAAGAGGCAGCGGGGGGACAGATGCAGCATCGGTCCCATGCTGTATCCACCTAGGTAAAATTAATTCTGCGTAATTCCGGCATACTTGGTCCGGCAGATTAGACCCCACTGGATATCCGTGTGACAAAGTACCCCATGATTAGTGGGTCCTACACCATGGTTCAGAGAAGCAGGATCTCACAACTCTATGGAAAGTGTAGGACCCACTAATCATGGGGTACTTTGTCGCACGGATATCCAGTGGGGTCTTCTAATACCAAGGGACAGGAAGTCCCCACCTCTCAGTGTATATAGCTGCGGTTTGAGAATAGGATGCGTGGAAGTAAACTGACATCGTTTGGACTGGAGTGAAAGGACCAGCATTACACGCTCGTACCCCTGCAGGGTGGAGCGCTCCGGTGAGTGCAACCGCATTGGGGGGACAACCACCAGTTGTCACAGCACGGCACTTTATCACCTAAGAAGATTTTTCTGCACAATTGTTATGAACTTTTCTTGCACCAAACAACATATGGTTTGCGATTTTTAGCTGCGATTTGGACACATTATCAATGATTTTTCATGCTTATATTTATTGCACATTTACACATTGTTGGTTATGAACTTTTCTCGCACCAAATAACATATGGTTTTGTGATTTTTAGCTGCGATTTGGACACATTATTAATGATTTTATTGCTTATAATTATTGCACATTTACACATTATTGGTGGACAATTATTGCTTTTGGACATTTATTGTTTTTGGCACTTCATCACTTTATATTTATTCATGTGAAGATGTATTTATGGTATTCAGAGATGCTGCTTGACATTTGCGATTCTTTGCACATATAATACTAATTTTCAGCTGATCAAGGTGTTTTTGCACTAACACAAGGGCATATACACAAAAAAGTTTTTTTGGAAGTAACTTTTTTGGATCATACCAAAGAATTTCACACGTTTTATTTTTATTTTTATTTTTACACTTTTATTCATACACTTGTACTTCTTGCTAATTTTTATCTACACCCCTAACACAGCGCCACTCCCTATACTTTGATTTATATAACCCCTACCTATTTACCTAGGGAAAAAGTGTCAATAATAAAACACACTACACAGGTTTTTAAAGTAATTTATTAGACAGCTCTGGGGGGTCTTCTTCCGACTTCGGGGGTCCCTCCGGTTCCTCTTCTCCCGGCGTCCGGTTAGTTCTTCTCCGCTCTCTCTGGTCTCTTCTCCCGATGTTCCAGTTCTTCTGCCGGCTCCTCCGCTATCTTCATGCCGCTCTTTTGCCAGAGGAGGCCCGGACTTCTGGCTTCTTGGCTTCTGGGTTCTTCTCTTCTTCTCTTCTTCCGATGTTGACACGACGGTCTCTCAGGCTGGAATGCTCTCTAAGCACTCCGATGTGACTTATATAGGCGGAGACCCCGCCCCCTTATGCCGTCACAGTCCCTGGGCATGCTGGGACTGTGACGTTTTAGGGGGGCGTGGTCACCGGGTGATGTTGACGGAGGCCGGGAGAAGAGGAACCGGAGGGACCCCCGAAGTCGGAAGAAGACCCCCGAAGCCGGAAGAAGACCCCCCTGGAGCTGTCTAATAAACTACTTTAAGAACCTGTGTAGTGTGTTTTATTATTGACACTTTTTCCCTAGGTAAATGGGTAGGGGTACCATGTACCCCATACTCATTCACATAGGGTGGGGGGCGGGGATCTGGGGGCCCTCTTATTAAAGGGGGCTCCCGGATTCAGCTAAGCCCCCCCGCTCGCAGACCCCCACAACCAACGGCCAGGGTTGTCGGGAAGAGGCCCTTGTCCTCATCAACATGGGGACAAGGTGCTTTGTGGTGGGGGGGCCCTGCCTCCCCCAAAGCACCCACCCCCCATGTTGAGGGCATGCAGCCTGGTACGGTTCAGGAGGGGGGGCGCTCGCTCGTCCCCACCCCCTTTCCTGACCGGCCGTGCTGCGTGCTCGGATCGGGGTCTGGTATGGATTCTAGGGGGGACCCCACGCCGTTTTTTCGGCGTAGGGGGTTCCCTTTAAAATCTATACCAGACTTAAGGGCCTGGTATGCCCCGCGACGGGGCTTGCAAGGTGTCAATCTCGCCGATAAGCGAGATTCACTTCCTTTTCTAGTCCCGTCGTACCCGAGTCACGTTCAAAATGAATGGACTTGTCCGTGTGTGGGCAAGTCGGTTCATTCTGAAAGTCCGCCGTAACTCCGGCGAAAGTCCGTCGGAAAGACGGGCGGACCTAGCCTGCCAGAAAGTCTGGTCATGTGTAGGCAAGTCCGTCCGTTCAGATAGTCCGCCGGAAAGTCCGGCGGAAAGACCGTCGGACCAAGTCTGCTGGAAAGTCCGCTTGTGTGTACGAGGCATAATTGACCAATGAAAAAAAAACATACTTCTCTTTTAAAAATGTATATATACCGATCAGTCATAACTTTATGACCACCCACCTAATATTGGATAGGTCCCCTTTTGCCCCCAAAACAGCTCTGATCCTATGAGGCATGGATGGCACTAGACCTCTGAAAGTGCTGTGATATCTGGCACCAAGCCATCAGTAGCCAATCCTTTAGGTCAGTGGTCATCAACCCTGTCCTCAGGGCCCACTAACAGGCCAGGTTTGCAAGATAACTGAAATACATCACAGGTGATACCATTTGCTGCTCAGTGATTGCAGTATTCTAGTCTGCATCTCCCCAAGGTAATACATAAAACCTGGCCTGTTAGTGGGCCCTGAAGAAAGGGTTGATGACCATTGCTTTAGGTCATGTAAGTTGGGCGGTCCTTCATGGATCGCACTTGTTTTTTCATTACGTTTCACAGATGCTCGATTGGATTGAGATATGGGGAATATGGGGGCCAAGTCAACATCTTATACTTGTCATTGTGTTCCTCAAACCATTTTGGCAGTGTGGCAGGATGCATTATCCTGCTGAAAGAGACCATTGCCATCAGGAAATATTGTTTTCATAAAGGGGTGTATTTGGTCAGTAACAATATTTAGGTAGGTGGTACGTGTCAAATTAACATCCACATGAATGGCAGGACCCAAGGTTTTCCAGCAGAACGTTGCCCAAGGCATCACATTGCCTTCACTGGCTTTCTTCTATCCATAGTGCATCTTAGGAAAATGAAACACACATGTACCCAGCCATCCACATGATGTAAAAGAAAATGTGATTCATCAGACCAGGCCACCTTCTTCTATTGCTCTGTTGTCCAGTTTTGATGCTCACAAACCCACTGTAGGTGCTTTTGGCATACCTCCCAAGTTTTTGAGAAGGAAACAAGGGATATTGTTCTAGAAATGTTATAGATAGGCAACCCCTAGCCGCATATTGATTAGTGGTTCCAAATGAATAATAACTACTGCAGTAGGGAACAGACACAAAAGATACGCTCTTTCCAAAATAAGTGTTCTGTTTTATTTGACGCAATTGAAGGTTTTTATACACATGATTATGTAGTATCACATTAATATTACAATTGTATGGTAACAAGGGGCGTAACATAGGCAGGCTAATTCTAATCGGGACTCAAAATAATGCAAATATGTAATAAAAACATTTTTAGTGCTGTGTGCAATACATAGACTAATAAACAATAGAATACAATAATATACAGGATTTACAAATTTCCTTTACAGATCTCTATTAGTAAAGGAAAGTATGTAGGCATAGGACACACACCCTGCCACGCCCCGTTGAAGGAGTATTATAAAAAATATATATATTAGTTAAACACACAAGTGCTTTTTTTTTTTTACCACATTATTTCTTTATATTGGCTTTTGACATTTACAAATGCAGCAATTTAGAAACTGGATGAAAGGTTTAGCACTGGGAAACACTTTTTGAATGATCAATTATGCATTTTATATAAAACTATAGAGATCAGACAAAAATGAGGGACAAATTAGGAGGAAAGAGGGACAGAGGGACTTTGTTCCAAATCAGGGACAGTCCTTCGAAATCAGGGACATTTGGGAGCTATGTTTTGGCTGTGGATACGGGTCAGCATGAGCACCCTGACTGGTCTGAGGCTATGGAGCGCCAGCTTTTTCTGCTTTCAATACATCGACTTTAGGATCAACATGTTTACTTGCTGCCTAATATATATCACCCACTTTCAGATGCCACTGTAAGAAGATTATCAATGTTATTCATTTAACCTGTCAGTGGCCATAAAACATACCTCCCAACATTTTGAGATGGGAATGAGGGACACCTACTAGCAAATGTATGTAGGCATAGGACACGCCCCCTGCCACACCCCCTTAAAGGAGAATTAACCCCCCAAAAAAGGTTAATTAAATCCACAAGTGCTTTTTTATCACTACTATTCCTTTATATTGGCTTTTAAAATGTATAAATGCAGCAGTTTAGAAATTGGATGAAAGGTTTAGCACTGGGAAACACTTTTTGAAAGATAAATAGTGTATGTTATATATAACTATATAGATCAGACCAAAATGAGGGACAAATGAGGAGGAATGAGGGACAGAGGGACATAATTCCAAATCAGGGACAGTCCCTCCAAATCAGGGACAGTTGGGAGGTATGCATAAAATGATGGCTGATTCATTGGTGTGTTTGTGTATATATACAGTATATATATATATAAAATTCATCTTATCAGTCAAGCATCTCTTGTTTAATAAATCATCACCAAAGAAAATCTTTTTATTGTGTATTTGTATACTGCATGGATAGAATGGTGCAGTTGTGCTCAGCATTGAGTGAAAAGCTTTTCTGACCTATTGACACCTATTCAAAGGAACATTGTCATGGAACATCCAGTTCCCTGATTCCTCAGGAGCAAACAGAAAAAAAAATTATATTTATAAGTCAGACACACTGAGAAAAAAAGCATTTGATACTTCTACTGTTAATGTGAATAAAAAATAAACACAATGCTAAACATATCTAACAATGGTAATAACCACTTGCCAAGCGCCCTATAGCAGACATACTGCTGCAGGTTGGCAGCTGTGCACCGGATCAGGTATATATACAGTATCTCACAAAAGTGAGTACACCCCTCACATTTCTGTGAATATTTTATTATATCTTTTCATGTGACAACACTGAAGAAATGACACTTTGCTACAATGTAAAGTAGTGATTGTACAGCTTGTATAACAATGTAAATTTGCTGTCCCCTCAAAATAACTCAACACACAGCCATTAATGTCTAAACCGCTGGCAACAAAAGTGAGTACACCCCTAAGTGAAAATGTCCAAATTGGGCCCAAAGTGTCAATATTTTGTGTGCCCACCATTATTTTCCAGCACTGCCTTAACCCTCTTGGGCATGGAGTTCATCAGAGCTTCACAGGTTACCTCTGGAGTCCTCTTCCACTCCTCCATGACGACATCACGGAGCTGGTGGATGTTAGAGACCTTGCGCTCCTCCACCTTCCGTTTGAGGATTCCCCACAGATGCTCAATAGGGTTTAGGTCTGGAGTCATGCTTGGCCAGTCCATCACCTTTACTCTCAGCTTCTTTAGCAAGGCAGTGGTTGTCTTGGAGGTGTGTATGGGGTTGTTGTTATCATGTTGGAATACTACCCTGCGGCCCAGTCTCCGAAGGGAGGGGATCATGCTCTGCTTCAGTATGTCACAGTACATGTTGGCATTCATGGTTCCCTCAATGAACTGTAGCTCCCCAGTACCGGCAGTACTCATGCAGCCCCAGACCATGACACTCCCACCACCATGCTTGACTGTAGGCAAGACACACTTGTCTTTGTACTCCTCACCTGGTTGCCGCCACACACGCTTGACACCATCTGAACTAAATAAGTTTATCTTGGTCTCATCAGACCACAGAACATGGTTCCATTAATCTATATTATGCCCTGTACACACGGTCGGATTTTCCGACGGAGAAAGTGCGATCGGATTGTGTTGTCGGAAATTCCAATCGTGTGTGGGCTCCATCCATTTCCGACACACAAAGTTTGAGAGCATGCTATAAAATTTTCCGTCAACAAAATCCGATCCTTTAAATCCCGATCATGTGTAGACAAATCCAACACACAAAGTGCCACTCATGCTTAGAATAAATTAAGAGACGAAAGCTATTGGCTACTGCCCCGTTTATAGTCTTGACATACGTGTTTTACGTCACCGCGTTCAGAACGATCGGATTTTCCAACAACTTTGTGCGACCGTGTGTATGCAAGACAAGTTTGAGCCAACATCTGTCTGAAAAAATCCGATGGATTTTGTTGTCGGAATGTCCGATCAATGTCCGATCATGTGTACAGGGCATTAGTCTGCTTGTCTTCAGAAAACTGTTTGCGGGCTTTCTTGTATATCATCTTTAGAAGAGGCTTCCTTCTGGGACGACAGCCATGCAAACCAATTTGATGCAGTGTGCGGCGTATGGTCAGAGTACTGACAGGCTGACCCTCTACCCCTTCAACCTCTGCAGCAATGCTGGCAGCACTCATATATCTATTTCCCAAAGACAACCTCTGGATATAACGCTGAGCATGTGCACTCAACTTCTTTGGTCCACCACGGCGAGGCCTGTTCTGAGTGGAACCTGTCCTGGTAAACTGCTGTATGGTCTTGGCCACCGTGCTGCAGCTCAGTTTCAGGGTCTTGGCAATCTTCTTATAGCCTAGGCCATCTTTATGTAGAGCAACAATTCTTTTTTTTCAGATCCTCAAAGAGTTTTTTACCATGAGGTGCCATGTTGAACTTCCAGTGACCAGTATGAGAGAGTGAGAGCGATAACACCAAATTTAACACACCTGCTCCCCATTTACACCTGAGACCTTGTAACACTAACGAGTCACATAACATCGGGGAGGGAAAATGGCTAATTGGGCCCAATTTGGACATTTTCACTTAGGGGTGTACTCACTTTTGTTGCCAGCGGTTTAGACATTAATGGCTGTGTGTTGAGTTATTTTGAGGGGACAGCAAATTTACACTGTTATACAAGCTGTACACTCACTACTTTACATTGGAGCAAAGTGTCATTTCTTCAGTGTTGTCACATGAAAAGATAGAATAAATTATTTACAAAAATGTGAGGGGTGTACTCACTTGTGTGAGATACTGTATGTGATCCTGCACTTCTGGGTAGCATGCAGGAGTGCATGCTGTCGGTGGCTTGCTCCTGCTGTGATTATATACAGCGGGAGCCGTTCAGCGGGTACCGCGGACTCACCGATCGCTTGGTACAGAGGCAGGATGGCAATCTGCCTATGTAAACAAGGCAAATCGCCATTCTGTCAGTAGGGAAGGCATGGGTTCTGTGTTTCTGCAAAGCAGGGGCAAGGATCAATGCCTTCCCATAGTAAAAGTACCTCCCACAATGTACAAAAACACAGGCTAGGCACAGAGTTAACATTTTGATCACCCCTGATGTTAACCCTTTCCCATCCAATGTCATTAGTACAGTGACAGTGCATATTTTTAGCACTGATCAGTGTATTAGTGTCACTGGTGCCCCAAAAAGTGTCAAAAGTGTCAGTGTCCGCAATATCGCCGTCCCGCTTTAAGTCGCTGATCACCGACATTACTAGTAAAAAAAAATAAAAATAAATAAAAATTTCAAAATATATCTCTATATCTGTTTGTAGACATGATAACTTTTGCACAAACCAATCTATATACGCTTATTGGCAGAATACATATTGGCCTAAATTGATGAAGAAATTCAATTTTTTACATTTTTTTATTGGATATGTTTTATAGCAGAAAGTAAAAAAAAATAGCTTTTCTTTTTTTTTTTTAAATCGTCGGTCTTTTTTTGTTTATAGCAAAAAAAAAACAAAAAAAAAAAAAAAAACGCAGGGGTGATCAAATACCAAAAGAAAGCTTTATTTGTGGGAAAAGGGACATACTCGGGAGGATATCCATGGACGCCCCCCCCAGACCTGGACAACTGCGCTGTAGCTGTCTTTTGGCTATAGCACAGTTTCAAACCAGTTAACCCCTTCATTGCTAGAAATGTTTTTTTGCAGACCTGTTTAACAAAAATTATTTTAGGCCTGAAGATTAGTTAAAACCTCCAAAAACGATATATTTCCTGAAGGTAGAGACCCTGGAGAATAAAATACTGGTAGTTCGAAAAAATGTTTTCACTATATTAGCTCAACGGTTTATCATATTTTCAGTAGAAAATACATTTTCACGCAACATATTATGTACAAAGTTTGGTACCCAAAAATGACCATAGGTGGTGTTTTAAAAGCCCCTATAGGCCATTTGTTTACAGTTAACCATGAATAACAGCCATAGAATTATTGCTCTTACTTCCGTGTGCACAGCCATATGTAATGGCACAATAAACATTTTGGTATATAGGCAGTAGCACCCCAATGTGTGTGTGTGTTTAGGTTCGTGTGTACATGTAGTGTATGTGTAGGTCTACGTTTGAGGGGTTTGTAAGTGCTTGAGTGTAACTTTTATTTCTTGCTATATTTTTCACTAAATTTTATTTAGTGAAAAAAAGGAAGGAAGTGAGGGAAGGGTTCCATGAAAAAAAGGTATTTAACCACTTCAGCCCCAGAAGGTTTGGCTGCTGAATGACCAGGCCATTTTTTGCGATTCGGCACTGCGTCGCTTTAACTGACAATTGCGCGGTCGTGCGACGCTGCATCCTAACAAAATTGATGTCCTTTTTTTTCCCACAAATAGAGCTTTCTTTTGGTGGTATTATGCGCTATAAACAAAAAAAGAGCGACAATTTTGAAAAAAACGCAATATTTTGTACTTTTTGCTGTAATAAATATCCCCATTTTTTTTTTTTTTTTTAAAAAAAGCAAATTTTTTCTCAGTTTAGGCCGATATGTATTCTACATATTTTTGGTAATAAAAATCGCAGTAAGCATATATTGATTGGTTTGCGCAAAAGTTATAGCATCTACAAAATAGGGGATAGATTTATGGAATTTTTATTATTATTATTATTTTTTTTTACTAGTAATGGCAACGCTCTGCAATTTTTATCGTGACTGCAACATTATGGCAGGCACATCGGACAATTTTGACACATTTTTTAGACCATTGGCATTTATACAGCGATCAGTGCTATAAAAATGCATTGATTACTGTAACAATGTCACTGGCAATGAAGGGGTTAACTGTGTTCCCTCTTTGTGTTCACAAAGAGATCCCGGTTCTCGCCGTTCCACGAGCGATCACAGGAGGCCCGGCGTTTATCGCGACCGCCGGGCACTTGCATCGGCTCCGGGGGCCCACAAATAGAATGACGTAACATGACGGCGGTTCGCGCAGCTGAGCCATGTTGCCGCAGCACAACTGCAGAGGCTGGTCGGCAAGCAGTTAAAATTAAATTAACCACTTGCCGAACGCCATATAGCAGAATGACGTCGGCAAAGTGGTTTCAATATCCTGACTGGGCGTCATATGACGTCCTCAGGATATTAAGCTGCTGACAAATGACGGCTAGGTGGCGCAGCTTTTGTTCTGGGAGGCTGTCATATGACGGCCTCCCAGAACGACCGCTCTCGCTCTCCCCCGGGGGCATGCATCGCGGCGATCGTTGTTGCCGTGTGACACACCGCAACTCCGATCTAGGTAAAGAGTCCCTGACAGATACTCTTTACCACCTGATCAGCCGTGTCCAATCACGGCTGATCACAGTGTGAATAGGAAGAGCCGTTGATCGGCTTTTCCTCACTTGCGTCTGTCAGACGAGAGTAGAGGAGAGCCGATTGGCTGCTCCTCTCACAGGGGGGTCTGTGCTGATTGATTATCAGCGCAGCCCCTCTGAGGATGCCCACACTGGACCACCAGGGACGCCACTAGGACCACCAGGGACGCCACTAGGACCACCAGGGATGTAACCACCAGTTATGCCACCCTAGACCACCAGGGATGCCAATTAGTGCCCACAATAGATGCCAATCAGTGCCCACAATGGGCACCACTGATTGGCAGGCATTATTGTTTGGCACTGATTGGCATCTATCCGTACCATCAACTACTGTACATCAGTGCCACCTATCAGTGTCCATCCATGCCCATACGTGCCGCCTATAAGTGCCCATCCGTTCTGCCTATCAGTGCCCATCTGTGCCGCCTTTCAGTGCCACCTATGTGGACCCATCAGTGCTGCATATCAGTGCCACCTATCATTGCCCATCAGTGCCGCATATGAGTGCCCATCAGTGCCACCTTATCATTGCCTGTCAGTGCAGCCCCATCAATGCCCATCAGCAAAAGGAGAAAACTTACTTATTTACAAAGTTTTGTAACAGAAACAAACAAAAAAAACCATTTTTTTTCAAAATTTTCGGTCTTTTTTTATTTGTTTAGCAGAAAATAAAAATCCCAGAGGTGATCAAATACCACCAAAAGAAAGCTCTATTTGTGGGAACAAAAATGCTAAAAATTTTGTTTGGGTACAGTGTAGTATGACCGCGCAATTGTCATTCAAACTGCGACAGCTCTGAAAGCTGAAAATTGGTCTGGGCAGGAAGGTGTATAAGTGCCCTGTATTGAAGTATAGAAGTGGTTAAAAAAAATATTAGATTCCTAGAGGTTGGGGTAGGAGGGGAGTAAAAAAGGTTAGTGGGGATGGTAAAGGTCCGCCTTAATATTAAAGAGGAGTCCCCCCCCCCCACAAAAAAAAAAATACTATAAGTGCTGACTTTTAATATTAGGACACTTACCTGTCCTGGCATCCAGCAGTGTCCTCACTCAAGCCTATTCTTGAATCAGCTCTCGGGTGCTGGAGCCGCCGTCTTTGCTAAGGGAAACCGGCAGTGAAGCCTTGCAGCTTCATGGCCGGATCCCTACTGCATGCATGCTGTGCTTTGTGAAAGGGCCACAGCCTTCTGAGACCTGTGTAGTGTCCCAGAAGACTGCAGGGGAAGGAGGGAGGCTGAACTTCCTGCCATGGACGAACTGAGCCAGAAGTGGGAACAGGTACCTGTCAAAACCAGGTAACCCCCCCCCCCCCCCAAAAAAAAAGGTGCCAAATGTGGCAGCGGAGGGGGGAGGGTGGGAGACAGATAAGCGGAGCTTCCCCTTTTGGGTGGAGTTCTGCTTTAAATCTCCATGTGTTCAAAATAAATACTAGCTTTATTTTTCAATGCAGGGCTATATGGCTTATAAAAGAAATGGAAAGATCTTCTATAGTGTAGCAAATATTTATTAAAGTAGTATAGACCTCTGAAATGAAAAATGAACAAAGGATATCCCTCTGTAGTGTGTACTTACCTCTGTCCAAAGCACCTAGTGTGATTTCTGTCTGCTGTCTCATTCCTCTGCTATCTGCATAAGTCATGTCTGACAGTCTAGGCCAGTGGTCTCCAAACTGCAGCCTGAGGGCCGCATGTGGCCCTTTGTTGGCCCTTATCTGGCCCTTGCGGCACTATTCCTCCCATTGATACAAAAGTACTATTCCCCCCACTGACACCAATGGTGAGGCACTATTCCTTCCACGTACACCAATGATGGGGTGCTATTCCTTCCACTGATACTAAATATGGGGCACTGTTCCTCCTACTGGCACCAATGATGAGACACTATTCTTTCCAATAACACCAGCAATGGGGCACTATTCCTCCCACTGACACCAATGATGGGGCATTGTTTATTCCCATCGACGCCAAGGCATTTTCTACTCTCACTAGCCACATCCTGGCCCCCCTAAAGTCTGAAGAACAGTAAACCGGCCCTTTGTTTAGAAAGTTTGGAGACCCCTGTTCTAGGCCCACGCAGACCATCCCAAGAAATGGCCCCACCCCCACCTCCAGCACACAGCATGCGAATGACAACCTTAGCTATGCATGTTTTCTTATGAGACTCTGTAGAGGGGGTGTGTGTCCATTCCCTCCACTCAGGTCTCAGATTACACCCAGCTCCCTGGTCTATTCTGTGCAATGTGTGATGTTGGATTCCTACCTCCTCCCTTTTAGAGCTCAGAAATGCTGTGTAAATTCTGGACTTTGAATGGCTGTAGAGAAGGGAGGTCTGCAAACAAACAGGTACAACTTATGTAGGAAGGTTTCACATGACAATTGTCACTTCAGTGGGCATATGTAAGGTTTCACAACCACTTTAAATATTGAAATTTTTTATTTTTGTTCTGTAATACAAGAACCTTCTAGAGAAATAGTAAAAAAAAAGCTATAATTAATGCAAACTTACTGCCCATAGTAAAATAGAAAATCATAATTCTGGGAAAAGTGACGTCTGTATAAGTGCCAAATTCAATCATAAGTGTCACTGAACTGAATTTATTTCTTATATTCCTATAAATTGCATTTTAAAAAAAAATCAGAAACAGCATTTTTCTCTGAAAAGGTCAGACTTTGGGAATCTGAGAAGATACCTCTCTACATTTATCAGGCTGGTTTTATCACCAGGGTATTTCTTTCAGTCTTCAGAATCGGATAATATTGGTATTCATATTGATTTTCAAGTCAGAGCAGATCAGTAAATAATTATCTTATCATATTTTTTATTCACATATTTTTATTGAAACTATATAAACTTTACCTTTTATTTCTTTTCTTTTCTTTTTTTTTTTTTTTTTTTTTTAGCAGTTTCTGTCGGAGAGATGCTGGGTATAAATGGTGCCTTGGAGTTACTTTTTAAAATTATTACACCTTTTACCAGAAGAAATACAGAAACCATCAAGTAGGTATTCAACAATTGTGTTTGAAATCCATTTACATTTTTTTTCTATATTTACTTTCATAATACATGTTTGTATATTATGTTGACTAAATGTGGGTTTATTTACTAAAGTAAAATAGGTTGCTAAGTGTATAGCAATTTCACTTTGCAAAGAATACTCAATCCAATGTAAGGACAATTCATAAAAATATCATCAGAGTGATCTTCCAATTACTGTGAGTGAGGTTACTATAAGCAAATAGGTTGTTCACTTTGCAAGGGAATTTTCGCATTGTAGGGAAATTCTCCCCTTAGCTTAGTGAATGTGGTGAAAATTCAGTTTGCAAAGAGTACCCAATCACATGAAGAAAAGTAGAAATAAAAAACAAGCATTTTTCTTGCACGTGATTGGATGGTGGTAGTCAGCAGTGCTTCACCTCATTCCTAAGCTCATTCCCTTGTGCAACTTCCTTTGCAAAGTGAAGTCTATTTACCTTTAGTAAATCAACCCCATCGTGTTTTTTTTTAGTTTTGGATGAAGCGGAAAAGGATGAGAACTCCCTGAATTTGATTTTTTTTACTGCTATCTGTGACTCTGTCCTGCTGTCAGCATTTTAATCAAACAAAAAGAAATTGAAAATCTTCGACAAGGACAAACAAAAAAAATCTGACTGGGGTTCTTGCGTTCCCCTACTTTGCTAAAGAAAAGCTTTTTTTGCCTCCTGGTACCATAATAGCAGTATAAATGTGGATTGGTGCCAAGATAGGAAAATTACGGTAAGTATTTGATACAGTTTTCCATTTTCCTGGAGCCAACATGGCAGCATGCTATCAAATAAATGCTGTCATGTTGGCGCCAGCAAAATGGAAATATGTATCTAATACTTACCGTAATCTTCTTTTCCCGGTACCACTCCACATGGATTGGTCTCAGGATAGGAAAATTATGGTAAGTAGTTGATACATTTTTCCTCTTTCCCTTTCCATACTATCACATGTATGCCATGTTGCCACCAGGAAAATCTTTTCCAGCTGGTCTTTGCTCAGATCGTCAGGTTTATTCACTCTTTCACTCTTTCTTTTGGATTTGTATTCATTTTTATACTATAGAGCAGTGGTCTCCAAACTGTGGCCCAAGGGCTGGATGTGGCCCTTTGCTTACTTTTATCCAACCCTTGGGGCATTATTCCCCTTCACTGTCAGCAGCAGTGGGCCGTAGTCCCTGCCACTCTATTCCTCCTACTGACACCAATGATGGGGCCCTGGTCCTCTCACTGACACTAATTATGGGACACTATTCCTTCCACTGACACCAGTGATGGGCACTATTCCTCCCACTGAAACCAAAGATGGGCAGTATTCCTCCCACTAACACCAGATTGTTTTCTACTCCCACTGGCCCCCCAAAAAATTTGAAGGACACTTATCTGACCCTTTGTTTAGAAAATTTGGCGATCCCTGTTATAGAATATGCAACATTTAGAGTGAGAATACCCTAAACCTGGCAGGAGCAAAGACAGGAACTACAGTAGGGAAGCCCCAGAATTGGAGTCCTGAGAGATACAAGGAAGGGGGAACAATGCAGAGTCTGATCAGATCCGCCTGAAAAACTGATAGGCGGACCTGATCGAACAGCTGTGTGAAAGGACCCTAACCCTCTACTTCGTTCTCCTCTGCCTCCATCCAATAACTCGCTCACTGCCCAGGAGATTGACAATCACTTCAAAAATAAGATTGATACAATTCTTTATGAGATCCCCACTGCACAGATATCTCCACCACTTAACACCCCATGTCCACAGGTACACTTAACACCAATTTTAACAACCTATCTCCTTGCTCCCATTTTCCTCCAAACACCTTGAACGCCTGGTCTACAACCAACTGAGTGACCACTCATTAAAAATAACCCCCTTCAGTCTGGATTTCACCCTCAACACTCCACAGAAACTGCTTACCTAAAACTCACAAACAATTTACTAACAGCTAAAACCAATGGACACTATTCTGTACCCCTACTTCTGGACCTTTCGGGTGCTTTTGATACGATTGACCACCCCCTTCTCCTCAAAAGCCTTTGGTCTCCATGACCATGGCTGTACTCTTCCTTGGTTCACATCTTACCTATCCCACCACACCTTCAGTGTCACTTAAAATTCTACGTCCGCCTCTCAACCTACTTTCTCCATCTGGGTTCCCCAAGGTTCTGTTCTTGGACCTCTCCTATTCTCGATCTACACCTCCTCCCTGGGTCAGCTGATTTACAGCCTTCCATAGCTTTCAATATAATCTCTATGCTGACAACACCCACATTTATCTCTCTACCCCTCAGCTCATGACATCACTCTCTTCATGCATCACTAATTTACTGACTGACGTATCAGTCTGGATGTCACACCACTTCCTCAAACTCAATCTGTCCAAAAACCAAGTTCATAATATTTCCTCTCTAACGTGCCCCTTCCCCTGACTTCTCCTTCAAAATCAATGGCACAGCCATCAACCCCCCCCCCCCCCCCCCATGCCAGAGTGCTAGGTCTAATCCTAGACTGAACTCTCCTTTTGGCCCCACATCCAATGACTGTCCAAAGCTTGCTGCCTCAACCTCTGGAACATTTCCAAAACACGCCCCTTCCTAACCAATGACATCACAATGCTTCAAATTCACTCTCAGGTCATCTCTTGCCTCAATTACTGCAACTCCCTCCTCATTGGCTTAACTTTACATAGGCTATCCCCCCCTTCAGTCCATCATGAATGCTGCATCCACCTTACCCACCATTCAGTGTCTGCTACCCCTCTCTGCCAATTCCTCCATTGGCTGCCACTCACCCAATTAATTAAATAAAAATTACTAACAAACACTTACAAAGCCGTCCCCACCTACATTACTAACCTGGTCTCAAAATACCAACGTAATCGTTCTCTTCACTCCTCCCAAGGCCTCCTGCTCTCTAGCTCCCTTGTCAACTCCTCCCATGCTTGCCTCCGGGACATTTCACAAGCCTCTCCCATCCTATGGAACTCCCTATCCCAATTTGTCCAGCTTTCTCCTACTCTGTCCACTTTTAGGCGATCCCTGAAAACCCTTTTCTTTTGAGAAGCCTATTCTGCCTACACCTAACAGCTGTATTTCTACATTCTCTATCAGCTCATCCCCACAATTTTTACCTTTTTTATGACTTGAACCTTCCTTTTATATTGTAAACTCTAACGAGCAGGGCCCTCTGATCGCTCCTGTATTGAATTTTAATGTAACTATACTGTCTGCCCACGCGATGTAAAGCGCTGCGCAAACTGTTGGTGTTATATAAATACTGTATAATATTAATAACTTATTTACTAATGCTACTAGCATAAGGATTACAAATAGTTGATGAAGATTGAGAGAGTTAAGATCCAAATATAGTTTAGAATATACAATATATATATATATATATATATATATATATATATATATATATATTTAGATATATTTTTTTTAGGTAAGACAACATTCTTCACCTTCGTGTTGGTACAGTGTTTATTTGATAGCCTTTTCTCCTTAATAATCAGCACTGGTTGTTTCTCTTTCCCTCTGCTCAGCGACCTTACTGAGAAAGGCGCACCGTGTTGAGTTGTACATTGACAAATGACTAGATAAGCAGGAAGTGAACTGATAAAAGAAGCACACTTATACAAGTGCTAAAAAGGCAGCTCCTCTAAGAGACTATAGACAAAGAATGCAATGCTAAGAATGTCAACTTTTATCTTTTCTTAGCATTTTCCCAATAATACTTTTTTTTTATTAGCATTAACAGCCAAATTTTTTGGGGGACAAACTTTCAGGGTGTATCTCCTTTCATCAAGATCCAAACAGTACTAATATATTGCACCTTAACAAAGGGGATTTGGATGTTAGTGAAAATAAAAAATAAAAAAATATATCATGGACAGTACTCAATTGTTTTTTTAAGTTAAAAGGTAACTCCACTTTCGTGGGGAAAAAAATAAAATAAAAAAATAAATAAAATAATTTAGCAAATAAAGAAAAAATATTATTGTGTATACAATTGCAACACGAGTCATATTGTAATTGAATGCTATTAAAAAATAATTTTCTGAAAATGTAATGCAATATAGCTACCTGAAGATGCTCTGTACACAGAATTTGTACTGACCACCCCCAGAAACATAATTTTCCTGCTTGTGTGATTGGCTTAATGATTTTCCCAGAAGTCTACACTAGGATACAAGTCAGATTTCCGGCATCCCCTGCAGAAAAAAAAAAATCACTTTTGGTGAGATACTCCCAATAGGAAATCATTTCTAAAGGGATGCAGGCCCAGCAGCTTTCCTCATTAGTGCCCTGCAGGTGCACAGCTGATTGATAATTATGAAACCACTCTCGTTAGACTCACTTTCCCACATGGGCACAGACAAACACACAGGGATTTCTTCAGAATAGCAAAAGGTAGGAATCTGCAACAAAGTTTGTTAAAACCCCTGCAATGTACATAGATCACCCAGAGCTAGAGCTGCACGATTAATAGTTAAAAAAATCATGATCTCGATTAAAAACCCTCACGATTTCTCTATGTAGAATTTCCCATTCATTTATGTAACAAGTGTAGAGAGTTCTCTGCTCACTCAGCTGTCAAAAGAAAAAAAAAAAACGGGCAGCCTGCCAAGTTTTTCACAACATTGTCCGCACTGGTAGAGAACTAGTAACTTTTCGTTCTTAGATCAAAGGAATGAATTTCCGTGTGTGGATGAGGTCAGTTTAATTACTTAAAGACTAAACCTTTTTCTGACACTTGTTTCTTACAAAGTAAAATCAGTATTTTTTGATAGAAAATTACTTGGAACCTCCAAACATTTTATTTATATATATATATATTGCGCAGCGGTCTTTCAAACACAATTTTTTGGGAAAAATACACTTCAATGAATTAAAAAACAAAACGAAACAGTAAAGTTAGCCCAATTTTTTTGTGTAATGTGAAGGATGATGCTACGCCGCGAGAATCGTGATCTTTATTCTAAGCAAAAAAATCGTGATTCTCATTTTATCCAGAACCGTGCAGCTCTACCCAGAGGGGCATGTTTTTTTCTCAACAAAAGTGGAGTTACACTTTAAGTTACAAAATTAAGTGTACTAATATGGCTATACTCACCTCCAGCATTTCCCAAATAACTCAGCATAACACCATTCACATCAGACCTTATCTTTCAAAGGAGCTCACAATTTAATGTCTCTACCACACAACTACTTTCACACGGGCACTCCGTGTATCCATTTTTCACCCATCTATTGACAGATGAAAAACGGACACCAATGCATTCCTATGGACAAATGGATATAAACAAACATCAGTGCTTAGTGAAAGAAATGAGAATCTGGTGACTTCCCTCATCCAATCATATGCAGCAAAAAACATTTTTTTGTATTATTTCTCTTGCACGTGACCGAGTATTCTTTGCAGTGAATACTCGGTCACTGCATTTACTAAAATATGGGGCAAATTTCCTTACAAAGTGAAACTTCCCTTGTAAAGTGAACATCCTATGTGCATGTGTACAGGTATGTTGAATATGTGGAGAATCATACAATTCGTATGTGTAGTTTGTGTGATTCTTTGCAGATCAGACAGTTCGCCATTCAAATATTCAATTTCTGATGAATCAAAAATTGCAAACTGCAAATCTGCAAGAACTGCAGATTTTCATGATTACATTATCACTAATGCCACCTTGGAACCATTTTGCATACTAAACTACCTTACCATACCATACCAAGCTGCAAATATGTTTCCTGGTTTACAGTTTTACAGTTTTTCCAATGAAGAAAAACTGTTCAGGTCTCAGTCCTGAACGGTCACATTAGTGAACCGGGGGTTACAAAGTAAAATAAATGTGTTATTGCTGAGTGTGTTGGTATCAAGATTAAAGCAACAACATAACACATTGATTGAGGCTGGGTTCACACCATCACCACATCTTTCTCAAAGAAGGGGTCCGGTGTGTCCTGGTTCACTATTTCAGTTCCGATTTCAGCCCGAATTTGGGGCTGAAATCAGACCTGAAATGGACCAAAAGACAAAATGTACTGGACCTGCTGCGGAGATATGTGAACCAGCTCCATAGAGAACCAGGCAAAATCTCCTGCTGTTGGATGTGTGGAACCTGCATCCAATTCGCAATGGTGTGAACCCAGCCTGAGACTAATTTAATTCAGATAAGGCACCAAGTGAGTTTCATTACCACCTTAATCAGCCACAGAACTTGTGTAATTAATATGTGTTTGGGTTTAAAGGGATGAAGTGGCAACCCTAAGCGAGACCATGTTGAGTGTACAGTCAAGGAACAATACTGGATATCAGTGATTTTCAGTCAATACATACTACCACTCTTTCTGCTTTGTGTTCTTCTGCATACTCTCTTTCCCCTTTAGATCACAGCTTGCTCTTGTTGACTTATTTGACCGTCCAGCTGTCTGTAATATACTCCTGGGGCCTTCTTTCTCCAATTGTTTGCCCACTAACTAGTCATGTAGACTGTGGTGGTGTTTATCTAAGACGGCTTCCATCTATCCCAATCCACCATCAGCTCCCATTTCCACCTTTCCACCATTGACTCTTAAGCTTGATACACACTATACATTCTCCATTCATAGTTTGGCTCTTATTTTATTTATTTATTTCAGGTACTTATATAGAGCCATCAATTTACACAGCGCTTTACAGATATACAATGCTGTGAAAAAGTATTTGCTCCCTTTCTGATTTTTTTTTTGTTTTTTGCACATTTGTCACACTTAAAGGACTCAGATCATCATACTAATTTTATTATTACACAAAGATAAGCCGAGTAAATACAAAATGCAGTTTTTAAATGATGGTTTCATTTATTAAGGCAAAAATGCTATCCAAACCTGCCTGGCTTAATGTGAAAAAGTAATTGCCCCCTAAATCTAATAACTGGTTGTTCCACCCTTGGCGGCAACAACTGCAATCAAGCGTTTGCGATAACTTGCAATGAGTCTTTAACATTGCTGTGGAGCAATTGTTTTAATTCAGCCACAATGGAGGGTTTTCCAGCATGAACGGCCTGTGTAAGGTCATGATAAAGTATCTCAATTGGATTTAAGTCCGGGCTTTAACTAGGCCACCCTAAAACCTAAATTTTGCTTTGTTTGGACCATTTGGAGGTGGACTTGCTGTTGTGTTTCAGATCATTGTCCTGCTGCATAACCCAAGTGCACTTGAGCACGAACTGATGGCCGGACATTCTCCTTTAGGATTTTATGGTAGAGCTCAGAATTCATGGTTCCATCAATTATGGTAAGTCGTCCAGATCCTGCAACTGCAAAACAGCCCCAGACCATCACGCTACCACCACCATGTCTGACTGTCGGTATGATGTTCTTGTTATGAAATGCTGTATTAGATTTAAGCCAGATGTAACGGGATGCACACCTTCCAAAAAGTTTAATTTTTATCTTATCAGTCCACAGAATATTTGCTTAAAAGTCCTGGGGGTAATCAATATTTTTTTTGGGAAATGTGAGATGAGCCTTTGTGTTCTTTTTGGTCAGCAGTGGCTTTGGCCTTGGAACTCTCCCATGGGTGCCATTTTTGCCCAGTCGCTTTCTTATTGTTGAATCATGAACACTGATCTTACCCGAGGCAAGTGAGGCCTGCAGTTCTTTAGATGTTGTTCTGGGTTCATTTATGACCTCCTGGATGCTCGTCGTCATGCTCTTGGAGTATTTTTTGTAGGCCACTCCTGGGAGTGTTCCAAGTTACCTCCATTTGTGGATAATGTCTCTCCTTGTGGTTCACTGGAGTTCAAAAGCTTTAAAAATGGTTTTGAAACCCTTCCTAGGCCAATACATGTACATTACTTTGTTTCTAATCTCTTGAATTTTTTTAGATTGTGGCATAATGTGTGGCTTTTTGTGATCTGTTAGCATGCTTCACTTTGCCAGACAGCTTCTATTTATGTGATTTATTGATTCAACAGGTCAGGCTAATCACAGTTCATTCATGATTCAGCATGGGAGGGGGCAATAACTTTTTCACATAGGGCCAGGCAGGTTTGAACTGCTTTTTTCCCTTACTAAATTAAATAATAATTTAAAAACTGCATCTTGGATTTACTTGTGTTATCTTTGTGTAATATTAAAGATTGTTTGATGATCTGAATCATTTAAGTGTGAGGAATATGCAAAAAAATTAAAAATCAGGAAGGGGGAAATACTTTTTCACAGCACTGTATATTATACAGTCACAACAGTCTTTCCCTCAAGGAGCTTACAATCTAAAATCCCTAACTCACATTCATACATACACATGTTAGGGCAAATTTAGACAGGAACCAATTAACCTTCCAGCATGTCTTTGGTGTGTGGGAGGAAAACTGAGTCCTCGGTTTCCCACGCAGAAAACCCACACAGGCACTGGGAGAACATGCTCTTTTTCTTCTATTTTGTTCAATGCAGGAGCACTAAAGATTGACTTTACATAAGTGACTAACAAACTGAAGCTGAACTCCAGCTAACACTTTTTAAGTAGTTAAAGGAACATTTTTTTTTTTTTGGGATAAAGGTTTCACAGAAATTAATAAAAGCTGATCATTGTAAGTTTAACTACTTCAGCCCTGAAAGAATTAACCCCCTTCCCGACCAGAGCATTTTTTACGATATGGCACTGCGTCGCTTCAACTGACAATTTCGCGGTTGTGCGACGTTGCACCCAAACAAAATTGACGTCCTTTTTTTCCCACAAATAGAGCTTTCTTTTGGTGGTATTTGATTACCTCTCCGTTTTTTATGTTTTGCGCTATAAACAAAAAAAGAGCGACAATTTTGAAAAAAAAGCAATATTTTTTACTTTTTGCTATAATAAATATCCCCAAAAAATATATAAAAAAACAAATTTCTTTCTCAGTTTAGGCCGATTTGTATTCTTCTACATATTTCTAGTAAAAAAAAAATGCAATAAGTGTATATTGATCGGTTTGCACAAAAGTTATAGCGTCTACAAAATAGGGGATAGTTTTATGGCATTTTCATTATAATTTTTTTTTTTTTTTAGTAATGGCGGCGATCTGCAATTTTTATCATGACTGCGACATTGCGACGGACACATCGGACACTTTTGACACTATTTTGGGACCACTGACATTTATACAGCGATCAGTGCTATAAAAAAGCACTGATTACTGTGTAAATGACAATGGCAGGGAAGGGGTTAAACACTAGTGGGCGATCAAGGGGTTAAGTGTGTCCTAGGGAGTGATTCTAACTGTGGGGGGTGGACTCACTACAACATGAGAGAGATCACTGCTCCCGATGACAGGGAGCAGTAGATTCCTGTCATGTTGCTAGGCAGAACAGGGAAATGCCTTGTTTACATCTCCCCGTTTTTGCCGCTCCGTGTCACAAACACGGGCCCCCGACGGACATTGAGTCTGCGGGAACCGCGTGCACGCTCATGGAGTACGCGGCGGGAGCGTCCACGCCCACTAAGCCGTGTCTTAAAGGGGACGTACAGCTACGCCCATTTGCGCAGCTGTGCCATTGTGCTGACGTACATCGTCGTGCACTGATTGGCAAGTGGTTAAAGTGATTATAAAGGTTCGTTTTTTTTTTTTAAATAACAAACATGTTATACTTACCTCCTCTGTGCAAGTGTTTTGCACATAGCGGCCTGGATCTTCCTCTTCTGGGGTGCCCCAGCAGCGCTCCTGGCTCCTCCTTCGCACCGAGTGCCCTCATGGAGAGTCGCATTCCATGGCGGCACCCATGCGGGCGCGCTCCCGAGTCCTGCTGCTGCGTCTATTGACACAGACACCAGGACTGGCCCCCGCCCCCTGGCTGCACTGCTATCAATCTATCCAATGCGGAACCGAGACAGCGGCTGGAGCTGCTGGGCTCGTTCTCATCGCTGGAACGATCTGGTTCAGGTAAGTAAAAGGGGGGCTCTGGGGGGGGCTGCTGCACCACAAAAGTTTTTTTTTACCTTAATGCATAGAATTTATTAAGGTGAAAAACCTTGAGACTTTACAACTCCTTTAAAGTTTAAAAAATAACAGACTTATTGGCCGGATCACCATGTGAAAAGAAACAAAAAAGAAATAAAAAAACAAAAACAAATGCAGCCACCGCATTTAGGGATTGGTACTGTAAGTTGCAATTTATACCATTGCAATTTATACCAAAATGTCGAGAAATAATGCAGTACAATCAAATCTGCGAAAAAACGAAACCACGTATGGTCAGAATTTGATTATTTTTAGTCAATTTAACTGCAATGAAATTGGAAAAGAAAGCAATTGAACATGTTGAAATGTTTGATTATTTTAAATGAGGGTCTAGTGTGTGTGGAATATGAAAAAAAATGTTCCCCCCAATCCAAACCAATTAGAACACATTTATAATTATGCTCACAATTGTAATTAAATACAAAGAAAATGAATAAAAGCAGTGTAGCAAATTAAAAGAAAACACTCCCAAAGGAAACAGAAATTTAAAAAAAAATATTCACAACTGTTTTCTATGTGTGGCAAGCACAAAGTGTGTGTGGCAAAGGGAGAATACGATCTGTAACTGACATACATTATTTTAATAGCGTTAGAAACCTGTACCTACTTCCGCCGTCAATATACTGCAGCAGGTTGGCACGGCTGCGTGAATTGGCCGCTTTAAGAGCGATAGGGGGCATGTGCCCGCGGCGCGACCCCGGACCCGAGGTGCGCAGCCGGCGGCCGTGATGTCCTCTGGCCATCCGCGAGCCAGAACGGGGATCTGTCAATGTAAACAGACAGATCCCCATTTTGACAGTGGAGTAGAGAGAGATCTGCTGTTCCTAGTGATCAGGAACAGCGATCTCTCTTCTACCAGTCAATCCCACCCCCCCACAGTTAGAAACACCTCCCTAGGGAACACTTAACCCCTTGATCGCCCCCTAGTGTTAACCTCTTCCCTGCCAGTGACATTTGTACAGTAATCAGTGGCTATTTATAGCTCTGATTGCTGTATAAATGTCACTGGTCCCAAAAAAGTGTCAAAAGTGTCCGATCTGTCCGCCGCAGATTGCCGCCATTACTAGTAAAGAAATAATTAAAAATGCCATAAATCTATCCCCTATTTTCTAAACGCTATAACTTTTGCTCAAACCAATAAATATACACTTTGATTTTTTTTGTCCAAAAATATGTAGAAGAATACATATTGACCTAAACTGATGAAGAGATTTTTTTTTTTTTTTTTGGATGTTTATTATAGCAAAAAGTAAAACATGTTGTTTTTTTTTTTCTTGTTCTTTTTTTGTTATTAGCGCATACAAAAATAAAAACCGCAGAGGTGATCAAATACCACCAAAAGAAAGCTCTATATGTGGGAAAAAAAAAAGGACATCAGTTTTGTTTGGGTGCAGCGTCGCACGACCGCGCAAGTGTCAGTTAACCTCCCTGCCCTGGCAGTATTCCTGAGTGTGTTACCAAAAGCGGTAACCCTGAGCCACACTCGGGATTGCATCGCAGTATACTGGTACATGTTACTTACCTTGTCCCCCGGATCCTGCGATGTCCCCCTGCTGTGTCCTCCGCCGGATCATCCGAACGATGTATTACTGTGCTGGGCTCTGTTCCCTGCGATAGGCACACTGCGGCGTTGGTGTGGGAGATTTGATGATCCCTGTGCAGCCGCCGGTCTATACTATCCAACGGACTCTCTATAGATCATTATTGGCCTGATAAATAATATCGTGACTTTACACGATCTGACGTCCAACAGACCAGCCCGGTGGTGTCTGCACTAAAGTACAACTAAAGGCAAAACTTTTTTTTAGTTTTGGATAGAGGAAATAGAACACCTGTCAGTTTTTATTGCTGTCTGAGCGCCGTTAGGGAGTTCCACCCTCTATATTTGCATACCTCCCAACTTTTGCACTTCAGAATGAGGGAAGTGAAAGTAAAGGAAAATCCCAAATTTTGGGTTGTCCCCAGAAAAGTACTAGAGGGAAAGTCTTCCAATGAGGACAATAGTTTTAGTGACCTGGGAGTCCCCACGGGATACCCTTAATTTGCAGTGATTTCCTCTCACTTCCTGTTTGGCTATTGGAGAAGAAGGGAAATCTCCCCAATGGGATGGCAAAAAATAAACTGACAAAGGTTATGACCAGTGACGGCTGTTTTTTTTTTTTTTTTTTTCAGGGGGGCGGCAAACAACAACCTCCCCCCTCCCCCAGCAGCTGGTGGCACCTTGACTCCCCCCCTGCCTGCTCACTGTCTGTCCGTTGGTCCAGGACTTACCCCATCTAGGTGGCGTGCAGCGGGCATCGGGCAGCAGCTCCTGTGTCCTCTCCTCTTCCTAGGAGTCCAATAGGATTGCCTGTTCTTTCAGCCCATCGGGTGACTGGTCTCAAGACCGCTTCCTGATTGGCCGGGAGGCCAATATTCATTCACTATTAAACACAACTGGGTGGGCTCGGTTCAAATTCTCTGTGCCCCGAGCCCATCCTATTTTGAAGCCCATCCTCTGGCTCTAATCAGGTGCTTCAAAATAACACCCCCCCCCCCCAATGGTATCCATGCATCTGGCGTCCTGAAAGGGGCCGGAAACATGGATAGGGGGAGCGGTGCCAGTGCGCCCTCTTAATGGACAAGCTGCCCCTGGTTATGACCCTCCCTTACTCTATCCAAAATGAAAAAAGTTTTGCCCATAGTTCTACTTTAAGTTTTCTTTTGTAGGTTTTTTTCTACTTTATTTCCACTTGGTGATCTGGCAAGTAAGTCTGTTATTTTTCAACTTCCTTTAACAGACCAGACTGTCCAGCAAAAGTGTCAGTAAAGGGGTTGAGACAAACCATTTACCACTGACAGGGGCAGAGCTTACAATGGTCAGCTTTTGTATATTTAATTAAAAAAACTCCTTAAAAAGTGTTAGCTGAAGTCTGGTTTTAATTTCTTAGTTAAAGGAGAAGTATAGTCAAAGCTCATTTGGCTGCCCTTCCCCTGCGGATCACAGGAGTTCAGTTCGTTCTGCACTCCTGTGACTCCTTTTTAGCAGACAGCAGGACGAAGCCCACTGTTGACTGACATCACAGAACTGAGCCAGTCCAGGCTTGGGAAAGTTTGCGACCAAATAGTTGGGATCTGCCTACATGCCTGGACCGCCACCCAGCTCAGCCTCTCAGTGATCCACTGAAAGCCTGAACCCGCCGATCCTGCCCCCTCCATAGCCCAATGCCCCGTTGAGCGCTGGAGGGGCAGAGCAGACAGAGGTGACTGACAGTAGCCAGCTCTCTGCTCAGGGAACTCTGAGAAATGAATGATCGGCAGAATCAGTTCTCAGCTTTAGAGCCAGCGGGGGACCGATACTGCATTCACCTAGGTTAGTATGATTCTATAATTTAAAAAAAAAAACATACTTCTCTTTTAAGTCCATCTAAATCTGCCAGTACATCCAACACTACCCTCTCTCCCCAGACTGACAATGCTTGTGTACAAAGGTGTCTTTGTTAGTCCTCCATTTCAAGACCCAGTTCACACTGGTGCAACAATGGCTCCAACTTTGAGAGCACAAACCTCACCTACTATGTAACTATATATACAATGTAATATTGACATATAATCACACACATAGGTTGGACTTGATGGACTTTTTTCAACCTCAACTACTATGAACTATGTAACTATGTAACTAAGTTGCATGACATGTAAAAATCAATGTTTCCCTATGAGAGCTGTCTTAACTTTTCAGACTTGTGTCGGTCTGACTTTGGAAAAGGGTCCTGCACTACTTTGGTCAGACTACTGCCCGATTTCAGCCCATAGAATGGAATGGAATTCTCTTCTAAGTCAGAACAGCAATGTTGGCAATGCAAAATGTTTCAATCCCCCCCCCCCAAATCCATACCAGACCCTTAGCCGAACAGGTAACCTGGCAGGCCTGGAAATGGGGGGGGGGGGGCGAGCAATTGCCCCCCCCCTCCTGAACCATACCAGGCCACATGCCCTCAACATGGGGGGGTGCTTTGGGGTGGGGGCGACTGCTAAACGTTTGTAGGGCAGGTCAAGGTGAAAAGGTGGTTGTCACATCCTACATGTTTCTCTACTCATTGGGTGCCAAGTAAGGATCACATAAGAGGCCTACCCCGGGTGGGTTCTTCTGGGCTACACTAGGCAATTTGTACAGGGTCACTGCCATATACATGTAGGGGACCTTTACTTGAGCAACACTCATGTCTCGGCAGATGATAAAGATGAATGAATTCTAGTAAGCTCTTTTGATGTATGAAGCATCACCACGATCACTGGTGCATTTAGAAGGGTCATGCGGAGCCAATGCCCTCTTCACCTGTCCAGCGTATCACCACTACCTCACTCCCAGTAAGGGTATGGGGTCCCGCCCTGCACCTAGCGGGGACTCCATTCATGTTGTTTGCTTAACCCTCACTCTTCTGTATCGGTGTACAGTGTTAGAGCCTGGTGGTACAGATCTGCCCCCGTTGCTATGGGAAATGGATCACTGTGTAAGGAGTGCCGACAACATCTCCCTCGCTGCAAGAGGCTATCTCACCTGCCACATGTACAAACTTTATGACAGGCTGCTAGAGAAACCTTTGTTACCCTTGGAAACCACTGTATCTTCACACAGTATTAACTCTTGTACTGATGCCTTCATACCCCAATGTGATCTGAGCTGCAGACTATCTATGCCAGTTACTTACATTGCACCCCTTCAGTAACTTCGGACCAGGCAGACATTTCCCTAACGTCTGTAGTCCCTAACTTCAGGCTTGTGGCTGCCCCAGCATACCTACTTAAGTTAAGTCCATAATTGAATGAGTTCATAGTGGGTTAAACTCTGATTTTATCAATTCTTCAGTTGTCTCTTATTCTCCTGCTCTTTTTTAGCTCAGGCTTGCTCTCTCAGGTGCGGACCCTCATTCCTTTTATATCACATGGAACCAGTGGGCCAGACCCAGCAAAACCCACCAAACAGAAAACCTGGTAACACACTTAATTCTTAGCTTCCTCAACAGGCAGTGTAAACGGGCAGCCGAAACTTCAACCTGCCTACACGTTCTCTGATTGTATGAAGCGGGATGGTCACACTCTCCACCTTATCCAATCAGAGAACACATTCATTCAGAAAATGCAAAACATTCTCTGACTCCGTGCTGGCCGGCTGACTTCCTGTGTTCAAAAGGCAGCAGGACAGCCGCTCAGCATTGGACCCAGAAGCATGTGGAGATCACTGGAGAAGTGGTGTCTACTTTAGGGATTTCCAGCCTCCAGGTGCATCAGCCAGGTATGGTATATACATAGGGGGTATTAAGGCTTGGCTCACATATACTGTATGCGGTGGGGGACACTGCATGTGGTTCGGATAGGAAACGCACTTAGATTTACTAAAACTGATGTACACAGTTTCTGGTACAGCTGTGCATCGTAACCAATCATCTTCCAGGTTTTATTGTCAAAGCTTAATTAAACAAGCTGAAGTAAGAATTGGACTGGTTAATACTCACAGCTGCACCAGATTCTGTATGCACCAGTTTTAGTAAATCCATAGCTCCCAACTGTCCTTGATTTGGAGGGACTGTCCCTGATTTGGAGCAATGTCCCTCTGTCCCTTATCCCTCCTCGTTTGTCCCTCATTTTGGTCTGATCTGTATAGATGTATATAAAATGCACTTCTTATCTATAAAAAGTGTTTTCTAGCACTAAACCTTTCATCTGATTTCAGAAATTGCTGCATTTGTAAATTCCAAAAGCCAATATAAAGGAAGAGTAGTGGTAAAAAAAAGCACTTGTTGGTTGAACAAATCTTTTTTTTTTGTACAATTCTCCTTTAAGGGGGCATGGCCAGGGGTGTGTCCTATGCCTGCATACTTTTGCTGATAGGTTTCCCTCATTCCCATCTCAAAAAGTTTGGAGGTATGTAAATCTCCTACATAGTTACATTGACCCAAGCTAGGCTAGTGTGCCTATGTATAAAATACCTATACATGGAATTCACTATTACAATGGGAGTTGCTATTCTTCTTAATTAAAGACAACCCATATTACTGCTGCAACAGTCACAGAGAGTCTGTTCTGACTCTTTGTCATATAAAAAAAAAAAAGCGTAAAAAAAATCCAAACAGTTAAATTCATTTTTGGTTGGCTGAACAAACTTTCTATTAATACAAAACATTGTGCAGGTCTAGATAAGTGTTCCGATGTTTCTCAGTAACAGTTCAGCATTGTTATGTGAGGAATGACAGACATGTGACTGAGAACCAAGTAAACAAATGTGTTCCCGATCCACCGGTGAGGAGCAAAGATTAAAAATGTATATAAAAATAAATAAATACAAACTACAGAGAAATGCAATGACAAAAGATAACCGGCCATCCTATTTATTACCGTGATTAAGTGGTCTAGACATCCAGCATTTGGCATCTCTTACGTGTCAGTGGTTCAGGTTCAACTTGTTTGTTCAAACGTATAATGAGCGTCCAGCTGTGTGTTTTGCCCTTTTCAACCTAAACACAAGGTGGTTTATGTGCAACGGCTCCTATTAAAATTCAGAAGTATTAAATACGCTGTTCTAAAATATATTTAAACCTCGAAATAATGGTCTTGCATAAGATGCTGTAGGTTTTGCAGTCTAACGTTCTGGGTTATGAGCCAGCCATAGGCTTTTACCAGTGATAGGTTCGATGAATTTGCTGAATAGGGAAAAAAATAGAGGTGGCTAGTGGGTAGCTAAATATACAGGCTGAAATGACTATAGACAGAACTGACTCAAAGTCTAGAAACACCTGTAGTGCTATCCCCGCAGGATCCGCTGGATATGACAGGTTCTCTGTTCTGCCACGACTCTTGAAGCCGCTCAGTCCCAACTGACACACCCGGTTATAAGTAAAGGACCACTCATACCTGAATAACTTAAAGCGGAGCTCCAGGCTCTTTCAGAAAAAATTAAAAGTTAGCGGCTATAAATACTGTAGCTGCTGACTTTTAATATTAGGACACCTACCTGTCCACGAATCCTGCGGTGCCTTCACCCGTGCTGATTCTCTCGGGTGCTGCCACCGCCATCTTGGGTAATGGGAAACTTGCAGTGAAGCCTTGCGGATTCACAGCCCATTCCCTACTGCCCATGTGCAAAGCACAGCGCGCTTTGCACATGCGCAGTAGGGAATGGGCTGTGAATCCGCAAGGCTTCACTGCAAGTTTCCCATTACCCAAGATGGCGGTGGCAGCACCCGAGAGAATCAGCACGGGTGAAGGCACCGCAGGATTGCCTGGCTGCGGGGGAGCTTCTGGATGAGTTTGCCACGGTAAAGTCAGCCAAAAGTGGGAGCAGGTACCTGTCAAAACCAGGTACCCGCTCCCCCCCTACGAAAGGTACCATATGTGGCAGCAGAGGGGTGGAGTCAAACAAGCATAGCTTCCCCTTTTGGGTGGAGCTCAGCTTTAAATATTAGTAAGTCACAAATAGATAATAATGCACAGAACATAGGCCACAGGTTACCCAATGGTAAGTGAACGTTTTTGTTATCCCAGCATTTCATATTTCTGGTATGTGCCTACTGTACCATGTACGTGTATGAAAAAGTATCCTGTTCTCTTTGTATTGCTTCCTTCATGTGAAATCCCTGGTGTTCGTTCTAGGCCATCTGCTTTTCTATTAAAAACTGACCACACTAAGCAGGAGAACACACAGTGGTCAGCATGTGGGTGGGGCCCTTCTGTAGGTGAGGCACAAGCTTTCTCTTTAAGAGTAATGAGCAATTCCTGTTGTGCTGTGTGTAGCAAGGGATTACATGCTGTATATCCTCTCACCACTGTTTCCACATGTTTGGCAGTTAACAGTTCCAGACGTCAGGTCCCAGAGACTTAGTCTCGCAGCTCTGGTACACATATAAATGACTCAGTCTCTCTGCTCCGCAGTAATCCCTATGGCAACTTTTCTGACACCTCCTGCTTAAAACCCAAAAAGTCAGTTCAGAAGGTGCAGTCTCTCAGGCACAGCAGCACCCTCTGTGTAACACTCTCTTTCTCCGGTACAGCTGTGGGGCTGCAGTTCCTCTCGGCTCGGCTACTTTCCAGCAAAGACCCACAGTCTCCCGAAAAGAGTTTCACACAGCCAGTGGCAATACTGTTTATACAGTACACCTAGCGGGTGGACATGTTTGTGTAGGAAATAGGTTGTTTTGACAATCTTAGCCCAAAACAAACTATTTGAAGTGAAATTAAAGGAGAGGTACAGCCAAAGGTCGTTTGGCTGTACTGCTCCTATGGATCACAGGAGTGCAGTTCGTTTTGCACTCCTGTGACCCGGTTTCAGCGGACAGCAGGCTGAAGCCCACTGTCGGCTGATGTCACAGAGCGGGTCCAGGCTCTGGCAAGATCGAGACAATGAAGCAATGAAGTCGGGATCTGCCCACATGCCTGGACCAGCACCTGGCTCAGCCTCTCAGCGAGCTGCTGAGAGGCTGAGCCGGTCGCTCCTGCCTCCTCCATGGCCTGGCACGCACAGTCGCCAGCTCTCTGCTCATGGAACTATAAGAACCGAGCGATCGGTGGTGTTTAATCGCTTGGTTCTCAGTGTTAGAGCCAGCGGGAGGACAGATGCAGCATTGGACTGATGCTGCATGCACCTAGGTAATATGATTCTTTAAAAAAAACATACTTCTCTTTTAAAGCTGGAGCTTTAAATAGTGTTATCTGGAGTTCAAACAAGATATTTGGGGGGCACACCTTCTCATTAAAGCTGGTGCAGCCATAAGAACATACAATAGAAGAAAAATATTACAGCGCACACGTGCAAAAAACTTTTACCTCCAGCAAGGCTAGTTTAAAAACACCTAAACATTCTCAAAAAGACATTTTCAAAAATATGGAGATTTGGTCACACCATATTGCTAAATGGTGCTAAGCCCACTTACTGCGACAAAGTACCCCAAGATTAGTGGGTCCTACACTATCCATAGATTTGTGAGATCCTGCTTCTCTGAACCATGAGAGCTACACTCTTCTAAATGGGAGAATCTTGAGGTCTCCACCTATGACACAAGTGGACACTAATGAGAGGTACTTAATGAGGGAGTGGGGTGTTCCTATCCCAAAAGGATTTGGTCAGAATCCATACAATATGGTGTGACCAAATCCCCATATTTTTGAAAATGTCTTTTTGAGAATGTTTAGGTGTTTTTAAACTAGCCTTGCTGAAGGTGAATGTTTTTTTGCATGTGTGTGCTGTAATATTTTTCTTTTATCTGGAGTTCAGCCCTTAATTTGTTAGCCAGGTCCATCTAAATCTACTAATACATATAAGGTGGCTATACAGTGTTGGTTTGTTTTTTCATTGATTCTTCCATCCACACAAATTAGGTGGACATAGAAATTCCCCCAACCCCTCTTCCCAAGCCAGGACATTTTAATAGCTGCATTTGCTGTCAGAATGCGCTGATGATGTAAAAATGTATATGACATGTAAACATCCCTTGTAATAGTAATAAGATGTGACGGGTCCTATTTTTGGAGACATCTGGGGTCACTAAGACCCCAGATATTTCCTCTACCCTGAAAAGCATGAGATAAAAAAAAAGCATTGATCTCTGCTATCCATGGTAAAAAACTGACAGTGTTTACATCTGCCAGCACCGGAAGTGATGGCATGACATCACTTCTGGCCTCCCGGGGTCATAGAGATGACCGGGGACCACGCGGCCCAGGGCCAGCTCTATAGTGTTCCACCACCCCCGGATCTGTTCTCCGGGTCCCCGATCACGCGGTAGAGCCTGGAGAGGCACCGGAGGGCCCCTCCTCCTGCTGCCTGTAAATGCCATCCAGTGGCTCATGCAGGGCATCACTTGCAGCCTCCCAGCAAGGTCCATAAAGACATGGATGAGCGAGTTTGGGGCGGAGGAACTTGACTGGCCTACACAGAGTCCTGACCTCAACCGATAGAACACCTTTGGAATGAATTAGAGTGGAGACTGCGAGCCAGGCCTTCTTTTCCACATCAGTGCCTGACCTCACAAATGTGATTCTGGAACAATGGTTAAACATTCCCATAGACACACTCCTAAACCTTGTGGGCAGCCTTCCCAGAAGAGTTGAAGCTGTTATAGCTGAAAAGGGTGGGCCAACTAAATATTGAACCCTACGGACTAAAGTCTCATACACACGATTGGACTTTCCGACAACAAAACCATGGAATTTTGTTCGAAGGGTGTTGGCTCCAACTTGTCTTGCATACAAGACAAGTTGGACACAAATGTTGGACCAAGGCACACAAATGTTGGACATCAATTACGAATGTAGTGACGTACTAGACGTACTACATGGTTTTTCAGCTCTTTAGCGCCACCCTTTGAGCTCCTTCTGCTACTTTCGTGTTAGTAGAAGTTTGGTGAGTGTTGATTCGTGCTTTTCTTTTCACATTTTTCATTTCGTGCTTTTCAGTTCGTTTCTGAACGGCCGTTCGTCAACCAGACATGTTGCAGAATTGGAGGAGACAACATGTTATTTATTATTGGCCTTGGAGTTATTGCTTTGACATAATTTTTTTGGTTGAATAATGATTTGATTTGGTATATTTTCTATATTTTTGGATGCATAGAATGCACTTTTTGGTTAAGTTCTATTGGCAGATAGCATGTCTAATTTTTTTTTTTTTTTTAATGCACAAATAAAAAAAAAACATAATAATATGATATCACTAAAAAAAAAAAGCCTTTGAAAATTTGTTTGCAATAACTCCATCAGTATCACCAGCAAAACAGCTTCATTGTTATCCCATTAAAGAAGAAGAGAATTGTGCGCTGCATTTGGAGATTTCATAATTTGCCACGTCGCGATTGTGAATTCTCCATTACGAACGCTAGTTTACAAGACCGACCGCTTCTGCTTCTGAGCATGCATGTTTGTACTTTGGACTTTTTGTCCGTCGGACTTGTGTACACATGCTCGGAAAGTCCAACAACACACATTTCTTGGCGGAAAATTTGAGAGCATGCTAGCCAACATTTGTTGGTGGAAAGTCCGACAACAAATGTCCGATGGAGCGTACACACGGTTGGACATTTCCCGTCGGAAAATCCAATTGTGTGTACGGGGCATAAGACTGGGATGCCATTAAAGTTCATGTGCGTGTAAAGGCAGGTGTCCTGATACTTTTGGTAATATAGTGTATGAATGTGAGTTAGGCACCTTAGATTGTAAGCTCTGTGAGTTTAGGGACTGATGTGAATGTACAAGATATATCTAAAGCACCGCGTAAACTGTCAGCGATATATAAAGCTTTACAAAGCTACAAAAAGGGTCTGGAGGATCTTAGTTATGAGGAAAGGTTGCGAGCACCTTCTGGAGAAGAGACGCTTGAGAGGGGATATGATTTCAATTTACAAATACTGTACTGGTGACCCCACAATAGGGATAAAACTTTTTCGCAGAAGAGAGTTTAATAAGACTCGTGGCCACTCATTACAATTAGAAGAAAAGAGGTTTAACCTTAAACTACGTAGAGGGTTCTTTACTGTAAGAGCGGCAAGGATGTGGAATTCCCTTCCACAGGCGGTGGTCTCAGCGGGGAGCATTGATAGCTTCAAGAAACTATTAGATAATCACCTGAATGACCACAACATACAGGGATATGTAATGTAATACTGACACATAATCACACACATAGGTTGGACTTGATGGACTTGTGTCTTTTTTCAACCTCACCTACTATGTAACTATGTAACTATAAGTACCTGTAATAAAAAATTGTGAAATAAGTTGTGACTAAATTTTAAACTTCAGAATTCCATGTTCAATTACAAATCTGCTTGATCTGTGTCTGTGAAATGAATCCCTTTAAATGAAGTGCACATACGTGTGTATGGATGCGTCCAACAATCCCCTCCATTTGTCTTCTTTTCCATAGCCGCAGACACTAAGTTGTCAGACGGCAGCTGGCAGTATGTCAAAGTCACACATGTAGCTCTGCTTTTGTAGAGATTACATTTTAATTAAATTAAGTGCGCTGTGTGGAAAGAGCAGAACCCTCCTAATTCCACGACTAAGGCACAAAATGACATGGAGTGCTGACCACTCTGGCTCCGGGCCCTGGGAAGCTCAATTTCAGTGAATGCCTATATGCCTTCATTACTGCTGGCGCCAGCAGTCGCCCCCTGTGTTATAGATACCATGCTGATGTCAGTACAAAGCAAATGGTTAACTGCCTCTGTAGGTCTTCCGGGCCGTGTTTGTGGAGAAACCATGGTAACATGACCTCCAGTACCAGGATGTAAAATTGTGCAAATAAATGAGATTTAGCCCGGCTCTTTTTATTATATCATCCTTATACAACTGGGCTTATCACTCATCTCCCGTAATTCAGTTTTCTCAGACATTTTATTTTATCTAACTCAATGTTTATTGGATTAGCTGTAGAAACTGATATGTTTGCACATACGTTCTGGATGTACGAAACCTCTGAAAAGCTTAGCAAGATGTACTGCTGGTAAGGTTCTAGGTTGCTTCATATTTCATTGTGACTTCAAGCAGAGTCTGTTCATTCCACTGACATGCTGTACAAAATATACTGAGGGCTTCAGAAGGCAAAATAGTTTGAATAAAAATGAAAGATGAAGAACAGAGAATATAAAATTATACATGGAATACAGATTTATGCAATTTTATTAAATGCCATATTAATTGCTGCCATCTGGGCAATTATATTGCTCTTCTGGCTGCTGAAGGTGGGTCTTATCATTACATTTTATTATCAGGATGTTGTCATCCCTAAAGATTAACCACTTGCCTACTGGGTACCATCACCCCCTTCCTGCTCGGGTCAATTTTAAGCTTTTAGTGCTGTCCCACTTTGAATGACAATTGCGCAGTCATGCAACATTGTACCCAAATTACATTTTTATCTTTTTTTTTACACATAAATAGAGCTTTATTTTGGTGGTATTTAATCACCAGTGGGTTTTTTATTTTTTGCTAAACAAACAAAAAACATTGGAAAAAAAAATACATTTTTCACAGTTTGTTATAAAATTTTGTAAACAGGTAATTTTTGTCCTTCACTGATGTGCACTGATGAGGCTGCACTGATGTGCACTGATGAGGCTGCACTGATGTGCGCTGATGAGGCTGCTCTGATGAGCACAGAGAAGGCAGCACTGATATTTTGCACTGATGGGGACTGATAGGTGGAACTGATGGGCACTGATGAGGCTGCACTGATGAGCACTGAGAAGGCAGCACTGATATTTTGCACTGATGGGGACTGATAGGTAGAACTGATGGGCACTGATGAGGCGGCACTGATGAGGCGGCACTGGTGGGCGCTGATGAGGCAGCACTGATAGGTGGCACTGAAAGGTGGCACTGATTAGCTCTGATAGGCGGCACTGAAGTGGACTGAGAGGCGGCACTGATAGGTGGCACTCATGGGTACTGATAGGTGGCACTGATGGGCACTGGCAGGCAGCATTGATAGGTGACACTGATGGGCACTGATTGGCAGCACTGGGTACTGATATGTGGCACTGTTAGGTACTGATAGGTGGCACTGTTGAGCTCCGATAGGCGGCACTGAAGGGGACTGAGAGGCGGCACTGATAGGCGGCACTGATAGGCACTGGTAGGCAGCACTGATAGGTGACACTGATGAAGAGGCACTGGTGAGCACTGATTGGCAGCACTGGTTGGCACTGATTAGTAGCACTGGTGGGAACCGATTAGCAGCACTGGTGGGCAATGTTGGGACCTATGTCCCTTTTACAGATGCCGGTTATCAACTTCCTTCATCTTTCCTCACGCTGTCAGCATGATGAGAGAAAAGCCGATAACTGGCTTCTGTTTACATCCTGTGATCGGCTGTCATTGGCTGACAGCTGAATACGTGGTAAAGGGCCGCTGTGATTGGCCCTTTACCCCGATCTGTGATCAGCTGAGTCCAAAAGATTTGGTGATCACAGAGCGTGCCGCCCATGTGCAGGGGGCACACGGGCAGCATGAGCATGGGGGGATGTCAGTGGATGCCCTCCTGGCTTTGTAAGCCTATGCGGGAGCCGTCTTTCAGTTATCGCGCGGGCAGAAACTGGTTGCATTCACATTTACCACAAAACTGCCTTTGCAGATAAGGGGCATCTGTAGATAAAAACAAATTGTGCAGCTCTGACTAAAGCTGAATAAAGCCCTTTGCTGTCAGTGCAGGGCACTAACATACCTTATGAGGCCTGACTGGAATACTCCCAGGATGTTATTAAGTACTCACAAGATGTTGCTAAGTGAGGCCTGGTCATCACTGCTCACCTCCACCAGCACAGGCGTGAGCTCTCAAATGCTGAGCTCAGAGTTATGCCCTGTACACATGATCGGACATTGATCGGACATTCCAACAGCAAAATCCATGGATTTTTTCTGACAGATGTTGGCTCAAACTTGTCTTGCATACACACGGTCACACAAAGTTGTCGGAAAATCTGATCGTTCTGAACGCGGTGATGTAAAACACGTACGTCGGGACTATAAACGGGGCAGTAGCCAATAGCTTTTGTCTCTTAATTCATTCTGAGCATGCGTGGCACTTTGTCTGTCGGATTTGTTAAACACGATCGGAATTTTCAACGGATTTTGTTGTCGGAGAATTTTATAGCCTGCTCTCAAACTTTGTGTGCCGGAAATTCCGATGGAAAATGTGTGATGGAGCCCACACACGGTCGGAATTTCCGACAACAAGGTCCTATCACACATTTTCCGTCGGAAAATCCGACTGTGTGTACGGGGCATAACTGTATCAGAGGAGAGAAAGAGTAAGGGGTTGGTTTACTAAAGGCAAAAAAGACTGTACACTTTGCAAACTGTAATTGCACTCTGCAAGCGCAGTTGCTCCAGAGATAAGTAAATGAGCAGAAGCTCTGTTGACTTCCATTATCCAATCATGTGCAAACAAAAATGCTGTTTTTTTTTTTTCCTTGCACGTGATTGGGTATTTTTTACAAAGTGAAGCCTTACCTCATTTACTAGCTCTGGAGTAAGTCTGTTTGCCTTTAGTAAATCAAGCCCTATGTAAGGGGGTTTGAATCAGAGAAAGAGCTCACTCCTGTGATGGTGGAGGTGAGCAGTGACGACTCAGGCCTCACTTAGCAACGTCCTGGGAGCACTTAGCAATGTCCTGAAAATATTCCAGTGAGGCTTGTGGAGGTATGTAAATGGCCTACACCTATAGCAAGGGCTTTATTCAACTTTAGTCAGAGCTACACAGTTTGTTTTAATCTACACATTTCCCTTACCTGCGTAGGGAACTATCGTTTTAAATAGCCTGAGGCAGGCGTAGTTTGGCCTCCCTGCAATGTGGCGCTGTTCTGTGGCTGCCGTTCAGAGAGGGTGGAGCACAAGGAGGCAACCTAGATTCCTCTGAGGCCTCTGTAAGTAGCAACTGCATGATTGGGCACTGCTGCCCTGACTTACCTCTGCAGCCATCTTTGGTATGGGCAGTGCTAAAAAATGCTGCCCCTCTCGGGTTGGCGCGCATTCTGCATACTGATTAGGTCAAGGACAGAGCCCCCGCTGATTAGGGACAGCTGGATTAGCAAAAGGGCAGGTTCCTGTGGAGGAGGGACCGAGTAGGGCCCACTGCTGTGTCTCGAGCAATAGTCCTCCTCATTCAGGGGTTCCATTGCCTGCCTTCCAGCTGCCTTCCTCCTCTGCCGCATGCTGTCAGGTGTCTACCATGTGCACAGATTTTCCTTGCCTTGTTCCATTGTAAGTGTTCGGTCTGGTGTGGCCATGTCTACAGAGTTTGTTGTAAAAAAACACACACAAGAAGGTGCAAATGCCTAGCGAATTATCACCATCACCATTTATTAAAAGCAAAAAACACAATTATACTCACAAACAAAAAGAAAATCAGGCTTATCAGACACACAGCTCCAGCTGGTAGGCTCCACACAGTTGAGAGGCTTACGCGTTTCAGGGGACAAGTCCCCTTCCTCACAGCTCTAGGCGTTTGCTCCCTTCTGTGTGTGTTTTTTTACAGTATATTGAAGACTACCCAGTCTGAGGAGGGCTGCATCGAGGAATGCGCTACTTGCCAAGACATTACAAGTTCTTTTGTCTGAGCATTGGATGGTTTTGGTTTTTATGAAGTTTGTTGTACTTTCTCAGCACTATCACGTTAATACACAAAGACACAAGTTTGACTTGTATCTTAGAGCAGACTTCAAGTAGCCAATCACACAAGCCGGAAATTACATTTCTAGCGGCATTGTGTACAACAACATTATACAGAGCACCTGCAGACTGTCATATTGCATTGAATTTTACAGAAAATTACAGCACTGCAGAATGAAAAAGTAAGGTAATTTTTAATATAATTAAATTACAATATGACTTGTGTAGCAATTGTATATACTTTTTTTTTTTTAATTGCTACATTTTTTTTTAACCACTAAAGAGTTACTCTTTAAAGCAGCACATTTTACACTGTGATTTGTCCCATGTACAGAAGAAAAAAAAAAAATATATAAAATATATAAAAACTGTCAAAAAAGAAGAGACAGAAAAGGAAGAATGGTAGAAATCTGGGGTAGATATAAAATAAAATAATCATATATAAAATAATAATTTATCGAAAATAAAAACAATTTTTTTTTTCCAACATCGCAGGCTTATTGCAGCTGAATTTACAAAACACATTGCAATAAAGGTCCAATTACTCTGGTCTGCCTTGGTGCGCTGTGTTAATGCATGCACATTATCTTGTATTATGCTGCACATTGATGTGCTTTGAGTTAAGACAGACCTTTCATTTAAATGAGCTGGCATGGATCAAAAATTTGACATTATTTTCAATGCAGCTCACCACAATGCTCTTTAGTGCGTTACTGTGTGTTGTGGTGCGCTGCATTGCATATGTGTTGGAAGTGTGTTAGGTGAGCACATTAGGGTAACTTTGAAACTGACTGGTACTGCCTGTTTTAGAGATACAAATGGACCCTTACAGCTGGTTATCTGCATGCAACAACTACAACTGATTACTGTGTAACTCAGTCTTTACAATGTATATATCCATAATCATTTTAGTAATCAACTCTTAGTGACTTATGGTCACAGACTACGACCTCAGCTGCCAAACTGATGCTAGATTCATAGGAGGGTGTTGGGGGGAATGAAAAAGGTTGGTATGCCTTGTGAGCTTAACTAAAATCCCATTGGCCTACAATAAAGTTACCCTTTAAAAAAAAAATCCCATTGGCGATGATGGGTTATCTAGTCTTCATTGCTAAGAGACCTCTGCTGAAATTATAAGTGCCAAGCTTCCAGTGCCAAAAATGTTCATATCCATAGTTGTGTACGTGTCCAAAGTGTGCACTTCAGAGTCAGACATTTTCTAAATTGAATTTACATTCAACCTTTCTATATTTTAGTAATTACTGACATTTTTGCTAGGGTCAGTGGCCCAGTCTTTTTCCAATTTGAGATCAAACATTGAAATTTCAAGGTACAGTAAATGGATTTCACTAGATTACTTTCATGTTCATCAAAATAATATGGAAATCAGTGGAGAAGATATTGCCCAAAGCAACCTATAGTCCCAAAATAATACATTTTCTTTTTTTTTTCTTGATTCAATTTTTTGTTTAATCTTTATGACTCTCATATTGTTCTCCAGCCAGCTGGGATACATGGTCAATCAAGGTGGTTAGTTGCTGGAAGTATGAAGTTCTGCTATGTGTGGATTGCAGTTGTACTCAAGAACTTTATGTATTATACTTTGATTCAAGGCTCAAAATTTCAAGTCCTGAGCTACAAGCCAGGCCTTAATGCCCTGTACACACGATCGGACATTGATCGGACATTCCGACAACAAAATCCATGAATTTTTTCCGACAGATGTTGGCTCAAACTTGTCTTGCATACACATGCTCACACAAAATTGTCGGAAAATACGATTGGTCTGAACGCGATGACGTAAAACAAGTAAGTTGGGACTATAAACGGGGCAGTAGCCAATAGCTTTCGTCTCTTAATTTATTCTGAGCATGCGTGGCACTTTGTGCGTCGGATTTGTGTACACACATTTGGAACTTAACCAATCGGATTTTGTTGTTGGAAAATTTTATAGCCTGCTCTCAAACTTTGTGTGTCGGAAGTTCCGATGGAAAAAGTCCGATGGAGCCCACACACGATTGGAGTTTCCGACAACACAATCCGATCGCACTTTTTCCATCGGAAAATCCGACCGTGTGTACAGGGCATAAGAGTTACTCCGCTATACCCTAAAACCATATATGTGAATATATGTGGCAAATAATATGAATTCTGTACCTGAGTACAATTGTGAAAAAACACACTGGTATTTAACTAAATGCATGTAATCAATACCACAAAGTATATAGTGAAACCAAAATAAAAAACACCAAGTCCATAAATCAAATCAATTTGGGCGATTTCTGCTCTCATTTTACTGCAATATTATAAGTGTTTTATCTACTTTTTTAAAATAAATTTCATCTACGGAGTCACACTATGGATACCTCTCTTTTATCTCTATGGTTGTAACTCGGAGATTGTTACTTTCCCAAATCCACCTATGGCCACGCCACCAGAGGGACGCTCTGATGCTAGTTGGGTATCCAGGTCTTCATCCCAGCCAGTCCACCTGCTGTTTGGCACAATACACAGAGTGACGTTGCAGATCCATGCCCATCAGACCTCCGGTGTATTTGATCAAGCCCATTCAGCTTGCTATTTGGTAAGCGTGCACTTCAGGTGGTGGAGGATCACTATGATGGGTGTTTTCCTATTTTCTCCCTTTGCACATCGATCCCAATGAACGGCGATCGGGGGCTTCTTCTCACGGCCTGGTGGACTATCTGTTCATTTGATTTATAGACTTGGTGTTTTTTATTTTGGTCTCACTATATACTTTGTGGTATTGATTACATGCATTTAGTTAAATACCAGTGTGTTTTTTCACAATTGTACTCAGGTACAGAATTCATATTATTTGTCACATATATTCACATATATGGTTTAAGGGTATAGCGCAGTTCCTTTTTCCTTTCTTTATATTAATGTAGATATCGCACATTTGAACTGCAGCTTAGTAGTATTTACACTTTTTTGAGCGCGGTGTTTTTTCCTTTTCCATAAGAGTTACTCGCCACCAGCTGTCCCACCCAACCCCTACCCTGCCCCGCCCCTAAACAGGCCCTCGTATATTATCTCATGAAATGACAATGTTAAATGTTTTATGCAGAACTAAGTTACAAAAATAAATATTAACAACAACAATTTTAACAATAATAGCATAAACGGAAATTAAGTACTTTACATCAATTGGGAAACAAAATATTAAATGTAACTGCTTAAACCTTTTGTAAACTTAGAGCATTTTTTTCATCTTTACAATCACACGTAAGAGACTTTCATCAGACACGTAAGTGAAAGTGTGGCATTAAGGGAAAACAAAGCAGGGCTTCCTTTCATGCCAAACAATATGGCATAACTTTACATTTTGATTGGTTTGTATGGGTTAGTACATTGTGCACATCATTACTGCCTTTTTAAGTAAATATTTTTAATGTTATTTAATATAGCATTAAAATATTTACTTAACAAGGCAGTAATGATGTGTACAGTGCCTATAGTAGTCAATCAGAGTTTATCCTTATTTTATTTATCACTGTCAGATCAATGAAATATGATTGCTGATTGCTGGTATTGGTTATTAAAATAGTTTTCCTTATTCAGTGTAATAATTACTCTAAAAAAATAAATAATAATAACCAATACCAGCAATCATATTTCATTGATTTGACTGTGATAAATAATATAAGGACACAATATTATTGGCTACTATAGGCACTGTACACATCACTACTGCCTTGTTAAGTAAATATTTTAATGCTATATTAAATATAACATTAAAAAAATTAAAACCAATAAATGAAGCTTTCACTGATTTAGGATGCCAAGAGACTTACAGCGGAGCACAGCACTGGACAGGGGAGCGGGAGCTGACAAAGTTAACTATTCCTATTAACAAGCTGCAAGCAATCACCAGCTTATTAATAGGAAAAGTAAACTTTGGCAGCTCCCACCCAACCCCCCTGCCCAGCCCCCACCTCATCTAGTTCTTAGCCGACTCTCGCTGTATGCCAGGCCCTGCTAAGAGAATGACAGGGGCGGAGGCTGGGAAGAGAATCGGCTCCCGTTCAACCCTGCCTGCCTGCGTTGCCCGCCCCCCTCCGACGCGGCAATGCAAGCAGGCGAGTGGAAATTTTGAGGGCTGCCATGATCATTCCAATTACATGCATTGACAGCTTTAAAATATTATAAATAATAATAATTTCTGAAAATGATAAAGTGTATGTTCAACCAAGTCTGGTACCCTGAATTTCCAGGTAGCATGGCTCTGCTGTAATTCCTTGGGGTTGATTTGCTAAAGGCAAAAAGACTGTTCACTTGACAAGAGAAGTTACACTTTGCAAAGAAAATTTCTCCCGGAATATAGTGAATGAGGTGAAACTCTGCTGGCTTCCATCATCCAATCATGTTCAGTTCACTAAAACTGGCGCACACATAATCTGGTGCAGCTGTGCACAGTAACCAACCAGCTTCTAACTTCAGCTAGTTTAATTAAACTTTGATAATTAGCCGCCGTTCACATCGGCGGGATTTGACATGCAATTTGACATGTTAAATCTCATGCCAAATCGCAGTCTATTACCGGCAATGGCACTGTCCCAATCGGCGCGATGCCGACTTTGCGGCACTGCACTGATTTCCAAAAGTAGTTCCTGCACTCATTTTGGCGACTTCGGAGGCGATTTCAATAGACATCTGTGCATGAACCCGCACAGATGTCTTTCAAATTGTCCCTGAACTCTCACTGAAATGCGGGTTTGAAATCATGTGAATTCAGCTAAACTTGCACAATTTCAAACCCGCAATTAGTGTGAACGTACCCTAAAACCTAGAAGCTGATTGTTTACTATGCACAGTTGCATCAGATTCTGTGTGCACCAGTTTTAGTAAATCTCCCTATGTCTGTGTTAAGTTTGCATTTTGTTTCTGTGCTTTCTCCAGTAGTAGTAGTAAGTTATTTTTCCCCAGAGCTTGCTGAATGAGGTGAACTCGGCTAACTTTCATCATCTAATCATTTGCAAGCAAAGATGCATTTTAAAAAGAAATCCTTGCACCAGATTGGGTATTCTTTGCAAAGTGAAATTTCACCACATTCACTAAGCTCTGGGGCAATCCCCCACACCCATTGCAAAGTAAACTTACCTTGCAAAGTGAAGAGCATATTTGCTTTCAGTAAATCAGCCCCCTTGTGTTTAGCACAGGAAGTTACAGCCAAGGCACGGGCTTACTATGGACTTGGGTGGGTCAGACTCCCCTATTTGAAACAATCTGCCAACACCCTTCCAAAACTGAATTACCAGTTCCGAGTGGTCCAACATTTATCATTGACTTGAGTTCAAACTGTGGTCAAGGTTTGCTACAATGATGTGCCCTCTTATATATCATTCCTGGAAATGTTGTCATGTCTTCAAAGGGTCCACTCGATATATAATGTTTCCTTTATCCCTCAACATGTTTGTTTTGATGAAGGATGTGCTAAATGCGGTGATCTCACTAAGTGTCCATTGAGGTCACAGTCAGGATTCAATGCTGTCAATTTAGAAGAGCACAGGCAGGTGAAGAGGCTTCAGACGCTAATGAGAAATATTGACAAGTCTGATTTTCATTCTCTTTTTACTGTCTTTAGGGCAGCCATCGGAGCACTAGCAGCTCTACTGAAGTCAAGTAAGTCTATTTTTGTGTGCCTTTGAATGTCTTCCTTCCTTCTCTGCACAAGCTAAGTCCAAAACTAATTGAAATCTATAGTGAGATACTAAAAAGTACATGTCATGTTTTAGTTCCCATGTCTCTTTGAACAAGGACAGAAAATCATGATCTAAAATAAAAAAAATGTTGTCTTTATATTGATAGGTAATTCTCAAAATAATAATTTAACATTTGAGAGTAAAAACAGAGTCAGACATTGGCTCTTCACAGTCTAACTTTCCGAGCCATATTTTTTTCACTTTTATAACATGGTGCTTGGTGCAGATCTATTAATGAAAGCAACATTCCAAGATTCACTGAAGTTACTAAAATGGAGCTATAGTAAATATTACTGTCTGGGATTGATAAACAGTAATAGAAAAGCCAATATACCACACCTGGAGAAAATATGTGTCATGTACCCAGCAGAGTACATGAGGTGTAGACAGAGAGGGTGAGGACAGAGAGTGGCAAAAGTGCCGGAGTTTGCAGATTGAGCTGGATCTGTATTGCAGCCACATGAGTGGAGCTGAAGATCACCAAACAGGAACCAGCCACAGGAACAATGTGTAACAACCAGGCAGACAGGATAGAAAGCAGAAGGTAGTAATAGCATCCAGAAGGCAAGTCGGGTTATAGATGGTGAGGCAGTCAGTAGGTCACGTCTCAGGTAAACAAGGACAAGCTGAAAAGCACTCAGCGATTTCCTTCTCCATTGCTTCAGTTTATGTAGGCCACTGGACACCAAAACCAGTGTTTAGCATGCAGCTAATTTTTGCGAGCATACATGCTAATTTTTGTGTATGCGTATGCGCCTACTTGGGAATGCACTTTCCTTATGTGCGGGAGGTGTGATGTGCAGGCGCATATGTCTGCAATGGTTTCCATATGCTGCTGAGTATCCGACTTTCCTTATAATACTTCTCCAGGCTTCCTCCAGTGCTGGTCACATAACACCGGCACTGGAGGATACACCAAAAAGGTATTGGAATTTGGGGGGGGGGTCACTTACCAAGTATGTCTATGAAGTTTAAATGTTACTGATTTTACCCATACCTGTTCACTTGGTGCTAGAAGAATATACAATAAATGGCAAACCAGCAGGAGGAAAATAATCCTTTTTGGAATTAGAACAAACCTTCCCTCTCATTTACCAGTTTTGCCAAAACATGTCTTGAGGCCATTAGAGAATATTCAAATTTTTCTGATGTAGTATGGAATATACAAGAGATGAAATGTAACACCCAAAGGTGAGGGCTAATATCCAGAAGACCATGAACAGGGCCAAGTATTATGTCAGGGAGAACTTACCACTAAAGTCCCTGAAAAGTATAGGAAAATGAGGGAAGAATGTAACTCATTCCACCAGGCTTTACCTATTAGCACAAAAAAAGGTTTATGCTAAATGGCTTACAAAAGGCCAAGCACTTATATTATCCAATTGAATCAGATTCTGGAACATGGTTTTTATAAGTTATTCAATTTAAGATAAGTGGTTAGTTTTTCTTGAATCCTCAAGAATTAATTTAGAAATACAAATACAACTAGAGTAAAAGGTAACAGCAGAACCGATTATAAATGCTATTGTAATGAATGCTAAACTCTGGAAAATGTGAAACAGAATGTTGGGCTGCACAGTAGCAGGTGCCCTGTTTTAACCTCGGTCAGGACACTATCTCTGGTCTCTTCTTACACTCCAAAGACATGTTAGCAGGTTAATTGGATCCTATCTTAAATTTGCTTAAGTATGTGTATGTATATATGTGAATTAGGGGCATTAGATTGTAAGCTCCTTAAACCCAGGAACTGATGTGAATGTACAGTTCATAAAAGTGCTTTGTAAATTGTCAGAACTATATAAATATCTGTTATAACAAGGCAGCCTCCATGTTTTGACCAAGAATCAATCCTCAAATTAAGAAAGTGATGCTTGCATTTCCACTTTGCCTGCAGCCATGGTTCTAGAGTACATATAATTCCCTCATCACCATGGCAAAATGTTGCAACTAATTTTGTCCTGCTTGAAAGTGCAAAATATAATAGGGCTGTGGACTACTACTTCAGATTTTTGTCAAAGTGAAAAACACCTTGACGTTCACTGTTATTTAGAAACTGGAAGCAATTTTTCTCTAGACATGCAATTACAGAGACGATAGGCCATACGTTGCTTCAGTAGAATTCTTACTGAAATCTTTAACTTTCATAAAATGTGAACATATAGAAACATAGAAAACAGGAACATATGGATTAAAGACTCTGACTGACTAATAAAGCTACCTCTCATGGTCAGGCTCAGGGACCAATAGCTATAGGAGTAGAGAGGCTTCCACCGGCCATCTGGATAAGTACAGAAGCAGGTCACCCTAGTGGCCCACCCAAGGTGCAGGGTCTAAGGGCTAACCAGTATTCACCAGCATTCCTGATGGTGGAGATGGTTTTTTGCTTGTAAGTATCAGAGCGCAGTCCTCAGGATCGCCCCCCCAGGGAGGTGAGCAAGCCGAGGTCCAGTAGCAGATATAGCAGATATAGCAGGTAGGAATCAAGCAGAAGCATGGTCAGTAAACAAGCCAAAGGTCCATAACAAGTAGTTGCAGGTTGGGATCAAGGAAGAGCTTAGTTGAAGAACAAGTCCAGGGTTGGTAATGAATAGTGGTAGAGATAAGGACAGCTGCATGTACGCAAAGGAGCAAGATATCAGCTGGAGAGAGCACAATAATCTGGGGCACAGGAGACATAAGGCTAAAGCTAGGAAATTCATGGGAGGATCAAACAGTTCAAGGTTCACCAGAAAGTCCTTGAACCAAGAAAGTCCATAGAATCCGGGAGGGAGCTGTTCAGCATCTCAGGTGGCTCAGCAAGCAGAGCCACTGCCAGACCTCAGCAGAGGTTGTGGATTCCAATCCCATTCCTGACACTACTGCAACAGCTTGATTTATATTATGTGCTGGTTATGATTTTGGTTACTGATTATGGCATAACATGGTTTGTGTGTTTGATCGTCTCAAACACACAAATCATATTCTAGTGGTGTACTCTGGGCTGCTAGATTTACTGGAGCATCATATCCTGAAAACAGATTAAACCATGAACGAGACGATTGTTTTGCATTGTTCTGGTGAAAGAAGGGATACGTAACATACAGTGAGCCAGAGAGGAGCACCTGGACGGAGGGTCTGCTTGACTGAGGGGAGCGACAGGTCAGATAAGGGTTAAAAAATGTGAGTTTTTTATGGAGGGGTGTAGGTCTTAACGGATTGGAGGCTAAAAGTTAGATGGGCAGGGTAGAGCTGCATAAGTCGTTAGTATGAAAGATGCTGGGTATTCATTGGAAAGTTCAGGTGAAGCGAAAGTTACCCCACACACCCGCCCTAGAAATGCGATCCATTGTAAGTTAAGAGTTGTCGGGAGGTAATGTCACAGTAGCTTGGCAATCAGAGGCTTTGGGGGGTCAGTGAATGCGTGAACTGTTACAAAACTGAGGGCCCCCAGCTGGGGTATGGCACTTCCATTTGGTTGGTTATTGGTGGTTCTCCTTGGAGCAAGATCTCCTGAAGGAAAAAGTAAGAACTTGTGAATTCCTAATGTCTTTGAGCCAGTTGGGGCGTGAATGTGGGCATGGGGAATTCTAGTCATAAATTGTGCCTTTAGGGACACCCAAAGACCCTCTCTTGGTTTCATTGTCAATATTGTTTATTGTTATGTTAATTTGATGTTATTTATTTCATTTTGCAAATAAAATGGATGTGTGGCCATTTAAATCCATTTCAAGCAGTCCATGTTATTTTTTCAAGGGTTAGTAGAAGGACTGAGGTTGACAAATCATTTAGTCATGTAGTGAGAACAAGTTGAAAATATAAAAAAAAAATACTGCGCTGTCTCTTTAAATAATAAACAGTAGCCAGCACAGCAAAAGAACAATTGCAACAACATGGAAAATGAATAAAAGTGCAGCGCTGATGTGCAGTGTTAAAATTAAACTGAAATAAGTGAAAACAATGCTTATGAAAAAACCTTAAAAGGTACAAGGCACTCAATACATGAAACAACAGTGCAAAAAAAAAAAACTTTTTACAAATAAGTGAACGTGATATCCACAGAAAAGACGGTCAAACATGTGAATGAATCAGAGTCCATTAATAAAATGGTCATTAGATCATTGTGACTTGTAAAGGAATGTATCAAGAAGTTGTAAAATCCACCACCAATTATGTGAAGGCTTACCGGAAAGGCCTGGACTCAGACAGGTGTATGCCTAATGAGTCAAACAAGCTTTATGGTGTAAGCCACCAAGAATAAAGGGTATCCATTTAAACGATCTCTGGCTGGAAGTCAGATTTTCAAATGGTATTTCCAAAGGTACTCCAGACTGATTAGAAGAGGAATAGGATAAAAATATTTTCCGTCTTATATGATTGGGAGAGAGAAAAAGAATGGAGAGCCACATAGTGTAACTTGGTTAAGAAAAAAGGAATATTTTATTAAGATTAAGGAACACTCACATTTGTGAAGATAAAAAAGCCCATCCGACGCATTTCGTCTAATGAGACATCATCTGGGGTGCTAGTCCGCTGCCGTCATTGCGTTTATATACAGTGGTATGTCCTCCATAACGAGATACAGTATGGAGAAGGGTGGATGGAGGGCGCGTGATCAATTCCTCACATCAAAGTGTGTATAATTTATTCATATATAATGAAATAAAAACAAATGGATAGTACCAATATTACGTTTCATTCAAACAGGTAACAAAATATGCAAAAAAAGAAAAAAAATTGGTTAAAAGTAACACAAGCCCATGTTAAGGTGAGTGTTTAAAAGTGTTTACCTGTTTGCATGAAACATAGTATTGGTATTATCTATTTGTTTTTATTTCATTATATATGAATAAATTATACACACTTTGATGTGAGCAATTGATCACGTGCCCTCTATCCACCCTTCTCCATATAGTCTTAATCTGACCACGCCGGGGTCAGTTTGGGCAGCGGGACACGCAATACCATCCCTTTCAGTTCCTCTACAGTTTACAATACTACCAATCCACACCTAATACACCCTCACAAGCGCAGGAGTAATCTTTCCTTGTCCACATAACGAGATACAGACCTGTGGTGTTTCCTCATTTCATCAATGGACTCTGATTCATTCACATATTTGATTCCCTTTTCTGTGGTTATCACGTTCACTTATTTGTAAAAAGTTCTTTTTTTGCACTGTTGTTTCATGTACTGTGTGCCTTGTACCTTTTAAGGTTTTTTTCATAAGCATTGTTTTCACTTAATAGATAGAGATATGTGGCGCTGCTCCATCAATCAGTGATAAAAAAATAAAAAATTCAAAACCGCAACTAAAATGAACTAAGCTGTAGGACGCAAAGTGGGCTCCACCTTATATATTGGATATTAATTAAAGCCTAGAGATATAAATATCACCATACATGAATAAAACAAAGAAGAATTCTGCAATATCAACAATAAATTGTGAATACCAATATGCTCAAAAATAAAGTATGTGATTTCCGTGCTCATTGAATTATATCAGCCACCCCTCATCAGGTGGCAAAAATACAGTGAACCTATGCATATATTGAACTGACTTCCCAGGCTAAAAACACCAAAAAATCATAAGCAAATAATGTCCAATATCTCACAGGCAACAGCTGGAGATCAAATTATTTCTAGTGATGATACCAAAAATACATAAATCTTCAACGTGAACTAAAAAGTGGATGTATTAAACCGACATAAAGTGCAAAAAAATCTCTACGATCAGCAAGAATTCCTATAAAATCCACAATATGAAAATAAATTCCACAATAACAATGCAATCATATCCTAATAATCTAGTGCATAATAGGTGATTGAAAATAATATAAAAACAATAAATATTAATTTTAAATATTAATAAAAAATATAAATGAATTAAAAATCAAATATGATAGGACAGATAATCCCACAAAAGAGACACTGTCCCAAACGGTGACAATAGTGCAATAAGTCCATACAAAAAGTGCAGTAGTGATGGGTGACTTCCACACAAAAACAGTCTTTTATTATAGTGCCAAATGTGCAGTGACTGGTGCTTTTCTTCTATGCACGATCTAGTGCATCTCCCAAGTGTTTCCCCCAGCCTCTCACCTCCAGCAACGGCCCCCAATGGGCCAAGTAGAGCGGATAAAAATTCTAGGAGAGGATGTGTTTCCTGCAGCTTTTCTTTAATGCCAAATGAGTCCGTCTCTCTGCAACTCCTCCTGCGACTCCCAGCACTCCCAGCAATCCCAGCAGTTTGTTTAGAAACAAAGGAGAGGTCTCATGGTGCAGTATTAAATACACGTTTATTGAAAACCATAGCAACTTACATTTAAAATAGCAGCGAACAGTGGATATGTAGAGCTTCCGGGTTCGGCCGTCCCCGAGAAGCGTCGGCACCTGACTCCTCCTACCCATCACTGATTGATGGAGCAGCGCCACATATCTGTATACATTCATTATTGTTTTCACTTATTTCAGTTTAATTTTAACATTGCACATCAGCGCTGCACTTTTATTCATTTTCCATGTAGTGAGAACAAAGCAGCACCGTTATTAAGGTAAATTGTTGCCCAGTGTGGAAAAGTTGGAACCCCGTAAGGTTTTTACTGCTATCTGGGACGTTAGAGAGATTTTAACTGACTTCCTGTCCTACTGACAATGTTTTATCAGATCATCTTGATCCAAAGCAATTAAAAGCATTTTTGACTTGGCCTACACTTTAATGTGTATAATGTTATGTTGATACCCTTCGGTTAGGGGATTGGCTTATTCTTGTTAGAAATAAAATATAACGTTTTAATACATGGCCTTGAAGTTTTTAGCATGGCCTTGAATACTTTGCTAACATATTGAGCTATATGGCTCTAGGGATGAGCGAAATAATTTCTGCGAAATTGATTTTGCTGTGAAATTACTGATTTTGCCATCAACAAAATTTTTCTAAAGCTAAATCTTTCAGTTTCACTCACTGAGTTTCTTTGGTAAAATTTGCTTGAAAGAGAATGTGTGAGGAGTGTATTTAGAATATTTTAGTTTATTTCATGAAGGACATTTGTTATTCTGTTTCTTCCTTTTTTAAATGGTATTATTTGTGTGCTTTAATTTTTTTTTATTTAATTTTTTTTCTCTGTCTGATTATTTTTTCTATAAAAAAGTGAGATTATGTGGCTAATGAGGGGCTGTTTTAGGCACAGGAAAAGGTCCAAAATGAAAAAATTTAAAGATTCTTCCATAAACCTTGGAAGCTATTTAAAGCCCATTACACCCCTAAAACCCCCTTAATTTCCACTTAATTTCTGACAACATATGCTCCATTTCTTCTCTGTTTGCCCAAGGATTCTCCAGGTCCTAGCAATTCACCTGGTTTCTACTGCACTTTGACCCTTGCCTAAAATTGAATGCACAAAAAATGCATCAAGCCATTGAAGTTAATGTATTTTGCAAAGCATATGGCTCGAGGCATTTTTTGTGCATTCAATTTTAGGCAAGGGTCAAAGTGCAGTAGAAACCAGGTGAATTGCTAGGACCTGGAGAATCCTTGGGCAAACAGACAAGAGAAGAAATGGAATGTATATTGTCAGAGTGTCCCCCTATGTTGGTGGTTATTAGAAAAATGCCCCTTTACATGGATGGTCATTGGAAAAGTGCCCCTTACATTGGTGACAACAGAGAGGTGCTCTCTTACAGTGGTGGTCATTAGTGAAGTGCTCCCTTATATTGGTGGTCAGTGGGGAAAAGTGCCCTCTTGCATTGGTGGTCAATGGTGAACTGTCTCCTTACATTGGTGGTCATCGGTCAACTAGCTTCGTCTTCCATTGGTGGTTGGTGGTAAAGTGCATTTGTATTTTGGTAGGCAGTATAGTTCCCCTTAAAGTTGGTGATCAATAGAAAAGTGGCCCTATTTATTGGTTTTCATTGTTGAAGTGCCCCCTTATATTGATGGTCAGTGCTTCATGGCCAGGGGGACCTAAACAGATCATTTGTGTCAGGGGATACCTCCTAGAGAGAGGGCAACTGGTTCTGGTACTGCCGATTGGGGGTAGTTCAATCTGAAGGCATGGACATACAGTAAGTTTGAGATCCTCCTTTCTTCACTGAATTAGCCAAGCCAATATTGTAAAAATTATGAATTACAATTTTTGCAATTATTGTAACAGAACGTGGGTGAGAAATGGCAACATATACAACTGTATAATAACACTGAACCATTAGTATTCTGTGTTATTTTGAAAATAATAGAGAGTAAAACTGTGTCATTTACCACCGGCTGCAAAATATCAGAATTGAAGCGATTTAGTTTGACTTTAAAAGCCATGCTTCTTCTATGCATTTAAAAGGTTACTGGTTTCATTACTAATAGGTTGCATTGTCCTATAGTGACCAATACAATGAATTTATTTTTTCAGCCTGTAAATGTAGCTTTTCCCAGCAGTGCAATCATCCCTTTAATGTCTCTATTTAGTCTCCCTTTTCATCTAAAGCTTATTGATTTCTTACTTTCATTCCTGCATATGATGGATGAGTGCAAACATATTTTCCTACTTATTGATGAGTAAGTAGTGAAAAGTTCACTTTCTTCTGCGCTCAAGGTTCTTGCTGTATGCAGTAACATTTTAAGTGTACATCAAAATAATGATATCTCATTCCATAATTTGACAGGTTAGTGCTATCCTCGAAGAGGCAAATACTACAAGAAGGATGTGGGGTTAGGACAAATATGTGCCAAGTTTGTTCAGATAGTGTGAGGCTTAAATATACAATTTTGTTTTTCATATGTTCAGAATTATTTCTGTAGAACAGCCTTTCTGAACCTTTTTTACCCCTAGAGGAACCCCTAAAAAAAAATTCAGGTCTCAAGAAACCCTTATGCCGTGTACACATGGGCGGACTTTTCGGCATCAAAGTTCCACCGGTCTTTCCGACGGACTTTCGACTGACTTTTGACGGACTTCCGACGGACTTTCGAACTAATGGACTTGCCTACACACGATCACACCAAAGTCCAACAGATTCGTACGTGATGACATACGACCGGACTAAAATAAGGAAGTTGATAGCCAGTAGCAAATAGCTGCCCTAGCGTTGGTTTTTGCCTGTCGGACTAGCATACAGACGAGCAGATTTTTCGACCGGACTCGAGTCCATCAGAAAGATTTGAAACATGTTCCAAATCTAAAGTCCATCTGATTTTCAAACAAAAAAGTCCGCTGCAGGTCCGATGAAGCCCACACACAGTCGGATTGTCTGACAGATTCGTCCCGTCGGACCAGTCCGGTCGAAAAGTCCACCCGTGTGTGTACACGGCATTACTAAAACCCATTTATCGGGAGTCGATGAGAAAAATGTCTCTTACACTGGTGGTCAATAGGAAGAATGGTAGTCTGAATGCCACCTTCAAAGAAAGACAAAAAGATAGCAGAACTATGCAGGAAAAAAGGCGGTAGAGAGCGATGGGTTGGACTTTAAATGAGGCACGTGGTAGCCAAAAGGTAAATTGGTGGACATTCTTGGAGTTATTGTTGATTGCCATAGGATACAAGTAGGTATATCAGATATAATACGTAACAATAATAAAATGGTAATACAGTACATAAGATCCCAAGATCAGTATCACATAATACAGCAATAATATGGCAGTGAAGAATCTTCCGGAGTGCACCAAAGCATGATTGGGTAAAGCAGTAATGCATTGTAATACTTGCTAAGTCTATGACCTCATTGGTCCAAAAAAGGGGTAATTAAAGTACATTTGATAATCGGATAATGTTATTTGAAACAAGCTTGTTCGGACGGTGTGCGGTACCCGGTCACACCACCTCCATACGAACCACAGTGAGTCAACAGGTCTTTGGTTTGGGGGTTCCAACCCCACCATTGCACAATTTGTATTATCTTACTATTCATGCCAATCTTTTTTATTCATAGACACATCTTGTGCTGGCTCCTGACGAGTGGCCTTCTAGCCACGAAACGCGTAGAGCTGCCATACGCCTTGTTTCAATTAACATTTACCCAATCATGCTTTGGTGCACTCCAGAAGATTCCTGACTGCCATATAATTGCTGTATTATGTGATACTGATCTTGAGATCTTATGTACTGGATTACCATTTTATTATTGTTACATATTGTATCTGATATACCTACTTATATTCTATGGCAATCAATAATAAAAACTCCAAGAATGTCCACCAATTTACCTTTTTGCTACCACGTGCCTCATTTAAAGTCCCACAACCTCACTCTCTCCCCCCTTTTTTTGATGCATGACAGGGATGGAAATATGTGGCCTTACCAGGCCACATTTTCACTTAAAGTCCCAAGGGATAGAACAATTGGTCTTACCAGGCCATATGTTCATTTAAAGTCCCTAAACCCTATTTTTTACTTAATACAAGAACTATGCAGGAACCATCAGTAAGGAAATCAGTCAGCCACAGATCAAGGACCCCTAGCCACCTCTTGAGGAACCATCTACTACACACCTCTACTAATCAGAGTGATCTTCCAAATGTTGTCAGTGGGGTTGAGTTACTAAAGGTAGAGATGCCTCATATTCATTCCTGAGCCCAGGCCACCTGGTTGCTGTTATTACTTTAAAACTTGACTTACATGGTTTACATGATAGTTTTAAAACATTCTTACCTAGGAAAGTACTTTTTTTAAAATAACCCCTGAGTGATGCATTTGACAAGCAAATGATTCATGAACCAACTTTCTATCAGTGGACTGGTAAGTACCAGGCATTGCTGAACTGTGGTGGACTGGACTAGGCTTGGCTTACAAGGTGACAGTGCTTCTAGGCTACAGTGAGGTAGACATGTGCACTGCCGAAAAATGTGTTCTTTTTCTCTTTCCTTTCATTTTTTTTTCTTCGTTTTTCGGGTCATTCGTTATGATCGCAATTCATAAATTCGTAAATTCGGAATATCAAAAATTCGTAAATTCGTAAATTCATACATTCGTAAATTTGAAAATTCCTAATTTCGTAAATTCAAGAATCTGAAAATAAGAAAGAAAATCCAAAATTTCAAAAGAACGAAAATCTGAAAATTCGAAAGAATAACTAACTAATAATAACTAACTATTAAATTATAGGTATTGGAATTTCCTTTCAAATTTGGCTGTTAGTGAACATAACGAATATGAATCTATCCGAAGTTACGAATTATCCAAAATAACGAATGCCACATCTAAACAAATGGAACGAAACAAATTAATTAATAAATAATAATAAAAAGTTTTTATTATTATCATTATTGTTATTTATTATTATTTATTCATTGCGTTTTATTCGTTTAGAAATGGCATTTGTTGTTTCGGATAATTTGTAACTTCGGTTAAATTTGTTTTAGTTACGTTCACTAACAGACAAAATTGAAAGGAAATTGCAATACCTATAATTTAATTGTTAGTTATTATTTCAGATTTTCAAATTTTCGGGTTTTCGGATTTCCGAATTTCTGAATTTTCAAACTTTCGAATTGACGAATTTTCGAATTTGCGAATTTTTGAATTTACGTATTTTCGAATTTATGAATTTACAAATTTGCGAATTTACGAATTTTCAAATATTCGAATTCTGAATTAACTAATTTGTCAAAATTAAAAAACGAATTCGGAACTAAACGAATTGCACATGTCTACAGTGAGGCAGTGTTGGGCCCGGTTCACACTGATGCGCTGTGATTTTGTTCCGTTTTTTGTCCTTTGTGAGGTGCGAATTTACCGCGATTTTAGCGCGAATTTCAGGAGTTGGACATGGCTACGATTGATATTCTAGCCAATAGAATCATAATGTAAAAAAAAAAAGGTGTTAACTTCCTGTGTACTTCCTGGTTATTGTGGAGAGTAGTGTGGTGGAATTCGCACATATGTGAACCATCAATGCGATTCAAGAACGATTTACATTGATGTCTATGGAGACTAAATTTGCAAGGCAACGCAGTAAACTCGCACAAGACCCTTTTTTTAATCGCATCCCATTCATAGAGGAATCGCAACGCATGTATGTGAACGACCGTCATTGAGAACAATGACTTTAGGGATGACATGCAAATTTAAAGTGTTTTTGACGCATCACATTCGTCATGAACTCACATCAGTGTGAACCGGGCCTCAGGATGCCAATCTGTAGTCTGGGTATTTACAGGATGGGTGACAACGCTAGAGAAACCAGTTTTAGTGTTGTCATGATGGCAAGGAAGTGAAGTCATGATGCTTTTACTGGTAGGATTAGCAGGTATGTTGGGAATAAGCGGAGGGCAGGAAAGTCCTATGATTGGCATAGTGAAATAACATGTTTGGCTGAATGATAGATTTGCAGCTTTTTACTAGCCCTGTATCCAGGTGGCCGCTGGGGATGCAGATATTTACTGTAGTAGCCTGTGCTACATTAAGTCAGCACTGGGCTCTTTCGGGTGCCACTTGAGTGTCTTCTGTATACTGAACACAGGTGATCGCTTGCTCGACACCTCCACTATTCAAAGAAGTTCTTGTATTTTTTTTCAATGAACAGATTGGGTGAGGTGGAGACTGTGACCTCATCTGGCCCTCCTCTCTGCTTTGTCCACTGAGCGTTCTTCCCATTGACTATTAACAGGGGTTCCCTGAGACTGGAAATTAATTTTAAGGGTTCTTCCATGTTAAAGTGGTTGTAAACCTCTGAAACAAAAAATTAACAAAACATAGCCTTCCATTATGTGTACATGCCTCAATCTTGGCACCCAGTGTGTTTTCTGGCTGCTGTCTCCTTCCTCTGCCATCTGCATGGGTCAGTTCTGACAGTTTTTGCCAACACCAGAAAATCCTAGTAGATGCCCCCCCCACAGCACACAGCAAGTGATTGACAGCATCAGCTCTGCATGTTTCCTCATGAGACTGTGTAGATAGAGGTGTGTCCACTGCCTCCACTCAGGTCTCGGATTACACTCAGCTGTGTGCTATACTGTGTGTGACATCAGATCCCCGCCCCCTGCCTCCTTGAGCTGTGAAAGTATGTGTAAATTCTGGACTTTGAACAGCTGTAGAGGAGAGAGGTCTGAAGATCAAGGCCTCTTGCACACAGGATGCGTAAAGAGTCATAAATCAAAAACAGAAAATTATATGTCAGAGTACAGTAATTTATGAGCGTATGTGTGTTTATGTGTCTATACGCATGTTTACTAGACATGTGCACTGAAAAAAAATTTGTTCGGTTTCGTTTTCATTTCATTCGTTTTTTTGCTTTTTTCGGAAATTCGAAAATTTGGAATTCGGAAATTTGGAAATCCGAAAATTTTTCGAATTTTTGAATTTCGAATTTCCGAATTCTGAATTTCCAAATTTTCAAATCGCTGAATTTCGTATTGCCGAATTTTCAAATTGCCGATTTTCGAATTTCCGAATTCCAAATTTCCCAATTTTCAAATTTCCGAATTTTCTAATTTAGAATTTCTGAATTCTAAGATTTCCGAATTTCGAATTTTCGAATTCCGAATTTTTGGAATTTGAAAATTCGGAAAATCAGAAATTCGGAAATCCGAAAATTCGAAAATCTGAAAAAAAGAAAGAAAAGCAGTAAAATTCAAAATAATAACTAACTAGTAATAACTAACTAATAAATTATAGATATTGGAATTTCCTTTGGCTGTTTGTGAACGTAATGAATACGAATTTATCTGAAGTTACGAATTATCCAAAATAATGAATGCCGCATCTAAACAAATAGAATGTAACAAATTAATAACAAATAATAATAATAAAACATTTTTATTATTATTATTGTTATTTGTTATTGTTAGATTGTTACGTTCCATTCGTTTAGATACGGCATTCGTTATTTCAGATAATTTGTAACTTTGGATAAATTCGTACTCATTACGTTAACTAACACCCAAATTTGAAAGGAAATTCCAATACCTATAATTTAACATTTATTATCAGTTAGTTACTATTTCAGATTTTCGGGTTTTCGACTTTTCAGATTTTAATTTTTCTGAATGTTCAGATTTTCATTCTTATTTTTGAAATTTCAAAATTCCAAATTTTTGAATTTTTGAATTTCCTACTCTCGAATTTTCGAATTTCCGAAATTTCGAACTTAGGAATTTCCAAAATTTCGAACTTAGGAATTTCCGAAATTTCGAATTTCCGAAATTTCGAATTTCCGAAATTTCGAATTTCCGAAATTTCGAATTTCCGAAATTTTCCAATTTCCGACATTTCCAATTTCCAAATTTCCAATTTCCAAATTTCAAATTTCCGAAATTTCCAATTTCTGAATTTCCAATATCCAAAATTTAGAACTTCTGAAATCTCCAATTTCCGAATTTCGAATTTCCAAATTTCTGAATTTCCGAAATTTCGAATTTCCGAATTTCGAATCTCCGAAATTTCCAATTTCTGAAATTTCCAATTTCTGAAATTTCAAATTTCCGAAATTTCCAATTTTCCAATTTCCGAATTTCCTAAAAAATTCCGAAATTCCGAAATTTGAAATTCGGAAATTTCCAAAATTCCGAAATTAACGAATTTATCAAAATTCGTTAAAAAACAAATTCGAAACTAAACAAATTGCACATGTCTAATGTTTACATGCATATATATGAGTATACTGCAATACAGGCAATAAACAACAGTTTTACACTTGTATATGCTTACACACCTTTATGCTCCTTTACACGCGTTTCCTCAGGATCTTCTAGTCAACGAGAACATTGAGAGAGACTGAGCTACAGGATTTGTGGAACTACAAGTCCCAGGAAGTGTGCCACACAGCTTTATCTCTTTCTCCAGTGGGTCAGAGATATCAGCTCCTTTTGCCAACATGGTTAAAGTGGCCATGGCAACATTTACTGCAAAAAAAAACCAGGGGCACTACGTTGAAGATCTCAGTTCATGTTCTTTGGGTAGCAGGATCTAGCAACATCTCTGTTTAGGGTACTTTATGGCAGAGTTTTAACAGAACCGTGTGCTGCTTTCAACAAATGTTTGTGATTGCATGTTGCTTTACAATTTTTTTTTTCTGTCTTCCAACTTTACCATCTATTAACCACCTTCTGTCTGGCCATTGTACATAAATGGTCAGATGGTGTCTTCCCCAGGACAGGAGGGCATGTGCTCATGCGTGCCCTCCAGGGCCTCCTTCAAAGGGGACCACAGATCAGGGTATAGGGCCAATGAAATAAGGCAATCAGAACATAAGGTTTGATAAATTTCACTCATATATATATATATATATATATATATATATATATATATATATATATGTAGTGCCCTCCTGGGTCTACTGGGAGCAAAGAGGTACCTCCAGATACAGGGAGCGAGCTTACATTCACCCCAGAGTCCATGGCTATAATGGAAAATTTAGAACAGAATTTAGGCGCCAGTCACTTTAGATAAATTTCAATGCTTTAATGAGAACTTTAGAAAAGTAGTAGGAGAGAAGTTTAGGGGAGGTTTCAGATACCCTATTTAGCAGATCACCTACAGACTCCTTGAATCCAAAGGACAAAACAGCTTTCTTTTAGGAGATCTTGAATACCTGGGTAGATCTCTCGCACAGACCTAGCAACTGGTAGGATGTCTGGATAAGTCTCTCTCACAGACTTAGCAGCCAGGAGCTAGTTACCTTGAATGGATTGTAGAACAGCTTAACAGTGCTAGGACCTTTAAGCCGACTCGGTGGTATTGTAAGGGTAGTTAGATGTAGGTGCATCCTCCAAACGAGTTACCAGGCCCTTCTGAGAGACCAGCCTTCATCCTGGCTCTCTCCATCAAGGGTCCTCCCCTGGATCTCCACAGCTTGGCTCGGCTTCTTCCACATAGTCAAGACAGCCTAAGGACCACCTTAGGATTAATAGGCCCCAGACAGGCTTCTGGGACTACTGCAGGATATGCAGCAGCACATCCTTAGGCCAGAAGGGCCCCTGGGTAAGGACTGAACTCAGAGCACATGGCATCTGCCCAATAAATACCCCTTCCCAGAATGCGCAGTGGCCACAAACCTCCTACTGGGCTGTTTTCGGAAAAAGAATATTCATTACAGCTCAAACTAGTTGTAATTCTCACACTGTCCTGTGGTACCAGTGACACCTACTGGCAGCAGTGGGAAGTGCACAACTTGGCCAAGTTTAGAACAGAACCAAATATACAATCAAATCAGAGCTGTTTACAGCTCAGCCAATAACCAAATTTACACTATAGCCCCATTTTTAGGAACAGTGGGCTACACACACACATGTCTGCAGGCATCACCCCAGAATCATTTTTTAGAGCCGGCGATTGGCTCTTTGTAATAGTAATCGGAACAGCTTACTAGGCACTCGATTGCTATTACAAGCAGTTGTCCCCCTTTCCTGTCACCTTCCGCGGCTCTCCCAAGCTCTCCCATTTCACCAGAAGACCGGAACGACCAGCCGGTGCATCTGCTGACTGGCCGGACAGCCAAGCAAAGCGGGAATCAGTTTTGCTCAGCTGTTCGTAACAATAAACTGGAAGCAATGACACAGAAAAATCGAAAAAGCATTCAAAAACACAGATCTTGGTGTTTTGAATGCTGTTAAGTGCAAAGGAGGGATTTGAGGTCTTATAGACCCCAGATCTCTCCATAAAGAGTACCTGTCACTGCCTATTGCTGTCACAAGGATGTTTACATTCCTTGTGACAGCAATAAAAATGGTAAAAAAAATGTAAGCAACAGTGTAAAAAAAAAAAAAATTCATAATTAAAAAAAAAATGTAAAGTGCCCTCCGTCCTCCCATGCTAACACGCAAAGGCAAACGCACGCAAACAGCAATTGTCACAAACATGTGAGGTATCACTGCGAACGTCAGATCATGGACAGTAAACTTCCTCTGTAATCTAATGTGCTAACTAACCTGTAGAGGCTTTTAAAGCGTCGCCTATGGATAGTACAATTTAAGTCATTTGCCACTGTTGCATGGGCGTGTGCAATTTTAAAGCAGCTGGGGTGGGACAAATTTAGATGGGGGGGCAACCAGTTTTTAGTCTTGCCAAGGGCAGCATTAAACCAAAATACTCCACTGAGTATATACCATATTTTGTAGACTATATAACTTTCATTTTGTAGACTATATAACTTACACTGGGGCCCAAATTTATGAAGAAGGATTATTTATTTGCGAAGTTGTATATGAAGCAAGAACTAATGGAAACTGTTTTTTTTTTTTTTTTTTTTTTTTTAAACGTTGGTGTTTTTTCCTTTTATATAGTAAAAAAAAAAAAAAAAAAAAAAAAACAGCTGTGATTAAATACCATCAAAAGAAAACTATATCGGTCTCAAAAATGATATAAAATTCATGTGGGCACAGTGTTGCATGACCAAGTAATTGTTAGTCAAAGTATCACAGTGCTGAAAACTGACAAATGGCCTGGACAGAAAGAGGGGGTCTAACATGTGGTTAATAACAAACTTTGCTTCAGACTTACACAAAGTACATGATTTTTACAATTTTACAGCTTTCTTAGGCTTTGGTACTAAAATAGGGTCATACAAAACAAAAACATTTAATAAAAAAATCCACAACAAAACTGTTTTCCATGCAAACAAGCTACTACCGGTAGTTGAATTGTCTTAACAAAACCAAAGCTACAATAGAAGAGATTCCAAAAGTGATGTGAGATGGTTCAGGAGAGATGACAGTAAAGGTTTATGTTAAGGCTGACATGTTGACGGAACATACATTTACATACCATAAATGCCAACTTGTTGGCATTCAAAAATGTGTTCTGAAACATTACCGTACGTGTTTATTCATTGTCCCCGGATGGGCTGGTGTACATGTGAACTAATTATTGTTCCCTCACGTGGCAGATTGTGGTTTCAGCTCCACTTTGTATTAACATGCTCAACTTCTTATATTGTGAAAAGCCATTCACATGACTGAAGCTTGGACAGTTATTGACTAAAAGCATTAAAAATAGGCTCCAGTCATCTATAAAAATGTAGAGATAGGATGTCCATTAAATAAATATATTTCTGAAAGATAAAAGAAAAACTTTGCTAAATACGATTGAATATTAAAGCGGACTTTAACTTAAAAGAGAAAGTCGCGCTAATCTGCCTCTCCCCCTTCTTCTAAAATTTTTAAACTTTTTTTGTTTTGTTTCGGAGGGGGCAGTAGGTACCTGTTTTTAGGCAGGAATTATGGAAGTTTGGCCCCTCCCCTCCCGATACTTCACATGTCCCAGGAGGCTGTGGGACCAAACTGACAGTGCAGAACGATCTTGTGCATGTGCAGAAGGGAGCAGGCAGTAAAAAAGCAGGAAGTCACAGTTGGCTCCCACAGGGGACGTCGGGGGTTTCGCAGACTGGGAAAGAACCGGTGAAAACAGCGATGGGTTCCTGGACTGGTACATTTCTCTGATAGGTACTGTGACAGGCCAAGGGGCTTTTAGAGAGGACTAGGGGCAAACCTCCTACCCCCTGATTATGGCCCATGGAGAGAGCAGATCATTCTCTAATGATGGACAACCACTTAAAGAGGGAGTCCACCTTAAACAAAAAATATTAAAAGCCAGCAGCTACAAATACTGCAGCTGCTGACTTTTGATAAATGGACACTTACCTGTCCAGGGCGCCCATGATGTCGGCAGCCGAAGCCGATCGATTGCTCATCTCTCGGCTGCCCCCACCGCCATCCTTGGTCAGGTAATCAGGAAGTGAAGCGTTGCGGCTTCACTGCCCGGTTCCCTACTGCACATGCGCAAGTCGTGCTGCGCGTCTACACTGATCCCCGTTGTGTTTCGGGAACTGTGTGTTTCCCACAACACAACGGGGGGGGGGGGGCGGGCAATTGCGGCTAGCTGCGGCTAGCTATTCCTGGAAGTGGGTGCAGATACCTGTATTATACAGGTATCTGCACCCCCCCTCCCCCCTGAAAGGTGCCAATTGAGGCACCGGAGGGGGGGAGGAATCCGATGAGCGGAAGTTCCACTTTAGGGTGGAACTCCGCTTTAATACTGTAGATACTGAGAACGAGGCTAGGATTACTTCTCTAAATAAGGACAATAAAGCTTCCCTTCTGAAGTGGATGGAAAGGTGTAATATTAATATTGTACAGGTTAATGGTCAGAGGAAATATGGTGGCCCTCTTGCAGATTGGATTAGAGAAGCTCCTTCACTTGGGACAGAAATCTTTATCAATAAAATTCCTCAAGGGATCTATGAAGATAAATTAATTCCACCTTTGCAGACTGTTGGAACATTGTATGAGTTTGTCTCATATACTGTGGTAGACTGGTGGTAGACTGGTGCCAGAAAGTCTGAGAGGAGGTGGGATCTCTGATTAATCACAACATTGTCTTGGTGATCACTAAGTCACCTAGGTGTCTAGTTGTTTAATTAGCTTAATGTTTATAGTATATGGCTGTTGTTTAGCTATGTTAATTATATGCCTGTTTACAGTTTGTATTCTGTGTGAGTTTTCAATAAAGAGTTCCAGTTCTCTACTAAGCTTTTGTCGATTAGTCTTGGATGGTCAGCTATAAAATCTGTATCCTATGTCCAGACTGGAGGAAGCTATATCTTGACCGAAGCACCCAAGCTGGGTGCTGGACGGTTCCGTCACAGGTACCCACTTCCACTTCCGTAATTAGCGTTCAAATTTCACGTTAGTAGAGTAACTCTTTCTCTAAGGTAACTGTTCTTTTTCATTACAGGTAAATAATGGATTCCAAGCAGAAGCAACATGCTGTCATTGAGTTCTTGATGAAGGAGGGGTGCAGGATATCCAACATCCACAGAAGGCTACAGAATGTTTATGAAGATGACACCATTCACAAGAGAAATGTCTTCTCATTAGTGACTCTTGTCCGTGGTGTTATTTCTGTAAAACATTCTGTAGACTTTTGTGGATAATCTAATGGATGGTATCTGGGCTCACTGTAATAAAACCAATAAAGTGATAATAAACCACTTCAGCCCCGGAAGGATTTACACCCTTAATGACCAGGCCATTTTTTGCGATACGGCACTGCATCGCTTTAACTGACAATTGTGCGGTCGTGCAACGCTGTACCCAAACAAAATTGGTGTCTTTTTTTCCCACAAATAGAGCTTTCTTTTGGTGATATTTGAACACTTCTGCGGTTTTATTTTTTTTGCGCTATAAACAGAAAAAGGACCGACAATTTAAAAATAACAAACAATATTTTTTACTTTTTGCTATAATAAATATCAAAAAAAAATGTCTTCATTAGTTTAGGCCAATGTGTATACTTCTACATATTTTTGGTAAAAAAAAATCACAATAAGCGTTAATTGATTGGTTTACGCAAAAGTTATAGTGTCTAAAAAATAGGGGATATATTTATGGCATTTTTAGTATTCTTTTTTTTTTGTACTAGTAATGGCGGTGATCAGCAATTTCTAGCGGGACTGCGAAATTGCGGCCGACAGATCGGACATTTTTGACACTGTTTTGGGACCAGTGACATTATTACAGTAATCAGAGTAGGGATGAGCCGAACACCCCCCTGTTCGGTTTGCACCAGAACATGCGAACAGGAAAAAAGTTCGTTCGAACACGCAAACACCGTTAAAGTCTATGGGACACGAACATGAATAATCAAAAGTGCTAATTTTAAAGGCTAATATGCAAGTTATTGTCATAAAAAGTGTTTGAGGACCTGGGTCCTGCCCCAGGGGACATGGATCAATGCAAAAAAAAGTTTTAAAAACGCCCGTTTTTTCAGGAGCAGTGATTTTAATAATGCTTAAAGTCAAACAATAAAAGTGTAATATCCCTTTAAATTTCGTACCTGGGGGGTGTCTATAGTATGCCTGTAAAGGGGGGCATGTTTCCTGTGTTTAGAACAGTCTGAGAGCAAAATGACATTTTGAAGGAAAAAACTCATTTAAAACTACCCGCGGCTATTGCATTGCCGACAATACACATAGAAGTTCATTGATAAAAACGGCATGGGAATTCCCCAAAGGGGAACCCCAAACCAAAATAAAAAAAAAAAATGACGTGGGAGTCCCCCTAAATTCCATACCAGGCCCTTCAGGTCTGGTATGGATATTAAGGGGAACCCCGGCCAAAATTTTTTTTAAAAATGACGTGGGGTTCCCCCTAAATTCCATACCAGACCCTTCAGGTCTGGTATGGATTTTAAGGGGAACCCCGCGCCAAAAAAAAAAAAAAAACGGCGTGGGGTCCCCCCAAAAATCCATACCAGACCCTTATCCGAGCACGCAACCTGGCAGGCCGCAGGAAAAGAGGGGGGGATGAGAGTGCATCCCCCCCCCCTCCTGAACCGTACCAGGCCACATGCCCTCAACATTGGGAGGGTGCTTTGGGGTAGCCCCCCAAAACACCTTGTCCCCATGTTGATGAGGACAAGGGCCTCATCCCCACAACCCTGGCCGGTGGTTGTGGGGGTCTGCGGGCGGGGGGCTTAGCGGAATCTGGAAGCCCCCTTTAACAAGGGGACCCCCAGATCCCGCCCCCCCCTGTGTGAAATGGTAAGGGGGTACTTACCCCTACCATTTCACTAAAACACTGTCAAAAATGTTAAAAATGACAAGAGACAGTTTTTGACAATTCCTTTATTTAAATGCTTCTTCTTTCTTCTATCTTCCTTCATCTTCTGGTTCTTCTGGTTCTTCTGGCTCTTCTGTTTCTTCCTCCAGCGTTCTCGTCCAGCATCTCCTCCGCGGCGTCTTCTATCTGCTTCTCTTCGGGCCGCTCCGCACCCATGGCATGGGGGGAGGCTCCCGCTCTTCTCTTCTTCTTTTCTTCTCTTCTTCTCTTCTTCATTTTCTTCTCCGGGCCGCTCCGCACCCATGCTAGCATGGAGGGAGGCTCCCGCTGTGTGACGGCGCTCCTCGTCTGACAGTTCTTAAATAACGGGGGCGGGGCCACCCGGTGACCCCGCCCCCCTCTGACGCACGGTGACTTGACGGGACTTCCCTGTGACGTCACAGGGAATGCCACAGGGAAGTCCCGTCATGTCCCGTGCGTCAGAGGGGGGCGGGGTCACCGGGTGGCCCCGTCCCCCGTTATTTAAGAACTGTCAGACGAGGAGCGCCGTCACACAGCGGGAGCCTCCCTCCATGCCAGCATGGATGCGGAGCGGCCCGGAGAAGAAAATGAAGAAGAGAAGAAGAGAAGAAAAGAAGAAGAGAAGAGCGGGAGCCTCCCCCCATGCCATGGGTACGGAGCGGCCCGAGGAGAAGAAGATAGAAGACGCCGCGGAGGAGATGCTGGACAAGAACGCCGGAGGAAGAACCAGAAGAACCAGAAGAACCAGAAGATGAAGGAAGATAGAAGATAGAAGAAAGAAGAAGCATTTAAATAAAGGAATTGTCAAAAACTGTCTCTTGTCATTTTTAACATCTTTGACAGTTTTTTAGTGAAATGGTAGGGGTAAGTACCCCCTTACCATTTCACACAGGGGGGGGCCGGGATCTGGGGGTCCCCTTGTTAAAGGGGGCTTCCAGATTCCGATAAGCCCCCCGCCCGCAGACCCCCACAACCACCAGCCAGGGTTGTGGGGATGAGGCCCTTGTCCTCATCAACATGGGGCAAGGTGTTTTGGGGGGCTACCCCAAAGCACCCTCCCAATGTTGAGGGTTGGTTTGTTGGTATGGTTCAGGAGGGGGGGCCGCACTCTCGTCCCCCCCTCTTTTCCTGCAGCCTGCCAGGTTGCGTGCTCGGATAAGGGTCTGGTATGGATTTTTGGGGGGACCCCACGCCGTTTTTTTTTTTTTTTTTTTGGCGCGGGGTTCCCCTTAAAATCCATACCAGACTTGAAGGGTCTGGTATGGAATTTAGGGGGAACCCCATGTCATTTTTTTAAAAAATTTTGGCCGGGGTTCCCCTTAATATCCTTAGGGGAATTTAGGGGGACTCCCACGTCATTTTTTTTTTTTAAATTTTGGTTCGGGGTTCCCCTTTGGGGAATTCCCATGCCGTTTTTATCAATGAACTTCTATGTGTATTGTCGGCAATGCAATAGCCGCGGGTATTTTTAAATGGATTTTTTCCTTCAAAATGTCATTTTGCTGTCAGACTGTTCTAAACACAGGAAACATGCGCCCCTTTACAGGCATACTATAGACACCCCCCAGGTACGAAATTTAAAGGGATATTACACTTTTATTGTTTGACTTTAAGCATTATTAAAATCACTGCTCCTGAAAAAACGGCCGTTTTTAAAACTTTTTTTTGCATTGATCCATGTCCCCTGGGGCAGGACCCTGGTCCCCAAACACTTTTTATGACAATAACTTGCATATTAGCCTTTAAAATTAGCACTTTTGATTTCTCCCATAGACTTTTAAAGGGTGTTCCGCGGCATTCGAATTTGCCGCGAACACCCCAAATTGTTCGCTGTTCGGCGAACTTGCGAACAGCCAATGTTCGAGTCGAACATGAGTTTCTAACTGTGGGGGGAGGGGACTGACTGGGAGTAGACAGAGATTGCTGTTCCTGATAACTAGGAACAGCAGATTTCTCTCTCTAATCCCCTGACAGAACGGGGATCTGTTGGTTTACATTGACAGATCCCCGTTCTGGCTCCCTGTGGAGCGATCGCAGGTGACCGGTGGACATTGCGGCCGCCGGTCCATGCGCATCGGCGACGTGCGCACCTGCTATAGCCATTAAAGAGATTGCCATACCGGTACGGCGATTTGCACAGCCGAGCCAACCTGCCACAGAATAACTGCGGCCGCTGGTCCGCAAGCAGTTTAAAGTGTTGACAGCTGTTGTGCTGTCATCAAATAAAATAAATATTAATATAAAATTAATAATGAAATATATTATAATGTGCTGTCATTGAGTTCTTGACGAAGGAGGGGTGAAACCTGTCCGACACCCACAGAAGTCTCACACCAGTATGTGAGATGATAATAAGATTAAATATGCATATATTTGATGAATATATGCATATTTTATTTTATTATCATTTCACATACTGGTGTGAGACTTCTGTGGGTGTCGGACAGGTTTCACCCCTCCTTCGTCAAGAACTCAATGACAGCACATTGCTTCTACTTGGAATCTATTATTTACATGCAATGAAAAAAGTTACTAAAGAGTTACTATAGAGGAAGAGTTATGCCCCGTACACACAGTCAGATTTTCCGACAGAAAATGTACGATGGAAGCTGTGTAGGCCCCATCGGACATTTTCCATCGGAATTTCCGTCACACAAAATTTGAGATCTGGATCTCAAATTTTCCGACAACAAAATCCGTTGTCGTAAATTCCGATCATGTGTACACAATCCTGACGCACAAAGTTCTACGCATGCTCGGAATCAAGCAGAAGAGCCGCACTGGCTATTGAACTTAATTTTTCTCGGCTCATCGTACGTGTTGTACGTCACCGCGTTCTTGACGGTCGGAATTTCTGACAAGATTTGAGTGACCGTGTGTATGCAAGTTTGAGCCAACATCCATCGGAAAAAATCCATGGATTTTGTTGTCGGAATATCCGATCGTGTGTACGCGGTTTTACTCTACCAACACATGAAATTGAGCAACCTATGTAATTTAATAAAAAAGTTATGCCCACTTTTGCATTACTTTCAGTAAAGTTCTCATACATTAATTTTCTGCTTTCCTTGGTTATCCTATTAATTAGGTAACATTTAATGTTGTATTACACAAGCCTACTTGTGATTATATTAAATTTTCAATAAATCCAGTTTCGGCAGCAAATAAAAAAAAAAAAAGATAACTAATAAACCTTGCTAGCACATCCTACCATAATGAAACATAAGTGAAGATAATTATATCCATACAATTACCGGACTATGTTGAAGTTAGTGTTTGCTTTTCATGCAGTGTTTTGTTCCGTCCTTGCAGGTCGCCCAGTTTAGTCAGTGCCATCTAGTTTATCCCTCATCATAGATGGGCATCTTTTTCCTGGTACTGATTACCAGCTCATTAATGGTAATTTTTTAATAAAATATGCTCGTACGCTCTAAGCACTTATGAATCCTTTGTGTTCATTGTTTAAAGATTTCCATGGCAGTGTTGACATCATAAAAAGTGTTGTGCCACTTTACCATGGAAACTTTTAAAGCTTCATAGAAAATAATAATGAATGACATAATATTAAATGGAATATTGAATATAACTGTATCTAAACTCAAAAACAACAATTTGTCAAATTCTTAGATGTGGTGGCTGCATTAGTTTTCCATTTTTTGGCTTTTTTTTTCTTTTTTTTTTTTCACCTGGTGATCCGGCCAGTAAGTCTGTTATGTTTCAACTTCTTTTAACAGACCAAACTGTCCAGCAAAAGTGACAGAGGGTTGAAACAAGCCATTTATCACTGACAGGGGTGCTTACAATGGTCAGCTTTTATTTATTTATGTAAAATCTTTACCTTCAAAGGGAACTTCTTAAAACACTTAAAGAAGAACTCTAGGAATCATTTCATGTAATAACCGAGGGCCAGCTTGGATAATAACTCTGCCCCCAGCTATATCACTAACCTAGCCTCAAAATACCAACCTAATCGTTCTCTTCGTTCCTCCCAAGACCTCCTGCTCTCTAATTCCCTTGTTACCTCCTCCCATTGGACAGTGGGTGGAAACCTGGCAGATGAGAGCATGGATGTTCATACAGCCCTGGCCAATTTAAAGGGGATGTGCCCCAGGGAATGCTGGGCACCTGTATTTAAATCTGAAGAGCACTTGGGCTTGTGGTCCAGTCTACCTCTGAGAGAGGTCCAGGTGGGGGGCTCTCCCCAGCACAGGCTGCCATGTGGCCTCAGGTGGTCAACCCGAGGGTCTGAAATATTGAAGCTACAACCCATGTTTTTTTTTTTTGCAAGCTGACTGAGGGAGGATGTCCACAGATCTTGTCTAGTATTACGGAGGAAGGAGACCTGTGGCCAGGGCCTTGTGAGTACAGACCCCTAAAAGGGATCCTGAGATTGTGTGTGTTGCTGAAATCCCCCTCTTGGTCCTAGAAGTCAACATACTGTTTTTTCTTTGTTACCAGGAACTGCCTTCTATTTTTGTAAATGAATAGTAGGTGGACTTTAATTGGCCAAAGTGGAGATCATGACATCATCTGGCCCGCCTCTCCTCCTCGGCCAATCAAACAAATATAGAAGGCAGTTCCTGAATGGCAGAAGGATGGGAGATAGTGACACATTTTTTTCCACACTCTCTTATTTTTTTTTTCTTTCATTTTATGTGTATTCCTTTAAATATTTATAATGGATCTTGCCAAGAGAAATATCAAATATGGCACAAGTAATTTTGAAGGTAAAACAAATGTGGAAGCACTGGTGTAAAATAGCTGTAATAGCAGTGATCTCTAGCAGTCCCATGTAATGTGTCTCTCGAAGCATGTCTCAAGCCTTTAACCATTTGCAATCTCTGACCATTCCCTGTTACATGTCTGCAGTCTCTATCCTTCTCTTGCACTATACTCATAGTCTATGACCAGGGGAGTAGATAAGGGGGGGATGTGATTCCTGAGGAACCACATCTGGCTGCCCAGTGTGCATTTTCAGGCTCACACGGTGCTTTGTGACTTATCCTGCAACCTCCTGGGAATGGGGCAGGGTAAGCGGCGCCATAGGTGAGGATTGTGGGAGTGGGTATTGATAAAAATTGGTACTCGCCCCCCCCACCCCAAAAAAAAAGAAAGAAAGAAAGAAAGGAAGGAAGGAAGTCCGCAGAGTCCCTCTTACATTACAGTACTCACTGGGTGACAGGAGAGAGAAGGGAGTGGGGGAGAATTCACCCACAGTGGATGGATGGATTGGCAGGCTGCACCTTTTCTCTTCTGGCTGCTGGGCTTCAAACTTCTTGCCCAAACATCTCCTTTTTTGAGGCACAGCACTGTCGGGGAGTGTGGGTGGGGCAGACACAGGAGGAGAGGACGGGAGGAGGAGGAGCAGAACCAGCTCTCTCTCCTCTCCTCTGTTGTCTATGGGGGGGGGGGAACTGTCGGTGCTATCCCTTAACTAAACTTCCCAGCATCCTTTGCTGCAGTCCTGTGTGTCCTCCTCCTGCTGTTGATTGCCTGAGTGGTGGCTGCAGGAGGGAGAGGGGGAGAGGGCTCACACAGACACATTCCTGCCTGCTGTTGCATTCTCTGTGCAGTGGTGGGGGGACGTGTTGAAGAAAGTGTAAGCACAGCTGTGCCAGCAGGGCGGGAGGTAGAAGACTGCCCACAAAGGTGAGGAGGGGGGGAGATCAAGGGAAGCAGTCGGCACTAGTTGGCCCTCGGCTGCACTAATGTGCACAGGGTGGTTAGGGTGTGCCCAGGCACATCTGGCACACCCAGTGCGCATGCCTATGCTTAGGCCTCATTTATATGTCCTAAATGGCCATGGTGCTGCAAGTATACTGTGAATATCTGTGGCCAGGATCCTAGGATGTTCCAATCATCAGGAGGTGCTCAGCTTTTACACCTAAATGACAGGCTGAAAGGAGCCAGGGCTGTCTGCTGCTATAAGCATGTATCTGCACACCCAGTGGTTACCAGTAGTAAGGGATAGATGTCTGCTCTCGGACGCAGGTGTGAGATGTTTGTCCCGAACAGTAAAGAATTTGGAGTATACTTGCCACCCCGTGGCCATTTATGATGTATGAATAAGACCTAAGACTGTATAAAAACCCTTATGCCTCGAACACACGATCGGATTTTACGACGGGAAATGTTGGATGTGAGCTTGTTGGCGGTAAGTCCGACCCTGTGTATGCTCCATCGGACTTTTGTTGTCAGACTTTCCGCCAACAAATGTTGAATAGCATGCTCTCAAATTTTCCGTCAGCAGATGTGTGTTGTTGGACTTTCCAATCGTGTGTACACAAGTCCGTCGGACAAAAGTCCAAAGTACAAACACGCATGCTCGGAAGCAGAAGCGGTCAGTCTTGTAAACTAGCGTAGGCAAATTATGAAATCTCCAAATGCAGCGCACAACTCTCTTCTTTAACCGCTTCCCAACCAGGTTGGCTCCCCTGAGTGAGCTGTCGTAGCTATACATTGGCTAGCGGGGTCGGGTTGGCAGGCACGGGCGCGTGGGGGTGCCGATGCTCGTGGCCGACGGTCGTGATGATCGCCGGCCACGAGCGATCGTGAGCAGGAGACACAGAACAGAGACGTGTGTGTGTGTAAACACACACACATGTCCCTGTTCTGTTCTGACAGGAGTGACAGATCGTGTGTTCCTATTAGCTAGGAACCACAATCCGTCACTTCCTCTAGTCAGTCCCCTCCCCCTTCAGTTAAAATCACTTCCCAGGGAACACAGTTAACCCCTTGATCGCCCCCTAGTGTTAACCCCTTTACTGCCAATGACATTTTTACAGTAATCAATGCATTTTTATAGCAATGATTGCTGTATTAATGCCAATGGTCCCAAAAATGTGTCAAAATTGTCTGATGTGTCCGCCATAATGTCACAGTCATGATAAAAATCGCAGATCGCCGCTATTACTAGTAAAAAAAAAATATTAATAATAAAAATGCTATAAATCTATCCCCTATTTTGTAGACACTATGGGGTTATTTACGAAAGGCAAATCCACTTTGCACTACAAGTGCACTTGGAAGTGCAGTCGCTGTAAATCTGATGATGAATCATGGTTGTTAAGGATCTAGGCGGCTGGTTTCCCGACCTGTTCCTTAATAACCAGCTGTTCTTTAAACAGAATTTGAATAGGTGGATCGTTTTCCGACCGTTCCGAACTCAAATCAGTCTGAAAAGTTGGAAGTTGTTAGATAAACGAACAAACAAAATACATACATCCACGTGGACCTCATACTGAAAAGATAGGAGACCCCTGCTCTAAAAAAAAGCTCTGTCTACAATAGGGCATAGTGATTTCTATTCTGCATTCATGAAAATAATCAAATTAATCGATTAGTGCCAAAACAGGATCACCCTGTAATAAAGGGCGCCATTATCCATGAATGCAATATGATCCTGTTTATATCTCCCATGGAATGCTGCTAAAGAAGCTTCTACAACTGGCAGTTAAAATGGACTGAGCTGTCCTTTGATGGACAAATGCATATCCTCCGACATCTGACAATCTATTAACCCGAAAATAGTTTTCCACCTGTGAAATGTAACGTTGGTTATTTCCTCATCTTGCCACATGGTGATGCTGTTATTTTAGATATAAAGCTGTTTTTTTTTTTCTCTCCGACTCCGTATTTCAGCAGAATAATTTGTTTATTGGTGTGTTATTTTAATCTAATTTCTTTAAATTTTTTTTTGCCCCATATTTTCAGTGATTTTCAGAGCTAACAGCTTGCACGGCTTTAAGAAAATTAGCTTAAATCGTCCTCTAAGGCTTTTCATCGCAGTCAGTTTTGTTTATTTCAAAAGAAGAATGGATATAGTACAAGTACATTTGTTGTGTAATGTTCGTTCTAATGGAAGAACTGCGCTTCCCATGTTATCCCTCCTATAAACAGTTAAAAAAGCTCTTCACATTTAGCACGTAAATAATTGTAATGGGATTTTATGAAGAATAATAGCGCATCAGTGAAACACATTAGGACTAGCTGTGCTTACTATATATAGCCATTGTTTTTCTGCTGTCTACTCCACAATTAACGGATTACATGCTGTATATATCTGTATATGTTGTAAAGGCAAGAGAATAATCCACAGCACATGGTGGGTTAATTGTTTATCAGGTTCAGCGTATCAGACAAGATGGGTCACCTACACTTTATATCCCTTGTTATTTTTCTGCTCTATGCTCTAATACAATTTAAGTGAATGCAATGTAGTTGACCTTTTTTATTGAATTTATTTTCCTAGAAAGAATTTATTCCACAGCATTTGGAAACATTTCCCCTCTGACCCTGTTGTAGTTTAAAGTTCATTTTATATAGATACAAATGGGTGTATTTATAAAACAATATGTGGAGAACTATTCGTCCTGCAAAGCTGCATATAAACTATAATACCAAAAGTATTGAGACACCTACCTTTACACGCACATGAACTTTAATAGCATCCCAGTCTTATGCCCCGTACACACGGTCGGATTTTCCGATGGAAAATGTGTGATAGGACCTTGTTGTCGGAAATTCTGACTGTGTGTAGGCTCCATCACACATTTTCCATAGGAATTTCCGACACACAAAGTTTGAGAGCTTGCTATAAAATTTCCCAACAACAAAATCCGTTGTCGGAAATTCCGATCGTGTGTACACAAATCCGACGCACAAAGTGCCATGCATGCTCAGAATAAATTAAGAGACAAAAACTATTGGCTACTGCCCCGTTTATAGTCCCGACATACGTGTTTTACGTCACCGCGTTCAGAACGATCGGATTTTCTGACAACTTTGTGTGACCGTGTGTATGCAAGACAAGTTTGAGCCAACATCCGTCGGAAAAAAATCCTAGGATTTTGTTGTCGGAATGTCCGATCAATGTCCGACCGTGTGTACAGGGCATTAGTCAGTAGGGTTCAATATTGAGTTCCTCAGCCCCAAAACGCTTTCATCCATGTCTTTATGGACCTTGCTTTGTGCACTGGTGCCCAGTCATGTTGGAACAGGAAGGGGCCATCCCCAAACTGTTCCCACAAAGTTGGGAGCATAAAATATTCCAAAATGTCTTAGTATGCCAACACCTTAAGAGTTCCCTTAACTGGTACTAAGGAGCCAAGCACAACCCATGAAAAACAACCCCACACCATAATCCCCCTCCACCAAATGATTTGGACCAGTGCACAAACAAGGTCCATAAAAACATGGATAAGTGAGTTTGGGATGGAGGAACTTGACTGGCCTGAACAGAGTCCTGATGTTCCCTTCATTGGTACTAAGGAGCCAAGCCCAATCCCTGAACAACCCCACACCATAATCCCCCTCCACCGGTGCCAAGGTCCATAAAAACATGGATGAACGAGTTTGGGATGGAGGAACTGGCCTCATTGTCCCAACCTCAACCCGATAGAACATCTTTAGGATGAATTAGAGAGGATATTGTGAACCAGGCCTTCTCTCCAACATCAGTGACTGACCTCACAAATGCACTTCTGGAAGAATGGTCACACATTCCCATAGACACACTACTAAACCTTGTGGACAGCCTTCCCAGAAGAGTTGAAGCTGTTATAGCTGCAAAGGGTGGGCCAACTCAATATTGAATCCTATGGACTAAGACTGGTATGCCTTTAAAGGTCATGTGCATGTAAAGGCAGGTGTTCCAATACTTTTGGTTAATATAGTGTAGATTTGTTCTTTACGAATGCTGGCAAAAAACCAACAAATGTCCTTAGACTATTTTCTCTCCAGGTTGAATGTTTCTGATTCATACAGAATAAAGTAAATACTGATTTTGTCCACTAGAATCTTCCACCCAAGGATCTTGAAGTAAGTGTCACGACAGGCCAGGAACCTCCACCAGGCTTACCAAACAAATATGACCCCCTAATAATAGATAAGTCATAAAAATCATGTGTTATAAATATCCACGCCATATCCACGCCAGCCACGTCTCCTCAATTCAAAAGGTAGCCTGTTTGCTCATATGACCCCACCTTGAGCTACCAGCCACATATGCTCAGAAAGACAACAAGAGCAGACGCTCTGCATAGTGTACAACCTCACAAAACCATTTGTTTACATGTAAATAGCATTTAAAAGCATCACAGGGTAATTGCACATTGAAAAATCAACGTGATGATAGCAGCATGTAGCTCTAACCTACGCGTTTCATCATATGTGACGTCTTCCAGTGGAGGTTCCTGGTCTGTCGTGACACTTATTTCAAGATCCTTGAAGTGGAAGATTCTCGCAGGGAGGTCCAGGAAACAGCAGGCAGAGAAACCAGTGGCACAGCATGGACCGGAGCAGTGTCCCGCCCTGCAGGGGGGTGCAGGGAGCCGCTCTGCATCAGAAGCCGTCCACCCCATTATGATGCCAAGAAACAGTAGCTGCAGTGACACACAGAAATGCTTTTCTAGGGGACAGTAGGGAGGAGCAGAGTGATTCAGCTCGAGTTCAGTCTCCCTCATTCTTGTTGTTTCTCTGGTATTTTCCAGACTGTGCAGCAGACGCTGCCTGTCCATTAGACTTCATTGGGTGGCAGTGGCAGCCTTAGAGCAGCGGTATCCGGTGCGGGTGGCACCCCCGATGGTGCCCCTCTCGATGTGGCGCCTGGGGCACATAGTCCCCCCTGCCCCCGCTAGTTTCGGCCCTGGCCACATCAGTTGGAACATCAGTATATATATATATGGGTACAATAATATGTTATTGGGGCGACCCCACTGCCCAAAGCCACTATCATTTTGGTAAAGATAAGGGCTCTACCGAAAGTAATGCAAAAGTGGTTGGATTCCATACTCGCACACTCCAGGGATGGGGTGATGGTGCCAATTGGCCGGGCGCTTCAGTGCCTGTTCAGCGGCACCGTTTGCCCCTCCCGTGTGTGCGGCATGACATTGGTGGGCGGTCCCCGTGGTGGCACCTATAAAGGCTTATCCTCGGCGGTGCTGGCTCTCGAGGCTCCCATTACACCGGATATCACGCTTGCCTGGGGATTGTTATTGTTTCTCTCCTCCACATTGGCTGACTTCACACATCAGGTACCATCCACTCCCTTGCACTGTCTCACCCGTCTTCTCCCTCACATTTCCTAATCTGTCTCACTCCTACTCATCTGCACCTGGTCTTCCCCTCTTTTTCCCTCCAGCATTCACCTGCACCCCCTCCAGGGTACTCCAGTTTTGTTTACACTCCACTCTTCAACACGGTCCAATCCCCCCCCTCCCCCCTTCCGTCACCAACACTCTCACTCTAATTCACTCACACATCCCAGTACACCTCCCTTGTGATACCTTTTTGTTTTTTTCATTTCATACTTTTACTCCCCAACCAGGTTTGCCTCATGGGTTTATGCCAGCCTTGGATGGCGCCTGGTGGGTTGCCGCTGTTGATCCATCCACCTCAGTTCCCGGGGGTGGTGCCCCCGAGTGGCCGGCAGTGCCCGGCACTCAGCCACCATCACACAAACCTCAGTGCGTAAGCATGTACCTTGTGTGGGGTTCCTCTTATTACCCCACCCCTGTTCCATGTTTGCAATTACCAGACTATTCTTATGCTATATCTTTTATTCTAGACAATACACGCGCTTGCTCCTGATGAGTGGCACCTCAGCCACGAAACGCGTAGAGCCACCAAATGTTGTGTTTTACATACATTTTACCCAAGTCTATACAATTATCATGCAATTTTTACCTAACAGGATATTGAGGCTACTTGTCATGCTGGCACTACCTTATATCTTATGGCTTCATACTAACATCAATTTGGTGTACTGTGGAACTGTAGAATATTGTTGTATTCATATTACCACGCTTCCTATCATGTATCTTTGTTGTTATCATGTTTATTGCTAGCATTTTTTCTACTTGGAACCAATGTTATCATTATATGCATGTGATATCTTTTATGAATCAAATACATTTTCCCATATGTTCACCAATTGTACCTCATTGCATTCAAGCACTTCATGTAAAGTCCCACGCTCGTTGCTCTCCCCATTCTGATTAACTTACATAGGTTGTTCACATTTCACATGTTGGTAGAGTAACTCTTCCTCTCCAGTAGCTCTTCTTCTTCTTCATTGCAGGTAAATAATGAAATCCAAGCAGAAGCAACATGCTGTCACTGAGTTCTTGATGAAGGAGGGGTGCTGGCTGTCTGATAGCCACAGAAGGCTACAAGATGTTTAAAGAGATGACATCACTGACAAGAGTCCTCAATGACAAGCCAGTGTTCATGTCAATGGTGTCATCTCTGTAAACATCTTGTAGCCTTCTGTGGATATCAGACAGCCAGCACCCCTCCTTCATCAAGAAGTCAATGGCGGCAATTTGCTTCTGCTTGGAATCCATTATTTACCTGAAATGAAAAACAACAAGAGGAAGAGTTACTCTACCAGCATGTGAAATGTGAATGGCCTATGTAAATTCATAAATTCATTAAAAAAAAGTTATACCCCCTTTTGCATTACTTTCGGTACAGCCCTCATACCAAAGAGTACAGAACAGTATAAATCTTAGAAAAAGAAAGGTAGCAAAAAAAGAGAAGGTGTAAAGAAAGGGGCGTGAGAGTGGTAGGTGGTGGTACAGGAAGGAAGTGAAGGAAAGAACTTTGAGGTCAGGGAAAAACCCCTGACAACAAAGGGTATCTGGAAATTATTGCAGCGAGTGAGTGTTAGAGATAATGAAGAACAAAATCCCCAGAAAGGTAGTGAGTTATCTACAAGTCCCAAACAGTCCTGCCTGGAATGGGAGAGGATCTGACCTTCATCTGATGCAATTTCACTTTCACTTACAGATCCCTCCTTACCCTGTGAGTGAAGGGAGAATCAGCACACTGATTAGTCCATCTCTCTGACATTCTGCTCTCTTCACCAATCAGCATGCTCCTTGCAGTGCAAAACACTCGATTGGCTCCATGTGCTGTTTCTCCCTCCCTCTCTGAGCTCTGCTGTGGCCAATCAAGTCAAATTCATTGCTTTTTGTTTACAAATGTAGCGCCCTCCCTGACCCCCGGGCATCATGGAGGGCTGATATTTCATCTCAGGGTGCTGGTTCCTAGGCATTTCGGGTGTGGACATTTGCAGAAAAGATGGACGCCAGTCACTTTTAGGATGAACAAAAGTGAGTTTGTTGCTCACAACAGAAAAATGCAGGAGAGAGGGTTAGGGCACAGGACACCCTAGGACAGTAGGCAGACAGATCAGCAGACTCCCGAAACAAAACAGTCAGGTAGACAGCAATACAGAAGAAGGGCCTCAGGCCTGCACCCAATTTCTGTACATACACAGCAACAGCTGTCTCCTATAGCAACCTCAAAACACATAGAAGGTTTCCTTGGAAGAGTTCCACTTGATGCTTTTCCAGCCTCTTCACAGTGCTCATGAAGAGTAACCTTTGGTACTTCATCTCGGAACTCCATCCTTATCTGCATGCCCCCAGGCAACAAGAGGCTCTCGCTTTCTAGAAGATCAGCAAACAGGCTCTCTCTGGCAGAGCCTCCAAGCACATGGCCAGGCCACAGACTCCAGGCCTCACCTGACGCAGTTGTTGCTCACACATCCACACCAGACCTCTGGGTGGGAGAACCTTGAGCACCTGACTTCCTCAAAATATATACTCTCTCCCAGCATGCTCAGCGGCCATGGAACTTTTACTGATTGGCTGAAAGAGATATGCATATTCATAACTCACTGCAGCTTCTCATACTAATGCCCAAGGCAACAGTGCCACCTACTGACAGAAGGGAGGAACTACAGTTAAACCAGGCTTAGGAGAAAACCCAGATGATCACAAAGACTATAAAACAGCCTGGCTAGTTACCACCCAGCACAGCTAAATTTACCACTAGTCCCTGTTTAAGACAAGGGTGCTACTCAAAATACATTTAATTCTGTATTAATGAATATAGTCCCTGCATTCGTTTGTGTCTTTTCTATTTGCCTGGAGTTCAGCTTTGAGACAAGTAAGGCATTTGTATTGCTTTGTTGTTAAAACTGGATAGTGCAGGGTAATATCTGCTGATCATTCCAATGCCCCGTACACACGATCGGACATTCCGACAACAAAATCCATGTTTTTTTTCCGATGGAGGTGTTGGCTCAAACTTGTCTTGCATACACACGGTCACACAAATCTTGTTGGAAATTCCGAACGTCAAGAACGTGGTGACGTACAACACGTACGACGAGCCGAGAAAAATGAAGTTCAGTAGCCTTTGCGGCTCTTCTGCTTGATTCCGAGCATGCGTGGAACTTTGTGCGTCGGAATTGTGTACACACAATAGGAATTTACAACGGATTTTGTTGTCTGAAAATTTGAGATCCAGATCTCAAATTTTGTGTGTCGGAAATTCCGATGGAAAATGTTCGATGGAGCCTACACACGGTCGGAATTTCCGACAACGAGCTCACATCGAACATTTTCCGTCAGAAAATCCGACCGTGTGGACGGGGCATAATAATTCGTCCTTGGATCAATAATGGTATGCTTAGGCATAGAATATACAAGCATTCATCACTATTTTGTCTGCATATGTCTGTCATTACTGATATGAGCAATTGCTCTCCGGTTGTACAATTGCATATAATAAATTACCATTTTGTATATTCTGATCACTCATAATGTTTGTGCTTACACTCACTGACTTCTTAAGGCTCTAATAATATATGGCTGCTCATTCCCATTTGTCAGAGGATGGACCTCTTGCATATTTGTCTGTCTATTATTAGTCAAATCTGAACACATCCTGAAAGATCGGTATCAGGAACCTCTACAAATTATTTGGATGGGAAGACCAATGTAGCAGAAAAATGATTTTGGAAACTATTCAGATATTAGTTGGCATGAAACTAATTTTGCAGATCTAAAATGCTTTGATTGAGATGAAAAAAGAGCTTAGTGCTGAGTCAAGAATGTTCAGAAGCCTTGCATTCATTTGATTTATCCAAATTCAATAGTTATTTGTGTTTCTTATCATAGGTACAGAAGCCTTTATTGTGTTAAAGATAGAAGACTGCAACTTTAAATGAACATTTATGCATAGCCCCCAACTCTCCCTGATTTCGAGGGACTGTCCCTGATTTAGAACAAATATAGTTGTATATAGTTGTATATAAAATGCACATTTTCATCTTTCAAAATGTGATTCGCAATGCTAAGCCTTTCCTCTAATTTCTAAATGCAGCATTTGTAATTTTCAGAAGCCAATATAAAGGAATAGTAGGGATAAAAAAAGCATTAATTGCATTTAACAAATTCGTTTTTTGTATATTTCACTTTTAAGGGGCGTGATGGGGGGTGTGTGTCCTATGCCTATATTCTTTTGCCAATAGGTGTCCCCAGTCTCAAAAAGTTGGGAGGTATGATTTATGGTGTAGTTTTGTATCAGTAATATCATTTTTAGGTACACTGCAGACTGAGCCCAATTGTAAAGAAACATCAGCCTGTGGGCAGGCAGACCGGGCATTTGCCCAGTGGGCCAGAGGCCACCAGGCCACATGTCTTAAAAAGAGGCTGGCAGGGCCGGCCGCGGGTGGATAATTATGCCTGTATATGCCCGTTGCCTGGTGATTTTGGGAGGATCAGAAAGTCTCTCCATTCCTCCGCCCACCATGGCAACTGAAAGTCGCAGTTCGCGCATGCGCCCTGCAGCCCCGCAACCACCGTCACCTGGCAACCAGGATGCCAGGAAAGGAGAAGCCAAGGCCACTACCTTCCCTATATGCGGCCGCAGCACCTTGCTGGCTTGCAACTGCAGGAGGTGGGTCTCATACCCGCCTTCTGCACACGAAAGCCGACGGGGTGCTGCGGCCGCATATAGGGAAGCTAGTGTATGCCCACTCCTCTTCCTGCCGGTGAAGGAGTTAGATCTGATGCTCCAGGGAAAGAGAGTACTCCTTTCTTTAATGGTAACTACGATCTTTTTTTTTTTATAACTGGCTCTGTGAGTAATAATTTATTGCCTGGTTCTGTGAGTAATAATTGGCTCTGTGAGTAATCATTTATAACTGGCTCTGTGAGTAATAATTGGCTCTGTGAGTAATAGTTCATAACTGGCTCTGTGAGTAATCATTTATACTATAACTGGCTCTCTGAGTAATAACTGGCTCTGTGAGTAATAATTTATAACTGGCTCTGTGAGTAATAATTGGCTCTGTGAGTAATAGTTTATAACTGGCTCTGTGAGTAATAATTTATATCTGGCTCTGTGAGTAATAATTTATAACTGGCTCTGTGAGTAATAATTGGCTCTGTGAGCAATAATTTATATCTGGCTCTGTGAGTAATAATTTATAACTGGCTCTGTTAGTAATAATTTATAACTGGCTCTGTGAGTAATAATTTATAATTGGCATTATGAAATACTCACCGCCCTGTCCCACAGTGGCCTTCTCTGGACTCACTCCACCAGACCCAGTGGACGAAAAGGAGGTGGTGTCGGACTTCTCCTCTCCCCACAATGCACCTTCCAGGTACTTCCCACACCTCCCTCTCTTTCCCCCTGCTCTTTCGAAATGCACTGCATTAGTCTTTTATCTCCAGCTTGTCTGAGGGTCGCAGTCATTTATCGGCCTCCTGGACCAGTGTCACGCTTTCTGGATGACTTCTCTGCATGGCTACCCTATTTTCTCTCATCCGAAGTGCCTGCCATCATCCTAGGTGACTTTAACATTCCAATCAATGTTAATAATGCTACCACTTCTAAACTACTCAACCTAACCTCCTCTTTTAACCTAACACAATGGACACAAACCACCACTCACTCCCATCGCTGCACTCCCTGCAATCTCTCCAATGCACCCTTTCCTCTCTCTGATCACACCTTATCCGTTTCACACTCTCCTTGTCTCCTTTATCCCATGCTGCCAACCCACAAACCACTACCCGCAGGAGCCTTCGAAACCTCAAACCTTCCCTTCTTCACTCTGCTACTGATGGCCTTTAATCACACCCCTGTCCTGCCCAGACCTAACCACTTCCATCTACAACACCACATTGTCATCCTCCCTAGATGTACTTGCTCCTCTTTCTACACGCAGAACCAGGCCCCATCTGCCACAACCCTGGCAAACAGACGACACCAAAAGTCTCAAGAGACACAGCCGTGCTCTTGAGCGAGCATGGCGTAAATCTAAATCCCTGCAAGATTTTACCCTCTACAAATCTGTCCTTCTCAAATACAACTCCTGTCTCCACACTGCTAAACAAACCTATTACAACACTCTCATCAAAACCCTCTCATCCAAACCTAGTCAACTCTTTTCTACCCTTAGTTCCTTACTTCACCCCCCACTGACCCCACCCACCAACTTGCTTACCGCTCAACATGTTGCCAACCACTTCAATAGCAAAATCAACACAATTCGCAAGGAGATATCCAGCATTTAAATTCCTCCCCTACCCAACATATCAGGTCCAACACCACACTCAATACTCTCCTCCTTTTGCCCAGTTACCACATAAGAAGTTGATAAACTCCTCTCCATGGCCCACCTCACTACATGTCCCCTGGACCCTGTCCCCTCTCAATTACTGCGACCACCTTCCCACTCTATCCTCAACTCCCTAACCAACATCTTCAACCTCTCCCTCTCCTTCGGTTACCCCCATACTCAAAAAACCCTCACTAGACCCCACCTGTTTGAAAAACTTAAGACCTATCTCCCTGCTCCCGTTTGCCTCCAAGCTCATCGAACGCCTTGTTCATGACCAAATGAGTCGCTACCTCACAGACAACAACCTTCTCGACCCCTTACAGTCTGGCTTCCGCCCACAACATTCTACTGAAACTGGCCTACTAAAACTCACCAATGACTTAATAACTGCCAAAACCAATGGCCACTACTCCATACTCATACTTTTAGACCTCTCTGCTGCCTTTGACACAGTTGACCATCTGCTGCTCCTCAGCAAATTACACTCCCTTGGCCTCCGTGATTCTGCATTATCTCCTCTTATGGTTCTCCTCCTACCTATCTCAGCACACTTTCAGTGTCACTTACAACTCCATCTCCTCCGCTCCCCTTCCTCTTTCTGTTGGGGTACCCCAAGGCTCCGTCCTTGGGCCTCTCCTTTTCTCACTCTATACCTCTTCCCTGGGCCAGTTAATAACCTCCCATGGCTTCCAATACCACCTCTATGCCGATGACACACAGATCTATCTCTCCACTCTTCAACTCACCCCCTCTATATCCTCACGGATCTCAAACTTGCTGAATGACATATCGGTATGGATGTTACACCACTTCCTCAAACTTAATCTTTCTAAAACTGAGCTTGTTATATTTCCTCCTTCACGGTCCCCTTCCTGTGACTTCACCATTAATATCAACAACACAACCATTGGTCCCTCCACACATGCCAGGGTCCTGGGTGTAATCCTTGACTCTGACCTCTCCTTCAGCCCCCATATCCAGTCACTGGCTAAATCCTGCCGCCTTAACCTCCGCAACATCTCCAGAATTCGACCCTTCCTGACTAATGACACCACAAAGCAACGTATTCACTCCTTGATTATTTCCCGCCTCAACTACTGCAACTCTCTCCTTAATGGCCTACCCTTAAGCAGGCTTTCCCCCCTTCAGTCTATTATGAATGCTGCTGCTAGACTAATACACCTCACTAATCGATCCGTGACTGCTGCTCCTCTCTGCTAATCCCTTCACTGGCTTCCCCTACCCCACCGTGTAAAATTCAAAATGCTAACCATAACATACAAGACCATCCACAACATCGCCCCCATCTACATCACCAACCTCATCTGCAGATATCGCCCAAATCGCCCCCTCTGCTCCTCCCAGGACCTCCTGCTCTCTAGCTCCCTTGTTACCTCCTCCCATGCTCGCCTTCAGGACTTCTCTAGAGCCTCTCCCATCCTCTGGAATTCCCTGCCCCAGTATGTCCGATCAGCCCCTACCCTGTCCACCTTTAGAAGATCCCTGAAAACTCATTTGTTTAGGGAAGCCTATTCCACAACCAAATAACTGTCCCTGAGCCACCCCCATCAAATCATTCTTTGCAGCTATTACCTTTTGTACCACCACCCCCTCCCTTTAGAATGTAAGCTCTATGAGCAGGGCCCTCCTGTACCTTTTGTATTGAACTGTACTGTAATTGTGTTGTCCCCCTTATACATTGTGAAGCGCTGCGTAAACTGTTGGCGCTATATAAATCTCGTATAATAATAACGAGGCCTCGGCATCTGATCCCGGTCCATGCCGAGGGAGCTGACATGTTCCCTCTGCGTTTCTTCCGGGTTCGCGACTCTGGCACTGTGAGTGGACGGAGCCGCTATTATGTCATGACAAGGTCCGGCAGTGTCTGCCGGACCTTCAGCCTGGCCTTCACAGCACATGCGGTGCTGACGTCAGCAGCTGCATGCAAAGTGAATATCTCCTAAACTGTAGAGGTTTTGGAGATATTTATTTTACCTACAGGTAAGCCTTATTAGAAAGGGTATACAACCACTTTAAAGTAAGACAAAAAAACAGCATCATATAGCAGCTCTGACCTACACTGGCCCCAATCTGTCACATTAAACTAAAACAGATACCTAATCAAAGCAACACATCCTGAAACCCCAAATCTCGTCTCCAAACGCCCCCCCTTGTGAACGCCTCCAACTCCCTCCGGGCTGCTTAGTCTGAAATGCCTGGGCCTATTTTTGGACCCAGTCTGGGCCTGCCTGTGGGCCTATTGGCCTTGCATGTGGGGGTACCTTCCTCGTGTGAGACCTCATCAATGCCTGGGAACAGGCGGAGACTGCGGTCATGTGAAAGATCAAACATACTAAACATACACATCCCTCTGTAGCTTCTGGGCAACACTTGCAAAACTGATAGCGAAAGTCACAGGAATTTTCAATAAACTAAAAGCTGAACAGGCCTTACTGAGTATTAATTTAGGTATTTACCCACCTTCCTGCCACACAATAGTGATATGCACATCTTATATGCAGCAAGGTTGGTAATAGCTCACAAATGGAAATCTACTGTATCCCCATCCTTAGGTGAAGTAATGGGATTAATCCTAAGCTCTTAAAGAGGGCAAAATAAATTGGTTCAATACACACTGGTCAATATGGGAACTTTTCTCCAAAAAAAAAGAAGGCTTCCCAACCATAGGTCGAGTGAATATTACTTGAATTTGATATAATGTCTACACCTACGACTCTCTATGTTTGTACCACCTTTAGAGCTTGAAACTTTTATTCACTCACCACAAAACCCACCACCTTAACTAGACTAGGCGGATTTTTAGGTTCATTCTTTGTCAATTGTTTACACTTTTATGTTTCCTTATCAAATTGGTAATATGATGTGAACAAGGTAACGACACTCCAATCGATCCAGATCAATGACTACTTCAGGACATATTTACATTGATACTCTTATGCCCCGTAGACAAGATCAGATTTTCTGATGCGAAATGTTGGATGTGAGTTTGTTGGCTTAAAGTCCGACCGTGTGTATGCTCCGTTGAACATTTGTTGTCGGATTTTCCGCCAACAAATTTGGGCTAGCAGGTTCTCAAATTTTCCGCCAACAAAACTTTGTTGTCGGGTTTTTCGATCGTGTGTACACAAGTCCGTCGTACAAAAGTTCACGCGTGCTTGGAATCAAGTATGAGCCTGAAGCGCTCGGTCTTGTAAAACTAGCGTTCGTAATGGAGATATCACATGACTATTGAACTTCCTTTTTATCGGCTCGCTGTACGTCTTGTACGTCACTACGTTCGTAATTGTTGGACAACATTTGTGTGACCGTGTGTATGCAAGACAAGTTGGAGCTAACAACCTTCGAACAAAATTCCACGGTTTTGTTGTCATAAAATACAGTCGTGTGTACCAGGTGAAGATGAATAGAAAAAAGACTAAAAAGGAAAACAAACTCAACCACTACATCTATGAATTGATCATCTACAGTATAATACATTTTTGTTTTTGAATTTAGATACACTTTTAACCTCTTCAACACTATAGGATGTACACGCATGTCCTCTAGTTGAAGCGGGTATCAGTGTTTTCAGCTGGCGGTAGTGAACATTGTAAAAGCAATCCGAGCAGCTTCTGCCATCTTCCCAGGCTCTCCCATCCCACTGGGGAACCCAAGACTGCAGCCAGCACTTCTGCCAGCTGACCATAGAGAGGATATATCCGATCATTTTTCAGGTCTAAGAAATTAAAAGCGATGAGTGTTTTGTCACTTCCTGTTTTGGCTTAGTGTTTACTGGCCATTTCCCAGCCAGTGAAGCAGCTGATCAGACCGATCTGTGTCTGAACGGCTGCTTTGGAGGTCAGAGGATAGATCTGGGGTCTAATAGACCCCAGGTTTCTAACATAAAGAGGACCTGTCACAGCCCATGCTAATTCTGTCATAGGGCTCCTCTTAACTACTTCAATACACTATATTATATATTGTACACTGCACTATATACCCTGCACTGTATTATATATACTACGTGTAATTTTTTTAAAATAAAAAAATGATAATAAAAAAAAATGAAAGTGCTCCCTCCCCCGTGCTCAATTGCAAAGGCAAATGCATATGTAGAAAGTGTATGCGCCACATATGTGAGGGACTTCCCTGAGGAAGACACGTGACCCTGTATCGACACGCGTAGGGGAGGGGCTAGGACGGTGAAGGCACTCGGGCTCTAATGAGGATTAAGTAGCCGATCAGGAGATATTGGATGTGCGGCTTTGTGACACACACATACAGCCTTTATGTTTGCTATAGTGTAGTGTGCTAGAAGCACCCATACTATGTGAGTACCCTGTACGTTGTTTATTAAACATTTGCAAGTTTTAAACAATTCAAGCACTACTGGAGTCTTTTTCTCTGCATATACTTTGTTGCTGACTGATTGAGGAGGAAACTGCGGGAGGAGCACAGGAGCCAGCTGATCTGGACTGTTCACACTGAGCCCCGGGGTGGCTCACAGGTGATTTTTGTCCCAGCTTATCTGGGGGGGGTCACACTCCTAGAGGTGAGCCTATACCCATCGGTGGGGGGGGGGGAGGGGGGAGATGAGCATGAGTGAGGTGAACTGGCAGTGGTTGGACGTGTTTAATATTTCTCTATATATATGTGATCAAATTATTCATCAATCACGCGTGGGAGATTTGACCTGCACATTTATGTGGACTTTTATTTTTTTGCACTTTCATTTGTATGAAATTTGATGTATGCACGTTTTATGTATTGATGATTTTTAATGATTGAATTTATTCAGATGCAGTTTTGTTTATGACACAGTGTAAGAAAACACTATATTTGCACATGTATATGGGTATATAATCAGTGTTAGCAGCTGGTCTAGTCCATTTATATATAAATACTATTTTGCACACTTTTCATTTGGTGAACGCTGGGTAGCTCGCAAGATTTTTCCTCTTGTATAATATATTGGAAAATACATCATATTCTCACGGTATCCCTGTAAGACAAAACAGTGGATCATATATAATTAGATAGTGTGTATTCATCAATTAGGCATAAAGGCATATGATACTATTCCATACCTGATCATATTATGGTTTGCATATCTATGTGTACCCTATATGACTTGAGATATAGCCCCAATAGGGAGATCTTAGGGTTCCCGACTTTACCTACGAGGTAATGTATATGTGTATCAGGACATATAATATAATTTGTAATAGATGTCCCCACATTAATCATACAAGTACAACTCACTGGTCAAAGTCCCAGGCGCACCCCATTCCATATTTGGTAATATAATGTATGTTATTATAGGATGTGGATACCTATATATTTGGTCTTTTAAAGAAACTCTTTTCCTGAGCATTTGATTTCATTTTATATTTTAGCAAACAATTGGGTATTATACAGTGGAACCTTGGTTAACGGGTAGCGTTTTGAAAGACGAGCAACTTTTTTTTTTTTAATTCTGACTCGGTTAGCGAGTGTTGTCTCGCAAAACGAGCAGAATTCAAGCTAATGGGGTGTGCAGTATCGTATTTGGCCAGAGGTGCAGGTGCGCCATTGACACTCGGAATGGTTCAGAGCTGTTCGGAAATACTCAGAATAACTCGGAAATACTTTCCGAGCCTTTCCGAGGCTTTCCAAGTTCAGCCGAGCTGTCCCCGAGTATTTCCGAGGGTCTCCGGCGCCCACCCCACCTCTGGCCACATGCGGTATTGCATGCAATAGAAGTCAAGGCGGAACAAATTATCTTCATTTCCATTGACTTCTATGGGGAAACTCGCTTTGATATGCAAGTGTTTTGGATTACAAGCATTCTCCTGGAACGGATTATGGTCGTAATCCAAGGTTCCACTGTATTGTGCTTTTGTGCAATTAATTAACTGAAGTGTATTTGAAAAACCGCTGCGTAAATACCGTGTGACATAAAAATTTGCAACAACCAGCATTTTGTTCTCTAGGGCAGGGATCTCCAAACTACGGCCCTCCAGCTGTTCCGGAACTACACGTTCCATGAGGCATTGTAAAACTCTGACATTCACAGACTTGACTAGTCATGATGGGAATTGTAGTTCCTGAACAACTGGAGGGCCATAGTTTGGAGACCCCTGCTCTAGGGCCTCTGCTTAAAAAACAAAAGATATAATGTTTAGGGGTTCTAAGCAATTTTCTAGCAAAAAAATGCTGATTTTTATATGTAGGAGAGAAGTGTCAGGAGTGACAAGTGGTTAAACCAGACCTCATCCATACAAACCATTTTAGTCACTGTTTTTTCCATTTTGAACACGCAGTAGATCATGGCATGCTATGACAGATATTGAAGATCTCAAATGTCACAGCACTTGGGCTGTAAGGGTTAAATAAGGCGCCTCTAACCGTATCATGACCGATACAAATTGGACCCAAGTTTTCCTTTCTGTTCCCATGAAAGAGAACGTAGTATATCATTTGCAGAGCCCTGCAGATCTGATGTCAAGCTCTGGGCCCAGCAATACATCAATCAGTTGTTTCTCATCACTGTGTGTCTCTTGTGTTGTCTTAATTTATACACACTAGTTATTGACTCTTGTAGAGAGTCCAGTATAAATTCTGAAGAAGGAAAATCGATATCTATATTATAGTCATAGAAAAATGACAGGTCACAAAGCCACAATGGATGGCTGAGCCTCCTTAGCCGGCCAGCTGCTTCTTATTCATGATGGGAATATGTCTGTCTTCTTCTGTCGTAGAAGAAAGCTCTGGGAGCGGGACTGTAGATGAGCATTATTTCTGGAGAATGGAGAAAGTGCAGCATTAATTAAAGGCAATGGCACTTAAAGTCCTGATGTATGGCAAAATAAAACACTTATCTTGACTTAGACAGTGCTTGAAAATAGCCTTATTGCTAATACATACATAAATACACATGAACGTATATAGTATCATATGCTACAGCAATAGCTGCTTGTGATATACTGTCGGCGTGGACTCTTATAATGAAGGGATGTTGTTGGCAACTGATCTTTTGAACATTCTTTACTAAATTTTTTATGATTCTTTTTTTTTTTTTTTTCTCTCAGCAGTATTCTATAGAAAACATAGCAGAAACATAAAAATATAAGAAAGCTGTACAATGGTATTACAGCAGGACAGAATGGATTTTTTTTTTTTATAATGCACATTTTTCCCACCCATAAGACTCAAATTACTAAGCTTTTCTGATCATTATTTGCAATAACGACCATTATATTCAGCAACAAGAGCCAATGAGCTATGAAAATAACAGTCACATGGCAGAAAATAACAATTGTTATGGGAAATAACACATAATATAGCTTAGCGAGTTGATTCTATGGATTATTATCTTTCATTACAAATAAAAAAAAACAACATTATGCTGTCTCTCTGCTAATACTGCTCATATCTTCTCCACCTCCCACTTGATGCTTTAAAGTAATAATAAACCTTCAGGTTTCTTTCCTTTAACCCCATTCAGATCCGCGCTATAGCCAAATGACGGCTGCAGCGCGGATCTGCTTTGCCGTTAATAGACGTCCTCCCCTTTGCATGCTCGCCACGCCCCCCTGAAGGGCACACACTGTGCATGCTATGATCATCCGAGTCAATGAGACTTGGGTGATCACAGATCGGAGTAAGGGGTCGATCCTGATCCCTTACAACATGATCAGCTGTCAACCAATGACAGCTGATCACGTGATGTAAACAGAAGATCGGTAATCGTTTTTTTAAAACTCTCACGTTGACAGTGTGAGGAGAAAAAAAAGCCGATCACCGGCTTCTGTTGAAGGGACATCGGTCCTGAAGAGGAAGAGACTAAGCCACCTCATATGTGCCCACCAGTACCGCCTGCCAGTGCCACCTGCCAGTGCCAGGAATCAGTGCCCACCAATCAGTGCCCACCAGTACATTAATGCCAGCAATCAATGCCACTTATCAATGCCCACGAGTGCCACCTATCAATGCCCACCAGTGGTGCCTCATCAGTGCCACCTAGCAGTACTGCCTATCAGTGTCATCTACCAGTGCCGATAAGTGCCCATCACTGCTACCCATCAGTGCCAGCTGTCAGTGCCACCTATCAGTGCCCTTCAGTGCCACCTATTAATGCCCTTCAGTGCCGCCCATCAGTGCCACCCATCAGTGCCCACCAATGCCACCTATCAGTGCCCACCAGTGCCACCTCATCAGTGTCTACCAGTGGCGCCCTATTAGTGCCCATCAGTGGCGCCCTATTAGTGCCCATCAGTGTCGCCTTATCAATGCCCATCAATGCAGCCTATCTGTGCCCATCAATGCAGCCTATCAGTGCCCATCAGTGCAACCTATCAGTGCCCATAAGTGTAGCTTCATCAGCGTACATCAATGAAGGAAAAAATTACCTGTTTGCAAAATTTATTAACAAAATATAAAAAAAAAAAAATCAGTCTTTAATTTTTTTAACAAAAAATAAAAAAACCCAGATGTGATCAAATACCACCAAAAATAAAGCTCTATGTGTGGGAAAAAAATGATAAAAATGTCATTTGGGTACAGTGTTGTATGACTGCGCAATTGTCATTCAAACAGTGACAGCGCTAAAAGCTGAAAACTGGTCTGGGCAGGAGGGGGGTTTAGGTGCCCAATAAGCAAGTGGGTAAAATAACAAACATGTTATACTTACCCAATCCTCCTCTTCTAGGGTCTCCTGCCAGCGCTCCTGGCTCCTCCTCCTCGACAAGTGCCCCATTGGAAGCCGGTTCCCATGGGGGCACTTGTGCAGGAATGCTCCCGAGCTGCTCCCAAACTGTCCTGTCTGCGTCCATTGACACAGACAGGGCGGCTCGCCCTGCCCACGTTAGCTCATCACAGAAATGAAATTTAAAGCGGAACTTCACTCTCTCAATCAACATGAACTATTTTTTTTTCTTTAGACAGCTAGCATTAGTAAAGAAGGAGGGGTTTTCTCAGCTAAGCACACCCTCCTGCCTGCATACTTGAGCTAAGGACAGATGGATTCCAGGAAGTAAATGCTGCATGAGTCATCTGCCCTTACTCAAGATGGCCTGAGCCAGAAATGCTAGGGGGTGTTTCTCAAAGTTATTCCTCAACAAATTAAAGCAGGGAGATATGGATGGATGGGGCAAGTCTGCTTTGAATATTCAAAATGAATTGAAGTGGTTGTTAAGCCACTTAATTCAGTTGATACCATCCTCTGTGTTTAATAATCCTTTGTGCCTTTGTGTCCATGTTTTATTAAAATAAGCTGTTCTTTACCTGTTTTCAGAGCGCTCGGCACTCAAGTGACCCGCCGCCTCTCTGCCCTCCCCGTCTGACAGCTGCAGCGGGCGGGGTCAGGAGGGGAGGAGGAGAGAGGCGGCGGGTCACTTGAGTGCCGAGCGGTGCTCTGAAAACAGGTAAAGAATAGCTTATTTTTCTAAAACATGGACACAAGGGCACAAAGAATTATTAAACAGAGAGAATGTTATAAAACTTTTTATGTAACTTCAGCAGCAGAAGGGGAGGGGGGGCACTGACACAGGAGCTGACAGGCAGGGAGGGGAGGGGTGAGGAGGACAGAAGGAGACACAGGAGAGCTGCAGATAGCAGCAGATGATGGAGGTATGTAAACTGACCATGGTGTCAGTGCTCAGCAGCCATGATACCCTGTGGTCAGTTTACAGGGGAGAGGGCAGAACTAGGCAGGATCAGCCAGATTTTTTAGGTGATAGAAGGGGCCAAATTTCACAGCACAAGCACTAAGTTCCTCTAGGGTAACAAGTGCTTTAAATAGCATTTTTAATTTGTGGTGCTCAGATGCAGTATAGTTCCACTTTAAGAAAAGTGCCAAAAACTGCTTAAGTCTCCTGGCACGCGGCAAAATTGCAACATGACTTTCAGAAGAAAGATCATTCTGGTAAGGCGCACAACATGTAGCCCCAACAAGGATTAGAGTGTTGGGTATTTCTAAGATCTATGACTGACAGAAAATTGACCATTGTGTCACCCAACAAGCAATGCGCCTCAAAAATAAAAGTTTCTTTGGAGAGAATTGCCTCAGTCACTGTTTCTTATAACTGTAAACCAGGTTCTTTTGCTTGTAAGGGCTTTGCGGCCATTTTGTTATGGATTGTTAAGGTCACGCTCCCCCTATTGATGGGGATAGGTAAAAAGTTGCAATGGCCCCTTCCAGCAGGTTAATCCAAGCCTCAGAATCCTGCAAAGGCTTTCTAGAAAGTTCAGGCATAGGAGGGTCAGTCACCCAGGTCATAAATATATGGCTCAGCATTACAAAGTTCAAAATCAGAAGAGGAAATCTTTAACTCGAGAGGTCTCTGTATTCCCGGTAGCTCCAGGCACTCTACAAGAGGCTAACGTTCCACCAGTCCAGTAGAACACTTTAGCCCTGAGTGCTTGGTCTGTTTCAAATAATGGGAGACACGAGCTTTATTCCATCACAGTGCCCTTCCTCGTACAAGCCAACTACTTCTTCCCTACAGAGTCCATTAGCAGTCCCACTCCCTCTTCATCTCAGCACATTACAGACACAGAATGTTCAGTCAGGTATGGATTGCATTTTAGCGGTTTTATTTCAACCTAATTTGTAAGTGAAAAATCTTATTTTCAGAAGAAGGCAATTCCAACTGAAGTAGCAGGTGAAATATCGGTAAATGACTTTGCTGGACACAGGACTCGTTTAAGGGAGTTTTATTCCACTTTGCCCAAAGCAGTGGACACCTGACCCGACTGTCATCTGCATGCCAAGTGTGTCAATTACAGCTTACACAGTGTACATATAATTTCAGTATATTGCATCACAAGCGAATATTTCCGTTATACAAACATTTAACCTTTTAAAAGTCAACCTACGTTATAGATACAAGACAAGTTCTGCAAAACATATATTTTAAACCTTATGCAAAACTTCAGTTTTTCTGCAGTTTGCCGTTTGCGGTTTCGTCTGAGATGGGAGGGGGAAGTAAGTGAGGGAGTTCAGTGTCTGACCACAGCCTGTCACAAGTAGTTTCAACATGAAATGTAAGGAATATGATTCTTAGCTGAAATTCTAATCAGTCTTACTACGCACATAACTATGGCCACATAAACTGACCCTCATTGCCACTTCACAACATGGTTGCTAAAGGCAAGTTACTCTACAAGAGGCCATCAGGTGGAACCTACTGTCTTCTCTCACGTAATAGTGGCTTTCCTCTCCACTTCCCATGCAGGACTCACTTTGACACAGTACATGGTATTTATTTGCCATGTCTGTGCCAAAATGGCAACCAAATCTTGCAAAAATCCTGTGTGCGTATTAGACACAGGCTTCCCTAAGATGGTGGCCCAAAGTCCACTGCAGAGGACAATTCAAACACCATGCAGTGTCCCCACCACTGTCCAAAACACAGAAGTGGTTGTGTGATCACTCTGGTCTCTATATACCTAATGATCACCGGCACACAGTCCTGCCAAATGTCACCTTAAGGAGGAGGGCTGCAATGAAGAACACCATAGCTAAATTCCCCCGTAACACTCTACATAGTACCAAAGGAAACTGCCACCCAAAGGCTGCAACCTACCCATTTCTCTGGATTTTAGTGTCGGCGATGGAACTCCAATGACATCAGTCTTCACAAAGCTTTATTATTCCAGGACTAGATCACAGAAGTGTCTGCTCAGACCAAACCTCACTCAGCTGGATCTAGCCCGGGAATACTATAGCTGTTGGAATTCTGATGTCATTAGATTGAGGCCAACTTGTTTGTTCACACCCTGCAACATGCTTAGTCTGCAATGTTGTAAAGCCAACATGTAGCTGGCTATTATGGGGATTTACAGGATATAGAAATAACACTATTCTAATAACATTATTACTTATTTACCAAATGAGGCCCACTGTGAGAAAAGATGCTTCTGGATTGCATATTAAAATTGATGTAACTGAGACAAAAAATAGCTATTGCATAAAATACAAATGCAATAGTAAATTAGGAGAGGTTTTATTTGAGCTGAGAAAAACATTGTCTACTTTGCACCTCTGTATTGATTTTGAGGAACCTGTTAGAGGGCCCTCTGTTAGTCAGGCACAGGGACTAGCTTGGGGCCGTATTAAGGTGGAACTGAAGGCATTGCCAATACCAGTTGCGCTTGTTCCCTTTATAAAATTAATTAAACACTATACAGATTTAGAGGTTTTTTTTATGATTATAGTTTCACTTTAATTACATTAAAAAATATGTCAATCCAGAATTTCATATTTCTGATATAAAATATTTGGATACAGTATTCCAAAAAAACACCAAAAACCTAAATTTCATAATAGTGAACCCCTCTACACCCCAATAATGTATGAGCACTAGAAGTTGGGATCCTCCCACATGGCTGGACCGTCACCCAGCCACTGAGAGCCTGAGCCGGCCGCTCCCACTCCCTCCACAGCCCAGCGTTCCAGTGAGCGAGGAGGGGCAGAGCAGGCAGTCACTAGCTCTCTGCTCAGGGAGCCCTGAGAATCAAGCGATCGGCGGTGTTTGATCGCTTGGTTCTCAGTCTTAGAGCCGGGCGGGTGACAGATGTGGCATCGGACTGATGCTGCATCCACCTAGGTGTGTATGATTCTGAAAAAACCCCATACTTCTCTTTAAATAGCTTACATTGAAGGAAAAGGGTATTTGATCCCCTGCTGATTTGTATGTTTGCCCGCTGACAAAGAAATTTTCAATCTATAATTTTAATAGTAGGTTTATTTTAACAGTGAGAGATAGATAAAACAACAAAAAAATCCAGAAAAACGCAATTCAAAAAAGTTATAAATTGATTTGTATTTTAATGAGTGAAATAAGTATTTGACCCCTTCGCAAAACATGACTTAGTACTTGGTGGCAAAACCCTTGTTGGCAATCACAGAGGTCAGACGTTTCTTGTAGTTGGCCAACAGGTTTGCACACATCTCAGGAGAGATTTTGAAGATCCTTTCCAAGTCATTAAGGTTTCGAGGCTGACATTTGGTAACTCGAACCTTCAGCTCCCTTCACATATGTTCTATAGGATTAAGGTCTGGAGACTGGCTAGGCCACTCCAGGATCTTAATGTGCTTCTTTTTGAGCCACTCCATTGTTGCCTTGGCCATGTGTTTTGGGTCATTGTCATACTTGAAGACCCATCCACGACCCATTTCAATGCCCTGGCTAAGGGAAGGAGGTTCTCACCCAAAATTTGACAATACATGGCCCCGTCCATCGTCCCAATGATGTGGTGAAGTTGTCATGTCCCCTTAGCAGAAAAACACCCTCAAAGCATAATGTTTCCACCTACATGTTTGACGATGGGAACAGTGTTCTTGGGGTCATAGGCAGCATTCCTCCTGCTCCAAACACGGTGAGTTGAGTTGGTGCCAAAGAGCTTGATTTTGGTCTCAGACCACAACACTTTCAGCCAGTTCTCCTCTGAATCATTCAGATGTTCATTAACAAACTTCAAACGGCCTATACATGTGCTTTCTTAAGCAGGGGGACCTTGCGGGCACTGCAGGATTTCAGTCCTTTAAGGCGTAGTGTGTTACCAATTGTTTTCTTGGTGACTATGGTCCCAGCTGCCTTGAAATCATTGACAAGATTCTCGCGTATAGTTCTGGGCTGATTCCTCACCGTTCTCGTGATCATTGAAACTCCACGAGGTGAGAACTTGCATGGAGCCCCAGACCGAGGGAGATTGACAATTATTTTGTGTTTCTTCCATTTGCGAAAAATCACATCAACTGTTGTCACCCTCTCATCAAGCTGCTTGGCGATGGTCTTGTAGCCCATTCCAGCCTTGTGTACATGGGTCCCTGGGCCAAGTAATGCTCTGGGGCACCTACAATGGAGACAGTGCAGGTAAACAGACATCAGGTAGGTAGGAGGCAGACAAGTGGAGCTTCCCCTTTTGGGTGGAGTTCTGCTTTAACTACATGAACAATCATTCTGTACAGCAATGAAACAGTGGGAAAATACTACATACATAAAGTAACAAAGCTGTCCTGTGCATATAATGTATCTGCTAGAATTATGCTTAGGACAGTTGTATAGACATGGCCGCCAATAAAAATCATTAGGCACCATCCAGCCTGACAGGGCCTCAGTAACCCCCCCCCTCCACACACACACACACACACACACACACACACACACACACACACACACACCAGGTTTCCCCTACCATTGTTATCCTGTTACCACTTCCACACCCCCTGGATTCTCAACCCCAAATACCTCCTCAGTACTCCCAGATATCCCTCAAGCACTCTGACCCCTCTACATCCCAGATATCCCCCTAGCACTCTGACCCCTCTACACCCCAAATACCCCCCCAGTACTCTGACCCCTCTACACCCCAGATATCCCCCCAGCACTCTGACCCCTCTACACCCCAGATATCCCCCCAGCACTCTGACCCCTCTACACCCCAGATATCCCCCCAGAACTCTGACCCCTCTACATCCCTGATACCTCCTACACTGTGGCCTCTCTACATCCCTGATACCTCTAGCACTATAGCCACTCAAGATACCCCAAGCATTGCTACCCCCTATACACCCCAGATCTCCCCTCAGCATTGTTTTCCCCCATACAACCTTGATATTCCCCAGCACCATTATTCCATCCACGCAGTATCCCCTTTTCCAGTGGAGATACAGTGCATGTGAACTTTTGACTATGTGCCCACCTCTAGCAGTGTGACAAGGACTCACTTATACCAATCAAGTCATGCAGGCAGAAGGAGGGAGCATCCCTCCGGGCATTCCAAGCCCTTCAGTGCAAACAGTGCTGGACAGCTGGGCTCACCATGACACCATCCAAAATCCCACTTCAGCTCTCAGTGCTGCAGACTCAGCCACTCCCACTCCAGGTCCTAACCCACGGCCTCCAAGTCCCAAGCATTCAAGCTGCATGGGGTGGGGTCAGAGCTTCACTTGTGCTCTGGCCCTGCCCCTTCCTGCTGGCTGTGAAATAATAGGTATCGTTCTGCACAGCACGGCGCACCACTGCCAGCCTGCCTCCCCTGTGTATCCATCACTCTCAGTGCCATCATGGGGCCCCCAATTTCCGGTGGCATGGGCTCAGGGTGCAGCTGCTTTAGGGAAAGTGCAGGGGCCCCCCATGCAGCTGGGGCCTCTGGGCAGTGCCCAGGTGTGCCTGCTCATTAAGACGGCCGCACTTGTGTAGGCTGGCAGCTGTTGCAAAACTACAAGTCCCATCATGCCTCTGCCTGTGGGAGTCATGCTTGTAACTGTCAGCCTGCAATACCTCATGGGACTTGTAGTTTCGCAACAGCTTGAGGGCTGCCAGTTTGAGACCCCTGGTATACAATCTTGTCCCTGACATCCTTGGAAAGTTCTTTGGTCTTAGCCATGGTCGAGAGATCGGAATCTGATTGATCAATTGCTTCTGTGGACAGGTGTCTTTTGTACAGGTAAGAAAGTGCTCCTAATCTCAGCTTGTTACCTGTATAGAAGACACCTGGGCGCCAGAAGTCTTGCTGATTGAGGCCAGGTTCACACTAGTGCCACAAACGCTCCGACATTGGGAGCTCATGTCGCATGACGTGTGAAAATCAATGTTTCCCTATGGGAGCCATCCTAACTGGTCCGACACAAGTCGGTCCGACTTTGAAAATGCTCCCAGTACTACTTTGGTACGATTTTGATCCTACTTCAGTCCATTGACTATCATTGAAGTCGGATTAAAGTCGGATCACTGTCTTGCATGATCTGACTTTGGCATGCGACTTGTGCTCAGATGATTATGAGGGGGAACTCCGCGCCTAATTTTAAATAAAAAACCGGCATGGGTTCCCCCTCTAAGAGCATAGCAGGCCCTTGGGTCTGGTATGGATTTTAAGGGGCACCCCCCACCCTGAAAAGATTGGGCGTGGGGGTCACCCCTAAATCCATACCAGACCCTTATCCGAGCTGCAGCCTGGCCGGTCAGGAAAGGAGGTGGCGACGAGCGAGCCCCCCCTCCTGAACCGTACCAGACCGCATGCCCTCAACATGGGGGTGGGTGCTTTGGGGCAGAGGGGCGCCCTGCCCCCCCCACCCCGAAGCACCTTGTACCCATGTTGATGAGGACAAGGGCCTCTTCCCGACAACCCTGGCCGTTGGTTGTCGGGGTCTGCGGGAGGGGGGCGTATAGGAATCCAGGATCCCCCTTATCCTGGCCCCCCACCCTATGTGAATGAGTATGGGGTACATCGTACCCCTACCCATTCACCTAGGGAAAAAAAAAGTGTCAACAAAAAAACACACTAGACAGGTTTTTAAAGTAATTTATTAGGCATTTCCGGGAGTCTTCTTCCGATTTCGGGGGTCTCTTACTTCTTCTCCGCGGTCTCTTCCTTCTTCTCCGTGCTCTCTGGCCTCTTCTCCGCGCTCTCCGGTTCTTCTCCTTCGCTATCTTCTGCTCTTTTGCCTGCTTTTTTGCTAGCTGTGGCCCGGTCTTCGCCATCTTCTTCCCTCTTCTCTTCTTCTGATGTTGACACGACACTCTCTCCCGCTGTAATGCCGTGTGCGCGGTCAGCAATGACTTATATAGGGATGGGGCATGGTCACCGGGTGATATCACCAGGTGACCCCACCCCTTATGACCATCATGCCCGGGGACTGATGTCATAAGGGGTGGGGTCACCGGGTGACATCACCGGGTGACCACGCCCCATCCCTATATAATAGTCGACCGCGTACACGGCATTACAGCGAGAGAACATCGGAAGAAGAGTAGAGGGAAGAAGACGGCGGAGAAGACTGGGCCAATGCTAGCAAAAGAGCCGGCAAAAGATAGCGGTGGAGCCCGGCAGAAGACACCGGAGAGCGGGGGAAGAACTGGAGAGCGCGGAGAAGAGGCCGGAGAGCGCGAAGAGGGAACAGACCCCCGAAGTTGGAAGAAGACCCCCGGAACTGCCTAATAAATTACTTTAAAAACCTGTCTAGTGTGTTTTTTTTATTGACACTTTTTTTCCTAGGTGAATGGGTAGGGGTACGATGTACCCCATACTCATTCACATAGGGTGGGGGGCCGGGATCTGGGGGCCCCCTTATTAAAGGGGGCTCCCGGATTCCGATAAGGCCCCTACCCGCAGACCCTGACAACCAACGGCCAGGGTTGTCGGGAAGAGGCCCTTGTCCTCATCAACATGGGGACAAGGTGCTTTGGAGTGGGGGGGCCGCAGGGCGCCCCCCTGCCCCAAAGCACCCGCCCATGTTGAGGGCATTCGGCCTGGTACGGTTCAGGAGGGGGGGCGCTCGCTTGTCCCCACCCCTTTTCCTGCCCGGCCGGGCTGCGTGCTCGGATAAGGGTCTGGTATGGATTTGGGGGGACCCCCACGCCGTATTTTTGGCGTAAGGGGTTCCCTTAAAATCCATACCAGACCCAAGGGCCTGGTATGCTCTTGGAGGGGGAACCCATGTCAGTTTTTTATTTAAAATTTGGCATGGAGTTCCCCCTGGTATTGGCGGGGATCCAAGTCGGATCCCCGTTCATTGAAAGTCGGATGTATGTCGGCTTCAAGTCGCAGGGCAAAGTCGGATCTAAAGTAGGATGGCTGTCGTGTCACACCAGTGTGAACCCGGCCTGATAGAGGATCAAATACTTATTTCACTCATTAAAATGCAAATCAATTTATAACTTTTTTGAAATGCATTTTTCTGGATTTGATTTTTTTGTTTTTATTCTGTCTCTCAATGTTAAAATAAACCTACCATTAAACTTATAGATTGATAATTTCTTTGTCAGTGGGCAAACGTACACTGTATATGATTACGTTTACGATTACGTACATGTTAATTATAATTTCCTTTTATTCTTAAATATTCAGTCATCACATGTAACTCTGATTTGCTCAGCATGAACACCATGATAATTGGGAAGTCAATTTTATAAAATCTTTAAGCCTTTTTTTTTTTTTTTTGCTCCTCACCTCTCTTGGACAAGTTCATCCAAATTAAAATAAGCAGATCGATTGAAAAAGGCTTTTCCAATAACTCAGCTAAGTGTGTCGTTGTCCTTTGGCTCTTTTAGTCATCTTTCCCCCACCCATGCAGAATAAAGTATGGATGAGATGTGCATTTTAAGTTTTTTATCTCCAACTTTTTCAGTTCTATGAGACAAAGTTTAAAGCGCTATTACACCCAAAAGCAAACATTTATTATATCGCAGCTTACCAATTCTAAGATGTGATGTTGTTTTCTTTTTTAGGTTTTCTTTCTTCTATTTTCATCTGGTCATCTGGCCAGCAAGTCTGCTGTTTTCAAAAGCAGAATGTATCAGCAGAATGTATCAGTTTACATGAATAGGATAAACCTCTTAGCACCGGCAGAGGTGATTAATCGCTTCAGCCCCGGAAGATTTTACCCCCTTCCTGACCAAAGCACTTTTTCTGATTTGGGACTGAGTCGCTTTCATTGACAATTGCGCGGTCATGCGATATTGCACCCAAACAAAATTGACGTCCTTTTTTCCCCACAAATAGAGCTTTCTTTTGGTGGTATTTGATCACCTCTGTGTTTTTTATTTTTTGCGCTATAAACAAAAAAAGAGTGACAATTTTGAAAAAAAAAAAAACATTATTTTTTACTTTTTGCTATAATAAATATCCCCCAAAAATATTTTTTTTCCCCTCAGTTTAGGCTGATATGTATTCTACATATTTTTGGTAAAAAAAATCACAATAAGCATATATTGATTGGTTTGCGCAAAAGTTATAGCGTCTACAAAATAGGGGATAGATTTATGGCATTTTTATTATTCATTTATTTTATTACTAGTAATGGCGGCGATCTGCGATTTTTATCAGGACTGCAACATTAGGGCGGACACGTTGAACAATTTTGACACATTTTTGGGACCATTGTCATTTTTACAGTGATCAGTGCTCTAAAATTGCATTAATTACTGTAAAAATGTCACTGGCAGTGAAGTGGTTAACCACTAGGGGGCAGTGAAGGGGTTAAGTGTGTCCTAGTGTGTGTTCTAACTGAAGGGGGGAGGGGACTGTGTAGGGGAGATAACAGATCTCTGTTCATACTCTGTATGAACAGACGATCTGTCTGTTCTTCCCTCAGAGAACCGGAAACTGTGTGTTTACACATACAGATCCTGGTTCTCCGTGTGCCCCGAGTGATCGCAACTGCCGGGCTCCGTGGGTGAGCAAGGGGGGGTGCTCGCACCTCCGGCGGCACGCACACTCCCCCTAGTGGCCACAGGGCAAATCGACGTTACATAACGTCATTTCACCCAGCCGTGCCATTCTTCCACAGTACAACTGCGGCGGATGGTCGGCAAGTGGTTAAAATGAAAGGAAAACACTGTTTGCTGTAAATGATTATAAGTGTGAGCTGGAGTTTGGCTTTCATTTGTTACTGTATCTAAATCTGCTAATACATTTAATACCCCCCCCCCCCCCAGAATGACACTGCTGCTGTCTGCTGTGTCTCCTGTGCTCCTTCCTCCATAGTGATGTTTCATTAATACAGGAGGTGTGTTACTGGCAGGGCCGGGAGGACAAGGGATGGGCACAAGGGGTGGCTGCCCTTGGAGCAGCATGTATTGTAGGGATGGGGGCGCCCCAAGTTCCTTCTACTGTAAGGCTGACAGGAGTAGTGTCAGTAGCATCAATACTTCTGTCAGCCCGGCCCCGGAAGCAGCGAGGAGAGAAGGACAGAGCCAGAAGGAGGTGCGGGCTGGGCTCTCTCTCCCCCTCCCCCTCATAAGCTCGCACATAATGAAGAGAGAGGGGAGGCGCAATTTGCCATCTTTTCCCTGGGCACTGGATGATCTTGTCTCAGCACTGGTTACTGGCCAGATCACCAGGTGAAAAGAGGAAAAAAAGCCAACGAAAAGAAAACGAATGCAGCCACCACATTCAATGATTGGTATGCTGAAATAAAATAGATTTTTGGTTTTGTGTTTAATACTGCTTTAAGTACTGTAAGATGAGAGGCAGGGCCTCCATGGATTGGACATGTTTTTCTAAACAAAATTTTGGACAAAATTTGAATTAAAATATTTTTTTAATCGAATTTGAATAGTTTTGAATCTAATTTGAATTTCCGAAGATAATAAAATAGAATAGAAAATAAAGAAATAGAATAAAAAAATATAATAGAAAATAAAAGAATATAATAGAATTAAAAAAGCAATTGAATATAATAGAATAGAGTAGATTAGAAAGAATATAACCATTTCTCAAAATTCAAATAGAACAAATTTTTGAATAGAATAGAATAGAATATATTAGAATATAATAGAAAGAATATAACAATTTCCCAAAATTTGAATAGAATAAATTTGAATAGAATAGAATGGAATTGATTAGAATAGAATAGAATAGAAGATAAAAAATAGAATAGAATAGAGAAGTATATAATAGAATAGGAAAAAACAATAGTAGAACCATCTTCCAAAATTTGAATTTGCAATATAATGAATTTGAATTTCAATAGAATAAAAAAAGAATGAAATATAATAAAAAAAATAGAATAGACTAAAAAAAGAATTTAATAGAAAATAAAAGAATAGAATAGTATAAAAAAAAATAGAATATAAAGAATATAACCATTTCCCAAAATTTGAATAGAAAAAATTTGAATTCGAACAGAGTAGAAAAGAATGGATTAGAATAGACTAGAAAAGAATAGAAAGAATATAACACACTCCCAAAATTTGAAAAGAATACATTTGAATAGAATAGAAAGGAATAGATTAGAATAGAATAGAAGATAAAATAATAGAATAGAATAGAAAAGTATAGAATAGAATAGAAAAAAAAAAACAATAGAATAGAACCATCTCCAGAAAATTTGAATTTCGAATAAAATGAAATAGAATAGAATAGAAAAGAATAGAAAACAAAATAATGGAATAGAAAATAATAGAATAGAATAGAATAGAAAATAAAAGAATAGAATTACACAAAAAAACAATAGAATAGAATAGAATAGAATAGAATAGAAAGAATAAAATGATTTCCCAAAATTTGAATAGAATAAATTTGAATTTGAATAGAATAGAAAAGAATAGATTAGAATAGAATACAAAAGAATAGAATATAAAAATTTCCCAAAATTTGAATAGAATAAACTTGAATAGCATTGAAAAGGAATAGATTTGAATAGAGTAGTAGATAAAATAATATAATAGATTAGAAAAGTATAAACTATAATAGAAAAAAACAATATAATAGAATAGGATAGAATAGGAGAGAAAGAATATAACAATATAACCATGTTCCAAAATTCACATTTCACACAAAATAAAAAAGAATAGAATAGAAAACAAAATAATAAAATAGAATAGAACAAACAATAGAATAGAATAGGGTAGAATAGGAGAGAAAGAATATAACAATTTTACAAAGTTTGAATGTTGAATAGAATATATTTGAATTAGAATAGAAAATAATATAATAGAAAAGAAAAAAAATCTAAAATAGAATGGAATATTAAAAATATAAACCATCTTACAAAATTTGAATTTCGAATATAATAAATTTGATTTCGAATGGAATTGAATAGCTTTGAATTCAAACGAGTGAAACAATTAAACAAATTTAACAAAACAAATGTTTGTATTTATGAATCGAAACAAAACACCTTTCTTCCCTCTGCACATGTCTAATGCTAATGCACATGTCTAATGCTCATTGTAGGGGCTTTCAGCTGGGAGATATGAGTCAGAATAGGCTCCCTGACTGATCTGTGGCTACACAGCCCCATACTGTATGTTCTGACACCTTTTTTTATCAGAACCAGCATTCACTTTTTCAGCTCCAGTAGCTCTTCTATTAGATCAAACTACATGGGCCAGATTTTGCTCACCACGTGCATCAACGAGCCTCGGCCACCCATTGGCTGATTTTCCATCCTTCGAGCACTATTGGTCAATCCTGACCACTGCAGAACGGGAACCTCCCACAAGAGGTTCTGTTTTTTGGAGTTTTGGAGTTTCTCTGACCCAGTCATCAAGTCCTTTCAGTTCGGCTCTTGTCAACGTAACTCAAATCTTTACGCTATTTTTTTGTTTATAGCGCAAAAAATAAAAACCGCAGAGGTGATCCAATACCACCAAAAGAAAGCTCTATTTGTGGGAAAAAAAGGACGTCAATCTTGTTTGGGAGCCACATCGCACGACCGCGCAATTGGCAGTTGAAGCGACGTAGTACCGAATGGCAAAAAGTGCTCTGGTCAGGAAGGGGGTAAATTCTTCTGGGGCTGAAGTGGTTAAAGGAGCCGACGTACAGCTACGACGACTCGCGGGATAGTCCCGACCTGCCGCAGTATAATGACGGTGCCTGGTCGGCAAGCGGCTAATATATCCCGGCCATTTCAGGTGTCCATGTAACAAGATAATCACCTGTCAGTGGTAATGTTATAGCTGATCGGTATGTCGTTCCTTTTTCCGCCCAGCTAATCAATAACGACTGAAGTTTCTCCTGAACAGACATGGATTAGTAAGAGAAAGTTTTGTTGTTTATTTCTTCCTCCTAGAACATGCTCTAAGTTTTTCCACATTGGGGAGTGGGATGATTTTTTTTTGTGTTTTATGTCTACTTTCTGCTTCTTCTGCTCTCAATAATTTATTTTAGGATATTTTAACTGAAAAATATGTAAAGCTGCGGATCTGATTTCCCCCCCGCACACACGGTGCCACATGTCAGAATATGCCGTCAACTTATAAATAAGTAACAACAATAAGTGATAAGATTGGAAGCTGCCACAATAACTCAAGAATTGCAAATGGGCTTCATACATTTTAAATGAAATGACCTGAAATTGTCACTTTTCCATCCAATGATTTCTGTGACTATAGTAGCACCACAAATTGCTTAATAGTTTCCTTACAGGAAAAGAAAAAAAAAGAAAAAATTCACATATTTCAAAATGTTCACAGGGAAGAGGTGAAAGATGAAAAAAGAAATGCCTACTGCGAGTGTGGCACCACTTGGTAGAAGGATGATTTGCATTTCTTCTTCGGATTGTAACAGATAAAGAACAAAATGAGAAAGTTGAACTCCAAGCAAGGAACACTAAACAATATCCCTATTCTCCAAAATAATCCATACACATCCACTACTTAAAGAAGAACTGCAGTCTGCTCACATCATTTGTAATAATAATAATAATTATTATAATTCTGTACTTCCCAAATATCCGAAAATCCAAAAATTTGAAATAATAACTAATTAACTAACTAATAATAACTAACTATTAAATTATAGGTATTGGAATTTCCTTTCAAATTTGTCTGTTAGTGAACATAACGAATACAAATTTAGCTGAAGTTATGAAATATCTGAAATAAAGAATGCCACATCTAAACAAATGGAACAGAACAAAATAATAATAAATAATAATAATACGTTTTTATTATTATTGTTAAGTATTATTATAAATTCGTTACGTTCTATTCGATATGGAATTCGTTGTTACGGATAATTCGTAACTTTGGATAAATTCGTATTTGTTACGTTCACTAACAGCCAAATTTGAAAGGATATTCCAATACCTATAATTAAATAGTTAGTAATAGTTAAGTTATAATTAGTTAGTTATTATATCAGATTTTCACATTTTTGGGTTTTTTGAATTTTCGGATTTTCGTTCTATTTTTCGAATTTTCGTTTTTTTTTGGATTTTCATTCTTTTGAATTTTCAGATTTTCATTAATATTTTTGGATTTCCGAATTTCGAGTTTCTGAATTCCCAAATTTTTGAATTTCGAATTACACCTTTGCAAGACTGAGCACAGCAACAAGACACAAGGTAGTTTATACTGCATCAGCAAGGTCTCTTCCAGGCAAAGATTGCAAAACAGACTGGTGTTTCAAGATTCACTGCTCAAGCTCTTTTGAAGTAGCACAAAGAAACGGGCATTGCTGAGGACCATAGACGCAGTGGTTGGCCAAGGAAACAATGCAGCAGCTGAAAGACACACCATGCTTACTTCCCTTTGATATCAGAAGATATCCAGCAGTGCCATTAGCACAGAACAGGCGGAAACCAGTGGGACCCAGGTATGTCATGAAGTGGTTTTTATGGAAAATTTTCAGCCAAAAAGCCAAACCTCTGACATGGAAACCATGCTAAGCAACTCAAATATGTGCAAAAACATAGGAACTGGGGTGCAGAAAAATGGCAGCAGGTGCTCTGGACTGATGAGTCAAAATTTCTAATACTTGGCTGTAGCAGGAGGCAGTTTGTTGGCGAAAGACTGGAGAGCGGTACAATAATGAGTGTCTGCAGACAACAGTGAAGCATGGTGGAGGAGGTTCCTTGTAAGTTTGGGGCTGCATTTCTGCAAATGGAGTTGTAGATTTGGTCAGGATCAATGGTATCCTCAATGCTGAGAAATACAGGCAGATACTTATCCATCATGCCATACCATCAGGGTATTGTGATTGGCCCCAAATTTATTCTGCAGCAGGAAAATTACCCCAAACATACAGCTAATGTCATTAAGAACTATGTTCAGTGTAAAAAAGAACAAGGAGTCTTTGAAGTGATGGTTTGGCCCCCACAGAGCCCTGATCATCATCATTAAGTCTGTCTGGCATTACATTAAGGAACACAAGATTTGGAGTCAGCCTACAGCCACAGTTGCACAACAAATTTGAGGTCCCGCAGACCAAGTGGCCCGAGGGCCTCAAAGTCGCTCATCCGGAGCTAAAACACTCCGGTAAATTGCCGGGCCCAGTACCGGCAGGCCGAAGGTCCCCTGGGTCCCAGATTTGGACCATATGTAGCCTAGAGTCTTTGAGACCCCTAGCGTTAATAGGCCCCAAGATATTCAGCCCCAAGTTGGACCACATACCCCATTGACGCAGATGTTAAGCCCGAATTTGTTTGCAGACATATTTGGGTTCTGCCGGTCTCTTTGGGGAGTCGTTACCAGCCCGCCCGAAGGTCCCCGGACCCCTAAATGTTGCCCATATGTAACCCCATACTTTATCACCAAAGGTGCAAAGTTTGGTGTCCGGGGCTCCTATCGCCGGGGAGAAATCCTGTCAGGCTGGCCATTTTTCCCATAGACTCCCATGTTAAAGCGTTCACTTTTGGGGAGTCGGTACCGGCAGCCGTAGGTCCCTTGGGTCGATAGCCCTTAGTAACTACATCCACAGTTCATCTGTGATTAGGTCTCAAAAATGTTTGGAACAACCTACCTATCGAGTTCCTTCAACAACTGTGTGCAAGTCTACCTAGAAGAATTGATGCTGTTTTAAGGGCAAAGGCTGGTCACACCAAAAACTGATTTGATTTGGATTTCTCTTCTGTTCATTTATTTCTATTTTGTTAGTTGATAAAAATAAACTATTAACACTTCTATTTCTGAAAGCATTCTTCATTTATATAATTTTTATACACCTGCCTAACATTTTTGCACAGTACTCTAGGTAGAAGACATCTCATGACCACCATCTCTATAGTCAGATTGGCTGAATGCCCCTCTTCCATAATTCCTAGCTTTCAGCAGTGCAGCACAGTTTGAAAATCATGTAGTAATATGGCTATTAAGGGAAGATATAAGTGGCAACTTTTTTAGAAGCAACATGTGAAATCTTCTGTTGTCTCTAAATTTAATTCAAACCATCAATGTAAATTAATAGATTAATAAGGGGGGATTTAGAAGAAAGCTTTGTAAAATTTTTCATTTGCTCAGATTTGTTCTCGTCTTTCTTTACATCTCCTGCTAATATTGTAATTATGATTATATGTATAATGAGAGTCTTTAAAAAACATATGTTAATACAAATGTAAATGACTGGACACCAGGTACTAATTGTTATCTGTAACAATTAGTGCTTTCTTATGAAGTAATGAGAAGGTTCAGTTACCAGCTACAAAAGCTCAGTAATTTAGTGGCTTATTTAGATGCATGGGAAATTGCTAAACAGACAACAAAGGTAAATGTGCAAAGTAAGATATATAAATAATCTGCATTCAGACTGCTTGTACTCCCAGTCTACTCCAAGTCTACATTTTTAGGATTGCAGGCAACCAAAGAATACACTGGGTTGAATTACTAAAACTGGAGAGCGAAAATCAGGTGCAGCTCTGCATAGAGACAAATCAGCTTCCATTTTTTTTTGTCAAAATTTAAAGTGGAGGTCCACCCTAAAAAAAAAAAAAAAAAAACGCTTCTTTAAATACATTAAAAAACATTTGAAAAAAAAAATTACTTACAAGAAATGCATGTTGCTAGGCAGATGGTCCTAATTTGCCACTTCCTATTCCACGGTGATCTTCAGTCTTCTCCTCCTTGCGTTGTTTTCTGGGAAACTTGGGCGCGGTGTCTTCTGGGACCTGAGTGTGTCACAGAAGACAGCCGCCCATTCACAAATCACCGGGGGACTGGCGCATGCACAGTAGGAAACGCGCAGTGAAGCCGCAAGGCTCCACTGCCTGTTTCCCTTAGTGAGGGTGGCGGCGCCGGTACACGATATGAGGGACGTATCGGCCTCGGGGGGCCGACATCACGGGACAGGTAAGTGTCCTTATTAAAAGTCAGCAGCTACAGTGTTTGTAGCTGCTGACTTATCATTTTTTTTTTTTTTTACGGCTGGAACACCCCTTTAATTGAACACGCTGAAGATAGAAGCTGATTGGCTACCATGCACAGCTGCACCAGATTTTGCACTCTTCAGCTTCAGTAAATCAACCTCTTTGTTTTTGTCCTTCTACTTGTAGTCAACTCATAGTAGATCTAAACCTTATTACTAAAATTATATATGGGCTTTAATACAACACCATCATAGCCACAAAAAAAAAATCTCCAAAGCAGTTCCCTCTAATAGAAGAGGTGTAAGTAGAACCTAATATGTCTCTGATCTTCATCCCATTGACTCTCTTCAAGCTCTACCAGAATCGGCAAACTTGTGAAACTTCGGAACCATAGTGTTCCCCACTGAGCACTATAGTTCCATCCTCTGACTCCTGTGTCCCTACTGTGTCCTGTAGCAAAATAGGGATGGTGGGTGGAACCACAATGCACAGTCGGGGAAAGAAGACAATCTTGGAAGTGTCAAATGTTGAAGATTCTGACTGAGGTTGTAGGGCTTCAACTGAGTGGATGTACGGGCCCCAATCTGTCAGAGAGATAGGCTTAGTCCTTCTTTTTTTGCAAGGAACTGCTTTTTGGATTGTTCTAGTGATGGCAATGTCACTTCAAACTAGTTCATGATAAGACGAAGGGTCATGACCGAAAAAGGTCTGCTGATTGGCTCCCGATCAGCGCTCTTAGCCAATGGATGTTTTGTCAGAACACAATAGAGCAGCAGGGGAGTTAACTGTACTAATGTCACATAGTTAGTACAGTGGCTCCTTCTGAGCTGTCAGTTTTTTTCCGTTCATCCCCGCTGACTTGAACGAAAAAAAAACGACTATTGTGCAGCGGCTGCCCGTCCATTAAGGGCGCCCGGGGTCCGCCCCTATTCTCCACACCACCCCCTATATGACTAATGGATAGATTCATGCATAGCATGAATGACCGATTGGGGGGGGGGGATACTGTTAGCCACCCCCCAAAAGAAAATTACCACTGGCCGCCACTGCTGTTGTGTACTAGAGTACTAGAGTGTCTGGCATAGATGAAGGGAATTCCTGGCTGCTTTGTTCATCAAAGTGGTTTGGAGCTATCATTTATCAGCAATTTAAACAGAGCTTCCTTTCTTTGTAAAGCCTCGTACACACGCTTAGATTTTCTGACAACCCTGAACTCTCCTCTATGTTATCTTATCAGTACATGTACACGGGGTCGTTCATAGTCCTTTCTAGGCAGTTGAGTTTAGAAGCATTTTTTGGAAAGCTAAAAAAATCCATTCAGGACAGATTTTTCGACGTTTCTTCTACAGGCGTTTTTTCATTTATTGACAATTTGCAAAAAAAAAAAACAAAAAAAAAAACACTTCTAAAATCAAACGCGGCTAAACACAGCATGTGAATGCGGATGTTTTTAAACGTTGGTTACTATCTGTCAAGTTAAATCTTTCAGGAGAGGTTTTAAAACGTCCGTTATGTACGTTAAGCCTAAATGTCAAATTTGCTGTACTAGGTTGAATACAGCCTACAGTTGTTCCTCTTTACAGGTAGGTTAAAGGAACCCAAGAGGCATGTTGTTTAAAGGAATGTTGCATTTTTAACGTTACACATTAAGCATTAACCCCTTCACCCCTAAGGTTAAAACAAATATTAATGCCTAAACCCAATTTTGCAACTTTGACATGTGTTAGTAAAACCGTACATATCATCATAACTACTTTGTGCATTCAGGTGGATTATACCTTGCTTTTTTCAGGATAAATTGGTCTTTCATTTGGTGGTAAAATCCGTGGCGGCTGGTTCTCAACATTTTTGGGGAGGGCGCAAAACAAACTGAAAAATCCTGAAAAAAAACATCAATTGCAGCCTCACTGTACCACTGTGCCGCCACTGTGCCATCAAACGCGGCCACTGTGCCATCAAATGCAGCCACTGTGCCCCATAAAATGCAGCCACTGTGCTCATCAATTGCCGCCACTGTGCCCATCAAATGCAGTCACTGTGCCATCAAACCCAGCCACTGTGCCCATCAATTGCCACCACTGTACCATCAAATGCAGCCACCGTGCCATAAAATGCAGCCACTGTGCCATATCAACTGCCAGTGTGCCCCCCGCCGGCCCACCGTCTGCACTTACTTGTCTCAGTGGGACAGCTCCTCAATGTCTTCTACCGTCTTCTCTTCTTGTCCTCTGCTATAAATGAACGCCTGGCGTCCAATCACAGCGCCTGTCGTTTCATCCAATCAGGTGACGGGTAACAGATCCGAGCACCTGATTGGCGGAGAGGCGTTTTATGTGTTAGGAAAGCGAATATTTATTCACTTTTCTAACACACAGCTGAGTGACCTGTGTAGGTCACACTATTTGACGCCTATTAGAGACTACGGCTCTAATCAGGTGCTTCAAACAAAAAAATCCTGCCGCTGTAATTCAGGTTCCCTGCGCCCAAAAAGGGGCTGGGCTCCTGAATAGGGGGTGGCAGCGGCGGCCATAGATAGATTCATGCAATGCATGAATCTATCTATTGGTGATAGAGGGGGTGGCTGGAGAGAGGGGGCAGCGTCCGTGTGCCCTTATGGACACACAGCTACTGGGCAAAAGGTAAAGGATATCTCCTGATTTTTTTTATCATCTAAGGAAAACTGGCCCAAAGTAGTAAAATAGTTTAAATTTAACTGAATATTTCTTGCTACTACCGTAACCTACCACTGAAGAGCAACCCAAAATGAATTCTGCTGCTCCTGACAATTGTGTGTATGTTAGTTGTTGTCTGTACCCATAGTACAGCTCAGAAACAATAATGCGCATTTTGATTTTTTTTTTATCCTACCTAAAACACACTGACACTGAGGACTCATGCACACTGGACATTATAATAACGTTATAAAAAGGCCAGTAGCTTTGCAGTGAGTTTTTCAATGTTTTTGCAAAAGCTTTTTTTGCGTATTTCAGCGTTTATTAGCGTTAGTGTTTTTAAGCATTTTTTTGTTTTTTTGTTAACGGGATCAAAAATGTTTTAAAAAATGCTGGTGGGCCACGTTTTTGAGCATTTATCTGTGTTTTCCTGCGTTTTTTTGACATAAGAACGTTTTTACAGCTGAAAAACTCCTCTCAGAACCCACTAGTTTTTGGGGTTTTTTTACAGCCAAAAAACTCCCCACACAAAAACAGTTGATAGCAGCCTATGTGTGCATGAACACCTAGGATAACATGCTGGAGAGTTTATGGACTGTAGAAAAAAACGTCTGAAGCCAAAAACAGCAGCTGTAAAAACATCCAAAAACGTCCAGTGTGCATGAGGCCTGATACTAATTAAAAAAAAAAATCCTGTCCAAAAAATACTGACCATGACCTTTGACTCTGACCCAAACACTAATCCTGGGGCTGACCTAGATCAAACCTTTTTTTAAAATTAGTATTATTTTTTCTACACACACTTTCTTTTTTCTATCTCTGCAAGGACTGAGGAATATACAATGTATGTGTCTCGTCCATTCACAGAGACAGAAAACACAGGGGGGGGGGGTGGGCTTCACAGTGATTGATCACTGTGATAGCCAATCAGAGGCTATCACAGTGATCAGGTGACCCGAAATCAGACGTTCCTGGTCCAGATCGTTAGAACGGGGCCCGGAGCTCTCAGTGAGACCCCGGACTATGTGCTTGGAGTGCGCCATGTGGCTCCCAGCACAAAGGGAGATACGCAAATATGCAGCCCCATGGAAAAAGGCTCAGTCCAGTGGGGTCACATATTTACATACGAATGGGGTTAAAATCACCAAAATGCAATTTTTTAAAATGTTTTTGCTTCGGTGCATGTTCCCCAGGACAGTGCCCAGCTCTCCATGCCATTCGTTTGGCAATCCCCTGCCTATTAGTCTAGAGAATACGGCCAGAACTGATTTTTAACATTTGGCTTCCAAAGACTTCAATGGGGTTCAAATTCAGCACCTGAACTACAGTAGAGTTTGATGAACCGATAGTAGGCACATCCAATTTTTTCTTTAGCTTGATGCTCTAAGTGGTGGGACATAAATTGTTAATGCGAAGCCTACTGTAACTATCTGAGCACCACAAACTGAAAATGTTTTGATGTTTTTGATTCATTTTTTCTATTCAAAACACACTGATCCAACCCTCGATGTCTCCATGCTTTATTGCGTTAACCACTTGCTTACTGGGCACTTAAACCCCCTTCCCGTCCAGGCCAATTTTCAGCTTTCAGCGCTCTCACTCATCATTTTTTTCACACAAATAGAGCTTTCTTTCGGTGGTATTTAATCACAACTTGGGTTTTAATTTTTTGCTAAACAAACAAAAAAATACAGAAAAAACCCCAGTTTTCATAGTTTGTTTTAAATTTTTGCAAACAGGTAATTGTTCCCCTTCATTGATGTGCGCTGATGAGGCTACACTGATAGGCACTGATAAGGTGGCACTAATAGGCACTGATAGGTGGCACTGATGGGCACTGAGGATGCAGCACTGGTAGGCACTGATGGGCACTGATTGGTGGCACTAATAGGTGGCACTGATAGGCAGCACTGAAGGACACTGATAGGTGGCACTGATCGGCACTGATAGGTGGCACGGATGGGCACTAAAAGGCACTGGTAGGTGACACTGATAGGTGGCACTGATGATGAGGCACTGATGGGCACTGATTGGTGGCACTAATAGGTGGCACTCATTGGCAGCACTGATGGGCATTGATAGGTGGCACTGGTGGGCACTGATAGGTGGCACCAGTGGGAACTGGTAGGTGGCACTGGTGTGTGTGGATTGTGCGGGACCGATGTCCCATTTACACAAGCCGGTAATCTGCTTTTTATTTCTCCTCACACTGGAATTTCATGTTATGTCGGGTATGAAGCTGGGTGGGTATCAATTAAGTATTAATGTTATGGGGGGGTGAGCTGTGGACCCAGGAATTTCATATGCGGTTCTGATGTTAGTATTTGATGGCAGGTGGTATGTCATAGCTGTGTGGAGCTGGAAATATGTCATTATATGAAACTGCATTCAACTATAAAGATAAATTGTTGTTACTATGCTCATGTTTCAAGCCTCAGAATTATACTGAGGGCCCAATGCTGAGACATGTTTTGGGGTTGTTTTTTTGTTTTTGTTTTTTGTTTTTTGGGATTGAGGCCTGGTACCAGACTATCCCCCCAATTGTTATATGTGTTTGCCTGATGTATGTCATTTAAAAATTGAATAAAAAGAATTTTACAAAAAATAAATAAATGCATATACTGTTTAAAATCCGGTAATACACCATCTCACCCTGCTCTGCACATGCTCAGTTGCTCTCTATTTTTGTGGCACTGTGCCTAAAATCAGAGACACTAGAGGCCAATCTGCTGACAGCCTAAAGATTAACTGCTGCTCAGGGGCTCTGGCCTTAAGCAAAATGGCAGCCTCCGGCAAGAAGAAACAGGAGCAATGCTGGAGGCAGTTCACAGCACACACTCATTTTCATAGCATAATTATTAAGAACATTATTAGTTATCAAGTTGTTATGGGTAAAGTTCCACCTTAACGAATAATAACATTATAATTATAACATTTTTTTTCAACAATAGATTTTTATTGAAGTTTTTCAATTATTTTGTACAAGAGAAAGATAATAAAATAATAAAATAAACAAACATGAATAAGATAATGCGACATAGTTTTCGAATGCGACATTTTAAACACTTGTCTTATTAGTATAGCTTTTACAAGTCAGGTTCACATAGGAAAAGAGTCCAACATATTTAACATAGAAGTAATAGGTACAATCAATAAGTTCAAATAAATCAAATATCGACATAGCACTTAGATATTTGTTTATCTTTGTAACGGGTTCCCAGAGACCCCCGCCAAAACGCCCCTCATGGAAACACACTGCGTTTTCCGGCAGGGGGCCAGGTCCCGTCGCTAAATCTGGCAACATCACTTTTATGCCCTGTACACACGGTCTGACATTCTGACAACAAAATCCATGGATTTTTTCCGACAGATGTTGGCTCAAACTTGTCTTGCATACACACGGTCACACAAAGTTGTCGTAAAATCCGATCGTTCTGAACGCGGTGACGTAAAACACGTATGTTGGGACTATAAACGGGCCAGTAGCCAATAGCTTTTCGTCTCTTAATTTATTCTGAGCATGCATGGCACTTTGTGCGTCGGATTTGTGTACACACGATCGGAATTTCTGACATCGGATTGTGTTGTCGGAAAATTTTATAGCAAGCTCTCAAACTTTGTGTGTCTGAAATTCCGATTGAAAATGTGTGATGGAGCCTACACACGGTCGGAATTTCCGACAACAAGGTCCTATCACACATTTTCTGTCGGAAAATCCGACTGTGTGTACAGGGCATAAGTGGCATGAGCTATGGAACAATTCAACTTGCCATCCATTGGACTTAAACCCGGACTATTCAAATTAGGATCGGGTAATCGTAGGTGTATAACTATGTGTAGAACATTTTTAATAAGAAAAATTGGATGTTACTTATAACGGGAGAATTTTTAACAGGTGAATATAAAAGGTATAATAATCAAACCTTATTTTTAGCATACCAGTCCAACCAGGGTTTCCAGTCTTGATGTTGTGGTTGTTAATTACCGTGAGAGGTAGAAAACATTACTTCATATGTGATGTGTAAATGAGAGGTTCTTAGAACTTCTGTGATGTTTGGAACTTCCGTTTTTTTCCAGCCTTTAGCTATTTCTAGTCTAGCACTTAAAAGTATGTGGGAAACTATTTTCCTTAACCTGGGTGGGATTTCTTCTATTCCTAAGGATAGAATGGCCAAGCCCGGGTTTTGAGGAAGGTGGGTATTCGTGATATTAGCTATTGTGCTGTAAATGGTGGACCAGAGGGTTTGCGGTGAGGGACACTTCCAAAATATATGGATCAGATAATTATAACATTTTAATGTATTTCTAGAGTCCAACGTCAGAAGAGTGGTGAACAGAGACTATGTGTGTGGCTTGCTGAATTTCTACCAAGATTGGCACATCAGTGATTCTTCCAATGCCTACATCCCAATTCGAAGAGGCCTACTGCGCTGCCTTAAACATATCACCAATGTACGATCGGGAAGAGAAGCCTTCATACAAGCTCGGGGAATGGAGATACTCTACAATACAGCACAAGTAATTAGAAAGGGCAGTGGAGACACAGCTCTTCACTCTGTTAACACTGCTCAAGACGTTTTAGTTTTCATACATTGACCTTTTTCATAGTCTGCATGTTTTCAATACTTCTAGTTTTTTTTTTTTTTTTTAAGTTTGCAAGTTTATATTATTTGATGTGCAACACTGAAAAGATGTCAAAGGCTTAGATTATAGGAAGGAAACCAGTAGAAAGATCCAGCATATATTTTTCCTTATCTCCTATCAGTAGATAGTTTTACCGAAAAGCAATAAAAGATCCGTCCCACAGAGTTAGCAGTCTATTAGTTTGTGGTCTACTGCAGAGCAATGTTCCAAAAATCGGTAATGATTACATCTTTGATATATTGCATCTTACTACGGTTCCTCACACAGCACGCTAAGAAAATGTATTTATAATTATAAACTAATGTTGTGATGTGAATGTTATTTAGGTACAAAGGGAATCATTTGCCCAGAAGAAAAGAATAACTTTATCTTATTTGGTAATACAGATTCTGGAAGTTTTTCATTTCAAAGAGATTTTTCCACTACTGCTAATTAACGTGGATTGGATTAGTTGTGGGGGGAGGGGTTATCTCAGCTGGACCTCAATCAATTAGCTCTGTAGACGCTGAAGCATTTTTGAGCTAATTTCTATTTAATAGAAAAAGAAAAAAAAAGAACAATTTTAGTTGAATTCCTACCAGGGCAACCCCTGCTGACTCCCATTGGACCACAAGAGGAAGAGTTGTCCTCTTTGACGGGGAAAAAAAAAATTAAATCCCAATTTTTATGAGTTTTTACTTAACATTGGTTTAGCAAAAAATTGCAAATTGGTATTGCCAAGTAAACAGTGCTCAATCATTAAAAAAAAAAAAAAAAAAAAAAAACATTTTTTTTTTAGTTTGGTGCTGACATCTTTTCATCAGTTTATAGAGCACAATGAATCAGACATATCAATACTTACCCCAAAGGAGCTAAGAGTCTAGTCTAGCTTTTTCATCCATTTGCTAGGTGTCCTTGAGCAATAAGCAATTTTTGCCTCTTAATAATCACTGACACCATTGATCTTTTTACTTATCTGTAATGGCTTCTTTGCACTGGTGACCACCAATGTAAGGAACATTCTTCCCACTGACCACCAATGTAAGGAACATTTTTTTCACTGACCACCAATGTAAAGAGCATTCTTCCCATTGACCACCAATGGTAAGGAGCCTTCTTCCCACTGATCAGTGATCACCAATGTAAGGAGCATTCTTCTCACTGTCCACCAATGTAAGGAGCATTCTCCCCACTGATCACCAATGTAAGGAACATTCTTCCCACTGACTACCAATGTAAGGGGCATTCTTCCCACTGACCACCAATGTAAGGAGCATTCATCCCACTGATCACCAATGTAAGGAGCATTCTTCTCACTGACCACCAATGTAAGGAACATTCTTCCCACTGATCACCAATGTAAGGAGCATTCTTCCCACTGATCACCAATGTAAGGAGCATTCTTCTCACTGACCACCAATGTAAGGAGCATTCTTCTCACTGACCACTTATGTAAGGAGCATTCTTCTCACTGATCACCAATGTAAGGAACATTCTTCTCACTGATCACCAATGTAAGGAGCATTCTTCCCACTGATCACCAATGTAAGGAGCATTCTTCCCACTGATCACCAATGTAAGGAGCATTCTTCCCACCGAGTCTCAACGTTAGGAACATTCTTCCCACTGACTACCAATGAAAGACGCATTCTTCCCACTGACCACCAATGTAAAGATCATTCTTCCCACTGACCAGCAATGTAAGGAACAGTCTTCTCACTGACCAGCAATGTAAGGAACAGTCTTCTCACTGACCAGCAATGTAAGGAACAGTCTTCTCACTGACCAGCAATGTAAGGAGCATTCTTTCCACTGACTACCAATGAATGGAGCTTTCTTTCCACTAAACTTCAATATAAGGAACATTCTTCCCACTGATTACTAATGTAAAGAGCATTCTTCCCAATGACCCCCAATGTAGGGAACATTCTTCCCACTGACCTCCAATGTAAGGAACATTCTTCCCACTGACCTCCAATGTAAGGAACATTCTTCCCACTGACCACCAATGTAAGGAACATTCTTCTCACTGACCACCAATGTAAGGAGCATTCATGCCACTGACCACCAATGTAAGGAACAGTCTTCCCATTGATCACCAATGTAAGGTGCATTCTACCCACTGACCACCAATGGAAGGAGTATTCTTTCCACTGACCTTCAATATAAGGAACATTCTTCCCACTGACTACTAATGTAGAGAGCATTCTTCCCAATGACCCACCCCCCCAATGTAGGGAACATTCTGCCCACTCACCCCCAATGTAAACATTCTTCCCACTGACCACCAAGGTAAAGAACATTCTTCCCACTGACTACCAATGCAAGGCGCATTCTTTCCACTGATCCTCGATGTAGGCATAATTCTTCCCACTGATCATCAATGCAAGGAGCATTTTTTCCACTGACTACCAGTGTAAGCGTCATTCTTCTCACTTACCATCAGTAGATCGCTTTCCACTAAGCAATGCAGGAATGACTGACAGGCATTCAAGAGGCAAAACTGCCTTCTCTTGAATACTTGTTTGTTCCTTTGATAGCCGATGAGAATACCGTAATTTATGTAGGTTACAAGCTGTAGTTGTAGCGTGGCTCAATTCTCATGAACATGTTATGTTCAATGCCGGTTTTACCTGCCAAATGCAACAGGGGAGCTTTTTTTGCTGCAATGCAAGGCAAAGCATCATGGACATGGCATGTGAACGCTGCAGTCTAACTGCCTTTTCACATTAGGGGAGCATGTCTTGGGTTCGGGGCAATAAAAATTAGTCTCAACCACCTATTTTTACCACTTCCAACCACAAGCCTAAACCTAAGACCAGTTTACACGAAGGCTAAGTAAACCTGTAGATTTAACCTGTATTGTTGGAGGAAACTGGAGCACTGGGAGGCAACCAATACAAACTGCAGGCCTACAGCGACCTTGGTTGGAACAGACAAGAAGTATGTCATCAGCATGCCAAGGAACTCCAGAATGGGTCCAAAGCTTTATTCAGCGATCACATCATGGTTACAATAGCAATGTTTTGGAGGCATGCAGTACCCCTTTATCAGGCATTGGTCACATGCATGATGAAGGGGTCCTGTGAGGCCTTGAAATGTTGTTATTGTAACCATGATGTGATCATTCAAAAAAAACTTTGGACCTCATCTGGAGATCCTTGGTATGCTGGTGAGCACCCACTTACATCTACAGCCAAGTTCAGGAACGTGTGCGTTGGGAATATTGTACTTGAACTTGGTAGGAACAGGATCTAAGACTTACCAATAACCAGATATCCAGACATACTTAGATCATTTATCAAAATTTACCAGAAGAGTGGAGTTACTGTCAAAAGTGTTTGGTCTATGGCAGGGGTCTCCAAACTGCAGCCCATGGGCCAGATGTGGCCCTTTGCTTGCCATTACCTGGCCCTTGGGGCACTGTTTCTTCCACTGACACCAAAGACGGGGCACTATTCCTTCCCACTGACACCAGCATTCGGGTATTATTCCTCCTCCTACTGGCCACAGTCCAGCCCCACTAATATTTGAAGGGCAGTAAACTGGCCCTTTGTTTCAAGCATTTTAAGACCCCTGGTCTATGGCATACACAATGATGTCCACATGCTTGATGGTGTCCATCGACTGTCATGAACCAAGCAAATGATGGTTAGGTGGCAACACAGCTGCATTTCAAATCTTTACCAAAGTGAGACCAGCAACAAACAGTTCTGCTTCATAAATACCAGTGCCGTATGTATCTTAAAGTCAATGCATGATGATGTATGCCTCCCAGTCACTCAGCGTCATATGGCGTGTAGTTCACTAGCAGCTGGAGGCTTTTAATTCATAACACAGCCAGGCTTGTTTTATGTGTGTTATTGATTTCCTTACACGTTTTTTACACCGCCGTATTTTCTGTTCTCTCCCTAGGAATGTTTGCGTTGGAAAAACCTGGACTCTGTAGTCAGCGCAGCAATACAGGTTTTAAGAAAGTGCTGTCCAAAGTGCACGCTGCCGCTCTGCAGTATTAATAGCTCCTATACCTATCCCGTGCCTGGAGCAAGCCAGCCAATCACCGCAGCAAAAGTATTCTCCCAAGAAGGTAGACTAAGCTTTTTTATTTAACAGGGATGATTTACCAAAGGCAAATAGGCTGCTCTGTTGACTTTGCAAGGCAAGTTTCACTGTGCAAGGCAATTTTCTCGTAGTGTATATGGTGAAATTTCACTTTGCAAAGAATACCAAATCACTTGCAGGAAAAAAAAAACAACAACAGTATTTGTGCTTGCACTTGATATATGGCCTCATATACATCTGGTGATTTGGGCGATTCTGCCCACAATTCCAAATCACACTGTAAAACACGCCACACGTGTTTGGGTGCCAATCATTTTTTAAGGCACCTTAAACAAGGTGTGGTTTTGCTGCAATTGTCGTGCAATAATAATTTAGAGATTGTGGCAAACCGCATTGCGAGCGAAGCTTGATGCCCAAACGCAGCTTGTGATTCTTTGTGGGTCACACGCTTCACGCAATGCGGTTTGCCACGATTGCCGCACAATTATTGCACAAAAATCGTGGTGAAACCGCATCGTGAGGTGCCATTGAAAATGGTTCGCACCTAAACACGCGTGACGTGTTTCGCCCTGATTACAGTGCAGACAGAATCATGCCAGTTCTGCCCGAAATCCCAAATTGCTAGATGTGAATGGAGCCTAAAGGTTTAGTTCACCTTTTGGAAAAAAAATGAATGCACATATTTTTGCAGGAACAAAAAAAGTACATTTATTATTTTTTTAACACTGCAGCCTGTAAAGAACTGTAATTTTGTAAATAAGTGCAGCGCTAAAGAATAATCAATAACGCATACATATAAATCACAAGTATAGATGAAAAGTCCATAAGAAATACAAACAAAAAAGTGAATAAAACAGTCCACTGGTGTCCACTCCCCTTTATGACGTCCGCTGTGACGAAACGTGTCAGCTGGAGCCAACGGAGATGACGTGAGCACACAGGCCGGGACCTGGAAGTGGGCTGTAGCGCAGCACAAGGAAGGACTCAAACGCTTTTACTGAGATGTACGTTACATAATGCTGTTTTTTACTTTGTTACTTTGTGAGTATTTTTAATTTTTAATAAATTGGTATATCAACTTACTACACCATGCAAGTTTTCTTTACTTATTGGTGATTCCTGGTGGATACCTTTTCGAATGACATGCATGCGGAAAGTTTTCGTGGAGAGTTCATGATGTCCCAGCACTGATCACACAAAAAGCGTGTCCTAACTACCCGTTATAGGTAGTCCCCCTATCTTGTAAGGTGGACTCATATACACTAAGTGGTGTTTGGGTGAAGTTTACCCTGTTTCTTTTGGTGGATTATTATCACTATACACATTTTTGTGGTGGACTGTTTTTTTCACCTTTTTGTATGGAATTTTTTATTGACTTTTATACTTATGATTTATATGTATGTATAATTAATTACTCTTTAGCACTGCACTTATTTACAAAATTAAATTTTTCTGGTCAGTATCAAGACCTGTGGTGGTAGTTGCTATTTCACTTATCGTTATTTTTTTTCACATATTAGTGTTTATCTAATATGCTTTACGCAGTTTTAAAGCAGTGCGTAAACTGTTGGCGCTATATAAATCCTGTATAATAATAATAATAACCTAAGCGCAGAGTTTTACCTCTTGTATACATTTTTGTAAAGTATTGTACCCATGATCAGCAGATCACAGGTGCAATGTCAGGCTCCTGGGGACTCTCAGTGCAGTTGTCTGCCCATACTTCTATATGGGCAGACAGTTATTGAAGTGTAGCAATAATCAATGAACTACAAGAGCACTCACCAGCGCCCTCACATTTCATTGTGGACTACAAGCCCTCTGCCGCAGTGGCAGACGGGACTTGTAGTTTATTCATTCACAGATTTGTGAATGAATGACGAGGCTGTGTGGGCGGAGCTCCACACAGCTGCGCTATTTTTAAATTGTGACAGCGGGTGCGGGGAAAGGATCTTCTGCCCTCTATCACAGCTGGATATCAGGGGGGTGCAGGGACTGGAGCACAGTAATATGTTACATATAACACCCTATATATGGGGGTAACATGTTACATAAGGTGAACTTATCCTGTAAACTCAGCAGAGCTTCATCCCATCCACTAAGCTTTGGGGAGAATTTCCTTGCAGATTTTTCCAATATTTGCCTTTAATAACCACTTGCCGACCAGCTGCCGTCATGATACTGCGGCAGGTCAGCACGATGCTGCAAATCGCCGTAGCTGTACGTCGCTCACTTAAACAGCTATAGCGTGGCACGTGCATGCCACCGGAGGTGCATGCCCACTGCACGGTGGGGGAGCTGATGCATGTGGCCCTCGGGGGCGATGTCCACTGGCCACTCATGATCGCACCACAGAGAGCCAGAACGGGGATCTGTCAATGTAAACAAACAGTTCCCCGTTCTGATAGGGGAGTACAGAGTGATTGTCTGTTCCTAGTGATTAGGAACAGCGATCTCGCTCTACTCCCAGTCAGTCCCCTCCCTCCACAGTTAGAAACACCTCCCAGGGAACACATTTACCTCTTGATCGCTCCCTAGTGTAAACCCCTTCCCTGCCAGTGATCAATGCATTTTTATAGAACTGTCGCTGTATAAATGTCAATGATCCCAAAAAAGTGTCAAAAGTGCCTGATCTGTCTGCTGCAATGTTGCAGTCCCCCTAAAAATCGCTGATCACCGCCATTACTAGTAAAGAAAAAAAAAACGTAAAAATGCCATAAATCTATCCCCTATTTTGTAGACGCAATAACTGTTGCGCAAACCAATCAATATACAGTTATTGCGATTTTCTTTACCAAAAATATAAATATATAAAATATAAATAATAATAAATATCAGCCTAAATTGATGGAGAAATTTGTTTTTTTTTTGGGGGGGGATATTTATTATAACAAAAAGTAAAAAATACTGTTTTTTTTTTTTTAAATTGTCGCTCTTTTTTTGTTTATAGCGCAAAAAATAAAAACCACAGAGGTGATCAAATACCACCAAAATCAAGCTCTATTTGTGGGGAAAAAAAAAGGACATCAAATTTGTTTGGGTACAGCGTCACACAACCGCGCAATTGTCAGTTAAAGCGACGCAGTGCCATAGCGCAAAAAATGGCCTGGTCATTAAGGGGGAAAATCTTCTGGGGCTGAAGTGGTTAAATCAATCCCATAGAGTGTTTACTGGCTAGTAATACCCCATATAACTGATATATTTTAATATACCTGTATGGGAATTATTAAAAGCTTGATAATATTGTTTCTGATAAAGCGTCTTATATCCCTCATAGATGAGTCAGAAGATGAAGATGAGACCGATACAGACATAAATGTCACGAATGATGAGAATAAAGAAGAAGTGAGTATTCTTTATTTATATTCATATGCAATGGCTGTGGTCCAGGCTCATTTAGTAATGAAAAATGATTTACGCTTGCAGTTGGTGGGAAGAAAATGGGGTTTAGATGCATTTTGGCCCCAGAGCTTTGCTTCACAGCCATGTCAAAATTGATCCACCCTGTAGTATTCAGCAGGCAGTACCACCGGCAAACAAGACTCATTCAAAATAATGTGGTTGTGCCAAAACAGCCTGCAACTGGGTGCAATGCATGCTCTTGTGAATCAGTGGTGCAGCACTTATGGGGTTAAAACAATGGTTTTCTGCAGAATGGCCCTAATCCTCCTCTTCTGGGACCCCCTGCTGACACTCCTGGCTCCACCCCAAACCCCCCCCCCCTGCAGATTGTCCAACATAACAAGCTGCTTGCTATGGGGTCACTCGTGCAGGCTCGCTCCCAAGCCTGCTCTGTGTGTCCATTGACACACAGAGAATGACTCAGCCCCCCCCGACTCACTGGTTGTGATTGACAGCAGTGGGAGACAATGGTTCCTACTGCTATATTTGAGCCTATGAGGAAGGAGAGAGCCAAGGGAGCCATCTGCTCTTGTGCACAGAGCTGGCTCGAGATCAGGCTCAGGTAAGTATAAGGGACTGATCAGTGCACTGGCCCACTGCTGGTACCATGTGATCGCTGTGACCAATCACATCAGTTCACATGACAATTATAAACAATGAATGGCTTTGATTCATGCTATTTATTGTGTACAATCGTGTTGCTAACTGTGATTGGTTACAGTGATCACATGGTGCAGACAGGGCCAATCACAGACCATCTGTACCATGAGATTAGCTGTGGCCAGTCACATCTAATCAAAATAATACACACGGAATGAATCATGTATTAATTATTTGTATGTATTTGATGCTTTATTATTTATATTGTTTGTCACAAATCATGTTCATCAATTTATTATTCGCTATTAAATGTATTATTATTATTATATTTATTGATTCTTTATGACTACATTCTGTATCATAAATGTGTTATTGGTTTTATCATGCTTATTATTATCATTATGAACTACCCCTAGCCTCCCTGATGGTTTTCCCGACTGTGGTTCGGGGTTAAATTTCAGCGCCATTAGCGGTAACCCCGAGCCACACTCGGGATTCCATTGCAGGATCCTGGTGCGGTATACTTACCTTGTCCCCAGCATCCTCCAATGTCCCCCTGCTGTGTCCGTGGGCTCTGTCCTCTGCCCGATGCCTCTGTGTGCCGGGCTCCATTGCCTGTGAGTGTTGCGACTCACGGGGACGGAGCCCAGCGGCAAATTCAAAAAAGTGAAAAATCATAACACATACAGTACTGTAATCTTACAGATTACAGTACTGTATGAAATTATTTCACATCCCTTTTGTCCCCAGTGCTTTGTCCAGTGCCCTGCATGCAGTTTTATGTTATATATATTGTTCTTTCTGCCTGGAAACTTGAGATTGTCCATAGCAACCAAAAAGTGTCCCTTTACGTCAAAAGTGGTTTTAGACCAGCTAGAAAACAGCGATAGTAAATTAGAACACTTGCAGAATTGAGCGATAGTGAATCGTGGGGAAATTTATTTTATTATTATTATATTATTATTTTTTATAATTATTTATAGTTATTTATTATATTATAATTTATGATTTTGTGTTTCAAACTTCATCATACCCGGGATATCTACTAGACTCTTGGTGGACAGATTTAAAGTGGATGTAAACCCTACATTATGATGTCATAATGTAGAGTATAAGATTTTCTATTATTTGAGCCCAGTCTTGCCACTAAGAGTTAATCCAGCTCTGAGCAATCCTCTTTTATTGTTCAGTCAGATAAATCTTGACAAACAGAGAAAAACTTTGTCAAATCCTCCCCCTTGCTGTGAGTGACAGGTGATTTACATATCTTGTGCACTAGCCTAAGACATGCATTGTTTTTTAATTCCCTCCCCCACTCCTTTCTTCAGCAGCTCTGCAAGGATTGGCTGTTCCACACTTCACCATGATTTGGCATGCTGAAGTCATGTGGTTACTTTCCTGTCTTTTCACTGGATGTTAGAGATCATAGCAGAAGTTCAGTGTAAGAAATACACAGGAGAAAATGCATATTGACAAGGGGAGTGTAGAGGTGGGCGGGGAGTCTACTGACATCATGACTCCACCCACCGAGCTCCAGACAACAGACCCGCCCACAGAATCTGCAGTTTTTTGGGTCTCATAACAGACAGAGGGGAGACATTTGACAGGTAAAGATACATGCAGGAGACATGTATATCCTTATAGATAACCCCTATGGCAGTAGTTTAGAAAGGATGACATTGGGTTTACATCCACTTTAAGTGTGTTATTGCTAAGAATTACAGGCCTACAATATAAAACGCCAAATTTCTATGCAAAATAATTGTACCGCTTTGAGACACAAAAATCTGACATAATCATACCGCCAGAGGGGCTAGGGGATTGTGACATTCAACTTATTCATGATTATCTCATACATTATTATATACATCAGCAATGAAATTCACTGGTATAAGCAATCATAATGTGCAAAAAAAAAAAATCCTGATCGCTTCCCCAGAGTGGTACAATGTTACTATGGTAACACTGTATTGCTCCATTCACAGTGTGTTAAAAAAAATTGTAAAAAAAAGGAAAAGAAAGTAATAAAAAAGAAAAAAATTATTGAAAAAATATTATTTTTATTTTTTTTTTTACATACTGTCATCAGTCAGTGTCCCTGATCACCACCACACCAGTTATATGATGACGCTGATTTTCACTGGTGACAGTATGTAAAAAAAAGCAGATTTAAAAAAAAAATTTTATTTTCCAAAAAATATACAACAAATAACAACTTCAAAAAACCCACTATGGCTCTTACTAAATACCTTAGTCATTTGGGTGGTCATTTGGGGGGTATTTGTATTGTCCTGGTGTCAGTACATCATGATTGATCAATTTTCATATACAGTATATACCATAGTTTGTGGATTCGATAACTTTCCTACAGACTAAATAATATACACTGATTTGGGTTATTTCCACCAAAGAAATGTAGCAGAATACATTTTGGCCTAAATTCATGAAAAAAGGTTATTTATTTGCAAAATTTATAACAGAAACAAAGAAAAACATGTTTTTTTTCTCAAAGTTTTCAGTCTTTTTTCATTTATTTAGCAAACAATAAAAAAAAAAACAGTGGTGATTAAATACCACCAAAAGAAAGACCGATTTGTGAGAAAAAATATAATAAAAATGTCATATGGGTACAGTGTTGTCATTCAAAGTGTGACAGCGCTGAAAGCTAAAAATTGGCCTGGGCAGGAGGAGGTTGAAGGTGCCCGGTATTGAAGTGGTTAAAGGAACCCTATAATCATAGTTACATAGTTGGTGAGGTTGAAAAAAGACACAAGTCCATCATGTCCAACCTACAGTATGTGTGTGATTATATGTCAGTATTATATTGTATATCCCTGTATGTTGTGGTTGTTCAGGTGCCTACCTAATAGTTTTTTGAAACTATCGATGCTCCCCGCTGAGACCACCGCCTGTGGAAGGGTATTCCACATCCTTGCCGCTCTTACAGTAAAGAACCCTGTACGCAGTTTGAGGTTGAACCTCTTTTCTTCTAATTTTAGTGAGTGGCCACGTGTCTTATTAAACTTCCTTCCGCAAAAAAGTTTTATCCTTATTGTGGGGTCACCAGTACGATATTTGTAAATTGAAATCATATCCCCTCTCAAGCGTCTCTTCTCCAGAGAGAATAAGTTCAGTGCTCGCAACCTTTCCTCATAACTAAGATCCTCCAGACCCTTTATTAGCTTTGTTACCCTTCTTTGTACTCGCTCCATTTCCAGTACATCCTTCCTGAGGACTGGTGCCCAGAACTGAACAGCATACTCTAGGTGCGGCCGGACCAGAGTCTTGTAGAGTGGGAGAATTATCGTTTTATCTCTGGAATTAATCCCCTTTTTAATGCATGCCAATATTCTGTTTGCTTTGTTAGCGGCAGCTTGGCATTGCATGCCATTGCTGAGCCTATCATCTACTAGGACCCCCAGGTTCTTTTCCATCCTAGAATCCCCCCGAGGGTTCACCTCCTGGTGAGTATATTGCATTCAGATCTTCTTGCAAGGTTTCCACATCCTGTGGAGAAGCTATTGCCCTGCTTAGCTTAGTGTCATCCGCAAATACAGAGATTGAGCTGTTTACCCCATCCTCCAGGTCATTTATGAACACATTAAACAGGATTGGTCCAGCACAGAACCCTGGGGGACCCCACTGCCCACCCCTAACCATTCCAGGTACTCCCCATTTATCCCCACCCTCTGAACTCACCCTTGTAGCCAGTTTTCAATCCATGTACTCATCCATGTCAACTTTGTACAGTAAACATTTATGGGGAACTGTGTCAAATGCTTTTGCAAAATCCAGATGCACCACATCTACGGGCCTTATTTTATCTGGATGGCAAATCACCCCCTCATAGAAAGTTTATAGATTGGTTTGGCAAGAACGATTCTTCATGAATCAATGCTGCCTACTGCTAATGATACAGTTTTCATTACTAAAATCTTGTATATAGTCCCTTATCCCCTCTAAGAGCTTGCATACTATTGATGTTAGCCTAACTGGTCTGTAATTCCCAGGGATGAATTTTGGCCCTTTTTTAAATATTGGTGCTACATTGGCTTTTCTCTAATCAGCTGGTACCATTCCAGTCAGTAGACTGTCAGTAATAGGAACAATGGTCTGGCAATTACTTGACTGAGTTCCTGAAGTACTCTCGGGTACAAGCCATCTGGTCCCGGTGATTTATTAATGTTAAGTTCCCCAAGTCTATTTCTAATTCTGTCCTCTGTTAGCCATGAGGGTGCTTCCTGTGATGTGTCATGAGGACAAACACTGCAGTTTACTGAAGCCCCCCTGATTCCCTCGTGAAGACTGAGGAGAAGAATAAATTCAATACCTTCACCATCTCCCCATTCTTTGTAACCAGATGTCCTTCCTCATTCTTTATGGGGCCAATATGGTCTGTCCTCCCTTTTTTACTGTTTATATACTTAAAGAATTTTTTGGGGATTTTTTTTTGCTCTCCTCCGCTATGTGTCTTTCGAGTTCTATCTTAGCCACCCTAATTGCACCCTTACATATCTTGTTGCATTCTTTGTAAAGTCTGAATGCTGATGATTATCCCTCAGCCTTGTATTTTTTGATGGCTTTCTCCTTTGCTTTTATATGCATTTTTACATTAGAGTTAGGCCATCCAGGACTTTTATTCACTATTTTAAATGTACCGTATTTATCGGCGTATAACACGCGCCGGCGTATAACACGCACCCCAAGTTTAGGAGGGAATTATAAGGAAAAAAATGTTTTAAGGAAGAAAACTTACATTTAAATGCCCATCAATGCAGCCTTGCACAGCGTCCATCTGCATGCTTGTCCAGTGTCATTTGCAGCCTTGCAGTCATTTGCAGCCTTGCAGTCAGCAGCCTTGGTGTCATTTGCAGCCTTGTAGTCATTTGCAGCCTTGCAGTCAGCAGCCTTTGTGTCATTTGCAGCCTTGCAGTCAGCAGCCTTGGTGTCATTTGCAGCCTTATCAGTGTCCATTTGCAGCCTAGCAGCTTTGTCAGTGCTGATCTGCAGCTTTCTGTGTCCATTTGCAGCCTTGCCCAGGCTGCAGTTAAACTGCAGTGACTTTTCATTGTCACTGCAGTTTGAAAATGGCGCCGCCGGCGCCGAAATACACAGAGCCGGTCCTCGGCTCTTCTCGGTGGCTCTCGTTCACTTTCGGCCACTTTCGGCTCCACTCGTAGTCCCGCCCGGTTGGCGCTCGAGTGAAGCCTAAAGTGGCCGAGAAGAGCCGAGGACCGGCTCTGTGTATTTCGGTGCCGGCGGCGCCATTTTCAAATCGCGGTTGCCGATCGCTCCGCTCAGTCAGCGGGGGATCGCAGGGGATCGGCGTATAACACGCCCCCACGATTTTCCCCTGATTTAAAGGGGAAAAAAGTGCTTGTTATACGCCGATAAATACGGTATTTCCCAATGGGATGCACTGGCTAATGCCCTTATTTATTATGCTCTTAAAGCAAATCCATCTCTCCTCCGTGTTCTTTGTTTCAAAGATTTTATCCCAATTTATCTAGCAAGGTTCGTAGTTTAGGGAAGTTGGCTCTTTTTGAAATTCAGTGTCTTTGTGTTCCCCTTATGTTTCCTATTTGTGTGATTTATACTGAAGCCAATTGACCTATGATCGCTGTTTCCTAAATTACTCCGTATTTCCACATCCGTGATCAGGTCTGTATTGTTGGTAATCAGTAGATCTTGTGACACCTTGCTTCTCATTGGTGCGTCTACCATCTGACCCATGAAATTGTGCTGCAAGACATTTAGGAACTGGTGAGCCTTAGACGAATGCGTGGTTCCCTCAGCCCAGTCTATGTCTGGATAATTAAAATCTTCCATTATGATAACACTTCCCATCCTTGCTGCTAATCCAAATTGTGATAGGAGGTCCATCTCCCCCTCCTCCCTCAGGTCCCTATAGCATGCTCCCAGTATTATTTTCCCCTTGGCTTCATCCCTTTGGAGCTCTACCCATAAGGATTCCACCTCCTCCCTAGCTCCCATATTGATGTCATCTCTCACATTCACTTGTACATTATTCTTGATATATAGACATACCCCTCTACCTTTTTTACCCTCTCTATCCCTGCGATAAAGAGAATACCCTTGAATGGTTGCCAGCCAATCATGAGAGCTGTTGAACCAGGTCTCTGAAATTCCCACAAAATCGAAATCCTCCTCATTCAACAGTATCTCTAGTTCACCCATCTTGTCCGCCAGACTCCTGGCATTGGTGAACCAGTCGCATACTGTCTTCTTATTGGGTGTTCCGAGGTTGCAAATAGGACTTGTTACTATACCTACATCGGGTTTATGTGCTTTAGTCAACCTACCACTAATGCCTCCAATACTACCCTCTGGAATATGTTCCGTGCTATCTCTACCTCTGGACCCTACCCCATCACCTAGTTTAAAAACCCCTCTAACTTTTTATCCATCTTCACTCCCAGCAGTTCTGCACCCTCCTCATTTAGGTGCAGTCCGTCTGTCAGAGAATTCACACAGCAAGCACCCGTCTCCGTGCAGCAGCTGCTAACCCTCGTTCCGCTAATGTGCATGCATGGAACCGTAGCCAGAGACAAATGAGATCCAGAGTGAACATGCACAATGGCACCTCCATGCAAACGTGCGCGCATGCTAACGTGCACCCGCGAGTGCTGACGCGCATGCGCTAATGTGCTAACGCGCATGCGCACATTCGCGCACTCACGTATGCTGCCGCGAATCCTGGCACACAGCACCCTATATAAACAGAGTGTCTGCCTAGCATCAGTGCTGGATCATCTTCAGCTTGTCCCTGTGTTCCTGTTGTTACTCTGCCTAAATTGACCTTGTTCCTGAAAACCCGGCTATCTTCTGACCATTCTCTTGGATCTCCCCTGCTTACTGAACCTGCCTCTACTTGCAATACTGACCTTGGCTTGGACTTATGATTACGGCTCTGCCTTCTGATTCTGTACCCCGCTGCCAGCCTGTTGCCAACCTCTGCCTGTTCCTGACTATGGTTTAGCCTTCTGATTCGGTACTCCACTGCCAGCCTGTTGCCAACTCCTGCCTGTTCCTGACTCTGCAGTTGATCCTGATCTGGCTCCCGCTGAACAAGTCTGGTGATCAGTTTCCACATCTCCTCAGCAGAGGTTCCTGTATCTCCAAGTTCCAGCCAAGTTCCAGCCTCCTGCCTGCAGGCACCTGCACCCTTTTGTTGCCCTTGCACTCCCTGTACCCACCACCAGGGGTGCTTGGACCACCCTCATCATTTCAGGCTCCGCTGTATAGAACTGGTGACCAACTGAGAAGTCAGCCCAGTTCTCCAGGAACCCAAACCCCTCCTTACTACACTAGCTCCTCAGCCACTTGTTTACTTCCCTAACCTCCCTCTGCCTTTCTGGTGTGGCTCGATGTACCGGTAGTATTCCTGAGAATACTACCTTGGAGGTCCTTTTCCTCAATTTAGCTCCTAAGTCCCTAAAATCGTTCTTTAGGACACTCCATCTGCCTCTGACTTTGTCAATGGTGCCAATGTGCACCATGACAGCTGGGTCTTCCCCAGCCCCTCCCAGTAATCTGTCCACCAGATCCGTGATGTGCCGAACCCGAGCGCCCGGTAGACAGCATACAGTTCAGTGCTTGAGGTCTTTGTGACAGATTGCCCTCTCTGTCCTTCTAAGAATTGAGTCCCCTACCACCAGAATCTGTCTATCCTTTCCCTTCGCCCCCCCCCACTCTTACACTATTTATAACATCAGCATTGTGATAGCAATACAAACAATATTTATTATTGATAATCCTATAAAGGCTTACCTGAAAAATCTCCTTTCATGTTGTGTGCTGCCTGTCTGCTGGCCTTCTTTTTATACAACTTCCTGGATTCCCTTGCATGCTTTGCAACTTCTCTTTTGCTGTTTACTCTAAGACAGGGGTTGGCAACCTATGGCCTGCGGGCAGCACCCAGCCTGCCGCCGCTAAATGTCCGGCCTGTCAGTGCACATGATGAATTCACATGCACCCGCCCATGGACATTTTAATTCCTTCACGCCAACTGTACACAAATATGCAGCTTTCAGCTTGAAGGGGTTGTATCAGGGTGATGCATGCATGACTCTGGTACCATTTTCTTGGGATAACAACCGATGCAGCTAAGAAGTCGCTCATCTGTTACCCCAAACAGCACCCCCCCTCCCAACGCCTTCCACGGCTTACCCAGGCTCTCCCGTCCCACCGGGAGGCCCGAGCAACCAGCCGGCACGTCTGCTGGTTGGCCGGAGACACGAACAATGCTGGAATCAGCTTTGATCGGATCTCAGCTCTAGTAACCCGGAAGCGATGTCATAATTATTTAGAATGATAGAAGTAGGCTAGAAATAATGGAAATACAATGTGGAAATGAGTATATGATTTTACATTTTCACAATAGATTTGCTTTAAAGTCTTATTAAACCCACAACAGTAAAATCAGTCTGTATAGGCAGTAAAGCATGCTTGTTATACTCACTGGGGAACCTAAGGGGTTAATCCTCCACATTGTGTAAAAGGGCTGTCTTCTCTGATCCTCCCCTTCTTCCACTGTCCCAAATCAATCTCCTGATAGTTCAGAGCCTTTTTAGTCACTGCACATGCTCAGTTTGGTGTGTATTGCTAGTTTTTTTTTTTTCTTGGGAGGGTGCATGTGATCAGCACATGACCAATCACAGCATCACAGGGACAGAGGGTCAGGGGTCCTGCAGCCTCAGAGGATAGTCAGAGGAGAATGAAAACTCCTCCTACAAGCTTTAACCAGGCACTGATAGAAGTCACAAGACTACTATATACTGCTAATGAAAAAAGGGTATTTAGCAGTTTATATTTACTAAAATGTGTTCTGTGTACTGTGGGGGACCAGATATAATGAATGCAGTAGATCTGTGTCACACTGTTAAGTATTTTTAGTCCTATTCTAAATGTAGCTGGCTTAAGCTAGATGACTAGATAAGAAGATATTGAAGCTATACATGCCCTCAAGTCCCCACTGAATAGATTAAAATCATGCACCATGCATTTCTGGTACCTGCCAGCTCTGATTAATTATGTTGGGGTGAGCGGATTTCCTTATCCAAGTAAACTCTGAACTGACCTGATAACGTTCCAAGTTTTTCAGGTTTGGCAGGATGTAGAAGTACTAAGCACAGAGCTTCTACATTGGCAAATCTTCCCAGTAGGGTCATGGCTATAAAGGTTATTTAACATTTTCGTTATTTGGCTTCCCCCAGGACTACCAAGTTCATTGGAGTGCTTGTATAAAGAAACAGACCAAAATAAACCAGAAACTATACCACTTAAATATGTAGGTCAGATAGAAAGAATATGTAACAAATAGTTATTACAGGAACTTATATAGGGCCGTTAATTTATGCAGCACTTTACATTATTTAACCACTTCAGCCCCGGAAGGATTTACCCCCTTCCTGACCCCAAACAAAATTGACATCCTTTTTTTCCCACAAATAGAGCTTTCTTTTGGTGGTATTTGATCACCTCTGCAGTTTTTATTTTTTGTGCTATAAACAAAAAAAGAGCGACAATTTAAAAAAAAAAAGCAATATTTTTAACTTTTTGCTATAATAAATATCCACAAAATATATATAAAAAAAACGTTCTCAGTTTAGGCCAACATGTATTCTTCTACATATTTTTGGTAAAACAAAATCGCAAAAAGGCGTATATTGATTGGTTTGCGCAAAAGGTATAGCTTCTACAAAATAGGGGATAGATTTATGGCATTTTTATTAGTAATTTTTTTTTATTAGTAATGGTGGCAATCTGCGATTTTTATTGTGACTGCGACATTATGGCAGACACATCGGATACTTTTGACACCAATTTGGGACCATTGACATTTATATAGCGATCCGTGCTATAAAAATGCACTGATTACTGTGTAAATGACACTGGCAGGGAAGGGGTTAAACACTAGGGGGCGATCAAGGAGTTAAGTGTGTCCTAGGGTGGTGTTTTAACTGTGTGGGGGGATGGGCTACCACTGACATGACAGCGATCACTGCTCCCGATCACAGGGAGCAGTAGATCTCTGTCACGTCACTAGGCAGAACAGGGAAATCCTTTGTGTACAAAGGCATCTCCCCATTCTTCCACTCCGTGACACGATGGCGGGCCCCCGGCGGACATGGAGTCCGCGGGACCCGTGGGCATGGTCACGGAGTACGCCCACAATGCCGCAATTTAAAGGGGACGTACCTGTACGCCCATTTGCCCAGCCATGCCATTGTGCCGACATACATCGTCGTGCGCTGGTCGGCTAGTGGATAATGTCCCCGCCCTCAATGAGCTTACAATCTAAGGTCCCAACTCACATTCATGCATACACATACTAGGGACAATTAGGAGCCAATTAACCTACCAGAATGTCTTTGGAGTGTGGGAGGAAACCAGAGTACCTGAAGGGAATTCACGCAGGCACAGGGAGAACATGCAAACTCTGTGCAGTTAGTGTCGTGGTTGGGATTCTAATCGGTGACCTTAGTTTTGATGCAGTTTGTGTGTTACACCAATGTTTCTCAACTTTTTATCATTTAAGGCACCCTTTAAAAATGTCCCAAGGCACCCCATTCTAAAATGTAAATATGATTCTAATAGTTTTGCATAACGCAGCAACATCCACACATAGGACACCCAACATTAGAGGTGATTTATTCTTTCAAAGCAAATACACTTTTGCAAACTGGACTAGTATTCCAATGTTTCTCTTCTCCCTCAGTTTTTCTCCATCACTCAGCTAATGTCAGCCCAATGCTGATGGAGAGGGGCAACCAAGGGGAAGGGTTGGGGTTGGTTGGGGAGGGTCAAGCTAGGATGCTATGCAGGCAACTGACATCCTCCAAATCAACTGATGATGTCATTGGTCATTAGAATGCTGGCAGCTAGAAGGTTGCAGAAGGTTGCAGAATGAAAATCTGTGGCTTTGTATAACTAAAAGGCAGGCTTCATCCATACGCCGGCTTGTATACAATTTTTGGGCTATTTTTAGGCATTTTACCAAGGCACCCCTGAATAAACCTCAAGGCACCCCAGGGTGCCTGGACACCCTGATTGAAAAGAGCTGTGTTATGCCGCGTACACACGAGCAGACTTTTCAGCATCAAAGGTCCGACGGTCTTTCCGACAGACTTTTATTGGAGTTACGACGGACTTTTGAACGACCCGACTTGCCCACACACGAACGGACTAAAGTCCATTCGAAAGTCTGTTGGTTTGAACGTGATGACGTACGAAGGGACTAGAATAAGGAAGTTCATAGCCAGTAGCCAATAGCTGCCCTTGCGTCCCTTTTTGTCCGTCGGACTAGTATACAAACGAACTGATTTTTCGACCGAACTCGAGTCCGTCGGAAAGATTTGAAACATGTTCCAAATCTATAGACCGTCGACAGAAAAAGTCCACTGAAGGTCCGATGAAGCCCACACACGGTTGGATTGTCCGACCGATTCGTTCCTTCGGACCAGTCCGGTCAAAAAGTCCGGTCGTGCGTACACGGCTTTACACAACATAACAATAATAGACTTTAAAAAAAAAAAAAACAATGTAAAATTACTGTAACATATCCTAAATTAAATATAAATGACTCTCTTCTTATCTAGGATGATGACTTGGAAACAGACTTGAGAAAATTAAGGTCAAAACCTAAGCCTGATCGACCAGAAAAAGAATTTGAGCAATATAAAGCATTTTTTTCAGAGCTTTTTCTATTCAAGGTAAGACATTAAATTTTTGTGAGTTATGTAATGCATACTATGTGCAGACTGGATTATTATGGGAAACTTTTTGTTGATGTGTTTTTATTGAAGCCTACTGATGCTTGCACTCCATGTCCAACAGTTTTGTAGATTAAGGTGTAAGAGCATGCCGGAGGGTCTGCTCCCAGAATACATTAGCTTTGTTTGGCCTGAACAGCAGTGAAAAGTTGACATAAATGCATTTCATTTTTAAGCTGAAAAGCTGGTTGGCAGATATTCACAAAAAACAGCTTACAAATGCGCCCATCTAATACTTGATTTGTGAGCTAGCAGGGTTCTATAGACACAGAATTTTGTGTTACAATGCAAACCTGCGCATTTCAATTGGAGTAAAAGTAAGATTTAGAATAATTCTAAGGACCTGTACCAACAGGTATCAACAAGTGAGAAGCACAGAATAAGTTTGATATGCCCTGTACACACGATCGGACATTCCGCCAACAAAATCCATCGGATTTTTTCCGACGGATGTTGGCTCAAACTTGTCCTGAATACACACGGTCACACAAAGTTGGTAGGAAATTCCGAACGTCAAGGATGTACAACATGTACGACGAGCCGAGAAAAATGAAGTTCAATAGCCAGCGCGGCTCTTCTGCTTGGTTCTGAGCATGCGTGACACTTTGTGCGTTGGAATTGTCTACACACGATCGGAATTTTACACGAACGGATTTTGTTATCGGAAAATTTTAGATCCAGCTCTCAAACTTTGTGTGTCGGAAATTCCGATGGAAAAAGTCAGATGGAGCCCACACACGGTCGGAATTTCTGACAACAAGCTCCAATCGCACATTTTCCGTCGGAGAGACCGATCATGTGTACAGGGCATAACAGTTATTATTAATATTATAATACAGGGTGGATTGTCAGCAAGGCAAGTAATTTGCGCCACCTACTGTAACCCGTGGACTTTTAGATACCCCCAACCTGATCACACCCCCAGATACCCCCTCCCCACTCTGATCGCACCCCCCAGATACCATGCCACTCTGATCACACTCTGCAGATAGCCTCACCCTGATCATACCCACTAGATGACCCCACCCTGATCGCACCCCCCAGATACCCCCTTCCCACTCTGATCACACCCCCCCAGATACCCCCACCCTGATCACACCCTCAGATACCCCGCCACTATGATCACACCCACCAGATACCCTCACCCTTATCACACCCCCCAGATACCCGGCAGATACCCTCCGCTTGGATCACCCCCCCGATACCCCCACTCTGATCACACCCCCAGATACTGTACCCCCCACTCTGATCACACCCTCCAGATACCACCCTAATCACACCGCCAAGATACCCCCACCCTGACCACACCCCAGATACCCCCCACTCTGATCACACTCCCCAGATACCCCCCAGTCTGATCACACCCTCCAGATACCCCCTCAGATTCCTCCACTCTGATCCCACCCCCAGATTCCTCCACTCTCATCACACCCCAGATTCCCTCCACTCTGCTCACATCCCCAGATTCCTCCACTCTGATCACACCCCCGAAATCCCTCCACTCTGCTCACATGTCCAGATTCCCTCTACTCTGATCACCCCCCCCCCCCGATCATGCCCCCACTGTGATCACACCCACAGATACTATACCCCCCACACTCTGATCACACCTCCAGATCCCCTACCCGATCCCTCTATTCTGATCACACCCCCAGATCCCTTAAATCCCTCCACTCTGATCACACCTCCAGATCCCTTCCATCCCTCCACTCTGATCATACCTCCAGATCCCCACAGATCCCTCAACTCTGATCACACCTCCAAATACGCCACCAGATCCCTCCACTCTGATCATACCCCCAGATATACCCTTCCCCATCAAACATACAATACCCCTAAATTTTAACCGGTCCTGCAGCACCAGAGACAGAAGGGTAAGTTGTGTCCCGCACAGGCAGGAGAATATCTCCAGCAGGATTTCTGGTGGTGGCTGTAGCTGCAGCAACCAGCAGAGAGCCTCCTCCACCCTGACCTCCTCCTCTGCCGGCAACCCCGGCCTAACTTCCCCCTTGCACAGTGTGGCGCTCACTGCCTGCACATACTCAGTATTGGGGTCCACCCTCCTCTGCATGCTTGGATCCATTCTCCCTGCTTTCTCAGGACATCAGCTAAACAGCAGGTAAACTTAAACCTCCACGCTGCACCCTGTCTCCTACCAGGTACAGCGTGGAGGTTGTAGTTTGCCCGCTGCCTGGGTTGCCTTATGGTGGCACCAGCCAGCTGTGTCTGCGCCCCTCTAAATGTTGCGCCCAGGGCGACTGCACTGGCTTCCCCCCCACACTATGCCACTGCCACCAGTTTGTGCAGCACTTTACAACATAAAGAGAGACAATATAGCATCAATACAATTCAACAGGGTTAAGAGGGCCCTGCTCCTGAGAGCTTACAATCTAATAGGGGGGGGGGCAAGTGGAACAAAGGGTAATAACTGTAAGGGAAAAACTGATGGGAGAAAAAAAATATTTTATTGTTGGCTGAAGGCAGGATAAGCTTTCCTGAAGAGATGAGTTTTCAGGGATCGCCTAGGAGTCAACAGAATAGGAGATAGCCGTACAGATTGGGGTAGAGAGTTCCAGGTAGGAGAAATTGACCAAATGGTCAGACAAAGGCTAGCTTTGACTTTAACCTTACTAAACAGATAGAGAATAGGATTACCAATGCAAACAGGGTCAACATGGCAAAAGCGTGTGCATACAGTACAGAACAATGTTAAAGCGGTTGTAAAGTTGTTCAAATAGGAGCTCAAAAGAGTAATGTCTCTGCAACTCAATAGGCACACTAGGTTTCCACACGCATTGTCTCTATAAGGCTGTTTAGTCACCGATACTAAAGGATGAACACTACTTCAGTACAAAAACAACTAGTTGCACTTAGCCTTTATGTCGAAGTCTCTCACAGAGAAGATCAGGTTAAGACTGGGTCCACAGGTCAACAGCTGGAGAGATCTCAGGGCTTGCACCACAGACATGAGGCTAGAGGAGTCCCAGGAATGGAAAAGCAAGGCTACCCCACTTGAAGCAAAGTACTCTGCTATTGGTGTAGAGCTCCATGCAGTGGCTGGGTCACAGAGAGTTGCTAAAAAAAAAAACAAACTATGTATTTATCGAAAATACAAAGCATTTTCTGAATGGAGACAATGCTGAGTGAGAAGTCCTCTGTGTCCAGTATGCTGAGTGTAAGCCGGTGGCGCAGCATCTGGTTAGCACTGTATGACTAGACTATTATGGTGATTTTCCATACCCCAGTGGCCCTCCAGATATCATGTATGAATACTTACATTGAGCCAAGCTGGATCAATGTAAGTTTGCTTAAAATGATCACTCCTGGAGTTTTGCTTTAACGTGATATTAAAGTCTTTTTTTTTTTTTTTTTAATAACAAAAATGTTACACTTACCTGCTCTGTGTAATGGTTTTGCACAGAGCAGCCTGGATCTTCTTCTTCTCAGGTCCCACACCGGCACTCCTGGCTCCACCCAAGCAGGCGCTACCGAGCCGCGGCTCTCTGTGTCCATTCACACACGGAGCCTTGGCTCGGCCACTCCCTCTCCGTCTCCTGATTAGCTCACTGGCTGTTATTGACAGCAGGAAGAGATAATGGCTCCCGCTTCTGCCAAATGCCAATCAGGAGTGCGAGTCCGCGGATAGGCAAACCTCCCATGGACATTGCTGGATCGAGAGGGGGCTCAGGTAAGTGTTAGTGGGGGGGGGGCTAGGGGGGTTGCTGCACACAAAAGTGCCTTTGCAACCTTGTGCCTTGTGCCTTTACAACCACTTTTAGGAGAATTGAGTACAATAACCTATAAAATACAATAACCTATTGATTTAAAAAGTGGACTGGAATTATAAACTTATATAAAATTTTAAAATTATATATTGATTATAAAGTAAAGGATTTTTGAATGCTAAAACTAAAGGGTCTTCCATTAGAAAAATGTGTGTATCTTGGAGGGAAAGTTATAAGGCTACAGAAGACATTCCAACAGCCGCACTTCATACCAGACCATACAACAAGTAGGTATAGCAGCCTCCGTTTGTTCTGTCTAGGCCATACCCCAACGCATTGGAGATCCATGATTAAGCCCCGGGCCAGGGAGAAATGTGTTGGGGCTATGGCCTAGGCGGAGCGAGCTGAGGCTGCTATTACCTACTTGTTGTACAGTCTGATATGGTGTGTGGCTATTGGAATGTCTTCTAAATCCTTATAATGTGCTCGGAGTCAGGATGGACTCGTTTTCTGCACGCACCCTTCAGCGGAATCCGTAGGACTACGCTAGCCTGAGCGGAGCCCCAAGCTGCATTCAAGTTCACGTGGGGGAAAAGTTGGGGGAAAATTGTCTGAGCCTTAGGTGAAAACATTGATAAAGACCCCTAACTTGGACAGAAATATGATGTTTTAATCAGCTAAATAAATGGTAGCTGTGTAACTGCCGAGTCCAGTGCAATTAAGTAGAGATATAGAATGAACACTTCTCTACTGTCATGGATCACTTTCTTGCAGTTTAGCTCAAATAGCCTCCAATGTGAGCTCTTTCAGGACATACCACAGGCACTCATCCTTAGTCCTCACCTCACTTTATCTTCACTATGGTGCAGAGGAAGACATGCCTTTTAATATTTGTTATATATAAATCTAAATGTGGTCCAGATCCCCATTAAATCCATCTACATTCACCTGTCTTTTTCGTAGAATTTTATTCTACTGGTTCCTGTGCCTCTTTTTCTCCATCCAGCTTCTCATTAAAACAGCAGCATTGCTGTGATATATGACATTGCATCCCTAATTTAAAAGATGTTTTTCTTAGTAGATTATTCTTGTGGCATTGAATAACGATCTTGTACCATTCATTTATTATTGTGTGATCTTTACCTTCCACAACACTTGCACTGAATTGTTCCTACTTTCTGGCAGAGTATTCAAATAAACCAAGATTGTCCAGCAACAAACACCATGCCATCACCCTTCCTGTCCAGTACTAGTCCCCAGCATGCCTACTGCAGGGCTAAATTGTATTGTTGTGCTTCCATTTTTGATTGCCTCATAAATTAATATGATTATGACAAATATTTTAAGCACTCATCTTTGCTGTTTTGATTGATGAACTGCAGGATGGTTTCTTCTGTCAGCTGTTTGTTGATGTATGTTTTGTCTATCGATTTCCCTGTCTGTCTGCTTCATTAATTACACTATATTTATCAGTCAACCCATTTATCTACAAACCTCTTAATCTTTTAAACATACCATGCTCTTACATTACACTACACTTCTTCATCTCGAGAAGGTACCAGCACACTACAATCTAACTTTATCAGAAATCTAAGAGCAGAAATGCTTAAGGCATTATCCATTGGCTTCTAAGGATCTACAATTGTATTATACCAACTGATTGGGTAACAATGGATCCTTAAACAACTTGCAGGGCAAGTTCACATGTAGTGAATGTGTTCTTTTGTTGTTCAAACATGTTTATTCAGTTTGACCAAGAGATATACAGGTGTGACTTAAAGTGTTGACACCCTCCATGCAAGGAGGAGTAACTAGTTTCAAAATCCAAGACAGACTGGGTTTGGATAAATAGTCACTTACAAAAATCTACAAAATAAGCATTCCCTTGTATGTACTGTAATCATAGAAAAAGAAAGCAACTAGTGGATAGGCAGTATTCCACATCAAAACCACTACACTGTCAGGGTGGTTACTAAATGCTCCTCCCCAACCATAGCTCGGGGTTTGATATTTGGCAGGTAGTTACGGCAGGTAGTGAGAAAAGAAGATGGAGAGGCTGGAAAGGGAAGGGAGGGTGGGGCTCCTTGGGTTCTCCTGGGAATAGTGGCTACTGCAGTGACAGAGGACAAGGTGCCTCTAAGGGTAAAGGTTATAGTAGAGATATGTCAAGGTCAGGGGGCAAAACCTTATCGACCCAGGGTTGCCAAACGTTTGAGTAAAAATGGACTCTAACCTGTAAAGTAGCTTTAATGTTGGCGTTTTTCATTGCTTGAGTGACTTGAGTGAATTTGTAGTAGGAGCTTAAATTGTAGTATGGGCAGTACCCGGGTATTACTATTTAATAGGGTAATCTGAGGGTTGGAGTGCAATATCAAATAAGCATAAGTAAAAATTTGAAAAATAGCAGACCATTAGGATCACACTAATGGACCACCAAATATATAAGTATGTGCCAGGTTCTCCACAGCCACAAAAACAAGGGGATGGGTAGCAAGGAACGTACTTCGCTGTTCTTGTTGGAACAAGGTACCACCCAGATATTACCTTGTAGGTTGTTTTCAACCTTGTAGGTTGTTTTCAATGCCAAGATGTTCTGTGATGACTTATGAGTGGCCAACCAGATATCTGACATGTCCACTTTCTCTAGAGACGGGTTTAGATCCGTTGTCCATCGAGTGACATAAGCGGGGCGAATGGCTGTTAATTTGAATAATAAAGTCCTGTAAAGCTAGGAGACCACCCCATTCATGTGTGGGTCAGTGGAGCATAATTTCTCAAACATGGTCCATTTACCTAAGTCCCTTGTAGATTGGGTTGTCAACTGGCATCTAATTTGTAGGTAGCGAAAAATGTGCCCTTTAATTAGTCAGCATGCCCCTCTAAGTGCAGGTTGCCTTATTAAATGTTTGCCTTACTCAGAACTGCCTTACTTGGCGTTGGCTGGCAGGATTGAACAGTGAAGACTGCTAGAACAGTTTCTAGCAGTCTTCACTGTTCAATCCTGCCAGCCAACGCCAAGCCTTTTTTTTCGGGGAAAACATCCCTTCATGCTCCTGTTCTTAGTGGGCACTCAGTACAGCCCCTTCATTCCTATGGATGATCCATAACACAATATGCAGGACTTGGAATGGGGGATTTAGATAAGGAAAAGTTGACTAAAGGTGAACTTGTCCTTTTACAAAAACCTTTATTAGAACTCCCCTGAAAAGAAGAGGAAATTCTGCTTTTTCATTTCCACCAGTTGTTATCGGATGTATCAAAGAATGTGATAGTGCTGAAGCATTATGGGTGCATATGGGTGTGGGTGCTTCAAAGGTTATTATTGTAGTTTATTACAGGCCACCCAGTCTCAACGAGGAGGTGGAGACTCTGCTCCTTGCACAGATAGAAAGGGCTGCAAGGGCCGGACAGTGGTAATAATGGGAGATTTTAACTACCCTAAAATTGAGTGGAGTAATGGCACTGCTGGGACAGTAAAAGAGTGGAAATTTATAAAATTATTGCAAGATAATTATATGAATTATATGAGCATTAGTAATGCATAGCTTGAGATTATCAAGTCCAGCAGAGCATCATTTCTAGTCAGGGTCTACATGAACTTTACCATAAGAAAGTAAAAATTGTATAACCTTATTACAGGACAATTTTATGATAACGTTCTCAAACACCCTGACTAGAAATGATGCTCTGTTGGACTTGTTAATCTCAAGTCATGCGGATATTATTACTAATGTTCATATAAGGGAACATATGGTCAGCAGTGACCATAACACAATTTAATTTAATGTTAGCTGTAAACAACTAGCACATAATAGAAAGATAAAAACACTTACATTTAAGTTACATTTTCCAAGACTGGGGTCTGCTTTCCAAAATTCAGACTGGGAGGGAATGTTGTAATTAAAGAACACAGAACAGAAATGTGAATGTTTCAAATCAACTGTATGAAAACACATTCCAAAATATAATAAAAAATATGTTTAAAAAGCTAAAAATAAAACCTATGTGGCTCACGTCAAAAGTTCAAATAGCTATGCATAATAGGAAAAGAGCCTTTCAAAAAATATAAAAATAAAGGAGCACTGTTATCATTTAAAAGTGACAGATAACTTAACAGAATATTTAAAAAGGAAATCAAGGCTGCAGAAATTGAAAAACAAATGACAGGTTGCAAAAGAGAGTATGATAAACCTTCTAAAAATTCTTCACATATATTAACAGTAAAAAAGTCAGGTCTGAGCATATAGGCCTTTTACTAGAAATTGTTGAATTGGTTACTGAGGACGTAGAGAAGGTAATTTTATCAAATACCTTCTTAAGCTCTGTGTACAAAGGAGCATGGGGGAGCTCGTGTCCATAATGGGGATGGTATTGACATAGCCCCACATGATCCACAACGGCTCAAAGCTCACATGGTACAAAAACATTCAGAGAAAATAAAGGTGAATAAAGCACCTCAAACAGATGGTTTAGACCCAATGGTCCCTAAAGAGCTGAGCTCTGTTATTTCTAAGCCATTGTTTCTAATTTTTAGAGACCTTTTGAAGACTGCCATGGTACCACTGGATTGGTGTAAGGCCAATGTGGTGCCTATATTTAAAAAGGGATCAAAGTCTTTACCAATTAACTATAGACCAGTTAGTTTAACTTCTATAGTCGAGAAGATACTTGAGCATTTAATAAAGAACCACATAGAAGAGTTTTTGCTAGAAAATAATATTTTTAGCAATAGTCAGCATGGATTCAGGAAAGACCAAAGTTGTCAAACAAATCAAATTTGTTTTTATGAGGAGTTAAGCATATGATGTAAGGTTTCTTTCCCCACCCATTTGCTTACGTTGTTGGGGATTCGTAATCATTTAAGTGAATTGGCCGTTGACATCAGTGGTTGAAAAGGACGCAGCAACTTCCAGCAGCCACTACTTCCTTAACAACCATTGACAGCATTGAAAAAATATGGCCAAGTGACCAAATTTAGGTAATGATGTAACCTGCTATATTGCCCATATATTGCTTGTGTGGCTGGGGATTCCCAGCCATGTAAGTGAATAGTATAGAAAAACAGGGAGTGCGCACCGACCTTGTGCATTACCAAAGATAACATTTATTTAAATAGTAAAACCAAAGGTCATACTCACAAACAAGCGTTGTGAGTATGACCTTTGGTTTTACTATTAAATACATTTTATCTTTGGTAATGCACAAGGTCGGTGCCCCCTCCCCGTTTTTCTATATGTTTCAGCTTTAAGGACACCCATTGTTCTGAGGAGGGCAGCAAGACCTTTGACTTTCCACACTTTATCCAAAGGGTTGGCTACACCACCTACACATGGACTAAGGGCCTGAGTGCAGGAGATTGTTTTTTGTGATGTAAGTGAATAGGCCAGGTGTCATCAGTGGTTGGTAAGGACACAGTGGCTGCAGTTCCTTAGCAACCGTTGACAGCCAAAAGCTGTCATGTTCATCTGTGCCGAATGCCCGAAACATTCAGCTTTTGGATGAATGTCGATAAAAGCCAGTATTTGGTCTGAATTTATGCTCACCCCTTATTGGATTGTGCCCAGGGTACCAGCACTGCAAGGCAATAATGCTAACTTCTGAGATACCACTTTGTACTAATATCAGTAAAGTATTAAATAAAAAATAAAGTATGAGATTGATTACAAATATTATCAGGGTCAACAAGTTCATGTTCAGAGCTTAATTAGGGTCATGTTACATTTGTAGCTAGCTACAGACTTACTTCTGTGATTGAGTGTAATTTGCTTCACTGAAATTTCAATGAAATTTTAATTTTTTTTAAATTAATTTCATCGACAGGTGAGATGTTTTGGAGTCAATGGGGAAGGCAAAACTATGGTGGTCTAAGGTGGTTTAAGGTGTTTTTTTAAAAGACCCAATATGACTTTTAAGTGCTTTTTTTGTTTTGTTTTTCATTAGTGTCATTAGTTCATTAGTAACAATTTTTTTTGTTTTTTTAATGTTCCGTTGACTTGTTTTATTATGAGTGAATTTCTTTATCTATAGTCTGGATTGTAAAAACAACCCACTCATGAAATTCTAAGATGGTAAAATGGGGATATGATGAAACATCGCCACATTGTCATTCTCCACTCAGTACAATGAATTGTTTGGTTCAGTACAATGCATGGTTTATTGATAAACAGAAAAAAATTTATTCATTGGGCCAAGCTTACCAGTAGGGATGAGCTGAACACCCCCCCAGTTCGGTTCGCACCAGAATATGCAAACAGGCAAAAAATTTGTACGAACAAGCGATTACCATTAAAGTCTATGGGACACAAACATGAAAAACCAAAACTGCTAATTTTAAAGGCTTATATGCAAGTTATTGCCATAAAAAGTGTATGGGGACCCGGGTCCTGCCCCAGGGGACATGTATCAATGCAAAAAAATTTTTTAAAAAACGGCCTGTTATTTTCAGGAGCAGTGATTTTAATAATGCTTAAAGTGAAACAATAAAAATGAAATATTCCTTTAAATATCGTGCCTGGGGGTGTCCTTAGTCTGTCTGTAAAGTAGTGCATCTTTCCTGTGTTTAGAACAATACCACAGCAAAATGACATTTCTAAAGGAAAAAATCTAATTTAAAACTGCTCGCGGCTGTGATGAATTGTCGGATCCCGGCAATATAGATAAAAATCATTGAAAAAAAATAGCATGGGTTCCTCCTCCCCCAGTCGATTACCAGGCCCAAGGTCTGGTATGCATATTAAGGGGAACCCTGCGCCCAATTATTTTTAAAAAAATGGCGTAGGGGTCCCTCCAAAATCAATAGCAGGCCCATCAGGTCTGGTATGGATTTTAAGGGGAACCCTGTGCCAAAATAAAAAAAATGGTGTAGGGGTCCCCCCAAAAATCCATACCAGGCCCTTATCTGAGCATGCAACCAGTCAGGTTGCAGGAAAAAGGGGGGACTAGAGAGCGCCCCCCTCCTGAACCGTACCAGGCCACATGCCCTCAACATGGGGAGGATGCTTTGGGGTCCCCCCAAAGCACCTTGTCCCCATGTTGATGGTGACAAGGGCCTCATCCCCACAACCCTTGTGAGGTGGTTGTGGGGGTCTGCGGGCGGGAGGCTTATCGGAATCTGGAAGCCCCCTTTATCAAGGGGACCCCCAGATCTCCGCCCCACCTATGGTTATCGGGTACATTGTACCCCTACACATCCACCAAAAAAGTGTCAAAATGGTAAAAATGACAGTAGACAATTTGGGACAAGTCCTTTATTAAAAAATAAAAACTGTCCCACAATGTCCATTCATCTTTGATCACAGCATCCAACGAACCGAGAAAAAACAAAAACACAACTCCGCCTTTCATGGGAGGCTCCCACTGACTGAAGCCTCTTCGCGATGACAGCTGTTATAAAGCTGAGGGTGGGGCCACCCGGTGATGTCACTGGGTGGCCCGCCTTCCTCTGATGTCACATGGCATTAGAGGGGGCGGGGTCACCCATTTACATAATTGGGTGGCCCCGCCCTCAGCTATATACCAGCTATCATCGCGAAGAGGCTTCAGTCAGCGAGAGCCTCCCATGAAGGCGGAGTTGTTGCATTTTTTTTCTCGGGTCGTCGGACGCTGTGATTGAAGATGAATGGACATCGCAGGACACTTTTTATTTTTTAATTTTTAATAAAGGGCTTGTTCCAAATTGTCTACTGTAATTTTTACCATTTTGACACTTTTTTGGTGAATGTGTAGAGGTACAATGTACCCGATACCCATTCACATGGGGGGCGGGATCTGGGGGTCCTCTTGTTAAAGGGGGCTTCCAGATTCTGATAAGCCCCCCACCTGCAGACCCCCACAAACACCTCACAAGGGTTGTGGGCATGAGGCCCTTGTCACCATCAACATGGGGACAAGGTGCTTTGGGGGGGACCCCAAAGCATTCTCCCTATTTTGAGGGCATGTGGCCTGGTACGGTTCAGGAGGGGGGGTGCTCTCTCGTCCTCACCCTTTTTCCTGCGGCCTGCCAGATTGGACCTGAAGGGCCTGGTATGGATTTTGGGGGGACCCCCATGCATTTTCTTATTTTGGTGCAGGGTTCCCCTTAATATTCATACCAGACCCAAAGGGCCTGGTAATGGACTGGGAGGAACCCATGCCATTTTTTCAATGATTTTTATCTATATTACCGGGATCCGAATTCATTACAGCCACGAGCAGTTTTAAATGACTTTTTTTCCTTTAGAAATGTCATTTTGCTGTGGTATTGTTCTAAACACGGGAAAAATGTGCTACTTTACAGGCATACTAAGGACACCCCCCAGGCAAGATATTTAAAGGAATATTTCATTTTTATTGCTTCACTTTAAGCATTATTAAAATCACTGCTCCTGAAAAAATGGTTGTTTTTAAAACTTTTTTCTGCATTGATACATGTCCCCATGCCTTTTTTCAATGATTTTTATCTATATTGCTGGGATCTGACAATTCATTACAGCCGCAAGCAGTTTTAAATGAGAGTTTCTCCATTAGAAATGTAATTTTGCTGTGGTATTGTTCTAAACACAGGAAAGATACACTACTTTACAGGCATACTAAGGACACCCCCAGGCACGATATTTAAAGGAATATTTCATATTCCAGGACCCGGCTCCTCATACACATTTTATGGCAATATCTTGCATATAAGCCTTTAAATGAGCACTTTTGGTTTTTCATGTTAGTGTGCCATAGACTTTAATGGTGTTCCACGGCTTTCAAATTTTCCGCAAACACGGCATAATGTTCGCTGTTCGGCGAACAGGCGAACACCCGATGTTCGAGTCAAACGCATTCCTACTTACCAGTAGGATAAAGGCATTTATAAGCTTGATAAAGACTTTTCTTAAGGTGACAGGGGACACATAGGCAGTGCAAATATTGCACAGCTATTGTTTTAAAGTGACAGGAAGTGTCTTGGCTAACTCACTTTTCTTTTCTAATATTGCCATGCAGTGCCACAAATTAGAAGGCAACTTTCACAAAATTTGGTGATTGTAAAAACCCTATTTTGGCTGCTATATCAAAAAAAAAATCACACACATCACTGGCAGCTAAAAATCTCTTGTGTACCATAGTCATTCACAGCTGCTTTTGAACATGAATAGATACTGAGTTTGTGGGTATATAGATGTGTATAACACACCAGTATATACTCCTGCACTAATGAATGGGTGAAAAAAATATATAAACAAATATTTAAATTAAATTCAATAAATGGGTTGCCACTCTCAAAGGTGAATGTGCCTTTAAATGTGAAAATCAATGTAAGAGCGCTAAAGTGCTAACACATCATTACCACGGTGCAATAAAATTATGATAATAACAGTAATCAATGCATAACCATAACTAATTGGATGAAGTCCATAAAAAGTTCATAAATCCATGTATAGTTCATAGGTGTCACAATCTTCGAGTGCAGCTTCAACTTTTCATTGTGCATGAATAGATACTGAACCTGGAGGTACTGTAGCAAGCCTCAAATGCTATAAAAAGTCACTTTCAAAATGAGCTACAAATTGCTTGGAATCTCTATGACTTGGACCTCTTATTCACTTCAGTTCATTAAAAAAAAAAACGAGTGCGATTCTATACTTGCTAAAAATTGCAGATTTAAAATCGTTAGTGTGACATGTGCCTTTGGGCCCCCAGTCAAGAATTTTCAGAGAAAGATGAATTGACTGCATATTGTAAGGGTCATGTCACACCATCAATTTTGTAGCAGCGATTTGTAGCAACTACAAAATACTCTACTTCTCTTGTGATTTGTAGCTTCTTCAGAGTTGCTGCTGTAACTAACCACTGTTCTTCTCTAGGCAGCTACAAGTTGATAATGTGCCATGGCTTTCAGCAACTGAGCTACTGTATATAACAAACGTATCTAGTGAAGCTAGTGATTTTTTAGCTGGCTCTAAACCAGCCACTCTCAACCAGGGTGTTGTGGAACCCTAGGGTTCCTCTAGAGGTTTCTAGGTGTTCCATTAGCTGTGGCTAATTGACCTTCTATCTTATAGTGCCTGCTTATTTCCGTATCCAATGTCACTTGGCTGACCCAGCTGCATGACACCAATTATCTTTTTAGCTGTCTGCAGGGGTGGAATTCAGGCCACCACTGTAAGGGGACATTCTTTCCACCTACCACCAATATAATGGACATTATTCCCAGTGACTGCCAAAGAATACATTTTAGTAGGGGTTCCCTGAGGCCAGAATATTATTTCAAAGGTCCCTCTGGGGTAAAAAGGCTGTGAAAGGTTCTTCTAAACTCTACAAAAGTCAACAACTCAGTTATAAATTACCTGAATTTCTGTAATGTAAACCTTTCATACAATTTATATCTTTCTAGCAACAAAAATACGAAATAGCACTATTCTGCAGAAGCTATAAAACACCAAAGTGGAAAGAACTAAAATTGGAATTAAATCGCCGCAAATGCTTTTTGTTTTTATTGGGGCCCAAGGAGTTGGTCATGGGTGCTTCCATCTTCTCCTGGTCTTCCTTTCATGTTCTGACATTTCAGCCGCCTGGTTGGCAGGGCTGCAATGATGTAAATCCCACGCATATGTACTAGAGTCACATTATCACCATCAAAGTGGTACAATATAATCATCAAAGTGGTGCCGTAAATGTATGCTGAGCTGTGCATGTGCTGCTCAGTGTACAAAAACTCTCTGACAGGGAGGAAGGGTTTATGACAGAAAGGTCCAATAGGATCTCTTCTGACACCATAATCTTACCTTTCAGTATTTTTTTCAAGGTTTAACTCAGTTTTAAGAGCTACACAGAGTCTAGTATTTCCTTTGTAAAGCCCTTCCTTCTTTTAGTCCAGCTTTCAGATCTACAACTTGCACATATCTATATGTTGACCAACTTAAAAAAAAAGTGAGGTGGGGGAATCTTCTTTGCATTTTGGCACAGTCTCCTTTTTCTGCTACCCAAGGCTCTACATGTGGCTTGTGATAGATAAAACCCTGCAAATTGTATGTTGTAAATGGAAATGTGATTATGTGTTTTCTTTGTTGTTATGTTTTTTTTCTGTGATGCAAACTTCTCTCTTCTTAGTCTTCTACTTTCGTGTTATACATAAATATAAAAAAAAACATGTACTTGGCATGCATTTAGTGGGTCATTACATAAGCTTCCTACAATTTCACTTTGTTGGCTTCTTAAAGGACAAGGACTCAGAAACGGAAGAAGTCTCAAGTGACAAAGGCAAAGTGACAAGTGACAAAGACAATATATCCAGCGAATGCACACAAAACATTCCACCCACTGAGGGAATTATGGAGGATTGCCACGAAAGGGTTAAGCAGAGAACATCTGGAGATACATTTTCACATGTGACTCATTTGCCACAAAGAAAGCAAAGTACAAGTCCCAGCCAAAGATCTAACCTGGAGGAGAGGAATCTAAACAAGCAAGGGCAAATAGTTAAGGAGCATCACCAGCTAAAAAAACAACCAGCTTCAAGCTCAAGTATGACTTGTGGAGGACCAAGCAAATGTGTCAGATCGTGCAAACCAAAACTGAGTGATGATGTTGATGAGTCTGAAAGTCATATGGTGGTAAAACAACTTTTGGAACAACACAAAGGCAACATACCTTTTCATGACCCTCGTGTTTACATGACTGTTGCCGGGAAAACAAAATCGGTTCCTAATTACAGAGTTTTGGCTTTCCCAGACTTCTGGGGCCACTCTTCTCCAGCGTTCACCCAAAAACTTGAAGATAAGAAGTTTGGATCACAGAGGTGACTCTGCTCAATTCATTCTTATATTAATTCATTTAGTATTTGCATTTATGTTTATTTCTTAACACAGGAACTCAAATCTTGTCGCGTTACAGGAGTTTTTTTTATTAACTGACATTAGGAGGAAACACATACACAATATTGGTATAATGTTCAGCACTAAACCATCTGGTGAAAAAGATTAAAGTTTCAAATTTAAATAAAGAGGCATGCATCTGCATGCAAATACATGAAGGTGCAACCGTGTGAATGGTGAGTGGATTCAAAGTTCTGTGAGATGAACCCCTAAAAATTACAGTCTCTAAAAAAAGTCTCTAAATGGAGGCTGTAAAGGGAGCGAGGCTGGGGAACTGTGAACAAAAGGAAAGCAAAAGGAGGAGAGAGAAGCACCAAGACAATCCTTTAAACAGCTTAGGAATTTATTCAGTATATATGTATAAAACAACACTAAAAACTTGCGTGAAAAATGTTGGAGCACTTGCAGAGTGCTAGAGTGGGTGGGAGCTTCCACGTGCAGTGTCACAGGAGCACAGGAGGACCACTGATGAAGAAGGCATGGCCTTGCCTTCGAAAAGCGTTCTGATTGGCCAAACAGCATGTGGGCGGCTAACCAGTTTGACAGCCCTAGACCACTCCCACGCAGAGACACACAGCCGACGTTTCACAAGGCTTACCAAGGCTCCAGCTGCGGCTAACACACAGCGCTCGTGGATCCCTCAATAGAGACTTCCCGGCGGTCCTCCTGTGCTCCTGTGACACTGCACATGGAAGCTCCCACCTGCTCCAGCACTCTGCAAGTGCTCCAACATTTTTCACGCAAGTTTTTAGTGTTGTTTTATACCTATATACTGAATAAATTCCTAAGCTGTTTAAAGGATTGGCTTGGCGCTTCTCTCTTGTCCTTTTGCTTTTCCGTTTTTTATTAACTAAGTGCATTTTGACTTAAATTGTTACCAGTTAAGAAAACTTTTAGAGTAGTGGTGTGAGTGTTTGGGCATCAAACTTTAGAGCAAGTCTTGTGGATTTGCTTTGTCTAGTACAGGCTTTCTCAACTAGGGTTCCTCCAGTGGATGCTAGGAGTACCTTAGGCAGTGACTAATGAATAATCTACAATAATCTACAACTAAAATGACTATTAATATAAGGGTGCAATTTTCCCACTGACATTCAATGTACAGGGTTACTTTTAAACTGATCACCAGAGATTTTTTTTATTGCCCACTAATAAAAAAGAGACATTTCTCCACTGACCTCCAATGTAAGAGAGCATTTTTCCCCAACCCACTAATGTAAGGGGGTATTAATTCACTGACTACTAATGTAAGGGGATGTTTCTCCATTCACCACCCATATAGGGGACATTTTTTCACTGACAACTGGTGTAAGAGGACACTACAACTTTCTCAATCTTTATTTCTCTTCTGGACATTATTATTAATTTTCTTCATGATGAGCATAAAAAATACTAGGTTTGGCACATTCTTTATTCTTTCATTTAAAACTTTTAGCAGCTTATTGATTAAACATATTTACTTTTAAATGAAGATATTATATTTGTTAGCAGGGGTTCCCTGAGACCTCAAATTTATTTTAAAGGTTCCTCCAGGGTATACAAGTTAAGACGGGCTGGTCTAGTAGCATATTTGGTTACAATTGGATTGTTCCCTAATGAAATGTTAGTAAGCCCTTGTGTGTGGCTCCCTTTTGAGATATTAAAATCCTTATTAACCTACATAGTGATAATCAAATATTACCTTTTAAATAAGGAAGAAATCCAAAAACTGCTGTTGCTGACCTTCTTTTCTGAAAATGCTAACTTTTGAAGCTATTGGATCAGCATGGCAGCAACACAACTAACATTATCAGAGGCTATGTATTTCTCGTTCTGTGTGTTTCTTCCTATTCTCCATATTAGCAAAGGATGGGAAATTCTTAACATTTAAATGGTAAGGCTTCAGAAACTAGCCAGTGCATGGAATCCTAGGTTTAAAAAATTGAGAGAGTAACAATGAGGGAGGTGATAATGTTAAATGTGATTAGTAGTTAATTGCTGCTAACATAGTACAGGAAACAATATAGGCTTTGCTTGAAGCCAGGTGTTAGATAACACGATGGCCTTCGTTCTAGCATCAGATTTCTCTTATATTTTATTGAAAAAAAATAAACAATTGGTAAGTAAAATATGTGGGAAAAGAACTTGTTACCTAAGATCCTGCATCTCTTTGAGAGAGCAGTATTTTCAACATGAAGCTAAGATCAAGAAAAATGTATTTCTCTGTACGCGTGTTTCTTCCTCTTTTCCATATTAGCAAAGGATGAGAAATTCTTCACACGAACTGTAATGCTTCAGAACCTAGCCAGTGTATGGAATGTAGGTCTGAAAAATGGAGAGTAACAATCAGGGAGGTGATAATGTTGAATGTGGTTAGTAGTTTATTAGTGCTAATATAGTACAGGTAATACTATAGGCTTTAATTGAAAGTAGGTGTTGGATAACACAATGCCCTTTGTTCTAGCATCATATTTCTAATATATTTATTGAAAAAAACAAAAACAAGTCTGCAGATCTTTGAGAGGGCAGTATTTTCAATATCAAGCTAAGATCAAGAAAATGGGGACATGACCTCAAGATAAGAAAGTTCAAAATGAACCTTAGAACCCTATTTTACCAAAAGAGTAGATGATACCCAGGGATGAATGCCCCGCACACAAGCAGTCTGCCTTAAGCGCAATTTACATAACATGGCAGCTCCTCACTTTTTGGGTTCAGTTTCACTGAAAATATCATGGTGACATCTAAAACAGAACAAAAAACATAGTTAAGTGTTTTGAATATGAAGTCAAGATCAAGAACAGAGGAACATGACCTCAAACTAGCATGAGAAAAGTTCAAAACTAATCTTAGTATTATTTTACTGAAAGGGTAGTGTCATACCTACTCCTAGCATTAGTGGTCAGGCACTATAGCTGGCTTCTGTGTTCTTCACCTATAGTGGCCCCCTTTCCCATAAGGCAAGCAGGCCTACTGGTACTCGGTTGTCCCCAGGTCTTATACACAATGCTATAGTTGCCTGGCTACCACGCCGGGGTAGGCGTGAGCTAAGCACAGCAAACAGGTGCTTGCAGTTGGCAGACAGGCAAGGTGGTCCAATGGCAGTCCAGTTTCACAGAGTAGTCAGAATGAAATCCATGGCCAAAAGGCAGGCTTAGTTCCAGGGCCGTCTTTAATATTGATTGGACCCTGGGCAAAACTTTTTTGGGGGCCCCCTATGCAGTTTCGCTCTCCACCTGCTCTGAGACATACAATAAGTAGCAGCTGGACTCAAAATCAGTTTACTGAATCAGATCAGGCAGCTATTGCGATTGGTTGCCAGAGGTTACAGGGTATCATTACCGCTCAGTGACTGGTTGCTAGAGGTTACAGCACACATTACGGCTCACTGATTAGTTGCTAGAGGTTACAGCACATGATTTCTGCTTGTTGATTGGCTGCTAGAGATTACTGTGGATATGACCTCAGAGGGGCATAATATACATATTAATGCCACCGGCCGGTGCTACTTACATATGAATGCCGTCGCTATTTACATATGAATGCCGGTAATTTACTTGTAAACACAGGGTCTGCAGGTGAGTCATCTGTACACAACAATATGGCAGAGCTGGGCAGCATTAGTAGCAGAACTTCACACTGAGATATTGGCACACAGCACGGGACTAAAACCTCAAGAGACGAGGGAATTTAAACCAGGATAGTTGGCAAGTATGAGGCAGCTGCTTTGGGCCCCATAACAATGACAGGGCTCTGGGCAGCTGCCCCTTTTGCCCTGCCTTAAAAGTGGCCCTGCTTAGTTCAGAGAGTAGTCCAAAGTCCAATCTGAGGTTTAAAACAAGGGAATCCAAACTAGCTGGCAGGGCGGGGATCAGATTAAGTTAAAGGTCAAGACACAGGAACAAGGCAGGCAAACAGGGAGTCTGAAACACATGTTGCAAGCACTATCACAAACATGTCACTAGGCTTGGTAAGCTTAAAGGCAGTTGGGTCTCCTCCACCCAGAGGCTGTGTCTACATCAACCACCCTGCAGGTGGACAGTCAGACAGAGAGTGCAGCTCAGCTAAAACCAGGATGCTGGAATGAGACCAGCAGCTGCCAAGGAACACAGGCATAGGCGTGCGCAGCCTATTGCATTAGGGTGTGCACCCCAAAACTCAAACACACATGCGTGTGTATAATAATTATATATATATATATATATATATATATATATATATATATATATATATATTATATATATACATATACACACACACACACACATATACTGTATATACACACACACACACACAAATACTCACATATGTGTACATAAAACCACCCATTTATGTGCCTGCCTGACCCAAGTGCCTTTGTTCAACTTTTTATTAAAAAATAATAAATGCATAGAGGTTTACGCTTTTAACTCCTGCTAGCGGCTGAAGAAAGGGTTAAAACTGGCCATGTTGCGGCGCTGCCGAAGCGCTTTGCAGGCGCTTCGCCAGCGCTGCCAATTCATTCCAATGGGCATTAGGCGGTTTAGAAGCAGTGTATACAGCTCTACCACACCACCCCAAAGATGCTGCTTGCGGGACCTTTCCTAACGTCCTGCAAGCACACTGCCCCTGTGTGAAAGCACTCAGGCTTTCACACTGAGGAGGCAGTTTTCAGGCACTTTACAGGCGCTATTTTTAGCACTAAAACGCCTGAAAAATACCCTAGTGTGAAAGGGGTCTTAAAGCGGCGTTCCACCCTAAAGTGGAACTTCCACTCATCTGATTCCTCCCCCCCCTCTGGTGCCACAATTGGCACCTTTCAGGGGGGGAGGGGGGTGCAGATACCTGTATAATACAGGTATCTGCACCCACTTCAAGGAATAGCTAGCCACAGATGCCTGCCCCCCCCCCCCCCCGTTGTGGTCTGGGAAACACACAGTTCCCACAACACAATGGGGACCAGTGAAGACGCGCAGGGCGTCAGTAAAGCCGCAACGCTTCACTTCCCGATTCCCTGACTGAGGATGGCGGTGGGGGCAGCTGAAAACCGAGCGATTGCTCGTCATCTGCTGCCGACATCGCTGGACCCTGGGACAGGCAAGTGTCCATTTATTAAAAGTCAGCAGCTGCAGTATTTGTAGCTGCTGGCTTTTAATATTTTTTTTTTTAAGGTGGAGCTCCGCTTTAAGTTACTGGCTGTGGTCACACTCCAGCCTCCCTATCATACCATACAGGGTTAATGTCCCTGTATGGTATGTGATGATGTCATGGCTTTGGGGTGAAGGAAGAGACATTAGAGTCAGGTAAGTGAAAGAGGTTACCCCCCTCCCCTCCCCCCACACACTGCAAGGATAGACTTTTTTACTGTCCTGGAGTTGGGCTGTATTATTATGATAAGAGTTTTTGATAGGGACTTCAGAGGTGCTACATAGATGTATTCCACATTATTATTATTATTAAATAAAATCATTTTAACAGGATATAATGTGTATGTGGAATACATTTATGTAACACCTCAGAAGTCCCAGGAATTCCTAACCTGTTCAAGAATGTTACTTTCTCTTTCAGTAAACCTGTTTTGCAAAGTGCAGGGCAGGTTTACAGCATAGAATTTTATAGTGGCAGGCAGAGAAGGTCAGTACTCACAGGTCTCACAGGTAAAAGGCTGCTATGTGTCCTCTGAGCTCTTCCATCATCCCCAGGGAGAGTTGTGCTGTGTGCTGGACAGGAGGAAAGTGATGGAGGGTGCACTGTGATGATCTCTTCCTGCTCCTCCCACCTGTACTGGAGCTGTGAAAGCCCCGACTCAGCCAGATAGGAACCCGAGGAGGAGAGAGACAGTTTTCATCCAAATGCGGCATCAGAGAGGAGTTCGGCAAGCTGTCTTCTGGCACACAGGGCATAGGATGGTGGGTGACTCCTGTAAGGACTGCAGCCACAGCTGTGAAGTAAGCAGTCAGGAAGTATCCGATGCTCTCTGAAGTTCACATGCTTCATCTCTGACAGCTGGCGGCGGAGTGATATTCAGCTGACAGGGATGCTGTAGCCGGAACTACAGAGTCAGCATCGGAAAATGTGGCTGACTGACTGATTACTCCGCAGCCAGTGGCTGCAGTTCCCACAGGAGTTGTACACATCCATGACAAATAGTCTAACTCGCAGCAGTGTCATTTAGAAAAAAAGAATTCTCACACATTTTGGCAGCAAAAAAGCCCTGGGGTGTGTTGAATGTGCCTGGGCATTAGGGTGTGCCTGGGCATTAGGGTGTGCCCAGGCACACCTGGCACACCCTGTGTGCACGCCTATGAACACAGGCATTACACGCTACTGATGCTTGTAATAGAATTTCACCAGAGGTAGTAAGCGAACAGAAAGTGGATTCAAACATGCTTGGGACAAACATAGATCTATACTCAAACAAAAGAAATGGGAAGGCCACTTGGACTTTGTGCCTTTAATCCTCTGTGTTTCTAAGTTTATATGCCAAATAGCAACATCTGCAATAAAAGTAAAATGACCCAGTTCAGGTAGATACAAAGATAACTACTGGGAATGTACAGTGCATCCGGGAAGTATTCACGGCGCTTTTCTTTTTTCATATTTTGTTATGTTACAGCCTTATTCCAAAATGGATTAAATTCTTTATTTTCCTCAAAATTCTACAAGCAATACCCCATAATAACAACGTGAAAGACAAATGTTTGAAATCTTTGCAAATTTCTTAAAAATAAAAAATGAAAAAAATCACATGTACATAAGTATTCACAGCCTTTGCTCAATACTTTGTTGAAGCACCTTTGGCACCAATCAAGTCTCTTTGAGTACTGTATGATGCTACAAGCTTGGCACACCTATTTTTGGGCAGTTTCTCCCATTCTTCGTTGCAGGACCTCTCAAGCTCCTTCAGGTTGGATGGGGAGCGTCGGTGCACAGCCATCTTCAGATCTCTACAGAGATGTTAAATCAGAACTTCAGAATTCGAAAATCCAGAAAATCTGGAAATTCGAACATTTTTAAATCCAATATTTCTAAATTAAGAACGAAAATACAAAAGAACGAAAACTCGAAAAATCCGAAAATTTGGAAATAATAACTAACTAATAATGACTTAACTATTACTAACTATTAAATTATAGGTATTGGAATTTCCTTTAAAATTTGTCTGTTAGAGAACGTAACAAAATAATGAATGCCGTATCTAAACAAATGGAGCGTAATGATTTAATAATAATAAATAACAACAATAATAAAAACTTTTTATTATTATTATTAATTCATTCCGTTCCATTTGTTTAGATGCGGAATCCGTTATTTCGGATAATACGTAACTTTGGATAAATTCGTATTTGTTACGTTTACCAACAGCCAAATTTGAAAGGAAATTTCAATATATATAATTTAATAGTTAGTTAATATTAGTTAGTCAGTTATTATTCTGAATTTTCAGATTTTGGTTCTTTCAAATTTTCGGATTTTCTTTCTTAATTTCGGTTTTCCAATTTTTGAATTTTCAAATTTATGAGTTTTTGAATTTATGAATTTTCGGATTTTCAAATTTATGAATTTCGATCATAACAAATGACCCGAAAAACAAAAAAACAAACAAAAAAACGAAAATGAAAACAAACACATTTTTCGTTAGTGCACATGTCTAGAGCAAGCAGATTCTATTACCCCCAAGCACTGAATAAGAGTAGATAGGATCCATGACTCTTCCTGGTTGCTTTTCTGTCTACCTTACCTGCTCTTCTTAAATGACTTAATCATAGTCTGTAGCCAATAAGGAGTTGATAAGAGCAGGAGAGAGTGGGAAACAGTCCTGGTCCTTTTTACTCCACTGTAGTGCCCAGTTTTATAAGGTAAACCAGTCTGTGCATATCCCAGATAGCAAGGATAACTTGCCACAATTTTGCGGCAGTGTTGAATTGTAAGTCTGGTAACTTGCTGCACATTTTCACTGGCAAGTTATACACTTGTAGAGCACTTCAAGCACAAGTTCTAGTTGACACTTTTCCAATTTGTAGAAAATTTGCGTGGCAAGTCTCTAGCAAGAGCAAAGTTGCAGTGGTGAGTCTACAGCAAGAGCTCTGCAAATCGACAGCATGATAATTCAGCCACAGTGCCCCCTGTGGTGGGAGGACTATTGTACAACATACATGAACCTGAACTTGCAGCAGACTTGCAGAATGTTTGCAAAGAACGTTGATCTGGAGTCACGCAATGTGGACTTGCTGCAATTGTGCAAAAAACTTGTGAAGCCTGGCAAGTCTAGCAATAGCTTAGCAAGTCATTTTTAAACTAAGACCCCTTTCACACCGAGGTGTTGGCGGTAAAGCGCTGCTATTTTTAGCGGCGCTTTACCATTGTCTTTGCGGAGGTTTTTGACTGCTAGCGGGGCACTTTAAACCCCCGCTAGTGGCCGAAAAAGGGTCAAAAACACCCGCAAAGCGGTGCTGCAGCGGCGCTTTGCCGGCGGTTCGGCGCCGCTGCCCATTCATTTCAATGGACAGGTGCGATGGAATCGTGGTGGAGGAGCGGTGTATACACCACTCCTTCACCGCTCCAAAGATGTTGCTTGCAGGAGTTTTTTAACGTCCTGCCAGCAGATCGCCTACTGAGACTGCAGGGGGAACCATTTTTCAGGTGCTTTACAGGTGCTATTTTTATCCCAAAAGCACCTGAAAAGCGCCTCAGTATGAAAGGGGTCTTACAGCACAATTACTTGCTATCTGGGATTGCACAGGAGGTGTCTTCACTACAATGCATGCATGGTGCATGGGATGCCTATGGCTGCAGTGAGCACAGGTTTGCTTTGAGAAGGCATCTGATGCAGCTTCATCCACAGTTTGACAACCTAGGTTGAATATGGACCTATGCAAATAGGCTTCCACAGTTAAACAACAGGATAATCAGTGCTCAATCTAACCTTGAGCCATTCCCTTTTTCAAACGCTGTACTGTCCGTTCTAAAGTCAAACCAAAAAATTGTGCCTTTATCAAGCAGCATACCCCAAAGCTCCTCATCTTCATGCGTGGCAGGAACCTATCTATTGTTTTCTGGGCAAAGGAGCATACCTCCCAACTTTTTGAGTTGGGAATGAGGGACACCTATTAGCAAAAGTATGCAGGCATAGGACACACCCCTTGCCACGCCCCCCCCCCCCCCAAGGAATGAGAGACGGAGGGACATTGCTCCAAATCAGGGACAGTCCCTCGAAATCAGGGATAGTTGGGAGCTATGTAGGAGTGTGGTATTTTTATTCACAGTGGGCCTTGTTGGAAGGTTCCCCATGCTGTATAGAGGTGAAGAGATCTAAATACCATGCAGCAGAAAGTGTCATCTCAGGTTCCTTTCTGACTTTTAGCCCTGGAGGACCTAAACTCCAACAACAGTGACAAAGTGACACCTGCAAACCTTTTTGGTATACCTTTGTTAGTAAAGGGTGTCAAGATCAAAATGAGAAAGCCTTCAGATCAATGTACCTGTATTCTTTTAGTCGGTTCCAGTATTTTAGAGGAACAGATTCAAAGCTAATAATATGCAGATTAATGCCCTCAGATCAGTTTGTTCTCATGCGGTATAATATTTTAGAATCTGCCATTGAAGTGAAAAAAAATGCAGTCCACTCAGCTTACAGATGAAGTCATTCTTCTGGAGCTTCATTTGTATATGTTACAGCTTCTCTTTAGAATTTGTCTTCCTCTATCACATCAACCTCCCCAGAACATCTGTACCTACAGTGTGATTTTCAAGCCTGCATATCCGCGGAGAGAAGGGTTCACTGCTCTCTGCTTTACACTTTAATTCATCATATTTGCTTTAGCAGAGGCTGTAATGAAAAGTGCATTATATTGTCACAAAGCAGGCTGCCTAAGCTGTTAAACCTGCTTGAAAAGAACATAAATCCAAGATGGTTATCGTAGCAAGCACCAATCCATTTCTTACGTAAATGTCTATAAAATTTATATTAACTGCATTTTCCTTAAATCTGTCTTAATATCTTATCAACACTGTTCTGGCAACTGAAAGAAGAAAAAAAAAAAGAGTGAAAACAAATAGGAAGACATTTCAAGCAATGTATATACAGATGAATGTTTTCACTTTATTTTAATTAAAATCCTGTATGCCATCCTATAAGATAAAACATATTTGATGTTCTCGCATTCTTGAACTAAGCCATGAATTCTCATCTTCCCTGCATTGTGAATTGCTGCAGTCATAATTGTGGCATAAACCATAATAATATCCTTTTTTTTTTAACAGATCGTATTATTCACTGGTTCCTGATTTACTGCATGACTATGCTCCATAGCAGTGGTCTATCATTTTACAGGAGCAAACAGTTGTCATTGTGTTATCATTTATTTAGAATCTATAGGACAAGGTTATTCAGTTGGGCCTAATGTGTACATGAAAAGAAAAAGTACACGATATTACCAAAAGTATTGGGACGCCTGCCTTTACACGCACATGAACTTTAACCACTTCAGCCCCGGAAGGATTTACCTCCTTCCTGACCAGAGCACTTTTTGCGATACTGCACTGTATCGTTTTTACTGACAATTGTGCGGTCGTGTGATGTTGCGCCCAAACAAAATTGATGTCCTTTTTTTCCCACAAGCAGAGCTTTCTTTTGGTGGTATTTGATCATCTCTGCGTTTTTTTATTTTTTGCGCTATAAACAAAAAAAGAGCGACAATTTTGAAAAAAAAAGCAATATTTTTTACTTTTTGCTATAATAAATATCCACAAACAATATATAAAAAAAACAAATTTCTTTCTCAGTTTAGGCTGATATGTATTCTTCTACATATTTTTGATAAAAAAAAAAATGCAATAAGCATATATTGACTGGTTTGCGCAAAGTCATAGCGTCTACAAAATAGGGGATAGATTTATAGCATTCTTATTATTATTTTTTTTTTATTAGTAATGGCGGCGATCTGCAATTTTTATCATGACTGCGACATTATAGCGGACACATAGGACACTTATGACACTATTTTGGGACCATTGTCATTTATACAGCGATCAGTGCTACAAAAATGCACTGATTACTGTGTAAATGACACTGGCAGGGAAGGGGTTAAACACTAGGGGGCGATCAAGGGGTTAAGTGTGTCCTAGGGAGTGATTCTAACTGTGGGGGGGATGGGCTACCACTGACATGACAGCAATCACTACTCCCGATGACAGGGAGCAGTAGATCTCTGTCATGTCACAAGGCAGAATGGGGAAATGCCTTGTTTACATAGGCATCTCCTCGTTCTGCCGCTTCGTAACACGATCGCGGGCCACTGGTGGACATTGAGTCCATGGGACCCGCGGCCACAGTCACGGAGTACGCAGCGGGCATGCACATGCCCCACTGGTGGCGCGCGTGTGCCCACAATGCCATGATTTATAGGGGACGTACCTGTACGCCCATTTGCCCAGCTGCGCCATTGTGGCGACATACATCGTCGTGCGCTGGTCAACATGTGGGTAAAGTCATCCCAGTCTTAGTCCGTAGGGTTCAATATTGAGTTGGCCCACCCTTTGCAGCTCTAACAGCTTCAACTCTTCTGGGAAGATTGTCCTAAAGGTTTAGGAGTGTGTCTATGACCATTCTTCCAGAAGCGCATTTGTGAGGTCAGGCACTAACTAATGATTTGTATGTCCTAAAAGTGCAGCGCTAAATAAAATGATCATGTGCAAAACACCATGTATGACATCTAGTGCAAAACCTTTGACGTGAACAGAAAATCCAATCAAAATATTATAAAATCCAAAACTTTCCTTATGCAAAAGTGCAAAATATATTCTATTCATAAAGTTCATAAATTCATCACTGAAGTGCTCCTGTGCAGACAGTTCATGCATGCCAGTGTCCCACACTGGATAGATTGATCCTGACAGCACAGTGCTCAGACATTCACCGTTGTGACACCTTCACCATAAATCCGATGGGGGCTTACCAGATCACCAGCGATCTTCCTTACTCAGGAAGATCATTCAGCGCTTATTGGGATCTCTGATCATCAGATGGAAATCCAGAAATGTTCCCCCTCCAGCCTCACTGTGTTCCCCTTATGGTGACAAGATGATCCAGCTCACCATCTCAGATGGGATGGAAGAATCCTCAGAGTTAAAATGGGTAAAAAAACAGGGAGACTCCTCATAGTGTAATATGGTCTCAACCGTTTTATTTTAAAATCAGTGCACTTACATATAAAACAGAAAATGCTGCTGGCTGTAAATCTCTCCACTATAGCCAGTGCTATCCTTCCAACAGTCATAAATTCAAAAAATTCAAAAAAGCATCTGTGCAGCAGCGTATGTGCATCATCCCTACGATCGTTTTGTTATATGTAACATCATCAGGGGTACCCTGAGACGGTGAGCTGGATCATCTTGTCACAATAAGTGAGGTTGGCAGAGGAACATGTCTGGATTTCCATCTGATGAACAGAGATCCCAATAAGCGCTGAATGATCTTCCTGAGGAAGATCGCTGGTGGTCTGGTAAGCCCCCATCTGATTTATGGTGAAGGTGTCACAACGGTGAATGTCTGACAACTGGGCAGTCAGGATCGATCTATCCAGTGTGGGACACTGGCATGCATGAATTGTTTGCACAGGAGCACTTTAGTTATCAATTTATGAACTTTGCACTTTATGAATATATTATATTTTGCACTTTTGCATAATGACATTTTTGTATTTTATAATATTTTGATTGTTTTTTCTGTTCACTTCAAAGGTTTTGTACTATGTCATATATGGTAATTTATAGGAATCCAACCGACAAGAGCCAAATGTTGCCAACATCCAAAATTGAACAAAATTATAGAAGTACCCCCCAAAAAAATACTAGGGACTTTGGAGGCAACAAATCAACAGTATATGAAAAAGATATAGACATTTATTATAATAAAATATGTGGTGAAAACAACACCAACAAGAAATTACATATATAGCACAAGCCAAATCATATGACACATATAAAACAAATGCGAATCCTTCAGTATTATGCCCAACGCGTTTCTGGACCTGTGTAGAGTCCTTTCTTCGGGGGCATTTCGTTTGAAGTAATATTGATGTTCTATAATGAGACAAATTCACACATGAGATTCATATTTAACGCTAAATATGAATCTCATGTGTGAATTTGTCTCATTATAGAAAAACAATATTACTTCAAACGAAATGCCCCTGAAGAAAGGTCTCTACACAGGTCCAGAAACGCGTTGGGCGTAATACTGAAGGATTCACATTTGTTTTATATGTGTCATATGATTTGGCTTGTGCTATATATGTAATTTCTTGTTGGTGTTGTTTGCACCACATATTTTATTATAATAAATGTCTATATCTTTTTCATATACTGTTGATTTGTTGCCTCCAAAGTCCTCAGTATCTTTTTGGGGGGTACTTCTTCTATAATATATGTAATATATGGTGTTTTGCACATGATAATTTTATTTAGTGCTGCACTTTTAGGACATACATTTTTGATTAACCTGATATTTAGGTTTTAGTGCACAGGTGCTTTATTTATTTTTGATAACACACTAGCATGGATTTTCTTTATATAGTACTAATTAATGATTAAAAATAATAAAACATTAAAATATTATATATAATATATAATATAATATTATATTATAATATAATATAATTATATATTATATATATTAAAATAAAACTTTTTTAGTGCCTCCATCCTCCAGTGCTTGTAGGCAAAGGCGAACACACGTGTCCGTCCCGCATAACAACAAACAGCAATTGTCCCAAGTATCACCACGAACATCAGATCCTGGGAAATAATTCTATATATGGCACTTTAACTAATCATGCCTCAGGGTCTGATGAGGAAGCTGCAGCTGTTCACTGCTGTGAATGGCTGTTAATTCTCATCAGACCCTGAGAGAAGAATGGTATACTGTGGCTGCATTGGGACAAATTTATATAGGGGGGGGCGCCTGATTTTATTCTTGCCTAAGGCAGCATAAAACTAAAATACACCACTGGGCACCATAACTCCTACTATAACTCTTACCCTAGGGGAAGAATTACTCTACCAACATGTGAAATTTGAATGACCTATGTAAATTGAGAAAACAATTATGCCCACTTTTGCATGACTTTCAGTACAGCCCTTGTATATCTTGCAAAATTAAGTAAAAATTTACAATTGTTAGAGACAGTTCAGTTCCATCCCACTTCAAATGCCTCAGTGATACCCTTGCTGTTTTTTTTTTTTTTGCTAGACATAAACATAATAGTATTGATACATTCCATGTTTGATCTGTGATTGCATGCAGCAAGCTCTGATTTTTATGCTAGGAGGCATCCTTCTTTTTTTTCTTCATAGAGAAATTTAGAGCAGGGTACAAGTATAGATTAGTCTGAGAAACTCTCCTAATACAGGCTGTTTGTCCAGGTCTACTATTAAAAGTAACAAATAAAATCAATAAATAATTGAAAATAAAATACTTGTAAAATGAAAAATAAAATGGAAGGAAAGCGTTCTCAGATCTTATTGATTTAGCACAAAATTCCTAAGTGTGTGTAGAGTTAAACTCGATCTATTTACTTCTCTGATTTTCCGTGTCCTTATATGAACCTACAAAAGAAAATGGCTAAAAAATAAAATAGAAACATGATAACAATTGGATCATGGTCATACATTCCTTGTACTATTCTAAATATCTTGGAAGCCTTAAGCCTCGTACACACAGTTCAAATTCTGGCAGGGGATTGTCTATTGACAGACTGTTGTCCTAAATTCTTACCGTTAGTAAGCTCCTTTAGACAATTGTTTTCCAATTTTCGGCCAACAAATGTTGGATGGCAGGCTAGTGCATTTTCGTCTGACAATGGCTCCACATCTGATTTTCATATGGTCAGTAAACAAATCCATTACACAAAAGTCAAAAGTACAAACACGCATGATCAGACTCAATGCTCACCAAACACGAAATTAGCAGAAGGGGCCCCCGAAGGGTGGTGTCCAAGAGCTGAAATTCCTCGTAGTACGTCACTACGTTTGTGTTTGTGGCACAACAATTGTGTAACGTTAGTATGTCATATACTCGGTTTTCCAACAATCATACCATGTGTACGAGGCTTTAGAAATGGAAAACAGTGCAAAAGTATAATCACAAAGGGGGATTTAATGGAACTGGAGCACTCAGAATCTGGTTCAGCTGTGCATGGTATCCAATCAGCTTCTTAGACTGGCCAAACATTGTATAATTTTCCTTTAGATTTACCAAAATCATATAATATGAGGTCAAACCTAAACACTTTCAATTTGTATGCAATCAGGCAGGCTCTTGCAACATCGTTGAAGGTAAATCTAAAAGGAAATTGAAGAAGAAAACTGTATAATTGTCTAAACTTCAGCTTTTTCAATTAAGCTTTGGCAATAAAACTTGGAGGCTGATTGGTTTCTATGCACAGCTGCACTAGATTTTGCACTCCCTTGTTTTAGTAAATAACCTGAATGTTTTAATTACTTCCTAGCATAAGATACACAAATAAGACGGATTTACTAAAATTTTACTCGTGGTGCGATTCAGAATGGGTAGTGTCAATGTTCTCTTGTTGGCAAGAATATGCACACTTGGTCTTGCCTTCCTACCTGTTCATTTGTGTGGGTAAACATAACCATCTTAGTGAACAGTGTGTAGGATGTATATTAAATCCAACTAGGGGTGCTTAGGTGGACTTTGTCACAAAACAGAAATCTCATGGAAAGTCCTACCCCCCTTCTCACGTGCCACATACTAGTTCCAGGGCTGTGACCAAGTGAATAATTATGAATCATGTGAGTCAGGAAATGGTTGCTTCCATATAGCCTAACCATACAGGTGTTTACCTTCTATTTAGATTCTCCTTAATTAACAAATAATTGAAAAGTAACAATTTTTTGTATAATTAATGTAGAATGCGACATAGGATGATCATCAACAATAACGTTTGGAATGGGAAACGGTAGTATGCCTGTGGGCTACTTCTGACCTGTCCACACACCCCAGGGCTAACAATACTTGGTAAAAGAACCGATTGATGAGCTGGGGTGGATATCTCTGGCTTGTGGTCTCTGTGGTTTTCCTAAAGGCCCTGCGCGTATCTGAACATGCATGAACAACCAATGTGACAACACTAATCTAGAAGTAATCTAGAAAATACAAAAAGTATTATTCCTATGATGGAAGAACAGCACACTGTTAGAAATAGACATTTATGACCATAGTGATACACATGGCCCATAGACTCTAGCCAAGATACACATGAATATCATGAATATCACAATTAATGTCAGTGACTGATAGTATAATATCACCACCTAAAATAAGAGGCCTCATTTTGACCTTTTTAAAACAGAGCTATATAATAGTACTCACTAATATACTTTTATTCCTCTGCCATATCAGACGAAGTAAGTATATTAAAAAGTATTTTGTTTGAACAATGATTAAGAAAAAGCAATTCCACAGCAAGTGCAAAGGGTACAATCCTTATGGGTACAGCAAATTTGATGGAGTTCCCAACATGTTTCACCCTCAATCTGGGCTTCCTCAGGGCATTCCGTCCACTTGGAGCACAAGCCTTCTAGTAAAGAGAAATATACAGATAATAGTATAGAAAAATATATAAAATACAAAAAAATTTTTGAACACCAACAGAAAAAAATACAGCAACAGCAAAAGACACATAAACCAATGAGATTATCATCTATTAACTGGAATGGTAAAATCGGATGGAAGAATCTGATATACATAGGTGTAATCATGCCGTGTCGATTCCCCCTGCTTCCTGTCTCCTCCCTGCAGTGCTGCCAGCTTCCCTCCTATCCTCTCCCACCGGCTGCTGCGGGGATGTTTCAGGATGGAGAGCGGGGGAAGGGACTGGCAAATATTTCACTTACTGGTCCCTTTCTTTTCTGAATAAACATAGTGAGTGATCTGCATCAATCACTACTGTGTTCATTCTTAACTGAAGCTTAGTACATATTTACATAGTTACATAGTTGGTAAGGTTGAATAAAGACAATAGTCCATCCAGTCCAACTTGTGTTGGTCTGTGTGTGTGCGTGTAGATAATCAAACTGTTTGCTATGCTTCAGTTTGTGAATGAACAGGACACAAGAACAGGACACGCCGCTCAGCACAGGGCACTTCCCATTAGTTCCCTGTCCAGTAAAGCTGAGGCTGCAGAGAAAGGGACTGAAAAAACTCTGTCCTCAGTCCCTGTCTCAAAAGTGAGACATCAGGGGTTTGTTTTGACCCTTGATATTTCACCACAACCTCCCAACGGGGCTGCTAAAAATATTGTTAAAAAAAATAATAAAAAATAATATTGTAAAAAATATATATATATATATATTAAAAAAAAATGACTGACACTGTCCACTGCTCTACTGACACCAATCTCTGCTGTACTCACACTGTCCACTGCTCTGCTGATATAAGCACATGTGTTTGTGCTCTGGGGGTGCACATCCTAATGCAATAGGCTTGGGGTCCGGTTAGCGGCCATAACCACAATGGAGGAAATCCGATCTCCTTCATCACCTCCTCATCTGACTTATAGAGAGACCTTGCAAGTAATAGAATGATACTAAAGAGCTTGACTGTTGCTTTCTTGCTGATGAAGCATGGACCCGTAAAACGTGTCAAAGTCACAGCAAGCAATTCATCATCCAAGGCCGATGAGGATGAAAAGTGATGACATATTAGTCACTCACATACTTGATTTGTAGAATAAACTATTGATTTTTTTATACTAAGATGTGGTACCTTTAAAGTCCTCATTTGCAATAGTTATGTCTTTTTGCTTATATACAGTAGAAGTGGAAAAAAGCAAGGGTATACTTGATGCCTACAGCAACTAATAGACTTTTTCCCTGCATTTTTAAACTGAGTTTAGAAAAATGAAAGGTAGTACATGGTTGTCTTGGACTATCTATCCCTTTCCTGCACTTTTTAGAATTTAGGCAAAAGTAAACTGTTGGAATGTGTCTATCGATTCTTTGTTTTGCATTTTTAGGAATAAAATCTTTGAAGATATCCAGCGACATTTGAACACTGCTGGACTCCTTAACCGAGTTGTGTTTGACTTGGACAACCCAAGGTATATTTATTGCTTCCTTACTTTCTAATGTCTTCTATTACATGCTTCTATTGAGGAAATTTAGCTTGGTTTTATTTAACAATACCATCGGCTCACCTTTTGTCCTAGATGCACTGCCACCTTATTCTGGCTTTCTGTTGTTCTATCTGTGTGATTGTGAATGAAGTTGAAATTAATGTAGTGGAATTCATAAAGTAGTAGACATTCTTTAGAATTCTGTTGCTCCTCCGCACAATAAATTCCAGTGTGGGTGACAGATTTATGTACCTACTGTATAAGGAACAGGTACTTGAATCTCTTGCATGAAGAGGGGTGGCACTATGCTTAGAATGTCCATCCCCAGCCCCATTTACTTGCTAGCAGGTAGATTCCCTGGCTTAAAGTAAAGAAAGAGGAGGGAATGCTGGTGACATAATTGTCCAAATATCCCCAAGCTGGCAGGGGGAATCTCCTCATGCCAGTGGCTGCCAGCTTCATAGCAACCAGGGAGCCCTGCTCGGAAAGCTGTAATTTTCATGACAGCTTCCCAGGTGAAAATGACCAACTCTGAGCATTGGCGTCTATCTGTACTCCAACTCAGAGATGGTCTTATTTACCCCGAGTTTGCCTATCTACAAACTGGTGGTGATTCAGCCATAGCAACAGATTCTAAAAGTGACAGTAATAAGAATTACTGGTGCAGCTCATACAATTTGCATATCATCAAAAAGTTGATTTATTTCAGTAATTCAATTTAAAAAGTGAAATTCATATATTTTATATAGAAGCGTTACACACAGAATAATATATTTCAAGCACTTCTTTCTTTTAATTTTGATCATTATGGCTTACAGCTAGTGAAAACCCAAAATTCAGTATCTCAGAAAATTTGAATATTACATAAGACCAATAAAAAAAAAAATTCTTGATACCGAAAGGCTGGCTTACTGAAAAGCATGTCCATGTACAGTATAGTAAGCACTCAATACTTGGTCCGGGCTCCTTTTGCATGAATTCCTGCATCAATGCGGCGTTGCATGGAGGCGATCAGCCTGTGGCACTGCTGAGGTGTTATGGAAGCCCAGGTTTCTTTGATAGTGACCTTCAGCTTGTTTGCATTGTTGAGTTTGGTGTCTTTCATCTTCCTCTTGACAATATCCCACAGATTCCCTATTGGGTTTAGGTCAGGTGAGTTTGCTGGCCAATAAAGGACAGTGATACCGGGATCATTAAACCAGGTATTGGTACTTCTGGCAGTGTGGGCAGGTACCAAGTCCTGCAGGAAAATTAAATCAGCATCTCCATAAAGCTGATCAGCAGAGGGAAGCATGAAGTGCTCTAGAATTTCCTTGTAAAGAGCTACACTCATATTGGACTTGAAAAAACACAGTGGACCAACAACAGCAGATGACATGGCTCCCCAAATCATCACTGACTATGGAAACTTCACACTGGACCTCATGCAACTTGGATTCTGTGCCTCTCCATTCTTTCTCCAAACTCTGGGACCTCGATTTCCAAATTAAATGCAAACTTTTCCACAGTTCGTGATTATTTGGGGAGCCATGCCATCTGCTGGTGTTGGCCCACTGTGTTTTATCAAGTCCAAAGTCAGCACAGCCCTCTACCAGCAAATTCTAAAGCACTTCATGCTTCAATCTACTGACCAGCTTTATAGAGATGTGGATTTCATTCTCCAGCAGGACTGGGCACCTGCCTACACTGCCAAAAGTACCAATACCTGGTTTAATGATCCTGGTATCACTGTGCTTGATTGGCCAGCAAACTCTTCTGACCTAAACCCAAAAGAGAATCTGTGGGATATTGTCAAGAGGAGGATAAGAGACACCAGACTCAACAATGCAGATGAGCTGAGGGCCATTATCAAAGAAACTTGTGCTTACATAACATCTCAGAAGTGCCACAGGCTAATCGCCTCTATGCCACATTGCATTGATTCAGTAGTTACATAGTTAGTAAGGTTGAATAAAGACACCAGTCCATCCAGATCAACCTGAGTGAGTGTAGGTGCATGTCTACAATTATCCCTATTTATTTAAGGTACCCATAAAGCGCCGTCAATTTACACAGTGCTCCACACATACATTGCACACTCACATCGGTCCCTACCCTCAAGGAGCTTACAATCCAAGGTCCCCAACTCACATTCATATACTAGGGTCAATTTTGGACAGAAGCCAATTAACCAACCAGCATGTCTTTGGAGTGTGGGAGGAAACTGGAGTACCTGGAGGAAACCCACGCAGGCACAGGGAGAACGTGCAAACTCCAGGCAGGTAGTGTCATGGTTGGGATTCGAACCAGCGACCCTTTTTACTGCTAGATGGAAGTGCTACCCACTACACCACTGTGCTGCCCACAAAAGGAGTTGCAAAGCGGAGTCCTGACCAAGTGAGTGCATACTATACTGTACATGGACATACTTTTCATTATGCCAACATTTCTGTATTAAAAATTGAAAGTGAAGCTTTACCTCATTTACTAAGCTCTGGAGCAACTGCACTTGCAGAGTGCAATTACACTTTCCAAGGTGCACAGTCTATTGGCCGTTAGTAAATCAACCCCTGTGTGTAACTCTTCTATATAAAATATGAGTTTCACTTTTTTGAATTGAATTACTGAAGTAAATTAACTTTTTATTGGTATTCTAATTTTATTAAATAAACCTGTACCCGAATCTGGCACATGTGTAGGAACGTTTTGAAAAACTTTCAAGGCTTTCCTAAATTAGGTGTAGTCCTTTTTAATGGGGCCATCCTGCGAAAAAAATGTGCTGTTTTATTGAATTCCCTTGAAGGTGTGTAAGGTGGGCAATGAAAACACGTCCGTAAAACCCCCTCCTTTGTACACAGGGTGTCTCCTGTACCTCCTGCAGTTTCTTATCTCCCCTGCTTCTGTGCATATCTCTGTGAGACCTGGTGTCTGTAGAAAGATGATCCTATGACTTGGGAGCCAGTCAAAAGCCTTCCTCATTGAATGATCACTCTGACAGCCAATCACAGTGAGCATTCAGTGCAACATTATAAATCAGAAAGATTTGTGAGTGGTAGAGCTTCAGCTGGCAGAAAGAATGCTTCTGTTTATTGTGTGTTTTTTTCTAAATTCCAGCTTCCCTATGTACCATTATAGCATTAATGTACTTGTAGCACTTACCCCCGAAGGAGCTGCTGGTTTAAATTGGGTCTTACTGTTCCAGTACTGTTTCACCATATCAGCATATCCGTCATAGGGGTCCCATTAAAGAGTTCTTTTTAGTAATTCAGCTCTGATACACAGTCTCTTTCTTGAATGCTTTATTTAAGAAAGATTCTTGCAATAGAGGGATAGAGGGTTTAGGGAGAATTCAGGTATCTTGAAATTGCAGATCAGGAACACTCTCTTTGAACCAGAGGGCAACAGCATCCAAAACTGGATTCAGCAACCAACGCACAGGCCTCTCTCACTGACCTAGTGGCCGATGTGATGCTCGGTAATAGTCTCTGCCACAGACTTTAAGATTTGGTGTAACTGTTATGCCCCGTACACACGGTCGGATTTTCCAATGGAAAATGTCCGATCGGAGCGTGTTGTCGGAAATTCCGACCGTGTGTGGGCTCCATCGGACATTTTCCATCGGATTTTCCGACACACAAAGTTGGAGAGCAGGAGATAAAATTTTCCAACAACAAAATCCGTTGTCGGAAATTCCGATCGTGTGTACACAAATCCGACGGACAAAGTGCTACGCATGCTCAGAATAAATAAAGAGATGAAAGCTATTGGCCACTGCCTCGTTTATAGTCCCGACGCACGTGTTTTACGTCACCACGTTTAGAACGATCGGATTTTCCGACAACTTTGTGTGACCGTGTGTAGACAAAACAAGTTTGAGCCAACATCCGTGGAAAAAATCCTAGGATTTTGTTGTTGGAATGTCCGAACAAAGTCCGACCGTGTGTACGCCCTATTACACAATCCTCTGCCACAGGATTGGGTAATTAGTGACTTGTTGCAATATCAAAGGCTTGATCACATGATACCAGTTCCCTTCTTCCGAACTTACGGTACTGTATGGTATGTGACCCGGGATGCCTCCTCCAACTGAGTCTCCAGGCTCTTCTAGAGGCACTGGCCTTATTGCGCAGTCCTCTCCTGAAAAGTCCTCCCCTGGATTCTCCAGTCGCTTGGCTTCTTCCCGCAGGCACATAAGAAAGCTGGAATTTAGAAAAAAAAGGTGAACTTAGCCTTAACCTATACATTTCAACCTGTAAACCACTATTTAACAATTCCATTCCCTGTTCCATGCTTCTATTTTAAATTAGTTGCTGGAAAAAAAAATATAGAAACACATTTATAAATTGTTATCTTTAAGGATTTAGTGTTAAAAATATGTTTAGGGTATATCTGTTTTATTTTAAATCAGTAAGAAGTAAGTTACTGATGCATTATGAGAAAGATGAAATATATGCAAAAAAAAAAACAACTTTATTTTTTTGTGAATTTTTTGTGAATAACTTTAACATGCTACCAAAAATAAAAATAAAACTAATTTTCCCCTTAAAATGCAAATAAAATAAAAAAAATTCTTAGAGGACTTTAGGGTCGCAAGAAGGACCAGTTTATCCCCCAAAAAACAATTCTTTATCATAAGGCTACTTTCGCGGGCGGTGAGAGCATCAGCAGTAAAGCACCGCTAGTTTTAGCGGTGCTTTACCTTCGTTTTAGCAGTGTTTTTCGGCCAAGAGTGGGGTGCTTTTAATCGGAGCCGCGTAGCGCCGCTGTCAAAGTGTTTTGCAGGAGCTTCGGCAGCGCTGCCCATTCTTTTTAATGGGCAGGTGTGGTGGAGGAGTGGTGTATACACCACTCCGGCACCATCCCAAAGATGCTTCTTGCAGGACTTTTTCTATCGTACTGCTAGCGCACCGCCCCAGTGTGAAAGCACTCAGGCTTTCACACTGGAGTGACAGGAGAGGCGCTTTACAGGCGCTATTTTTAGCGCTAAAACGCCTGTAAAGCGCCTCAGTGTGAAAGTGGTCTAAGTAATTACAAAGTTATAGACTCATGAACAGACACATAGCAGAAATGTGAATATATGGTCTGGTCCATAGGGGGTAAACAGGTATGAGCGCCAAAGTGGATAAAATAAAATACAGCAAACAGAGAAAGAACACGTGGTCCAGGATGGAAGGTACCTGACTGGCAGGTAAAGAGCAAGGCTTGGAAATTAAGTGGTAATGTTCCAAGGGAGTAAAAACTTACACATTGAAAATATGATATCTACAAACGAGGGAGTAAATGAAAAAGGTCTGGTTCACACCTATGCATTTTTTAGTGCGTTTTCAGTTTTGCTGAAACACACTACAGGCCATTTAACATGGTTACCTATGGATGTAGTTCACATCTGTGCTTTTTATGGAAAGGGCCAGGGATTTTTTTTTGGTTTTTGGTTCCATAGACTTCAATGGATCAAAAATGCAACTGGAATATGCAAAATCCAACCTGCATAGGTGTGAACCAGGCCTAAAATTAGAGTTTTGAATGTCTCACACAACTGTCTTTGATTCACCTTAAGATTTGGTTTTATGTTTTCAGCATTGCAGAAGGTTGTGAAGAGATGAACTGTTTGAAGTTCTTTTCCAAATTTGAATCTGGGAATCTTAAAAAAGCTATACAAGTGCGTGAGTAAGTATCTGACCCAAGTTTGTGGGGATGAAGAATATTTTCATTGGAACCACCAAAAAGCAGTCATTTTTGGCTCATTTTTGGCTCGTTTTATCTTGGCATGCGGAAAAATATTTTTTGGAACTCATACCCTCACAGGTGTCAAACTGGCGGCCCTCCAGCTCTTGTAGAACTACAAGTCCCATGAGGCATTGCAAGGCTGACAGTTACAAGCATGACTCTCATGAGCAACGGCATGATGGGTATTGTAGTTCTGCAACAGGTGGAGGGCCGCCAGTTTGACACCCTTGCAGTTAATCTATCCCAAACATGTAAACCTACAGTGGACCAAAACCCTCCTATGCTTTTCAGCCAAGGAATCTGCCCTCTTAGCTTCTGTTTGATCTGCAACTGCCATGGTGCTGCACATGTGATTATTATTATTATATACTGGATTTATATAGCGCCAACAGTTTATGCAGCACTTTACAACTTGAGGATAGACAGTACAAATACAATGCACTTTAATGCAGTAGGAATCAGAGGGCCCCGCCCCTTAGAGCTTACAATCAGTTATGACACCGGCCATTTGATGGTTGATAGTTTGGTTGACAGCACAAGCAGATGTGACAGTTAGCATTCCTGGCATGCTGGGAATGTAACTTTTTTTTTAAACATTGAATCATGGGTTTAGTTCCTCTCTAACTGTCACATTCCTGGTAGAGGAACCTAAACTATCCCAAACGTGTGACCTGAACGTAAAGTGGTTGTAAACCCCACTCATGAAATTTGACCTAAGCACATATATCTGTAGTGTTTACTTATCTCTCTCCAAAGTTCTAAGTACTGTTGCTTTCTGCTGCTCCATTCCTCTGTTATCAGCAGAGTCACTTCTGACAAATTCTCCGACACACGAGATAACAGCAGGTGAAAATCTGTGTTGGGAGGGAGCTTAGAGGTAGATTAGCAGAGAGCTGGTCTATTTACAGTACAGCTCTGCATGTTCCTTTGCGGCTCTGCCTATGTGGAGGGTGGGTGTGTGCCTTTCCTCCAATCAGTTTTCACACAGTGTAAGCCCAGACTCCACACCCACTTCTGGAAGAGAAAGAAATATTTCTATCACATTCTGCACTTTCCAAAGAATGGAGAAATCTGAAGACAGCAGATATACATTTAAAACTTATGTAGGGAGATTTGTTTCAGCTCTGTGTATCATCTGAGGCTGTTCACTTCGCTGGGTATAGGAGAGGATTTACAACCACTGAAAGGGCTCGTTCACATCATACATGCATGAAAACTGATGGGAACAGATGGGAAAACCATGCAGATTTCACTTGCAGAGACATCAGTTTCACATCAGTTCACCTCAGTTTTCATGCATGTGGACATCAGTTTTTATGCATGTGGACATCAGTTTTTATGGGCATCAGTTATGTTCCCTATTCACATCAATGTTGATGTGATTTCAGTTTTTTTTCCCGTGGAGAAAACTGAATACATGAGAATAAAAGAAGGGAGCACTCATAATGCCACATCTGTAATCATAGGCGTGCGCACAGGGTGTGCCAGGTGTGCCCAGGCACACCCTAATCACCCTGTGTGGTGCAGATTCCCCCTTTAGACCCCTGATATTCCACCAAAGCCCCCTACTGGGGCTCCTAAAAAGTTGTAAAAAAACTAAAATTGTAAAAAATAATAAAAAATAAAAATAAAAACGACTAACACCATCCACTGCCTTACTGACACCATCCACTGATCTACTAACACTGTCAGTATATATACACATGCACACACACACATATGTGTTTGAGCTTTGGGGTGCACACCCTAATGTAATAGGCTGCGCACACCTATGTCTGTAATTAAGGGGAAATAGGAAAGGGTACTGATACAGTAACCAAAGGTCTGACTTTAAAGGCATGAAAACAATGGAGAAGTAACAAAAATGATATACATAATATTTATTTAGAAAAATTCATCGTATAAACACAGTGTACAAAAAAGATAAAAAACATGAAATCGATACAGTTTGTACAATGAGCCCTTGCGTGTGGACGCACAAGGGCTCATTGTAGGACGCACAAGGGCTCATTGTACAAACTGTATCGATTTCATGTTTTTTTTATATTTTTGTACACTGTGTTTACAGACATACCCCACTTTTAAGTACACAATAAGGTTTATTTACTAAAGCTGGAAAGTGCAAAATCAGGCTCACTTCTGCAAAAAACCAATGAGCTTCCAAGTTTTATTACCAAAGCTTAATTGAACAATCTGGGGTTAGAAGCTCATTGGTTTCTATGCAGAAGGGAGCCTGATTTTGCACTTTCCAGCTTTAGTAAATAAACCCCATTGTGTACTTAAAAGTGGGGTATGCCTGTATACGATGAACTTTTCTCAATAAATATTATGTATATCAATTTGTTACTTCTCCATTGTTTTCATACTTTTAAAGTCCAACCTTTGGTTACTGTATCAAAACTGAATACATGTTGCATATTCCTGTGCAGAACAAAATCCACACGGTGTGGGGTGAACAGGGCACATAGAGAAACATTGTTTTTGTTTTTTTTAAGCCCTTGCAGAATGCATGCAGAAAAACTAACATCTATGCACCGTGGTGTGAACGAGGCCTAACTGTCACATACTGTACCTAGTAGATGAACCTGATGTGATGAAGATGGCCCCTTTTCAGGGCCACTGGTAATGTGAACAGGTGGCACGATCACAGGAGTGTCACGAGTGTCTACTAGTTCTTGTTAGTGGTTGGTATGTATAGATAATCTAAACTTCAGCAGAGTAAAGCTGGGCAGCAGAAGGTCAGCAGAGACTGGCCAGGTGGATGATCAGTTGAGACTGGCTGGGCAGCGGGCAGATGATTAGCAGAGACTGGCTGGGCACCAGATGATCAGCAAAGTCATTGAAGTTGGGTTGGTAACTCGTGGTCAGATTTGGTATAGTCATGTAGGCAGAAGCATAGTCGTAATTCAGGCTGGAGCTGGTAATGGATGAGCAGACCAGGAACAGAAGGACACAGTGCGAGTGAGGGGGGGAGGTATGTTTGCAGCCCCCCCCCCCAAAAAAAAAATATTGAGCACCAGCCGCCACTGACTTTGACACTGAAAGGATCCCATGCCCAAAACCTCTAACCCTTGTGCCAAGATCTTACCACATCAGTACAGGACAGTGGCATTTTTCTTTCTTCTGACATGCATTTGTCAAGTGGTTTGGAAGGGTTTGGAACACAACTTTGAGTTTTCATGTTAGACCTTGTGGAATGTGGAATAGTGTTCACTTTATTACTTTATTTGACATCCTTTTTGGGTAAACACAGCATGCCAAGTTCTAATAAATGTGAATGCAAACAAAAGTACATAAAAAGCCTCTAAAAAGCGAACCAAACTGAAAGCATGCTGTGTTTGCTTTTGTACTTCTTTGTATGGTTAGATGTATAATTGGATTGTCATATTTTAGTGTGTATTTCACATTTACTTTGCAAAGATAACATGTGGGATCTACAACCAGTGAAAGAGTCAGGCTGCAGAACAGTTGCAATTTATCTTATTTGTCTTTGCCTAAATTTAACGAGATACTGGCTTTATATCACTCTCTACTTTGTTCTCTATCTAGATGTCAATTATGTACTGCAAGTAGATTTCAATGATGACGGATTGTAAAATTATAAAGTACATTGTAATAAATGTAGTCTCACCGTATTGTCTTGTGTTGTTTTTTTTTTTTTCCTTTTTATTTCAGGTTTGAATATGACCTGATTATGAATGCAGATGTCAACACTAATGAGCATCATCAATGGTTCTACTTTGAAGTCAGTGCAATGAAAGCTAATGTCCCATACCGCTTCAATGTCATAAACTGTGAAAAATCTAACAGCGAGTTTAACTATGGTGAGTGCTTATGAAAACTTTTTTTCTACGCTAGCTTCTGATGTGTGCTCTATATACCTCTTTTTGCACTGCACTATGCTGCTCATTTAGTGCCGTGATCAGTGCTGATATCCTTATCAATACCTGCAAGTGACAGGATGGTATGAAATCTTTCAAAATGTCCTTTAAAGTGGTTGTAAACCCTCACATATACCCCGTGCAGTGACAGTGATACACAGAATACAAACAAATCCTCCAACATAGGTTGTACCTGTTTATCTACTGTCTTCTCTTCTCTATAGCTGTTCAAAGTCCAGAAATGATACACCTTCTCTGTGCATTCAGAAAGCAGGAGGCAATGAGCTGTTACACACTGCAGAGCTTAGTGAGGAGAGCTCTGAGAGCTGATTGGAGGGAAGGGACACACCCCCTTTCACACAGCACACAGGAACAGAGCTGAATCTGTCAATCACAAACTGGAGGTCCCTCCCCATCACCTTTTTTCTCTTGGCATCAGGAAAAATTGTCAGAAGAGACTCTGCAGATAGCAGAGGAATGAAACAGCAGACAGAAATGACACTAGGTGCTTTGCATTGAGACAAGTACACACTATAGAGGCCAGGTTTGCGCATCGTTCATGTCTGAGGTTTACAACCTCTGTAAGTGAAATTAACTTATGTATCAGGTGTTTCCTTATAGACATCCATGAATTTACCATCTTGCGAGTGCTTCCTTTGTTGCTATCAGAGAAGTAGCAGCCTAGGATGAGAACTATCATACACACACATCAGACAACGTCGCTAGGATTGAATTGCCTGTTAAGAGGCTGTCTTAACTTTTTGATGGATAAAATACTAAATATTCCTTTTCCGTACATTTTCCTATTATCTGTTAACCACTTCCCGACAGTCCCATAGCACATTTACTGCTACAGGACGGCCACACTGCGCACGTATATATATATATATATATATATATATACAATGGGGATGGAAAGTATTCAGACCCCCTTAAATTTTTCACTCTTTGTTACATTGCAGCCATTTGCTAAAATCATTTAAGTTCATTCTTTTCCTCATTAATGTACACACAGCACCCCATATTGACAGAAAAACACAGACTTGTCATTTTTTGCAGATTTATTAAAAAAGAAAAACTAAAATATCACATGGTCCTAAGTATTCAGACCCTTTGCTGTGACACTCATATATTTAACTCAGGTGCTGTCCATTTCTTCTGATCATCCTTGAGATGGTTCTACACCTTCATTTGAGTCCAGCTGTGTTTGATTATACTGATTGGACTTGATTAGGAAAGTCACACACCTGTCTATATAAGACCTTACAGCTCACAGTGCATGTCAGAGCAAATGAGAATCATGAGGTCAAAGGAACTGCCTGAAGAGCTCAGAGACAGAATTGTGGCAAGGCACATATCTGGCCAAGGTTACAAAAAAATTTCTGCTGCACTTAAGGTTCCTAAGAGCACAGTGGCCTCCATAATCCTTAAATGGAAGACGTTTGGGACGACCAGAACCCTTCCTAGAGCTGGCCGTCCAAACTGAGCTATCTGGGGAGAAGAGCCTTGGTGAGAGAGGTAAAGAAGAACCCAAAGATCACTGTCGCTGAGCACCAGAGATGCAGTCGGGAGAGGGGAGAAAGTTGTAGAAAGTCAACCATCACTGCAGACCTCCACCAGTCGGGGCTTTATGGCAGAATGGCCCGACGGAAGCCTCTCCTCAGTGCAAGACACATGAAAGCCTGCATGGAGTTTGCTAAAAAAACACCTGAAGGACTCCAAGATGGTGAGAAATAAGATTCTCTGGTCTGATGAGACCAAGATAGAACTTTTTGGCCTTAATTCTAAGCGGTATGTGTGGAGAAAACCAGGCACTGCTCATCACCTGTCCAATACAGTCCCAACAGTGAAGCATGGTGGTGGCAGCATCATGCTGTGGGGGTGTTTTTCAGCTGCAGGGACAGGACGACTGGTTGCAATCAAGGGAAAGATGAATGTGGCCAAGCACAGGGATATCCTGGACGAAAACCTTCTCCAGAGTGCTCTGGACCTCAGACTGGGCCGAAGGTTTACCTTCCAACAAGACAATGACCCTAAGCACACAGCTAAAATAACAAAGGAGTGGCTTCACATGAACTCTGTGACTGTTCTGGCCCAGCCAGAGCCCTGACTTAAACCCAATTGAGCATCTCTGGAGAGACCTAAAAATGGCTGTCCACCAACGTTTACCATGCAACCTGACAGAACTGGAGAGGATCTGCAAGGAGGAATTACAGAGGATCCCCAAATCCAGGTGTGAAAAACTTGTTGCATCTTTCCCCAAAAGACTCATGGCTGTATTAGATCAAAAGGGGCTCCTACTAAATACTGAGCAAAGGGTCTGAATACTTAGGACCATGTGATATTTCAGGTTTTCTTTTTAATAAATCTGCAAAAATGTCAACAAGTCTGTGTTTTTCTGTCAATACGGGGTGCTGTGTGTACATTAATGAGGAAAAAAATGAACTTAAATGATTTTAGCAAATGGCTGCAATATAACAAAGAGTGAAAAATGTCTGAATACTTTCTGTACCCACTGTATATATATATATATATATAGATATATATATATATATATATATATATATATCTATATATATCTATATATATATAGATATATATAGATATATCTAGATATATATCTATATATATATATATATATATATAGATATATATCTATATATATATCTCTATATATATATATATATATATATATATATATATATATATATATATATATATATATATATATATATATATATATGATCCTGCACTTCTGGGTATCGGGTGCTGACCCCATGTCCGCCTGCACCCGCTGATCATTCTGTACAGAGGTAGAATGGCAGTCTGGCATGTAAACAAGGCATCCTGTCAGTAGGGACAGCATGGTTCCTGTGTTCCTGTAAAGCAGGGACATGGATCCATGCCTTCCCCTAGTAAAAGCATGTCCCCCACTACACTGTAACACATGTTAGGTACAACAGTTAACTCTTTGATCGCCCCTGGTGTTAACCCCTTCCTGCCAGTGTCATTAGTACAGTGACAGTGCATATTGATCACTGTATTAGCAATACTGGTTTTGCAAAAAAGTGTCAAAAGTGTCAGTTAGGTGTCCGGTCTGTCTGCCGCAATATCGCAGTCCCGCTATAAGTCGCTGATCCCCACCATTACGAAGTAAAAATAAATCATTAAATAAAAATTCCCTAAATATATCCCATAGTTTGGAGACGCTATACATTTTGCGCAAACCAATCAATATACACTTATTGTTTTGTTTTTTTACCAAAAATATGTAGCGGAATACATATTGGCCTGAACTGATGACGATATTAGATTTTTTCATATATTTTATTGTGTTTTAGAGCAGAAAGTAAAAAATACTTTTTTTTTTAAATTGTCGGTCGTTATTTGTTTATAGCGCAAAAAAACAAAACTGCAGAGGTGTTCAAATACCACCAAAAGAAAGCTCTATTTGTGGTAAAAAAAGGACACAAATCTTATTTATGTATAGTGTTGCATAACCGCGCAATTGCCAGTTAAAGTAACACAGTGCCATATTGCAAAAAATGGCCTGGTAGTGAAGGGGGGGGGGTATCTTCTGGAGCTGTAGTGGTTATAGAAAAAGTACAGCCGAAGCTTGTCTGGCTGTACAGTACTTCTCCTGTTGATCACAGAAGTGCAGTTTGTTCTGCACTCCTGTGACCCATTTTCAGCAGACAGTGGGCTGAAGCCTGCTATTGGCTGAAGTCACAGAGGTGGTTCAAGCTCAGGACAGATTGTGACCAAATGGTCAGGATCCGCCCACATGTCTGGACTGGCACCCGGCTCAGCCTCTTGGTGAGCTTCTGAGAGCCTGAGCTGGCCGCCCCTCCACAGCACAGAGCTCCAGTGAGCATGCGAGGAGGGGGGGGGGGGGCATAGAGCGGTTACCAGCTCTCTGCTCAGGGAGCTGTAAGAACCAAGTGATTGGCTGTGTTTGATCACTCAGTTCTCAGCATTAGAGCCGGAGGGAGACCAATGCTGCATCCACCTAGGTAAATTTAAACATGAACAGCACCATAATATTCATACCCTTTGCACCAGATAAAAGCCCAAGGGATATAGCAACTCTTGCTCGTAAATCAGGCCGGTCTTTGGGCCACACATGAGACATAGCTTTTAAGATTTTCTTTGAATCCACCTCCTTCAGCCTTTCTTTGGGATCTGTGTGAAGTCCACCTTCTGCATGCCCATGCCAGCATGATCTTTTATGGGTAGAAGGCCATCCCGATAGTACCTTTGCAGCATCTAACAAGTGTCTTGAATTGTCTCTCCCCCAAATGCGGCAAACAGTTTGCCTTGGGAGTGTGTGCAGCTCCTGGCTCTGCTCCCCCCTTGCCCAGGAAATGCTGGACTTCCACCATCGTTCTCCTTGATAGCAGCAGCTGAGAGGTCTCCCGAGCTGCCACCAGGGATGTTGCTAGGTGGCATAAGGACCAGGGGCTTCAGCCCGAAGTCCAAGATCTGGGGGTGGGTGGGTGCAGTTGTATGTGGCGCGGTGGGGTTGTGTGACTTACCAGTGCTCATCGATGCTGACCACTAAACACACCTGCCTGACACTGACCATTACACTGACCTGCCTGACCTACATACACTGACCAACCTGACCTACATACACTGACCTGCCTGACCTACATACACTGACCTACCTGACCTACGTACACTGACCTACATACACTTACCTGCCTGATCTACATACACTGACCTACATACACTTACCTGCCTGACCTACATACACTGACCTACATACACTTACCTGCCTGACCTACATACACTGATCTACATACACTGACCTACTTGACCTACATACACTCACTGACCTACATACACTGACCTACATACACTGACCTGCCTGACCTACACACACTGACCTACATACACTGACAATGACATACATACACACACTGTCTGACCTACCTCAGCTCAGCCGTGGTGTGCGGTCACAGCAGGCAGTCAGTCACTTGTCAGACAGGAGCCAAGCCGAGAAGGAGAGGAGAGCCGCCCGCCCGAGCGGGGAGTGGGATGTGGCGTTCCCGCCTTCTGGAGCCTGCAGGCTAAGATGGACGTCATATCACTCACACATCCCGCGGTCATGGCATTCACCGCACTTGGCCACTTTCGGCCGCTATGGCACTCGGCTACTTTTGGCCACAGCCGCACTCGGCCACATTCGGCCACAGCCGCACTCAGCCATTTTCGGCCGCACTCAAAATCATATTGGTCCCGGCGCTCGGGGCTAACAATGGAAAGCAGCATTCAATAGATTTTCAGGGTCACATTCGGGGCTTCAGCCCCCCCTAGCCACCCCCTCCCGACGCCCCTGGCTGCCACAGTGACCCTGGTCTCCTGCGGGGCACATTGAGCACCTTGAGCAGCGCCATGTCCAGGGTCACGGGGTCTGACAGACTGGAGAGCTCCCAGTTCACCCACACCATAGAGTACAGAGGCCAACCTAGGTAAGTATGATTCTAAAAAAATACAAAAACCTGAACTTCTCTAATTACCTACATTGGTTTCTCATACTTTATTTTGGTCCACTCCTCTTCCTTCTCGGTTTCATCAATCTCTGATGGAATGCAAGAACTCCTCTTTGCGTTGCTGGCACAATATGTGGATTACCGGCACCCCATTTAACAAACCCTTAGAATAAAAATAATTTATCCTGTGATTGATTGGCAATTTCTTACGAATGCTAAACTGATCTAATCAGCGCAATTCAAGCACCCCGATTCTGTGTTTACCTTTCTACCTGGAAATAGCCCGGTGCTATTTATCCAACAAAGATTTGGTTTTTTTTGGGCTAAGGATAGCGAACGTCTGAGGAATGATCCGGCAATCAAGCAATTCCAGTTTTTATAAACAGACTTTCATGCACACATATTGTTTATTCTGTCTCGTTGAGTGTTGACGAAAATTTCTGTAATATAATTGAGCATACCGAGGAATTACATAAGAGGTCGTGTTTCTTGTTAAAACTCAAAAGAAAACATGTCACCGTCCTGGCTATTTGTAATGCAAAAAAATGTTCTTCATTTTGTTTCATTAATTAGTCGAACAGTCAAAGTACATTTTGTGTTTACTGAAATTTGTAGGCCTGTGATCAGGTCTAATTATTATAATTAGTAGTGACTGGAGAATATGAGGAAAAAGTTCCACTCTCTTGAGAATTAACATTGCAGCAAATAAACACTAAATATGTCAGTATTAAGTGCTGTCACTGAATGGCTTATCCTGTCTAACTGAAATTATTGGTTTAATAAGAGCCACCAACAAGATTTCATTGGCATATCACGCCATACTACTTGGCACGATGGCCCATAAATGCATTTGCTGATAATGCCGTTGTATATGTATTTTTTCTATTTTACTTTCTTCTGTGTCATAAATTCAATACTAGATATTAAATTAAATTCAATAATAATTTATTAAATTTATTTAAACATTAGATTGTAAGTGACAAGGATTGGTCTGGTTCACGGTCAACACCCAATATACAAGGCACCTCATCCCAAAACAGAGTAGGGACAATTAAGAACAGAATAACAGGGACTTTAACGGTGCCAACAAAGCTTGGAAAATGCTTTCATATTAAAATATAAATTTTATTGGTACAAAAAAAATGTTCGAATAAGACAGATACATTACACTTGTTACATCTCTTCTTACAGAAGTTATAAAAACAAAGTGGCTAAGAGATACGTAGGTTCAAACCATATTTGAAAAAAATTGCACACTAGCCCAACATGTTTCGCTATTTGCTTCTTCAGGGGACATGCAATTCAAAGATAGATTGGTATGACAAACTAGACAATATAGAAAGAGAAAAAAGGCAGTTTAGATCAAATACTCATTGAGTGCTGGTTTATAGCATAAACATATGTATATTAATATAAAATGGTGGCCAAGATTATACTGCAGATCAAATGAACACAACCACTCGCCCCACAAATAACACTGCCAACGAACAAGCCACCTGGATGCGAGAGCTCACCCCTAGAGCTTACCCAGCACAGAAGGGAGACGGTCTAGGTGGTGGCCATAGAGGGTAGAAGGATCGGGCTGAAATATGCAACATGGGATATTAGGGGATGAATATAGAGGGATAAAAGGTAGCTAACATAGAGGATAATGTTAGGGAGAGATTTTAATTGACACATTGTAGGGGGACTAATGTCTCATAAAGTTTACTTACTTAGTATGGTTATAGTTAATTAGTTAATTAGATTGTAAGCCTTTTTTTCTTTTTTTATTAGAACAGAATTGCACAGAACGTCCTCGATCCTCCTCTTGTGGGGTCCCCGGGTAGCGCTTCTGTTAGGATTGCCACCTTTTCTTCAAGCCAAACCTGACCACTTTAGCGGCCTGGGACACCTTTGGGTGCCCCAAGGAGAGTAATAATGCGGTAAACATAGCGTGCCACAGCAAACAGTGGGTGTGGTCAGATTGCTCTTGCTGACATCCTCTTCCTGCCCACCCCAGTGATGCCGAACCTGCCCCCAGATCGCCGCCCGCAGCTCCCAGATGGCAACAGATTTGTGTGTGACTATCTTGGCTACTTGAGGAGCCACAGCCCGGTCTGAATAATGTGTCCAGGTTTCAGTATGCCTGAAACCCGAAAACTTGATTTAAAACTCGGACCTTGCTGGCCCCCTTCTGCAACCTGCTGGGGCACTTCATATCATTCAGTAGGCTGCAGGACCATTCACAAAGTGGAGGAAAGCTGGCTGTGGTTTCTCAGGAAGTCACAGACAGCTTTCATATCCAAAATGGCAGTGCTGGCAACCCACAGTGGTAAGAGGAACTGGCTGCGGGAAGACAGCACTGGTCCACAGGCACTTGTAAGCACCTGATTTTTAAAAGTCAGCAGCCACATTATCTGTAAAGAGACAAGGATTGCCACTATTCCCAACCAGCCCATGTGAATAAACGATAAGGAGCAGCCTCAGCCTACATGTCTCCACCACACTATACACCCTGATGCATTTCACCCCGTCCACAGGGGCTTAGTTTTAATTAAAGGACAAGTACAGCCAAAGCTCATTTGGCTGTACTTTTGTGGATCACATGAGTGCAGTTCGTTCTGCACTCCTGTGACTCATTTTCAGCAGACAGTGAACTAAAGTCCGCTGTCGGCTGATGTCACAAAGCCGGTCCAGGCTCGGGCGAGATCACGACAATGGAGTTGGGATCTGCTCACATGCCTGGACCGGCAACCGACTCAACCTCTCAGCGAGCCACTGAGAGCCTAAGTCGGCCGCTCCTGCCCCCTCCACAGCTCAGCGCTCCAGTGAGCGTGGGGGGGCATGGCAGAGGACTGCTGACTGACAGTCAGCAGCTCTCTGCTCAAGCAGCTGTGAGAACCAAGCGATCGGCGATGTTAGATCGCTCGGTTCTCAGTGTTAGAGCCAAGCTGCTTGCTGTGGGGGCTCTTGGCAGGAGGGAGGGGCCTGGAATGCGGGGGACCCAAGAAGAGGAGGATCCAGGCTGCACTGTGCAAAACCAACTGCACAGAGGAGGTAAGTATAACATATTTGTTATTTAAAAAAAAAAAAGCCTTTACAATCGCTTTAAACTTCTAAAGCAGGCGTCTCAAACTGGCAGCCCTCCAGCTGTTGCAAAACTACAAGTCCCGTGAGGCATTACAAGGCTGGCAGTTACAAGCATGACTCCCACAGGCAGAGGTATGATGGGACTTGTAGATTTGCAACAGCGGGTGGGCCGCCAGTTTGAGACCCCTGTTCTAAAGCATTGTCTGTTAATGCTCACACTCTCTAAAGGGATATTGCTATCTCCTCTGGAAGGCGCTGAACAATTGGGCTCTTCCTGACTTGCAACTATCCACCAATACATCATTCTCCCTCCTCATAGCTTACATATGTCTGATCAAAAGATATCTTATTAATAGAAATTCTTGATAACAGTAAACTAACTCTTGAAACATCTGGTAAAGTGCCCACTGCCCAACACGTTTTACCTACATAAAGGCTTCATCAGGTGCAAGTATAGTATAAGTTTCAAAATTTAAAAGACATTGGTCAAAGTGGGTTAGGTGTACGGTGGGTAAAGCATATCACCGCCACAATTTACAAAGATTTATGAGTCCATATCCTGCAAATATGACAAAAAATGTAATGTCAACAAATGTGTTCAAAATGAAATAACTCTTTGGGGTTGACCTGATTTACTAAAACTGGTAAGTGTAAAATCTGGTGCAGCTTCTGCAAATCAATCAGCTTTCAGTTTTTTGTTTTTTTTTGTCATAGCTAAATTAAACAAGCTGAAGTTAGAAGCTGATAGGCTATCATGTACAGCTGCACTAGATTTTGCACTTTCTAGTTTTAGTAAATCAATAGTATATTATGCAGTCTCAGGCTCTGTTCACACTTGTGCGATGCGGGAACCCTGCAAATCCACTGCGGGTTCCCGCATCGCACTCGACTCGCACGGCAGTTTACACTGCCATATGCCAACTGCCGGGAGTGTCAATACAAAGTTAATGACACCTCCATTTCAGCTCACATATCGCACTGCGAACTGACAGTTCGGCCATGAATCGGATGGCATGGGTATGAACACCCATGCCATCCAATTATGATGTGGACCAAAAAAAAGCATCCTGTGCGAGTTTGGTCCGAATGCAATGCGATATCAGACATACTTTCTGTATGGCTGAAATCACAACACATGGACATTGCATGTGATTTGCACTGCAGTGTGACCCGGCACTCAGGATTCATTCACACTTGTTAACATCAAAGTCGCATGACAAATCACACACCATTCTTTTTAATGACACCTCAAATCATTGCAGCTCAAAGTTGTAGCAGCTTTGAAAAGATGCCTGCACTGCTTTGGTGCGACTTTTAATGCAATTTTGGTCCATAGAATGTAAAGCCAAATCGAAATCGCATCAAAATCACGCCACACAGTCCCACTGGAAATCAAGCGACTTTGGAGACGCTCTAATGTAAAAGGAGCTTCAACCTGTGTTTCTATTCTGTCTAAGAGCTCGTTCATACATGCAGCAGCACTTGCTGCCCTTCTGAAAAATGATCCATGGTGAATTGGATTTCAGAGGCTTTTGACAAAGGTAAGGAGGTGCTAGGTTGCCTCTTCACTGCCTATATTACCCCTGAAAATGCTGATCCACCGAGCCACAGTTGTGGTGCAGCCCAATTTACTTAAATTGGTCGTGTTCAGTGGCAGTTATGCTGCGTACACACGATCGGACTTTACGGCATACTTGGTCCGGCGTACCGGACAATTTGAAAAATTCGATTGTGTGTGGGCTCCAGCGGATTTTGTTTTCTCAAAAGTTTGACGGACTTAGATTTGAAACATGTTTCAAATCTGTCCAACGGACTCAAGTCCGGTCAAAAAGTCCGCTCGTCTGTATGCTAGTCTGATGGACAAAAACCGACGCTAGGGCAGCTACTGGCTACTGGCTATGAACTTCCTTGTTTTAGTCCAGTCGTACGTCATCATGTACGAATCTGTCGGACTTTGGTTGATTGTGTGTAGGCAAGTCTGTTCATTCGGAAAGTCCGTCGTAAAGTCCGTTGAAAAGTACGCCGGCAGGGCCGGACTGGGAATGAAAATCAGCCCTGGAAAAAATGTCATACCAGCCCCATAGCAATTTATGGGTACAGTGGCTGCATTTGATGGTACAGTGGCTGCGTTTGATGGTACAGTGGCTGCAATTGATGGTACAGTGGCTGCATTTGATGGTACAGTGGCTGCAATTGATGGTACAGTGGCAGCGTTTAATGGGCACAGTGGCTGCAACTTATGGGTACAGTGGCTGCATTTGATGGTACAGTGGTTGCGTTTGATGGTATAGTGGCAGCGTTTAATGGGCACAGTGGTGGCAATTTATGGGTACAGTGGCTGCGTTTGATGGTACAGTGGCTGCGTTTGATGGTACAGTCTCAGCGTTTAACGGGCACAGTGGCTACAATTGATGGGTACAGTGGCTGCGTTCGATGGGGCACAGTGGCAGCAATTTATGGGTACAGTGGCTGCATTTGATTGGCACAGTGGCAGCGTTTAATGGGCACAGTGGTGGCAATTTATGGGTACAGTGGCTGCGTTTGATGGTACAGTGGCTGCGTTTGATGGGCACAGTGGCTGCAATTGATGGGTACAGTGGCTGCGTTTGATGGTACAGTGGCTGCGTTTGATGGTAAAGTCTCAGCGTTTAACGGGCACAGTGGCTGCAATTGATGGGTACAGTGGCTGTGTTCGATGGGGCACAGTGGCAGCAATTTATGGGTACAGTGGCTGCATTTAATGGGCACAGTGGCAGCGTTTAATGGGCACAGTGATGGCAATTTATGGGTACAGTGGCTGCGTTTGATGGTACAGTGGCTGCGTTTGATGGTACAGTGGCAGTGTTTAATGGGCACAGTGGTGGCAATTTATGGGTACAGTGGCTGCGTTTGATGGCACAGTGGCTGCAATTGATGGGTATAGTGGCTGCGTTTGATGGTACAGTGGCTGCGTTTGATGGTACAGTGGCTGCGTTTGATGGTACAGTGGCAGCGTTTAATGGGCACAGTGGTGGGCAATTTATGGGTACAGTGGCTGCGTTTGATGGTACAGTGGCTGCGTTTGATGGTACAGTGGCAGCGTTTAATGGGCACAGTGGTGGCAATTTATGGGTACAGTGGCTGCGTTTGATGGTACAGTGGCTGCGCTTGATGGTACAGTGGCAGCATTTAATGGGCACAGTGGCTGCAATTGATGGGTACAGTGGCTGCATTTGATGGTACAGTGGCTGCGTTTGATGGTACAGTGGCAGCATTTAATGGGCACAGTGGTGGCAATTTATGGGTACAGTGGCTGCGTTTGATGGTACAGTGGCTGCGTTTGATGGTACAGTGGCAGCATTCAATGGGCACAGTGGCTGCAATTGATGGGTACAGTGGCTGCGTTTGATGGGGCACAGTGGCAGCAATTTATGGGTACAGTGGCTGCATTTGATGGGCACAGTGGTGGCAATTTATGGGTACAGTGGCTGCGTTTGATGGTACAGTGGCTGCGTTTGATGGGCACAGTGGCTGCAATTGATGGGTACAGTGGCTGCGTTTGATGGTACAGTGGCTGCATTTGATGGTACAGTGGCAGCGTTTAATGGGCACAGTGGTGGCAATTTATGGGTACAGTGGCTGCGTTTGATGGCACAGTGGCTGCGTTTGATGGGCACAGTGGCTGCAATTGATGGGTACAGTGGCTGTGTTTGATGGTACAGTGGCTGCGTTTGATAGTACAGTGACAGCGTTTAATGGGCACAGTGGTGGCAATTTATGGGTACAGTGGCTGCGTTTGATGGTACAGTGGCTGCGTTTGATGGGCACAGTGGCTGCAATTGATGGGTACAGTGGCTGCGTTTGATGGTACAGTGGCTGCGTTTGATGGTACAGTGGCAGCGTTTAATGGGCACAGTGGTGGCAATTTATGGGTACAGTGGCTGCGTTTGACAGTGGTGGCAATTTATGGGTACAGTGGCTGCGTTTGATGGTACAGTGGCTGCGTTTGATGGTACAGTGGCAGCGTTTAATGGGCACAGTGGCTGCAATTGACGGGTACAGTGGCTGCAATTGATGGGGCACAGTGGCAGCAATTTATGGTTACAGTGGCTGCGTTTGATGGGCAGGGCACAGTGTTGGCAATCTATGGGCACAGTGGCAGCGTTTGATGGTATACAGCTTTTCAAAGATAATCTGGCACTTGAACAAAACATGGGAGAGAGAGAGAGAGAGGGGGGAGAGGGGGGGGAAAGGGGGGAAGAGAGAGAGAGAGAGAGGGGGGAGAGAGAGAGAGAGGGGGGAGAGAGAGGGGGGGGGAGAGGCGGGAGAGAGAGAGAGAAAGGGGGGGAGAGAGAGAGATTTTTAATACCTTAGTTCTTGTGCTGCAGCAGCTGCACGGCCGGCCATTCACTTCTATTCTCTCCTCGTGCAGATAGTGGATGGTGCTGGCTGGCGCCGCACGGGACGAGTGATGAAGGCAAAAATGTAGCAGCACGGCGTTCTCCTGCTCCTCCCCCTCAGGCACACAGGCACACAGACAGAGGCATGATGAGTGTGGTGGGCGGCGCGCCGGCGCCCGAACAGAGGAGACACAGACAGCAGTGAGTGACCCAGTGACACAGCCATTGCATAGTGCGGCAGCGGCAGCCGCCACTGCTGCTCTTCAGATTGCTGACACAGGCAGTGAGCGGCCCCAGCGGTACTTTGTGCCTGATATTTCCCGGTATCCCGGTAGGTCAGTCCGGCCCTGTACGCCGGACAAAGTCTGCCGTAAAGTCCGATCGTGTGTACGCGGCATAACACCCACTAATTACATGCCGTTTTACTTTTGTCTTACCATGTGGACAGACCTGAGTGGCTGCATGTCCTTGTTTAGGTGGGCGGTTGGCTCAACTGCCCGATTTTAACTGCTTCCCTATCCTTTCCCATGTGAATGAACTCTAAAGGCCATATTCTCCAACTCTTGTCAATTTTGGGGCAAACCCAAAGGCACAACCTAGGAGGATCTCACACAGAAACACGTACTACCATGCTGCTTTGATCAAACAACTTTAATATACCATTTGAAAAGAAGTCTCTGGCTAAGAGGGCTATGGATGGATGGAGCTTCGGGTGACATAGATTGTGTTGCAATAGTGTTCATTTATGTCAATTTTACCCTAAACTTGAGTTTATTTCAAACTAAAATATATATAATTGTAATCATTTTACATAGGTATGCAGCCAGTTATGTACTCTGTGAAAGATGCTCTCAGTGGAAAGTCTTATTGGTTAAGAACTGGCTCAGACATTTCTTATTACAAGTAAGTTGTCATTTATTTTACAAATATTTCCATTCTTTTTTTCTATATGCCTTGATAATGCTTAATGCTTTGTATTTGAGCCTTTTTTATCTGATGTATAGCATTGTAAAAGCACCAATACATGTATAATGTAATATATATATATATATATATATATATAAAGGATTATGAAAATAAATTGATGTCCTTCATATTCACTTATAATTGAAGGGAGTTTTTACTTTAAATGTGGTACTCCTGCCTACTGTCATGACCTATATTACCTGCTGGTGGCACTGTGATTCTCAGAGCTGAAGGGTACAGTTACGGTGGCACCAGTCCATTAGGGGCGCACGGACACCGCCCCCCCCCCCCCATCCATGAGTCCCGCCCCCTAATCTACATGCAGGCTGCCGCCACATAGATTTTTGAGGCACGTGATTAGAGCCAGAGGCTCTAATAGGCTTAAAAAAAGGGTGGGCTTGGGGCGCAGAGCACTGCGCTCCGAGCCCACCCAGTTGTGTGACAATAGCCAACTGGGGGGGGGGGTAATTGTCTGCCACCCCCCCCCCCCCAAAATAAACAGCCCCCACTGGGTGGCACCATTAGGTGTCTCTCAGAAGCCAGCAGATCCTAGTAATTAGGGGAAGGTATATAACCCCTTCCTTGATTTGCATCAGTGCTTCAGTGTTTTGCCTGTTAGCCATATACCTGCTCACTGGTTATCCTGATTCCGGCCTTATCCTTTACCTTGCATTTAGTTCCTTGTATCCTGTTACCCCATCTCTACTCCCCTTGTTACCAGTCCCAGTCTTGGTCATGGCCTGTGCATGTCAGCTTCCCTTCATTTGTATATAGTGTTCCATAGTTACTGTAGGTTGTTGCTTTGGTTTTGCTCCACCGTCATGTTTTATTTTTACTTTTGATTTGCTTATGGTTTGTTGCTGTTGGATGGTGTTGTGTGCAATAATAAACTTTATTTTAACCGCCTGCGGACTGCCCACCATACTTATACTGCAGCAGGGCAGCCGCTCTGCACTGGATCAAGTACCTAGTATGTGATCTGTGCGCCGGGGTAGGGGGCGTGCTTGCGCTTGCCTGCCCGCTGACTGTGCTGTGATTTGCTTCAGGGTACCAGCTGCTGATTGGTCGCTGGCACCTGCCAATCGGCTCCAGTAATTATCAAACAGAGCCTTGTGCTTGTGAACAAAAACAGCTCTCTACTGACAGCCGCAATCTGCTGTTATTTTCTCCCTGCAAAGGGACATTGCTTAGTAAAAACAGTACACTGCACACACATTAACATATTTGTTTTTTCAAAATTGTTGGTCTTTTTTTGTTTATAGCGCAAACAAGACAAAAAAAAAAACTGTGGTGATTAATTACCACCAAAAGAAAGCTCTATTAGTAGGAAAAAAAGGACATACATTTTGTTTGGATACAGCTTTGCATGACTGCGCAATTACCAGTTAAAGTAGCGCAGTGCTGAATCACAAAATATGGCCTGATCATTAAGGGGGTAAAACCTTCCGGAGCTGAAGAGGTTAATCATACTCATTCTGATTCTAGTTTCCTAGCTACACTGAACTGGTCATCCCTGCTGCTGATGGATACCTGCTCTCTGTGTTCCTTATACTCACCTCCAATTTCTACTGCTTCTTTGACTTCCACAGAGAGAGTGTCAACAACAACGCCTCCTGCAAGAGGCTATCCCACCTGTCACATGCACACACAAAACAAACTGCTAGAGAAACCTTTGTTACCCTTGGCAATCACTTACTGTTTTCTGTACCGCATTAACTCTTGTACTGCTTGTGTGTTTCAACTGACCCAACTGTAAATTATGTGTACCAGGTTTCTTGCATTGGACCTCATTAGAAACTTCAGACCAGGCAAAGTTCAAAAGCTTTACTGAAAATCTTGGTAATTCCAGATAACAATTTGTAACTCAAGCTTGTGGCTGCCCCAGCATACCTGTACATGATGAGAGTCCATTCATGGTAGAGCTCCAAATCTGGTGTCTTCGGGTGACATGTAAAACTCAGTGGTCCCATACCCTGTAAAAGGCTTTTTATCCATACAGGAGGTGCTCCGGCTTCGGCAGTAGACTGTATGGACAGACCCCAGTGATGGCCACATGTCTTGTCTTAAGCTTACCCTCTTGTTCATCGCTCGCTGAATTTGGCCCCCGGCCCCATTTCCATACAGCAAAGGACCAGTGGGTCAGACCCAAGAAAGTCAGCCAAAAAAGAACTGGGAAACATATTAACACTAACCCTTCTGGTGGGGCAGCATAAAACTCAACCTGCTTACATACTATTGCCCACCTGCTCCTACTGCTTCTGTGACTCCCAATTGGTACTCCTGCCCACTTGCTGCTCTGACTGCATGTATCTACCACTCAGTACTCTTACCCACCTGCTACTCACACTGCTTCTGTGACTTCCATTTGGTACTCCTGCCCACTAGCTGCTGCCACTGTGAATGTAACTGCCACTTCGTTCTTGCCCACTTGTTGCTCCCACTGTTTCTGTGGCTTGCACTTGGTACTGCCGTTTACCTGTTGCTCCCACTGTTCCATTGGCTTCACACAAAATTCCTTTGCCAGCTTTCTGCTGCCACTGCTTCTATGCTGCTGCCACTGCTTTTGGTAGTTACTCCTTCTTACCTGATGGGACTGATGTAAATCTTTCTGCACCACAGTGGATGATGTCAGTAGGGCAGTGGATAGTGTCAATTGTTTTTTATTTGTATGTATTTATTCTTTTACAATTTAACTATTTTCACAATGCTTTTTATTTTTTGGGGGGTGGCAGTGGAAAATGTCGGTAGGTTGGGGGGTCAGTAGTTTATTATCTTATATTATTTAATTTTTTTTTTAATCATTTTTTACAGTTTTTTTTTATATCTAATGTATTTTTTTATCTGCCCTGCTGGGGGGGGGGGGGGGGGCTTTAAAATATCAGGAGTCTGAACAGACCCCTGACATCTCCCCTTTGAGAAAGTGAAATAGACTGAGAACAAAGTCCCTTTTTCTGCATTGAAGATGAATGGACGGGAGGCAGAGGCGGGGGGGCAGAAGAGGAGCACGACATGAGGCTGGAGGCAGAGAAGGACACGGAGGGGTGCCGGAGCCTGGAGGAGGAGGACATGTAGGGCGGCCTGGAGCCCAGAGGAGGAGGACACGGGGGACAGTCGGGATGATCGGTGCGACAAGAGGGACAGCTGCGAGAACCGATCTCCCTGTTTGACATTTCAGCTGACAGCTGCGGGATGGAGAGGAGGAGAAGTGGCTGTCAGCTGCTTCACTGGAGGCTATACAGGGAGATCGGTGCTGGCAGCTGTCCCCCCCCTGCGGCACCGATCATCCCGACTGTCAACCAGGGGATCATGCATGTGTGCCGTGTGGGTCAGAGTGGACACCCCCGCTCGGGGGCCTTCTGCAGTGAACACTCTGCACCTATGGATGATACGCCACTACATGCACATGATGTACATAGCAGATTTTGCACCTGCCATAGCATCAGCACACTCTGATTGGTCCATAGTCCTTGGGTCTATGTGTTTTTGAATGCAATGCAGGCAGATCAAGGCTGGTGGGAGGGACTGTTTTGAAAACATCACCGCACCCTGCCTCAATAGTTCTCTCAAGAGCCCTGAGTCCTGAAACAAACAGAGGGCTGGTTCTTGGGAGGAGTTATGCAAATTAACACCCAATTGAGCTGGTGTCAGTCTGGAGGAGTGGGCATTCCTAAGCATGATGCATCTCACGTAGACCATCCCAGGTAATGCTCACACGTCGTTCTGAGCCTCCATGATTGAAATCGAAATCCAATGAATGAGAGGGGAGGGCCAGGGACAGTCAGGCTGGAGTGGAAAGGGTTAGATAATGCTAGATGTCCTCCAGGCCAGGAGTTGAGATGAAAACACTGCTGGCCAGGAATCATAGTCCAGTAATCAGCTTCCCTGCACAGATTCAAACAGGAAAGCCTCACTTTGAGTCCACTCAAGGTTTCTCATTTGTAACTGAAGCCCTGATGAAAGGGGAGTTCCTTTGAACCTCAAAACATGTTGGCTGTCTTTTAACACATCAACAAATTAATTTGGACTCTTATCTTTTGGTCTGGTGCTCCTTCCATATATGCACAGGAGATGAGAGGAGGCAGGCTCCATCTGATTTGCTGCAGCTTCTAATGCTCATTGTGAGAAGCTCACAGTGTACATGTAGACGGGGCAAGGGGTTTGGTACACAAAGTAGAGTGAATGCACACAGAGGCCAAGGAGGGCAGCACAATGTATTAACACTTTAAATTGAAGTTCCAACAAGGTGGGAACAGTGCCTTAGTAACACGGCTGAATCCGGCACAACAGTACTGAAGGACTTGCAAAACACAGTTTTGGTATTAGAGAAGACTGTCTAAGAGGCGTATAATGCCTGGCAGCAGCTGACAAAGAGGGTGGCTAATAGGTGGTGTGGTTGCAGAAGCACCTGGAAGGCAAACGGGATTCCTGGCTGGCGGCTCAGACATGCAGTCCCTACTCTGTCCCTCCTCCACTGAAATCTCTCCCTATGGTTGTCACACTATTCCTCACCAGCATATTCCTGTCCCTGACCTAGCCACTTTCCAAATGCATGCCAACTGCAGGAGGACAGTGCTATTTATTAGAACTGTCCTCACTAAAGATGGCTGCAGATGTCATTCAGCGCAGCAGCATCCAATCAGATGGCTGCTCCCCTGATGGCGTCTACAGAGGTCTCAGAGGAACAAAAGCTCCTCTTAGCTTTCCCCTCCTTTTTGCATTGCAGCTGCCATAACAGCGCCACCTGTGCAGGGAGGCCGGACTACAGCAGTGAAATCAGAGTAAGCAATTTCAGTAGAGGAGAGAAAGCTGTACAACTGGCCAACCCACAGAGTGTAAGATGCTTAGGTGTGCAAATATTTATGAAAGACCAGAAATCTGTTTATTTTTAGCCCTTTTTAAACCCTTCCTGGTTGGTTGCAATACAGTATTATGCAGATTGTTGCCGATTATTGAACAAGCCCATAGGTTTTAAATAAAAGTGGGATGTATTTTGATTAAAGGATAAGTACAGCCAAAGCTTGATTGGCTGTACTTCATTTAAGGATTACAGGAGTGCAGTTTGTTTTGCACTCCTGTGACCCGTTTGCAGCAGACAGCCGGCTGAAGCCCGCTGCTTGCTGTCATCAAAGAGTCAGGCCGGGCTGGGGCAGCATCATGACCATAGAGCCGGGATCCACCCACATGCCTGGACCAGCACCCAGCTCAGCCTCTCAGCGAACCGCTGAGAGGCTGAGGCGGCCGCATCCGCCCCCTCCACAGCCTAGTGCTCCAATGAGCGCAGGGGGGGGGGCAGAGCAGAGCTGTAAGAACTGAGCGATCAGCGGTGTTCGATCGATCGGTTCTCAGTGTAGAGGGGTCGGGGGACAGATGCAGCATCGGACCTATGCTGCATCCACCTAGGTAAGTATAAATGTGCAATAGCCCCAAACCCCATACTTCTGTTTTAATGAAATTAGTATGTACAGTAAAACCTCGGATTGCTAGTAACGCGGTTTACAAGCGTTTCGCAATACAAGCTGTTTTTTTTTTTAAATCCTGACTCGATTTGCGAGTGTTGTCTCACAAGACGAGCAGGATTCGAGCCTCTGGGATGTGCAGTACCGCATGTGGCCAGAGGTGGGGTGCGCCGCAGACACTCGGAAACACTCGGAGGAGCTCGGAGACACTCAGTTCCCGAGTGTCTCCGAGCTTCTGTGAGTGTTTCAGAGTGTCCCTGAGAATCTCCGAGTGGTCTCCGAGCGTCTCTGAGTGTCTCCGGAGCTCCCCCCCCCACACCTTCAGCAACATGCGGTACTGCATAAACTAGCAGTGACACTGGAACAAATTATCTCAGTTTCCATTGATTCCTATGGGGAAACTCGCTTTGATATACGAGTGCTTTGGATTACAAGCATGCTTCTGAAACTAATTATGCTCGTAATCCAAGGTACTACTGTAATGAAATGGGAACTTTGTTTTGGATCCTCTATAGGTCCCCTTTATGTCATGATTGTAGCTGCAAATTAATGGTATGAAGCACCAGTACAGTGATAGTGTACTCTAAATGAATAATAAAACAGAAGGACTTTCATAAAATTTGCTAAGTCATCTATTTTCTGTAATATACATAGTGTATAAAGTGCACAAGTGGCACCGCAATCCATTCGGACTCATCTCTCCTCAGTGCCAGCAATTAGTGACATGTGTCATCAGATCTGTCTGGTTTTAAATGGCTTACTTGACAATATTATTTATACACATGACTAAAAGTCTCTCTATCAGGCAGGTTTCTAAAATGCTGAGACCAATTCATTTTTATGACAAGCATAATAATGGAACAGTGTGGCTAATTTTAGATGAAATGCCAAATTATGGTTACTGTTGCATTTGTTATAGAGCAATTATAGTTGTATGGGTTTAAAAAATGGAACTTGTGATAAAGATATATTTGGTATTGATTGCCCAAATGAGTTTAACATGGTTGGAAAAAAAAATAAAATCACAGACGCAAAGTCTGCATAGTAATATGTGAGCGATATATAAATGGTGCTAGTATCACAATAATTCACTAGTTTAAGGTGGATACGTTTCATAATGTCCTATGCTGGCTTTTGGAAAACCTTGACATATGGTAGGTGCCAATCCAACAGCTGTATTATCTTTACTCTGGGACTTTTAAAATCATAATTGCATCTCTAAAGCTTTGCCTTTCACTGGATGGAATTTTGTCTATTTCAGAAATTTATTGAAAGGGAAAGGAAGGAAAAATAGGAAGGCTTCCATTGTTGACCTTTTTCTGAAAGTACTAGTCGCCTGAAATTTTTGAGTTTTGGACCTAGCAAATAATTCTTGTAATGTAACAGAACAATGAGCAGTATATCTTAACTCTTTTCTTACCAGCTTGGGCAATCCACGAGGCTCCTACTGGTTCTCTAGCATGGGGCTCACCTGGGTTCCTGTGGTTACTGGGAAGAAACCTCCAGAGTGATGATAAGGGACTATATACAAGATTATAGTAACGAGAACGGTATCATTAGCAGTAATCAGCATGGATTCATGAAGAATCGTTCTTGCCAAACCAATCTATTAACCTTCTATGAGGAGGTGAGTTGCCAGCTAGATAAAGGAAGGCCCGTAGACATGGTGTATCTGGATTTTGCAAAAGCATTTGACACAGTTCCCCATAAACGTTTACTGTACAAAATAAGGTCCGTTGGCATGGACCATAGGGTGAGTACATGTATTGAAAACTGGCTACAAGGGCGAGTTCAGAGGGTGGTGATAAATGGGGAGTACTCAGAATGGTCAGGGGTGGGTAGTGGGGTCCCCAGGGTTCTGTGCTGGGACCAATCCTATTTATTTTGTTCATAAACGACCTGGAGGATGGGATAAACAGTTCAATCTCTGTATTTGTGGACGATACTAAGCTAAGCAGGGCAATAACTTCTCCGCAGGATGTGGAAACCTTACAAAAAGATCTGAACAAATTAATGGGGTGGGCAACTACATGGCAAATGAGGTTTCATGTAGAAAAATGTAAAATAATGCATTTGGGTGGGAAAAATATGAATGCAATCTATACACTGAGGGGAGAATCTCTGGGGGAATCTAGGATGGAAAGGACCTGGGGGACCTAGTAGATGATAGGCTCAGCAATGGCATGCAATGCCAATCTGCTGCTAACACAGCAAACAGAATATTGGCATGCATTAAAAAGGGGATCAACTGCAGAGATAAAATGATAATTCTCCCACTCTACAAGACTCTGGTCCAGCCGCACCTGGAGTATGCTGTCCAGTTCTGGGCACCAGTCCTCAGGAAGGATGTACTGGAAATGGAGCGAGTACAAAGAAGGGCTAATAAAGCTAATAAAGGGTCTGGAGGATCTTAGTTATGAGGAAAGGTTGCGAGCACTGAACTTATTCTCTCTGGAGAAGAGACGCTTGAGAGGGGATATGATTTCAATTTACAAATACTGCACTGGTGACCCCACAATAGGGAGAAAACTTTTTTGCAGAAAGGAGTTTAACAAGACACATGGCCACTCATTAAAATTAGAAGAAAAGAGGTGTAACCTTAAACTATGTAGAGGGTTCTTTACTGTAAGAGAGGCAAGGATGTGGAATTCTCTTCCAGAGGCGGTGGTCTCAGCGGGGGGGGGGCATCAATAGTTTAAAAAATCTATACATATAATCACACATATAGTTTGGATTTGATGGACTTTTGTGTCTTTTTTCAACCTCACCTGCTATATAACTATGTAACTAAAAGTGACACCCTGTGGGTAACCCAGCCTGGCTTGAATAGAACTCAGGCGCTCCATCCAGCATGATGCCTGTTGGCATTTAGTCCCTTTTCTTTCCCTAGACAAATGCCCATGTCTACACTATGCTATACCAGGCTGCTTGAAAGAAGGACATATGTACAATCAACCATACAGGGTAATGGTGGCACTACACTTAAACAAGCTGAACGTTTCCTAACAAAACAACTGAGTGAAGTAAGGCCTGCACCCTAGCGTTTACAGAATGTCCCAGCATTCCTCCAAAGGAACAGTGCACAAAGCAAGGTCCATATAGACATGGATGAGCGAGTTTGGGGTGGAGGAACTTGACTGGCCTGCACAGAGTCCTGACCTCAACCCGATAGAACACCTTTTTGGATGAATTAGAGCTTAGACTGCAAGCCAGGCCTTCTCGTCCAACATCAGTGCCTGACCTCACAAATGCGCTCCTGGAAGAATGGTCAAACATTCCCATAGACACACTCCTAATCCTTGTGGACAGTCTTCCCAGAAGAGTTGAAGCTGTTATAGCTGCAAAGGGTTGGCCAACTCAATATTGAACCCTATGGGCTAAGACTGGGATGCCATTAAAGGTAATGTGTGTGTAAAGGCAGGCGTTCCAATACTTTTGACAATATAGTGTATGTGTATACATGGACACAGATTACCATTGAAGCACTTATATTTTTGTAGACACAAGCCTAAATGGATACATTGGTTTAAAATCATATGATTATCTTTTAATTTTGTTGTTTGAATATATTTGGTGTGTTCACCTTGCACAAAATGGATGGGATGTGATTAAAGCAGTGTACTATGTGAGGATCTTATTGGCTTCATATTATATACTGTATTATCAATAGATTACATGTGTGGTGATCACCGCACTTTTGTACCGTTTAGAACGACCCTGCTCATGTCAATGGGGTAAACAGAGGAGAAGAAATGAACTGCACTGCATAAATAACCACAATCATTTTTTAACAGTGCTCTATGTATAGTCAACCATAAACAATCTATTTTGTGTCATACCAAAATCAGGTAAATCCGAAGAAATTCGTGCAAACATTAATAAAATAAAAAATCCCAATCCTGTGCAGAAAAATGTGTTTCCTAAATAATATAATCAATCATGTTATTTTTGTTCTCAAACAACTCCATGCACTTGTGTGATGACAAACAACTTCAAAGTCTTTTTCCTCCCATGTGTTAAGTTGGGTGAAGTTCCTCCTTCATGCACACCCATGCTTCACCCGTACAATCACACCAGCCATACACCTTATAATACCCCATAAACACATAGGTCAATTGAGCATGTATCCCTTTAAGGGAAAAGTTGATAAATCTGTTTAGTGTCTAGTCATCTCCGCTCTGATTCTGAGTTCTCCAGCCCACAATCTTAAATATCTACCATATATGGTACATATAAAACATAAAAAGCTGGCATAGTGCTCACTGTGGTGCAAAAATGGTTTACACTTACATAATAGATATAAATGAACCACATATAGAAACGGAACCGTAAAAGCCGATTTCTCAGTCTCCCTTGACATTGCTGGTGTTACATATCTGTGGTTGAACAACAGGAACTGGGGCAAGTTTTCTACCCTTGGCTTGACATCCTCTCACAGCCAAAAGGTTGTCACCAGATCTAGTTGCCAGACTAGGAAGTAATTTCATATGAAAGAGTAGCTTCAGATACCTTGACCAAGAATTCCAGGGTGAAAATGATCATGTGGCCATTGCTCTAGACCAGGGGTCGCCAAACTTTCTAAACAAAGGGCCAGTTTATAGTCCTTCAGACATTTGCCGGGATGGACTTTGGCAATTGTGAGTAGAAATTGTTCTGGCATCAGTGGGAGTAAACAATGCATCTCCGGTTTCATTGTTTCACAATGCATATTGATGTGAGTGGAAGGAACAGTGCCCCACCATTGGAGTCAGTGGGAGGAATAGAGTCCCATCATTGGTGTCAGTGAGAGGCATAGTGTCCCATCATTGGTGTCAGTGAGAGGAATAGTGACCCATCATTGGTGTCAGTGAGAGGAATAGTGTCCCATCATTGGTGTCAGTGAGAGGAATAGTGCCTCATCATTGGTGTCAGTGAGAGGAATAGTGACCCATCATTGGTGTCAGTGAGTGGCATAGTGTCCCATCATTGGTGTCAGTGAGAGGCATAGTGTCCCATCATTGGTGTCAGTGAGAGGCATAGTGTCCCATCATTGGTGTCAGTGAGAGGCATAGTGTCCCATCATTGGTGTCAGTGAGAGGAATAGTGACCCATCTTTGGTATCAGTGGGAGGAATAGTGTCCCTCCATTGGTATCAGTGGGAGGAATAGTGACCAATCTTTGGTATCAGTGGAAGGAATAGTATACCATCATTGGTGTCAGTGAGAGGAATGCCCTGTACACACGGTCGGACTTTCCGACGGAATATGTGTGATAGGATTGTGTTGTCGGAAATTCCGATCGTGTGTGGGCTCCATCTGACTTTTTCCATCAGAATTTCCGACACACAAAGTTTGAGAGCAGGCTATAAAATTTTCCGACAACAAAATTCGATCCTTTAAATTCCGATCATGTGTAGACAAATCTGACGCACAAAGTACCACGCATGTTCAGAATAAATTAAGAGACGAAAGCTATTGGCTATTGCCCCGTTTATAGTCCCGATGTACGTATTTTATGTCACCGCGTTCAGAACGATTGGATTTTCTGACAACTTTGTGCAACCGTGTGTATGCAAGACAAGTTTGAGCCAACATCCATCGGAAAAAAACGATGGATTTTGTTGTCGAAATGTCCGGTCAATGTCCGATCGTGTGTACAGGGCATTAGTGCCCATCATTGGTATTAGTGCAAGGAATATTGCCCCATCATTGGTGTCACTGGGAGGAATAGTGTTCCATCATTGGTATCAGTGGAAGGAATAGTGCCCCATCATTTGTATCAGTGGGAGGAATAGTGTTCCATCATTGGTATCAGTGGAAGGAATAGTGCCCCATCATTTGTATCAGTGGGAGGAATAGTGCCCCATCATTGGTATCAGTGGAAGGAATAGTGCCCCATCATTTGTATCAGTGGGAGGAATAGTGTTCCATCATTGGTATCAGTGGGAGGAATAGTGTTCCATCATTGGTATCAGTGGGAGGAATAGTGCTCCATCATTGGTATCAGTGGGAGGAATCATTGGTATCAGTGGAAGGAATAGTGCCCCATCATTGGTATTAGTGGGAGGGATAGTGTTCCATCATTGGTATCAGTGGAAGGAATAGTGCCCCATCATTGGTATTAGTGGGAGGGATAGTGTTCCATCATTGGTATCAGTGGGAGGAATAGTGTTCCATCATTGGTATCAGTGGAAGGAATAGTGCCCCATCATTGGTATTAGTGGGAGGGATAGTGTTCCATCATTGGTATTAGTGGGAGGGATAGTGTTCCATCATTGGTATCAGTGGAAGGAATAGTGCCCCATCATTGGTATTAGTGGGAGGGATAGTGTTCCATCATTGGTATCAGTGGGAGGAATAGTGCCCCATCATTTGTATCAGTGGGAGGAATAGTGTTCCATCATGGTATCAGTGGGAGGAATAGTGGTCCATCATTGGTATCAGTGGGAGGAATAGTGCCCCATCATTGGTATTAGTGGGAGGAATAGTGCCTCATCATTGGTATTAGTGGGAGGAATAGTGCCCCATCATTGGTATCAGCCAGAGGAATAGTGCGCCATCGTTGATGTCAGTGGAAGAAATTGTGCCCCTGCTGTTGATGTCAGTAACAGGAAGTATGCCCCATTGTTGGTGTCAGTGGGAGGAATGGTGTATTGTAACAGTGGGAAGAAAAATGCTCCAAGGGCGGGATAAAGGTGAGCCAAAGAGCCGCATCTTGCCCCCCCCCCCCCGAGCCACAGTTTGGAGACCACTGGTTAAGCACAATGGCTTTCATCTAATTTGAGCTTTTGACTTTTATTTTCAATGTTCTTATTGATCAGCCTAGAGTCCGATACATCGCTTGGAATAAGTTGCTGCAACTAAACTGGGTTTGATGTAATGACATGTTTTTAGCGATGTACAGGTGCATGTCTTCTCCCACCTGAGCGTCAATTTGGGAAATACACTTTTCTGTAAATGCACCTAAACAATAAGTCTTAATATGTACTGCGGTGCTGCAGGTAACTATTGTCTATTTCTTTAGACTTTTTCTTTTTTATTGTTTTAGCAGCAGCACTGTATAAAGAAACTTAAAGACTGTGCGAGCGCCAAGCGATGATATAAAAGTTAAATTACAGCTTTCACGCTTGCTATCACAGTTCATTTTGTTCTCTGGTATAGCGGAGATGATACAATTTATCAGAAAACTTCCACACAATACTCTTACAATCAAGGAGGTTAGCAAACAGCATAATTGGTGCTGTGTAAGAAATTGGCTTGAAATGTGCTAGTGGGTACAATATAGTTTAATGGTTATTTGCAAAGGGAAGGTAATGGCTGGTCTTGTATTCAAAGAAAATTGTGTTTGCTGACGGAGGAATGTTCCCGAACAGGTGTTAGTATTCTCCTCGAAGGTCAGGTATGGCTTTTGTCATTCTCAATAAAGTGACATTTCTACTAATAACTGCACACCCAAATAGTGCTCATGGTTTTATATGTTAGCGGGATTTATCCACATGACAAAAGAGTAACAGTGGTGGCTGGTGCTCAAAACTTCTGGGGGGGCGCAAACAATCTGAAAAAATACCCATCAATTGCAGCCACTGTGCCCATAAAACGCAGCCACTGTACCCATCAAGCGCAGCCACTGTGCCCATCAAATGCAGCCACTGCGCCCAACAAGCCCAGCCACTGTGCCCATCAAGCCCAGCCACTGTGCCCATCAAGCGCAGCCACTGTGCCATCAAATGTAGCCACCGTACCCATAAATTGCCGCCACTGTGCCAACAAACACAGCTACTGTACCCATCAATTGCTGCCAGTGTGCCCATCAATTGCTGACACTGTGCCCATCAATTGCTGCTTCTGTGCCCCATCAATTGCTGCCAGTGTGTCCATCAATTACCGCTTCTGTGCCCCATCAGTTGCTGCCAGTGTGCATCGCCCAGGAGTCGGGACTTACCTGTCTCGCAGCGGGTCACGGTGGCGTCCTCCACTTTCACGCTCCTCAATCTCTCTGGTCCTCTCTATAACGTGTCCAATCACAGCACCTGTTGTTCAGCTGATCGGGTGACAGGTATGCAGACCCGAGCACCTGATTGGCTGAGAGGCGGGTCAGCATTTGTGAACACAACATTGAGTAAACAGCGAACGCACAGCATTGTGCCCGCTGTTTACCATTTTACCAATAAGCTTATTAGAGCCTACGGCTTTAATCAGGACGCCTATTAGAGCCCACGGCTCTAATCAGGCGCTTCCAAAAAACCCGCCTCTGTAATTCAGGTGCCCGGCGCTCGACAAGGGGCCAGACACCTGAATAGGGGGCGGCAGCGGCGACCATAGATAAATTAATGCAATGCATGAATCTATCTATGGTGAGAGAGAGGTGATAGGGGAGAGGGGGCGGAGCTCCTGTGCCCCTTATGGACACACCCCACTGGTACACAGTGTTCAAATACATTGGTTGATGAAGGACATAACTGTCTGATCCAGCGTCAATGTTTCGTATGATTTCAGCTAAATTGTTCTAAGATAAGTGTTGCTGCATTTAATCACTTTGCACAAATCACCGTACCCGTACATCAGTACTTTGACGCTAAATACCGTTGTTATGGCAGCAGTTAGCTGCCATAACCCTGGTATTTTCAGGAACGGCGTGCGTTTCTCTTTGGGATAAAAGTGGTCTCTGCGGTGGATTCGCCGCAAGTACCCTATTATCTCCATTCATCTCCGCCGCTTACCAGAGCCGCAGGTAGCCGCGGAGACGATCGCGTCCGCTCCCCTAACTGCCTTGATGCCGAGTGAGGGAAATATGTCCCCCACTCGGCTCCATAGCATTGGAGGTACAGTAGGGTTGCCACCTGTCCAGGATCCATCCGGACAGTCCGGGTTTTGATTTATGTGTCCAGGTTTCAGTCTGTCTGAAACCCAGACACATTATTCAGACTGAGGTGTGGCTCCCCAAGTAACTGACATAGTTACACAAAACTTTGTTCCCATCTGGGAGCTGCAGGCTGCTGTCTGGGGGCAGGTCCAGCATTTCTTGGGGGGGGGGGGGGGATGATGTCAGCAAGAGCAGTTTGGCCACACCCACTCTTCCAGGTGTCCCAGGTCTTTTATAATTCTATAGTGTATAAAGTGCCCTGTGCCGCTAAAGTGTTTGGGTTTGGCTTGAAGAAAAGGTGGCAACCATAATTGGAGGGCGGAAGCGACGTCAAGCGTCACTTCCACCCAATGCTCTTAAAGGGAATTTTTTTTTTTTTCAAATGACATTATGACATTTAATTTTTTTTTTTTCTTATTGCATTTTAGTGTAAAGATGAGATCTGAGGTCTTTTTGGCCGCAGATCTCATATTTAACCACTTCAGCCCCGGAAGGTTTTACCCCCTTCCTGACCAGAGCACTTTTTACAATTCGGCACTGCGTCGCTTTAACTGCTAATTGCGCGGTCATGCAATGCTGTACCCAAACGAAATTTGCGTCCTTTTCTTCCCACAAATAGAGCTTTCTTTTGATAGTATTTGATCACCTCTGCCGTTTTTATTTTTTGCGCTATACACGGAAAAAGACCGAAAATTTTGAAAAAAAATGATATTTTCTACTTTTTGTTCTAAAAAAAATCCAATAAACTCAATTTTAGTCATACATTTAGGCCAAAATGTATTCGGCCACATGTCTTTGGTAAAAAAAATGTCAATAAATGTATATTTATTGGTTTGCGCAAAAGTTATAGCGTCTACAAACTAGGGTACATTTTCTGGAATTTACACAGCCTTTAATTTATGACTGCCTATGTCGTTTCTTGAGGTGCTAAAATGGCAGGGCAGTACAAAACCCCCACAAATGACCCCATTTTGGAAAGTAGACACCCCAAGGAATTTGCTGAGAGGCATGTTGAGCCCATTGAATATTCATTTTTTTTGTCCCAAGTGATTGAACAATGACAAAAAAAAAAAAAAAAATTACAAAAAGTTGTCACTAAATGATATATTGCTCACACAGGCCATGGGCATATGTGGAATTGCACCCCAAAATACATTTAGCTGCTTCTCCTGAGTATGGGGATACCACATGTGTGGGACTTTTTGGGAGCCTAGCCGCGTACGGGGCCCCGAAAACCAATCACTGCCTTCAGGATTTCTAAGGGCGTACATTTTTGATTTTACTCCTCACTACCTATCACAGTTTTGAAGGCCATAAAATGCCCAGATGACATAAAACCCCCCCAAATGACCCCATTTTGGAAAGTAGACACCCCAAGCTATTTGCTTTGAGGCATGTTGAGTCCATGGAATGTTTTATATTTTGACACAAGTTGCGGGAAAGTGACAAATTTTTTTTTTTTTTTTTTTTTTTTGCACAAAGTTGTCACTAAATGATATATTGCTCACACAGGCCATGGGCATATGTGGAATTGCACCCCAAAATACATTTAGCTGCTTCTCCTGAGTATGGGGATACCACATGTGTGGGACTTTTTGGGAGCCTAGCCGCGTACGGGACCCCGAAAACCAATCACTGCCTTCAGGATTTCTAAGGGCGTACATTTTTGATTTTACTCCTCACTGCCTATCACAGTTTCGGAGGTCATGGAATGCCCAGGTGGCACGAACCCCCCCCCAAATGACCCCATTTTGGAAAGTAGACACCCCAAGCTATTTGCTGAGAGGCATGGTGAGTATTTTGCAGCTCTCATTTGTTTTTGAAAATAAAGAAAGACGAGAAAAAAATTTTTTTTTTTTCTTTTTTCAATTTTCAAAACTTTGTGACAAAAAGTGAGGTCTGCAAAATACTCACTATACCTCTCAGCAAATAGCTTGGGGTGTCTACTTTCCAAAATGGGGTCATTTGGGGGGTTTTTTTGCCACCTGGGCATTCCATGGCCTCCGAAACTGTGATAGGCAGTGAAGAGTGAAATCAAAAATTTACGGCCTTAGAAAGCCTGAAGGCGGTGCTTGGTTTTCGGGGTCCCGTACGCGGCTAGGCTCCCAAAAAGTCCCACACATGTGGTATCTCCGTACTCAGGAGAAGCAGCAGAATGTATTTTGGGGTGTAATTTCACATATTCCCATGGCATGTTTGAGCAATATATCATTTAGTGACAACTTTGTGCAAAAAAAAATAAAAAATTGTCTCTTTCCCGCAACTTGTGTCACAATATAAATTATTCCATGGACTCAACATGACTCTCAGCAAATAGCTTGGGGTGTCTACTTTCCAAAATGGGGTCATTTGGGGGGGTTTTGAACTGTCCTGGCATTTTATGCACAACATCTAGAAGCTTATGTCACACATCACCCACACTTCTAACCACTTGAAGACAAAGCCCTTTCTGACACTTATTGTTTACATAAAAAAATAATTTTTTTTTGCAAGAAAATTACTTTGAACCCCCAAACATTATATATTTTTTTTAAAGCAAATGCCCTACAGATTAAAATGGTGGGTGTTTCATTTTTTTTTTTCACACAGTATTTGCGCAGCGATTTTTCAAACGCATTTTTTGGGGAAAAAACACACTTTTTTACATTTTAATGCACTAAAACACACTATATTGCCCAAATGTTTGATGAAATAAAAAAGATGATCTTAGGCCGAGTACATGGATACCAAACATGACATGCTTTAAAATTGCGCACAAACGTGCAGTGGCGACAAACTAAATACATTTTTAAAAGCCTTTAAAAGCCTTTACAGGTTACCACTTTAGATTTACAGAGGAGGTCTACTGCTAAAATTACTGCCCTCGATCTGACCTTCGCGGCGATACCTCACATGCATGGTGCAATTGCTGTTTACATTTGACGCCAGACCGACGCTTGCGTTCGCCTTAGCGCGAGAGCAGGGGGGACAGGGGTGCTTTTTTTTTTTTTTTTTTTTTTTTTTTCTTTATTATTATTTTTTTATCTTATTTTTAAACTGTTCCTTTCATTTTTTTTTTTTTTTAATCATTTTTATTGTTATCTCAGGGAATGTAAATATCCCCTATCATAGCAATAGGTAGTGACAGGTACTCTTTTTTGCAAAAATTGGGGTCTATTAGACCCTAGATTTCTCCTCTGCCCTCAAAGCATCAGACCACACCAAGATCGGTGTGATAAAATGCTCCCCCAATTTCCCAATGGCGCTGTTTACATCCGGCGAAATCTAAGTCATAAAATGCTCGTAGCTTCCGGTTTCTTAGGCCATAGAGATGTTTGGAGCCACTCTGGTCTCTGATCAGCTCTATGGTCAGCTGGCTGAATCACCGGCTGCATTTTCAGGTTCCCTGTTGAGACAGGAGAGCCAGAGAAAAACACGGAAGACGTTGGGGGGGGAGGGGCATTCCCTCCCACTGCTTGTAAAAGCAGTCTAGAGGCTAATTAGCCGCTAGGATTGCTTTTACATGAAAGCCGACCGCTGGCTGAAAAGAATGATACCAAGATGATACCTAAACCTGCAGGCATCATTCTGGTATAACTACTCAAAGTCGTGAATGGCGTACCTGAAGACAAAAAAATGGTTAACAATAAAGCACAGTAAACGGTAAGGTATAAAAAATTGCATACCTGAAAAGCAAACATGATAAAACATAATAACAATAAAACATTGCAGAATAGAATACAGTAAAAAAGAACAGAACAATAGAGAGAGAGAATAGAGAGAGAAAGAACAATAAAACGACAACTATTTTTTTTTTTATTTTATATTTTTGTATGTGTTTTTTTTTTTTTTTTTTTTTACACTTTTTTTTGTAACTAACTTTTATAACTGTAACCGGTTCCAGGTTCGGGTCTCTCAAAATGCGATGGCATCTTGGGAGACCCTGTGAAAGTGTGCCTAGTCTGTGCAATGCTGTACCCTACGCTAATACTCAACTAGTGCATGGTAGCGTTCAAAATATTCACCAATGCAAAGACCAGGATTGTCAGGACAGGAGGGACAATAATAGAGGGTGTCACGCCTATATTCGCGCTTGCTGCAGACACGACATCTTTTTTGGGGGGGTTCGTTGGGTAGGGGTACTCGGGAGGACATAAAGAAAATGCCTCTCATGCAGCCGACTGCATTTGGTTGGGGATGTGAATGGGGGAAGTACGGGCGCTGCAGAAGTGGTGGGTTCCCAATTAGGATTGGCGAATGCAGCAGGAAGGGCATTATGGGCACGACGGGCCTGTGTTTGTCTTCTTGGTGGCAGCGGGACACTACTTGTGCTTGCCACCTCACCAGCTTGAACTGCACTTATGGGACTCGCCACGTCACCAAGTGTTACTGCAGTGCTGGTTTGACTACGACCGGGGTGTACTAGGCCGCTGGTGCTTGCCAGTTCACCAAAACGCTACCAAAAAAACTGTTAGCGATCGCAAGGATCAGGCCTGACTCTGCGAACGCTGCAGTTATGCGTTTAGTGTTTTGTAAGTGTCAGTGATCGATCGATACTGCACTTGGGTGGGCTGGGCTGGGCCGGGCGGAGGGGCAAAACGCAGGTGCTAGCAGGTATCTGGGCTGATCCAGCTAACACTGCGTTTGTGGGAACCCTAAACTGCTGGGGACGCTAGTATAGATCTGATCGGATCAGATATCGATCCGTTCAGATACTATACCACTAAGGGAGGCGTATGCTGCGTGCGTGGGTGTTAGTGGTACTGGCGCTAACCTGACGCTGCCTGGGGCTGGTGCTTGCCAGTTCACCAAAACGCTACCAGAAAAACTGTTAGCGATCGCAGGAATCAGGCTTGACTCTGCGAACGCTGCAGTTATGCGTTTAGTGTTTTGTAAGTGTCAGTGATCGATCGATACTGCACTTGGGTGGGCTGGGCTGGGCCGGGCGGAGGGGCAAAACGCAGGTGCTAGCAGGTATCTGGGCTGATCCCGCTAACACTGCGTTTGTGGGAACCCTAAACTGCTGGGGACGCTAGTATAGATCTGATCGGATCAGATATTGATCCGATCAGATACTATACCACTAAGGGAGGTGTACGGTGCGTGCGTGGGTGTTAGCGGTACTGGCGCTAATCTGACGCTGCCTGGGGCTGGTGCTTGCCAGTTCACCAAAACGCTACCAAAAAAACTGTTAGCGATCGCAGGGATCAGGCCTGACTATGCGAACGCTGCAGTTATGCGTTTAGTGTTTTGTAAGTGACAGTGATCGATCGATACTGCACTTGGGTGGGCCGGGCAGAGGGGCAAAACACAGGTGCTAGCGGGTATCTGGGCTGATCCCGCTAACACTGCGTTTTCGGGAACCCTAAACTGCTGGGGACGCTAGTATAGATCTGATCGGATCAGATATTGATCCGTACAGATACTATACCACTAAGGGAGGCGTATGCTGCGTGCGTGGGTGTTCGCGGTACTGGCGCTAATCTGACGCTGCCTGGGGCGACGCATATCACCGCCAGGCGATCAGGGGGCTAAACCTTTATTCGGTAATAAACGGCGGGTGCCCTGACACTATAAAAAATAAACGAACTAACCAGCGTCACCCGTAACAGTTATACGGTGATCAGTGGTGAAAGGGTTAACTAGGGGGCAATCAAGGGGTTAAAACCTTTATTAGATAGTATATGGGGGTCCATGTCGCTATAAAACGCTGACAGCGAACCTAAATATTTACGTCTCTAACTAGCGCCACCAGCGACACTAATACAGCGATCAGAAAAATGATCGCTTAGTGACACTGGTGACAGGGGGTGATCAAGGGGTTAAAACTTTATTAGGGGGGGTTAGGGGGGTATCCTAGACCTAAAGGGGGGTAATATTCACTGCCCTAACACTGTAACTGTCACAAACTGACACTATGCAGTAATCAGAAAAAAAAAAAAAAAAATACTGCTAATGTCAGTTTGTGACAGGGGGGGGGTGATTGGGGGGGGATCGGGGGGCGATCAGGGGGGGATCGGGGGTGTAAAGTATGCCTGGCATGTTCTACTGTGTGTGTTTGTGTTGTGTGCACTCACATGTCTTCTCTCCTCGGCGCTGGACGGAAACTGCCAGACCGAGGAGAGATGACATCACATCCTCTGCCTGTGTGAAACTACACACAGGCAGAGGAGGATTCCCATTGGCTGGGAGCAATCGCGAGGGGGGGGCCACGATCGGATGGTCTCCCCCTCGCCTCCCGACGCTCCCAGTCAGATGCCGACCGCCGATGGCACCGGGGGGGGGTCCGATCGGACCCCCCGCCCGCGGGAGGCAGATCACGTACAGGTACGTGATTCTGCCTGCCCGTGCCATTCTGCCGACGTATATATACGTTAGGCGGTCGGCAAGTGGTTAAGAGGTCCTGTCATGCTTTTTTCTATTACAAGGGATGTTTACATTCCTTGTTGAAGGAATAAAAGTTATCCAATTTTTTTTTTAAGGGACAGTGAAAAAATAAAAAATAAAAAGTAAAATAAATAAGAATTTTTTTTCTTTTTTTTTTTTTAAAGCACCCCGTCTCGCCGTGCTCGTGCGCAGAAGCAAACTCATATGCAAGTTGCGCCCGCATATGTAAACAGTGTTTAAACCATACATGTGAGGTATCGCAGCGATCGTTAGAGTGAGAACAATAATTCTAGCAAAAGACCTACTCTGTATCTCAAAACTGGTAACCTGTAGAAATTTTTAAACTTCGCCTATGGAGATTTTTAAAGTGGTGTTCCGGCCGAAATTATACTTTTTAAATAAAAATACCCCTATAATACACAAGCTTAATGTATTCTAGTAAAGTTAGTCTGTAAACTGAGGTCTGTTTTGTTAATTTATAGCAGTAGTTTGTTATTTTATAAACTTACAGCAGGCCGTGGCCATCTTAAGTGTGGGCATCTGAAGCCAGACTGTATTTCTGCCTGGATCTCATCCTTGCAGATCTCGCACATGCTCAGTGCAGCACAAGCAGTGTAATAGGTTTCAGGTCAGGTTTCCATAGCAATGGCAGTGTCAGAGGAAGTTGCCGCCCCTTCCCAGAAGACATTGCAAACAGGAAATGATGCGATGGGCCGCGGCCAGGGAGGAGAAAGTGAAAAATGAATACAGCAGATACACAGTAGGTGCTGAGAAAAAAAATTAAAAAATATCCAATTTGTTTACACTGCACAGTTTAGTGAGGGATGCTGAAGAGTTGTAAAAGTGGGTGGAACTCCACTTTAAGTGTCAAAGTTTGTCGCCAATCCACGAGTGGGCGCAATTTTGAAGCATGACATGTTAGGTATCAATTTACTCGGCGTAACATTATCTTTCACAATGTAAAAAAAAAAAAATGGCTAACTTTAATGTTTTCTTATTTTTTAATTTAAAAAAGTGCATTTTTTCCCCACAAAGTGCGTTTGTAAGACCGCTGTGCAAACACGATGTGACATAAAGTATTGCAACGACCGCCATTTTATCCTCTATGGTGTCTGAAAAAATATATATATAATGTTTTGGGGGTTCTAGGTAATTTTCTAGCAAAAAAAATGATTTTAGCTTGTAAACTTGTGTAAAAAAAAAAAGGCCTGGTCCTTAGGTGGTTAACTGACAATTGTGCGGTTGTGCGACGCTGCACCCAAGTAAAATGTATGTCCTTTTCCCACAAATAGAGCTTTCTTTTGGTGGTATTTGATCACCCCTGCTGTTTTTATTTTTTGCGCTATAAAGAAAAAAAGGCCAACAATTTTGAAAAAAACACATTCATTTTTTACTTTCTGCTATAAAACATACCAAAACATATAAAAATATGTAAAAAAAAATCAAATTTCTTCATCAATATGTATTCAGCCTCAAAAAATCACAATAAGCATACATTGATTGGTTTGTGCAATACCGTCTACAAACTATGGGATATTGGTATGGAATTTTTATTGATTTATTTTTTTTTGTACTAGTATAGGCAGCAATCAGCGACTTATAGCGGGACTGCAATATTGCGGGGGACAAATTGGACCCTAAGTGACACTTTTGACACTTTTTTGAGGACCAGTGACACTAATACAGCGATCAGTGCTAAAAAGATATGCACTATCATTGTAATAATGACACTGGCTGGGATGGGGTTATCATCAGGGGCAATCAAAGGATTAAATGTGTCCCTAGGTGGTGCTTTATAACTGTGGGGGGAGGGGGGGGGTGCTTGTACTGTAATAAGACAGAGTACTGTGTTCCTGCTTAGCATAGACACAAGATCTCTGTCTTCTGTGACAGATAGGCGATCTGCCCTGTTCAAATAGGCAGGCCGCCATTCTGTCTGCCTCAGGAACTATCGGTGGGTCCCGGTGGACACCAATCACAGCGGGAGTGGGTCCCTGGCAGTGCACATGTGTGCCCCAGATCCCGAAGAAAAAAAGCCATGCACAGGTACTTTTTTTGCGCTAAAGGGCTGCCCTGCCACAGTAAATGTATGTGGGCCGATCCTTAAAGTGATTGTAAAGGAAATGTTTTCTTTTTTGAAAAATAACAAACATATCATACTTACCTCCACTGTGCAGCTCATTTTGCACAGAGTGGCCCCCAATACTGTTCTTCTGGGCTCTCCCGGCGGCTCTCGCGGCTCCTCCTCTTATCAGATAACCCCCTAGGAGAAGCGCTCTCCCGGGGGGGTTACCTTACGGGCGCGCTCCTGAGTCCAACATTCGGTGTCCATAGAGGACGGATGCAGGACTCGACCCCGCCCCCCAGCGCTCGCGTCATTGGATTTGATTGACAGCAGCGGGAGCCAATGGCTGTGCTTCTATCAATCTATCCAATCAAGAGCCGAGAACCCCGGGCAGAAAGACAGCGTGACCCCGCCGGGTTAAGTGTGAGGGTTCAGGTAAGTAAAACGGGGGGCTGGGGGGCCAGTCACTGACAGGTGTTTTTTCACCTTAATGCATAGAATGCATTAGGGTGAAAAAACACAAGGGTTTACAACCTCTTTAAGCGGTTAAAGTGGTTATAAAGCCTCAACATTTTTTACCTTAATGCGTTCTTTGCAATAAAGTGATATTAAGGGCAAGTTAAAAAAAAAAAAAAAACATGTTATACTTATCTGCTCTATGCAGTGGTCTTGCACAGAGCAGCCCCGATCCTCCTCTTTTCAGGTCCCTCGCTGGCGCTCCTGGCCCCTCCCTCCTGCCAAGCGCCCCCACAGCAAGCAGCTTTCTATAGGGGCACCTGAGCAGGTTCGCTCCCAAGCCGCAGTTTTGCATGTCCAATCACACAGAGAGCCGCGGTTCAGCCCTGCCCCCTCACTCTTTTCATTGGGCCACAGTCTGTGATTGACAGCAGCGGGAGTCAATGGCTTTCATGCACATCATTGGATCGTGATGTGGCTCAGGTAAGCAAAGGGGGTTTGCAAAGAAGGTTTTTATACCTTCATGCATAGAACACATAAGGGTAAAAAACCTTGAGCCTTTAGAACCACTTTAAAGTGGAAGTAGACCCTTTTTTGGCACTTGCACCTACAGGTAAGCTTATAATAGGGTTTACCTGTAGGTACAGTGAATATCCCCTAAACCTGCATGGTTTAGAAAATATTCACACTGCATGCAACTGGTGACATCACACGCGGCATGCGCCGGGGTGATGTCATCACGGCGCGGTCAATCAGACAGCCGGAGGACATGAACTCAGAAGGAAGACCGGGGGAAGATGAAAGCGCCTGTCAGTGGTAACAGCACGGCACTGGAGGGCTTAGTTCTAAGGTATTTCATAATGTGCTAGTATACGATGCATGCTAGCACATTATGCCTTTACCTTGCAGGGTTTGAAAAAAAATTGTCGCGCTTTACTACGGATTTAAAGTGAAAATTTTTTAGACATCAGTTTTGCCTCCATATTGGCTCTTTTTATTTACCGGAGCTCTCATTCGATCTAGTGTTGTGCCCATCTGCAGCTCTTATCTCCCCTCTTGGTCTCACAGGCTTTGTTGAGGCAGCAGGAGCCATTGGCTCTCACTTCTGTCAATCAAAGGCAGTGATGAGGGAGTGGTGGCAGGGCTGGGTCCCGCTGTTTGTGTCTATGTATGCAGACAGTGGAGCTCAGGAACGAGCCTGCACAAGGGCCCTCATAGGAAGCAGCTTCCTACGGAGACATGCGCCAGAGAGGAGGAGCGCTGGCGGGGGATCCAAGAAGAGGACAGAGCAGGTAAGTATAAACCTGTTTGTTGTTTTTTAAAAAGCAAAACATTTACATTTACAATCACTCTAATTCATTTTTAATATTCAGAGCAAACTCCCCCATTCAATCCATGTCCCTGCACTTATTTTGTTGATATATCACTTTAAAAAACACCCCCCTAGCATTTCTAACCATAGCCCTCTTGAGTCAGGGAAGATGATTCATGTAGCATTTACTTACTGGAATCCATCTGCCCTTAGCTCAGGCATGCAGGCAGGAGGGTGTGCTTGGCTAAACTTCTCCCCCCGTGTTTTCATTCTCTGTGAATGGAGGAGAGAGATACATTGTATCTCTCTCAGTCCTTGCACAGAAAAAAAAAAGTGTGTGTAAAAAAAGAAATAAATAATAATAATAATTAAAAAAAAAACCCTAGATAAAGGTTTGATCTAGGTCAGTGCCAGGATTAGTGTCAAGGTCAGGGTCAGTATTTTGTTTGGGGGGGGCAAATTTTTTATTAGTGACAGTGTCAGTGTGTTTTAGGTTGGATTAAAAAAAATACGTACTATTGTTTCTGGGCTGTATTATGGGTACAAACAACAACTAACATACATATATGTGCTATCAGTGCGATCATCAGGCTTGGGAGAATTTATTTTGGATTGTTCTTTGGTGGTAGATTATGGTAGTACCAAGAAATATAAGGCTAAATTAAAAAAAAAAAAAACACGAGATATCCATTACCATTTACCACCAAATGAATACCCAATTTTATCCTGAAAAAAATGCGCTAAAATCCACCTGGATGCACAAAGTAGTTGTGATGATATTTATGCTTTTACTAACACACGTCGTCGTCACAAAATTGGGCTTAGGCATTTAGATTTGTTTTACCCTTAGGCGCGAAGGGGTTAAATCCATTAGTTCATATTATTCTCCAAGTTTTTATGCAGACCAAACTACAAAGTAGCAGGGATTGGAACAAAGAACATGGAAATAAAAGGTGACTGTTTTAACCACTTGCCAACCAGCCGCCGAAGTTTTACTGTGGCAGAATGACACGGCTTGGCGAAACGACGTTATGTTACGTCGCTTCGCCCTCTGGCCACTAGGGGCGCGCGCGTGCCGCCAGTGACATTTTTACAGTAATCAATGCATTTTTATAGCACTGATCGCTGTATAAATGCCAATGGTCCCAAAAATGTGTCAAAAGTGTCTGATATGTCTGCCATAATGTCGCAGTTCCGATAAAAATCGCAGATCACCGCCATTACTAGTAAAAAAAAATAATAATAATAAAAATGCTATAAATCTATCCCCTATTTTGTAGACAACTTCTGCGCAATCCAATAAATATACGCTTATTGCGATTTTTATTATCAAAAATATGTAGATGAATACATATCAGCCTAAACTGAGAAAAAAATTGCTTTTTTAACCACTTGCTTACAGGGCACTTAAACCCCCCTCCTATCCAGACCAATTTTTAGCTTTCAGCGCTAACGCATTTTGAATGACAATTGCGCGGTCATACAACGCTGTACCCAAATTAAATTTTTATTATTTTTTTCCCACAAATAGAGCTTTCTTTTGGTGGTATTTGATCACCTCTGTGGTTTTTACTTTTTGTTAAAAAAATGTAAAAACCTGAATTTTTAAAAAAAAAAAAAAAATTTTTTTTATATTTTGTTATAAAAAATTTTTAACGGGTACTTTTTCTTCTTCATTGATGTACGTTGATGAGGCGGCAGTGATGGGCACTGATAGGTGGCAGTGATGGGCACTGATGGGTGGCAGTGATGGGCACTGATGGGTGGCAGTGATGGGCAGCACTGACAGGTGGCACTGATTGGCACTACAGGTGGGCATTGGTAGGTGGCACTTGTGGGCATTGATAGGTGGCACTTGTTGGCATTGATAGGTGGCACTGTGGGCACTGTTAGGTGGCACTGTGGGCACTGTTAGGTGTCTCAGTGACTCGGTGATCACAGCGCGCCCGGCGCGCGCAGGGAGCGTGCACAAGGGAGGACGTCATATGACGTCCTCCCGGGAATGCAGGTCCGCGCTGTGGCCGTCATTCGGCCATAGCGCGGATGTCTAGTGGTTAAAAAAAAAAAAAAGGGGGATATTTATTATAGCAAAAAGTACAAAATATTGTGTTTTTTTCCCAAAATGGTCGCTCTTTTTTTGTTTATAGCGCAAAAAATTAAAACCGCAGAGATGATCAAATACCACCAAAAGAAAGCTCCATGTGTGGGAAAAAAAGGACGTCAATTTTGTTTGGGTGCAACATCGCACGACCGCGCACTTGTCAGTTAAATCGACGCAGTGCCGAATCGCTAAAAATTTGCCTGGTCATTCAGCAGCCATTACATTTTCACACTGTTCTGCCTCCCATGGGGCAAAGTACATGTAGTACTTAGTTTCGTGATGCTAGATGCTTCCTAAGTCAAGGTTTAAGGTTTGACAACAGCTAGAAAGAAGAAGGACTAATTGAAAGGACAGTTTATCTCCGGTTAGAGCACATTCCCAAGTCTATTGGAATGCCAACGTAAAGGGGGCATGTCAGCCTTTTGTCCCTCTGTGTTCCTCTTGTCTCTGCCCTTACAATAAACCGTCTTCTTCCTAGCTGTTGTTAGATTTGCCTCGGTTGAGTAGTGGGGCAGGTTGGACCCCATAACTAGACATAGGAAGCATCTAGAGACATGGGACAAAGTACTACATGTACTTTGTCCCATGGGGGGACAATCATGGATCTCTCTTTTCCTTCAGAGTGATACTGCACCATACGGTTAGTAAACACCTCCCTAGGGAACATTTACCCCTTTGATTGCCCCCTGGTGTTAACCCCTTCCCTGCCAGTGCCATTTATGCAGTAATCAATGCATTTTTATAGCATTGATCACTGTATTGGTGTCACTTGTCCCCAAAAAGTGTCACTTAGTGTCAGATTTGTCCGCCGCAATGCCGCAGTCCTGCTAAAAATCGCAGATCGCCGCCATTACCAGTAAAAAAATAAAATTAAAATAAAAGTCCCTAAATCTATCCCGTAGTTTGTAGACGCTCTAACTTTTGCGCAAACCAATCAATATATGCTTATTGGGATTGTTTTTTTACCAAAAATATATAGCATAATACATATTGCTCTATACTGATAAAGAAATTTTTTTTTTTCTACATTTTTTTTTTTGGATATTTATTATAGCAGAAAGTAAAAAATATTTTTTTTTTTTCCAAAATTGTTAGTCTTTTTTTGTTAGCACAAAAAATAAAAAGCGCAGAGGCGATCAAATACCACCGAAAAAAAAGCTCTATTTTTTGGAAAAAAATGACATTAATATTATTTAGGTACAGCATCGCACGACCGCGCAATTGTCAGTTAAAGTGACGCAGTGTTGTATCGCAAAACATGGCCTGGTCAGGAAGTGGGTAAAACCTTCCGGAGCTAAAGTGGTTAAACATCCTTGGTAGTATTGTCACAGCCTTTGTCTCTGTCATTTCTAATGGCCAGCTTTATCTGCATGTAAATGTTGTAAAGTAAAAAAAAATATACTGAACGCTATCATTTCATTTATTAAATCGAACCTTTCTATTCTAAAAGCAAGTGAATGTAGCATTGTCCTCAAAATCCATTCAAATAAGGGTGCACTGAGCAGCCCAGCACACGTAAGTGCCAGTGGTGTATCATCCATGTGTGCAGTGAACACGGGCCACCGATTGTAAAAATTAAAAAAAAAGTAAATACATAAAAAGCTGTTGATATCATCCGCTGCTCTACTGACACCGTCCACTATCCCATACCCCCCCCCCCCCCCACTTGGCCAGAAACACTGTGAAAAAAATATAAACAGATATATATATATTTTTTTAAATAATAGATAATAAAATAATAAAAACAAAAACACTGTCCACTACCCCCCCCCCCCCCCCCAAATCATTGTGAGAAAAATACAAAAATAAATTGTAAAAAGTAATTAAAAAATAAGATTGTAATTGTAAAAATTGTAAAAAATAATAAAAACAAAAAAATTCTGGCACATTGCTCTACTGACACCATCCACTGCCCCCCAAAAAGCATTTGGAGAAAAAAAAAATTGTAAAAAAATAAAAATAAAGAACTACTGACACCGTCCACTGCCCTACTGACACCATCCTGCACATACCACCCACCGCCATACACTCCGCACTCCTCTCCTATACATAATACCCACCATCATACACTCTGCATCCCTCTCCTGCACATACCACCCACCGCCATACACTCTACACTCCTCTCCTGTACATACCATCCACCACCATACACTCTACACTCCTCTCCTGTACATACCATCCACCGCCATCCACTCTACACTCCTCTCCTGTACATACCATCCACCGCCATCCACTCTACACTCCTCTCCTGTACATACCATCCACCGCCATCCACTCTACACTCCTCTCCTGTACATACCATCCACCGCCATCCACTCTACACTCCTCTCCTGTACATACCATCCACCGCCATCCACTCTACACTCCTCTCCTGTACATACCATCCACCGCCATCCACTCTACACTCCTCTCCTGTACATACCATCCACCGCCATCCACTCTACACTCCTCTCCTGTACATACCATCCACCGCCATCCACTCTACACTCCTCTCCTGTACATACCATCCACCACCATACACTCTACACTCTTCTCCTGTACATACCATCCACCGCCATCCACTCTACACTCCTCTCCTGTACATACCATCCACCGCCATCCACTCTACACTCCTCTCCTGTACATACCATCCACCACCATACACTCTACACTCCTCTCCTGTACATACCATCCACCACCATGCACTTTACACTCCTCTCCTGCACACACCACCCACCGCCATACACTCTACACTCCTCTCCTGTACATACCATCCACCGCCATACACTCTACACTCCTCTCCTGTACATACCACCCACCTCCATACACTCCACACTCCTCTCCTGCACATACTACCCACCGCCATACACTCCACACCCCTCTCCTGCACATACTACCCACCTCTATACACTCCACACTCCTCTCCTGCACATACTACCCACCGCCATACACTCCACACTCCTCTCCTGCACATACTACCCACTGCCATACACTCCACACTGTACATTCCAAATTCAGCATTACCACATTCTGCTCTATGTAAGTCATCTCAGACTCTATTAAACCAACCCCTGTTTAAGCCACGCCCAACATTAAGCACAATTTAAGCCACGCCCACACTTTGCCTTTTTTTCATCGATGCCTGGGGCCCACTTTTTATCTTGCACACGGGCCCACTGATTTCATGATACGCCCCTGGTAAGGGCATTGCAGTGTGTCCACCATAAATGGCATCTCATCATACTAACATATGTAACATGCCTTGCTGCGTGTTATGGTGATGGTGTTCTAATGCACACATTACTGCAACACAATACTGTAAATGGCACAAAAAACAGTGCTACTACCCATACACAAAAATATCAACAGAGCTCACTGGTGCTTGATCCACAGTCGTTTGTCTGTAAGGAGCAATCCATTAAGATGATCCATACAATCAGTTGCTGCTCTTAAAAATCCTCATGTTTATTGAAAAACCACAGTGTCCAATGCAGATAAAACCAGTTGATGCGTTTCAGCCTACAAGGCCTTAGTCATAACTAATTAGTTATGACTAAGGCCTTGTAAGGCTGAAATGCGTCAACTGGTTTTAACTGCGTTTGTATACTGTGGTTTTTCAATAAACAAGAGGATTTTTAAGAGCAGCAACTGGTTGTACAGATCATCTTAGTGAATTAATACTGTAAATGGGCCTTATAGCTTTCAGCCTAAACAGACTACAGTCTTAAAAAAAATCTAGCAGGTGGGCTTTTATTGCAGATTAGTATATGTAAATAAATGTAAATAAATGCTTCTTGCCAGGCTACTAGCAGGTTCATCAGAATCTCAGAACATTGAGATGTGCAATGGCAGCTTAGTGTATATTCTTGACATGCCTTTGTTGCCGAAACATGCTAAGATGTTATGTCATCCAGGTCTGGCTAATTAATATGACCAAAAATGCCGCACCTAGAAAAAGACTGGATGCATATAAGGAATGTCACATCACTGGAGGATAAAGTGCAGTGGAAATTAGTTCCACTTTAAGCACATTGCTATTGATATGTAACTATAGACTTTTTGTACAAAGTCAACAGCTAGACCCTCATCGTTATCTCTAAACAGAGGGTAGTGTCATGTAACTATTATGCCGTGTTCACACGAGCGGAATGTCCGACAGAAAAAGAACAACGGGAGCTTTTCATCGTATATTCCGATTGTGTGTATGCCCCATCAAACTTTTTACGTCGAAAATTCTGACGGTTATCATGTTCTAAATTTTTCCAACGGAACCAACTCCTATCGGGAAAACTGCTCGTCTGTATGCTGTTCCAACGTACCAAAAATGACGCATGCTCTGAAGTAAGTACGAGACGCTATTGGCTACTGGCTATTGAACTTCCGTTTTCTAGTCTCGTCGTATGTGTTGTACGTCACCGCGTTCTGGATGGTTGGAATTTGGTGTGACCGTGTGCATGCAAGACAGCTTGAGTGAAATTCCGTCGGAACTTCCTTTGGAAAAACCTTCAGAGTTTATTCCGACGGGAAAACCGGTCGTGTGTACAGGGCATAACAGGAAGTATAGCGGTATCTTTGACATGTGCCATTTCACCTTCTCTACTCTAGGCAAGAATCAAGAAAACAAAAACAGAGAAATAAATGGGTCTTGCAGGCCTTGCAACAGATTTGGACAGTTTTTGCTTATTGATTATGCATCAGTAAATTGTTTGTAAGCTGCATAGTGCATACAGCATAATGTGGTGGTTTATATGAACTTGGGAAAATAAAGCGTTTCTTTAACTGAAAAGTTAGTAGAATACAACTTGCAACTTACATTATAGATAAGGGATAAGGACCCTTTGAACCAGGGGTCAACAAACTTTCTAAGCAAAGGTCCAGTTTACTGTCCTTCAGTAGATAGCACCACCATTGACGTTAGTGGGAGGGATAGTGCCCCATCCATAGTGTAATTTGAATGAATAGTGCCCTATCAATCATGTAATTGGGAGGAAGAGTATCCCATCAATGGTGTCAGTGGGAAGAATAGTGTCCCATCTTTGGTGTCGGTGGCAGGAATTGTGCCCTATTAGTGGTGTCAGTGGGAGGAAATGTATCCTATCATTAGTGTCAGCCCAAGAGCTGGGTAAAGGCAAGGAAAGAACTGCATTTGCCCCCCTTTACCACAGTTTGGAGACCACTGCTTTAAACTAGACAGTACTTGGCATACACTGGGAATGCTGCCAAAATCAAAGGTAACAGATTGCAATGTTCAAAATCTTTGTGGGTGTCTTTATTTTTCTAAGAACCTATGTCAAGGATAAAAAATGCTTCCTCTATTGTTGGTGAATATTGTGGGGCCTCCAATCCTAAAACAATCCTCAAAAAACACACCCCAAAGCTGTTTCTATCTGCTGGGATTTGTAGATCCATGGAATGGGCAATGTCTAGAAAAATTGCATGGTCTTGATAAAATCTGAGTTTGGGTAGGATTTTCTTGACTGAGTGCATTTTAAAGCGGAGTTTAACCCATCCCTCCCCCCCAATTTTTTTTTAAACAGTTGCTTACCTGGTGGTGAGATCAGAACATTTTCTCTCGTGATTGTCCTCCCATGATGCTTCTGACGTGCCCAATGCGGCGTGCATCTGCAGGCATCTGTGATTGCTGTGTCCTTGGGACGCAGCTGATCACAGATCGTGGTAAAGAGCCAATCACAGCAGCTCTTTAGCTTGTGATCAGCTGTGTCCAATCATAGCTGATCATAGTGTAAACAGGATTTGTCTGTTATCGGCATTCCTCTCCTCACGCTGACAGCGATTGAGGAGAGGAGAGACGATAACCAGCAAACCCATACAGGGAGCATCTACACTGATAATCAGCGCACTGATCATCAGTGCAGCCCCAACAGTGCCCAAAAGTGCTGCCAATCAGTTCCCACCAGTGCTGTCAATCAGTGCTCACCAGTGCTGCCAACCAGTGCCAATCAGTGCTGCCAATCAATGCCCATTAGTGCTGCCTGTCAGTGCCCATCAGTGCTGCCTATCACTGCCACCTATGAGTGTCCATCAGTGCAGCCTATCGGTTCTTGTCAGTGCCACCTATCAGTGCCCATCCGTGCCACCTAACAGTGCCCATCATTGCCGCCTATCAGTGCCCATCAGTGTCCCCTGTCAGTGCAGCCTCATCAGTGCCTCCTCATCAGTGCCCATCAGTGCAGCCTATCAATGCCCATCAGTGCAGCCTATCAGTGCCTATCAGTGTCCCCTCTCAGTGCAGCATCATCAGTGCCTCCTCATCAGTGCCCATCAATGCAGCCCATCAGTGCAGCCTATCAGTACCTATCAGTGCCCATCAGTGTCCCCTGTCAGTGCAGCCTCATCAGTGCCTCCTCTTTACTTACAATGTTGCTACACATTTAAAGAGGAGTGAACAGATAACTGGAAATCTGGAAAAATAGTAAAGGTTTTGCGTGTTTTTAGGACAAGAATGGTGAACACATGGATGCCAAACTGGAAAAAATAGACCGAAGATGGAATATGGTGGTATCTATAAACAAAAATCGATTCTAACCACAGGATTTTTTTTTTTTATTCTATATACACTTTTTTCTAGATAAAATTTGAATAAACCACATAAACCAAAAAACGGGTAGAACTTGTTGAAATTGGTTGGGAAATGGCTGAATGGAGATTTGTGAACTGACAAATTCTCAGATAAAAACAATACTCTTTTATAAATAGGGTGAAGAAATTCTGAACACAAATTCATGAAAAAGTGTCCTGCACAGTTATATGACCCTAGAAAAAAAACGCCCCCCAACCCATTCCATTCAGGTGCTCTGGTCCTGGTCAACGTAACATAGATAAAGTAATGCTACATTTTTTTGTGGTCTGTCCTAACATCTGTAGAATTCTAATGTGAACTGTTGGCTGTTTCCAAAGGCATTCCACAAGTACCACCAAGATCTTGTTGGGATGAGCAATGAGCTATGTCAGGGAGATGCAGCTCATCATCCCACATTTTCACACTTTAGCACACATTTGACAAGCTCCATTCATTTTTATGATAAATGCCACTGTTATCCACACTCAGCATGGGTAAGCACTCTCAAAGTCAGCAGTCCAAAAATTTGTAGTAATGTATATTCTTACTTGTCTTCTGTCCTCTGCAGCACATTGAAGGTGGTCGCCCCCTCTCCTCTTACCATTAGCTTTTTACGGCTAGGTATTTATAGTGCTGTCTTGCCCAACCTTGAGGGCTGTACTGTGCTGATCAATTGTGCTGGAACATTCTCACCATTTGTTTGCAACTATATTGCAGACCGTCCCTTAACATAACTGCAAAGCTTTTACAATTGGACTATTTCCTAAACTACAAGCTTTAGTAAACATCACTCCATATAGCCGCGAACAGTCACCAGTTCCTCATTACAATAATGAACCCCCTATTACAACTACATAGAAATGTACCCCTGTATATTCTGTTATCTGCTAGAGCACTTACCTATACCAAGGTGAATCTCTCTAGCAGGGACACAGCCAAATAAAAAAAAACCTGACAGGGGTTTTAACTAGGGATGCACTGATACCATTTTTTTTTTACAACGAGTACAACTACCGATACTTTTTTTTCTAGTACTCGCTGATACCAATTACCGATACCTACCGCAACTGTTTTGTTTTCACTTCAGCTGTCAGCAATGGTACAAAGCATTGAAAAGTTATTTACAAATGAAATAAATAGATTTTTTTTTAATTTTGCGCTTTTTCAATGTGAAATGTGTAAATATATGTTAATATATATGTGTAAAATATTCACTAACAAAGCAAACGAAAACAAAGTTTTAATTGTTTATCGTTTATAAAATAGACTTAAAAAGAAAAAAAAAAAAATCAGGAAAATAATTAAATGGAAGAGAATAGGGAGTTAATTAAGGCTGATTAGAGTAAATTATGGGTTAATAAGGGATTAAACAGAGGAACAGTTGCTCATCCCTTTGATCTGCAGATGAAGAAACAGAAAGATTCAAAAAGAAACAATGTTTCTTTTTATTTTAGTGTTTCAGCAGCTGAGCAATGTTGTTAAAGTGGGGTTCCACCCAAAAAAAAAAAAAAAAACTACATGAAAATTCCTAAAAAAAAAATACAAAAAAAATTTGGATATTTTTTTTTCTTTTTTATACTTACCTCTAAATGCCTGTTGCTAGGGGGTCCCTCGTAGTCTGCCTCTTCCGGTGCCTGGGCTGGTGACATCACTTCCCCCTCGGCACAGGAAGGGCTCAGCTCTGCTCCCTCCCTCCTGTCAATCATCTGGGACCCATTACAGGTCCCAGGTGACTGAGCAGCCAATCATGGCGTGCGAACGTAGGGGGAGACGAGCGAGGCTTCGATCCCCCGCATCGCTGGACCCAGGGACAGGTAAGTGTCCAATTAAAAGTCAGCAGCTGCAGTATTTGTAGCTGCTGACTTTTAATTTTTTTTTTGACTGGAACTCCTCTTTAATAAACAATGCCGGCTAATTTTTTTTTTTTTTTGACAGGTCCAATTACCGGTCTTCTTTAACACTTCAGCTGTCAACAGGGGAGACCCCACTGACAGCTCAAATAACCGAGCCTGAAAGTATCGGTTTCAGGTATCGGTGCATTTGTAGGAGTACCGATACTTGTGCCAATACTCTGTATTGGCACCGATACTAGTATTGGTGCAACCCTAGTTCTAACCTCTTACCACCCTCTCTTTCCCTTTGTATACTCTTTAAAATTGTACTGTACAAAAACTGTTGCCCAGATTTAAAGCTGTATTACAGAATATGTTACCCCAACACTTCATATTCCTGATATGTGCCTGCTGTACCATGTACTTGTATGATAAAGTCTCTTGTTCTCTTTATATTGCTTCCTTTATGTGAAATCCCTGGTGATTCTGCCAGTCCTTCTGCTTTCCTATTTTGAATTGACCACACTAGGCATGAGAGCACAGCTTGGTAAGTTTTCTGGTTGTGCTGGGAATTCAACCTGCTCTCCTCCAATGATGATTATGCCCCCCCCTTCCTGCTCCGGCACACCAATTCACTTGGAAGAGCAGTGTGCTGCTTTCTCTCCACCCCCAGCTCCCTGAGCTCTGTAAGCAGCTGAGAATAGAAGTTATGTGCTTATAATAAAGGAAAGGGTTTACATTAGACATGTGCAATTCGTTTAATTCCAAATTAGTTTTTTTAACGAATTTCAACAAATTCGTTAATTCAGAAATATCCGAATTAACGAAAACCAGTTTAACACATTTTTCCGAATATTTGTAAATTCCAATATCCAAAAATTTGTAAATTCGAACATCCGTAAATTCGAAATTTGAAAATCCGAAAACCTGAAAATTCGAAAATCTGAAATAATAACTAACTAATAATAACTTAATTATTACGAACTATTAAATTATAGGTATTGGAATTTCCTTTCAAATTTGGCTCTTAGTGATCGTAACCAATACAAATTTATCCGAAGTTACAAATTATGCGAAATAACAAATACCGTATCTAAATGAATGGAACTTAACAAATTAATAATAATAACAATAATAATAATAAAAACTTTTTATCATTTATCATTATTTATTATTAATTTTTTCCATTTCATTTGTTTAGATGCGGCATTCGTTATTTCGGATAATTTGTAACTTTGGATAAATTCATATTCGTTACGTTCACTAACAGATAAATTTGAAAGGAAAGTCCAATACCTATAATTTAATAGTTAGTTATTATTAGTTAGTTAGTTAGTTATTATTTAGAATTTTTGGATTTTCGTTCTTATTTGCAGATTTTTCTACTTTCGGATTTTCAAATTTACAAATTTTCGAATTTACGAATTGCGATCATAATGAATGACCTGAAGAATGAAAAAAACAAAAAAACAAAAAACGAATGAAACAAAAGCAAACTTTTTCGGCAGTGCACATGTCTAGTTCACATATATTTTAAAATCAATACCAAAAATGTAATATATTGCAGTCTACCATTCCTTATACGTGGTATCTGCATTTGTTTTCTTTTTTCCTCTCTTTTCCCCTCTGTTTTCACCTGGTGATCTGGCCAGTAATACCCCTCCTGTATTAGAGCGTCCCCACTTTGGATGAAGGAGCACATGGGGTACAACAGACAGCAGCATTGTTATTCTAGAGGGAGGGTAGTGTAATGCCCTGTACACACAGTTGCACATTGTTCGGACATTCCGACAACAAATTGCATGCATTTTTTCCGATGAATGTTGGCTCAAACTTGTCTTGCATACACATGGTCACACAAAGTTGGTCGGAAATTCCGAACGTCAAGAACGCGGTGACGTACAACACGTACGACGAGCCGAGAAAAATGAAATTCAATAGCCAATGCTGCTCTTCTGCTTGATTCCGAGCATGCGTGGCACGTTGTGTGTCTGAATTGTGTACACACGATCGGAATTCCCGACAACGGATTTTGTTGATGGAAAATTTTATATCAAGCTCTCAAACTTTGTGTGTCGGAAATTCCTATGGAAAATGTGTGATGGAGCCTACACGCGGTCGAAATTTCCGACAACAAGGTCCTATCACACATTTTCCATCGGAAAATCCTATCGTGTGTATCGTGTGTAGATATGCTAACAAATTGCCCATGCTGCAGTTAGTCAGTTACAGCAATTGATTTTTTTCTTTTGGGATAAAACTTTTAGACAAAGAAAAGCTGACAACACATCCTTACCGCAATCCTACCGCCAGATGCGTCACTTTCTTGGCTCCTTGAACTGCGCAATCCTGATTACTCATCCTCTTACCCCATACAAAACCCTGTGCTCCAAGAACACAACCCAACAACATGTCATTTCTTCTATCCATGCCCTCCTCTTTCTGAATAGACCCTCCAACGAGGGCAAGGCCTGCACAGCCTGGGAAGGGGATATTGACACCTCCCTCTCTCTTGAAAACTGGAGCCACATTTTCACACACATAGACAAAGGTTCTGTTAACGTAACTACACAGGTTATAAACTCATATCTGGATGATACCGGACTCCTTCTCTTCTACAAAAAATGAATCCAGTCCTACCCAAACAATGCTGGAGATGCCATCAAGATGATGCCACGCTGTTGCATATCTGGTGGACATGTCCCCAAATTCAACCCTTCTGGACAGGAATACACACTGTAATCTCACAAGTAACGACATACACCTTGGCCTACTCACCAGCGCAGTTTCTCCTTCACCACACGTCTCTCTCACACAGAACCTATAACAAAAATCACTCGCCATGCACATGGTGAATGCAGCAAAATTGTGTTTTCCGATTCCATGGGACACGACTCACACTCCATCACTTTCAGTCCAGAAAAATTGCGAATATGGAAGAACTCAATAACTTGGCAAATGATTCCCCATCCAAATTCACAGCCACTTGGGCCAATTGGTTTCACTATCGCACCACTGACCAATACAAACGCCTGGTCAACCCTCAGGTTTAACCTGCAAATGGGCGAGCGATATATTTGCCCCATATGCAGCATTCATCTAAGGAGGAGGGAATATCAGAACAGCCCCCACCCACCGGAGAGATCTCTCGACGGACTATCCATCTTCCCTCTTTTATTTTAACAGAACAGAATTTTCCTTTATTGAAACAAAAAGTTGAAGGCATGGTACAAATTTGACAAAGAGTGGACTAAATCAAAAGACAAAGTACAGGCACACATGTTGGGCAGGTAACAGAGTACACATCAAATAAGCAACAACCCATAATAATGTAGGTAAAAACCCCAAAGAAGACTCCACGTCGAGCTTTAGCAAGGGCAATAGCAAGGCATAGCAGCCCCACAGTGCTGAAGTCCGCCTACAGGAAAGAAGTCCTTCCTAAGCCGTCCATGGCTGCTATACCTTATTGAACTTCTTGGGGCAGTTCCTGTTGATGTAAGTCAGTTTATATAGTGGTAAAACAGCATTTATTGATTTTTCCCAGGGACTGGAAGGGGCATTCCACCTTAAAACAATTTCCCTCTTGGCATAAAAGAAAAGAAAATGTACAGCAAGGCTTCTGATCATCATCTTGGATACCCAGAAGAGCTAATTCTGGGGAAACAGGGAGAGTCAGCTGGAAGCGGCCATTAATAAGCTCCACTACCTCCTCCCTGTATTGGGCAATCATCTGGCAGCTCCAAAACATGTGAATATATGTTCCCACACCATTTCAGCATCTAGGGCAGTCCTGCAATCTCTGGGGATACACCCTGCGCAGTCTCTGGGGGGTGTAATAAACTCTGTGTAAGAAGTTAACCTGTATTAACTTCTCTCTAACTTCTCAACAAGCTAGTACTATCTTCTAAACAGTCCTCCCAGTCCTCTCTGTCCAAGTCTGGAAGGTCAGATTCCACTGATCCCAAAGCCTATCCATTTTGGGGGATTCAGCTCTCAGTAAATCCAAGTATAGGGCGGACATTGGTTTCAGCAGCTGATCTTGAGCTAACAACTCCTCAACGGGATCCATGCCTAGCCTTGGTGGGGCCAAGAACTGGGCACAAGCTGCATGGTGTAGTTGTAGGTACCTAAAGTACATCCACCCAGGTAAATGATATTTGTCTTTTAAGAGTATTGAAGGGGAGCAAAATACCCACCGAGAAATTATCTCATAGTACTATAACTCCATATCGGACCCAAACCTGGGGATCAGGGAGAGATCGGAAATGTGGGAGGCTAGGATATCCCCAAAGAGGGCAGAAAGGGGACCATCTATTGGGACTCATAAACCTCCATCTAGCCAAAACCCAAACTTTGGGAGTCGTTCTAGTAGGGTGCGGAAGATCACATACGCTCGATGACCTCTATAAATTCATCTTCCCTCTTTACCATCAACATGTTGTCCATCACTCATCTTCTCCAACCTTTTACATTGATATCTAGTAACCTAAAGCGTCACCATCTCCCTTCCTCCTTTACAAATGTGACCCTAGTTAGAAGGGTTTTATTGGCCATTGTATAAAACCTCCTATTTGCATTTTTTTTCCCTCAACCAACCCTCCTAACCCAACCAAATACATTTTGTGCTTATTCCAGATTGAGCAGCCAATTATTAAGAAACTAAGAAGAAAAAAAAAAAGAAAAGCTGACAAAAGTAAGCACCCCTGTCAGTGGTATTTGGTTTGTCTCAACACTCTGAGCTGATACATTTGTGGGAGAGCGTGTTCTGTTAAAAAGTAACAACCTTTCTGGCTGGATCACCAGGTGAAAATTAAGTAAAGAAAACCTAAAAAAGAAAACCAATGCAGCCACCAAATCCAAGAATTAATAAGCTGCAGTAAAATGTATGTTTGTGGGTTTATTAATGCTTTAATAGCTAACCACTAATATTGTTGCAACCCCAGCACTGATACTTACTGAAAATCTGTACCAAGAGAAGCATGTAGACTATCGTAAGAAAATGCAAGTTTTCTATTTGTTTTAGACTTCATTACAGTTTGATTCAGTGACCCGGATGAGCATGACGTCAGCAATGGCAGAATGGATTGAGAACTCCATTGTGTACACTGTCCTTGGCCAGTGACTCTTAAAGAATTGAAGCTGTAGGGTAGGCATGTAAGGGGGTTCACAATTGTCTCTGTGTTGGCGCCAAATGGCTAGAACCCCCGTCCTGCTTCTTCTTGGAGAAAGGAGACAGATCGCTGCTCCAGGTGAGTATAAAAATCCACCAAAAAGGGAGGGCTGGGTGCTAGCTCCGGCTCGGAACCGTGAACATGTAGACCAAGTGAGAAAAATTAGCTGCACACCAACATCCGTCCAACAGGTTTAATGAAAGACAGCCACCAGGACTAAAACAACGGGCCAAGGGGTGACAACGTTTTACACATACATTGTGCTTCTGTTTTGTTTTCTTTCAATGTATGAGTGAAACGTTGTCACCCCTTGGCCCGTTGTTTTTGTCCTGGTGGCTGTCTTTCAATAAACCTGTTGGACGGATGTTGGTGTGCAGCTAATTTTTCTCACCTGCTTCCTCTTGGATAGAATGGTAACAAGTTACTGGTAGATAGAAGCCTTTACCATATTGTGCCCAACTCCTGGCCATAGGCCTGCTCATTGCATCCCCTGTCTTGAGCCTTCATATTCCTAAAGAAAGTAATGTCCACACAAGAGGTATATTTTCTGCACCTAATATCATATTCTGACAGAACATTTCTGCTCACATTGCCATACACAAGAGCAAACCTTCTGTAGCAGTCACTCAGGCACAAAACAGCAGCCCATACTTATTAAGCCATTACTTATTAAACCATTACTATCCTTGGGAGAACCACAGTGATGGGACCAAATTCCATGTACACTAGATTCCACAGCATTCTGCTTCTTTCAAACTGAGATTTACAATGTGCTTTTCTGTGGTAAACCAAACAGAGTCTCTCTCTCGCTCTCTCTATGTCATACTCCATAGCTCTGTCAAGCCAGGCATGCTCCCCGATGTTACTCTCTCACTCCCATGTGTATTAGTACTCACATCAGAAAAGACTAGCCTGTCCTAAAATGCACTTTGCATCCCGTTCGCAGTCCACAGTCAGTCAGACAATAATGAGAACCAGGGAGACGACAGCTGGTTCTTCTGGGTGTTAAACCACCTCACCTGGGTTTCGGCCCTGTTAAAGGCCCTTGACAGTAGCTGACTACATCTACATGGCTGTGGGGTGTTTGGCTTCCATGCCCCATCTCACAGGGCTCCTCCCACTCTGGCATTTATATGGGTGCTAACTAAACCCATTACATCACTACAGGAGGGTTTTGTCTAAAAGGAGACGACCTAACACCCACTTCTTACATTTCCCTATTATCAAACAATATTGTTAAAGAGCCAGCTAGTGGCAGACTAGCTAATTGCACCTGCTTACACTCATGAGGCCCTGGCAATTATCATTTGCAGAAGGAGAGGTAAGCAATGTTAGCCTAAGTATGTCCCCCAGCACAGATTTCTATGCGTGTTATGTCAGTTGATTATGTCAGTGTTATGCCAGTTTATTGGACATGTGATCAGCAGTGCCTGGTTTTCTCCACACATACCGCTTAGAATTAAGGCCAAAAAGTTCTAAATTGGTCTCATCAGACCAAAGAATCTTATTTCTCACCATCTTGAAGTCCTTCAGGTGTTTTTTAGCAAACTCCATGCGGGCTTTCATATACACTGAGGAGAGGCTTCTGTCGGGCCACTCTGCCACAGAGCCCCGACTGGTGGAGGGCTGCAGTGATGGTTGACTTTCTACAACTTTCTCCCATCTCCCGACTGCATCTCTGGAGCTCAGCCACAGTGATCTTTGGGTTCTTCTTTACCTCTCTCACCAAGACTCTTCTCCCCCGATAGCTCAGTTTGGCCGGACGGCCAGCTCTAGGAAGGGTTCTGGTTGTCCCAAACGTCTTCCATTTAAGGATTATAGAGGCCACTGTGCTCTTAGGAACCTTAAGTGCAGCAGAAATTTTTTTTGTAACCTTGGCCAGATCTGTGCCTTGCCACAATTCTGTCTCTGAGCTCTTCAGGCAGTTCCTTTGACCTCATGATTCTCATTTGCTCTGACATGCACTGTGAGCTGTAAGGTCTCATATAGACAGGTGTGTGGCTTTCCTAATCAAGTTCAATCAGCTGGACTCAAATGAAGGTGTAGAACCAAGGATGATCAAGGATGATCAGTAGAAATGGACAGCACCTGAGTTAAATATATGAGTGTCACAGCAAAGGGTCTGAATACTTAGGACCATGTGATATTTCAGTTTTTCTTTTTTAATAAATCTGCAAAAATGTCAACAATTCTGTGTTTTTATGTCAATATGGGGTGCTGTGCGTACATTAATGAGGAAAAAAATGAACTTAAATGATTTTAGCAAATGGCTGCAATATAACAAAGAGTGAAAAATAATTTTAGCACTAATCACTGTATTATTCTCACTGGTCCCCAAAAAGTGTCAAAAGTGTCCATTAGGTGTTCGATTTGTCCGCTGCAATATCGCAGTCACTGATCGCCGCCATTACTAGGAAAGAAAGAAAGAAAGAAAGAGAAAGAAAGAAAGAAAGAAGGAAAGAAAGGAAAGAAAGAAAGAAAGAAAGAAAGAAAGAAAGAAAGAAAGAAAGAAAGAAAGAAAGAAAGAAAGAAAGAAAGAAAGAAAGAAAGATATCCTATAGTTTGTAGACGCTATAACTTTTGCCCAAACCAATCAATATCAATAACAATCTTATTGGGATTTGTTTTTTTTTACCAAAAATATGCAGCAGAATACATAATAGCCTAAATGATGAAGAAATTTGATTTTTTACATTTTTTTTTATTGGATGTGTTTTATAGCAGAAAGTAAAAATATTGTTTTTTTTGAAGTTGTTAACATTTTCATAATTTCTAAGAATACAATATACAGTATGTTTCAGTCAAATTTTCTTACATTTTGATTGCAAAATATTAATATTTTATACCGATTCTCCAAAATTCACCACTGTGGGTGATTGATAACCAGCCTAAACTTTGAGCACATCACAGCAAAAAATAAGGGGTATTCTAATATGCTCTAACCCAAATAATTTTTTTATTTTTTTTCTGTTTCTAGAAATGTGTTTTGTTATCGGACATGTGAAGCTAAGAAAAGAACAAGATACTTTACATTAACATTCACAGTGACGTTTCCCCACTATGATGATGTCTGCTACTTGGCTTATCATTACCCCTACACCTACTCAGCACTTATGGTAAGTTCAGGTGGCTGTGGTGGCATGAATGCAGGGCAGGACTTAGGGTGGAGGGGCCCCTGGGCTTGAGTCACTTTCGAGCCCTACCTTCTATACATTACTTTAAATAGAACAAAATGATACATACACAAGCTATGTATTAGAGCTACACAATTCAGGATAAACTGAGAATAAAAATAGAGATCACGATTCTGAACAAACAACTAAACAAAATTACATAATTTATGTAGCTGACAGGTGGCACTGATGTCAGATGGCACTGATACGTGGCACTGATGACATGTGACACTGAGGACAGATGGCACTAATATGTGGCACTAATACGTGGCACTGATGACACGTGACACTGATAACAGATGGCACGTGACACTGACAGGTGGCACTGATAACAGATGGCACTGATAGGTGGCACTGATGACACGTGACACTGCTGACACGTGACACTGCTGACACGTGACACTGATGACAGATGGCACTAATAGGTGGCACTGATGACACGTGACACTGATGTGGCACTGATGACAGATGGCACCAACAGATGACACTAATAGGTGGCACTGATGACACGTGACACTGATGATGACAGTTGGCACTTATACGTGGCAGTGGCACTGATGACAGATGGCACTTATATGTGGCACTGGGGACACATGGCACTGGGGACAGGTGGCACTGGGGACAGATGGCACTGGGGACAGATGGCACTGACAGGTGGCACTGGGGACAGATGGCACTGACAGGTGGCACTGGGGACAGGTGACACTGACAGATGGCACTGGGGACAGGTGGCACTGACAGATGGCACTGGGGACAGATGGCACTGTGAGCACTTTATTTTCCCCTTTTTTTTTTTTTTAATCACAAGCTGCAGCCGTTTGCTCTCCCTCCTCACACACTGTCTCTGTGTGAGGAGGGAGAGCCAGCGATGAGAGATGATCTCATATGAGATCATCTCTCATTGGACACTCAGATCGAGAGCTAAATGGCCGCTGTGATTGGCCATTTAGCACGATCTGTGATTGGCTGTGTCCAAGGGTCACGGCCAAAACAGAACTTTCCCGATGCGCGCCCGCGGCGGCGCTCACTGGAGAAGTAAACAGGAGGATGTCCAGGGACACCCTCCCAGCAATTGGCATCCGCGCTGTAGCCGTCTTTCGGCTATAGCGCGGACGCCTAGTGTAAAGAAGATACGGACACCGAGACACAGTATTTAAAATGGAAACAGGCGGGGCCTGCGGGGCCCCCTATTGGGCGGGGCCCATGGGCTTGAGCCCAGTCAAGCCCTATGGAAAGTCCGGCCCTGCATGAATGCATTGCAGAAGAAATTCCTAATGTGATTGCATATACATTTTATAATCTCTAACCTCGTTAGGGGATGTTAATGCGATTCAAAAATAACTCAAACACAAGCCAATATCAACTGCCTGAAACAACCTGAAAGTAGAACTCCAGGTGAAGGTAGATAAACGCTCAGGAAACCTTTCCTAAAACATGGAGACTGTCATTGATGACCTTCCCACATCTGGCTCAAATATGCTCATTCCCTTAAAGGATCACTTTTTAGAAAAAAATAATAAATGCATATTTTTTTGCAGGTAAAAAATTTGCATTTTTTTTTTTTTAGCCTGTAAGGCATTAGTAGATCGGTAATGCCAGGTAATGAAGGTCTCCTGCAGATCTGTCAGTTTATCTGTGTGCCTGTACAACCCGTACGAGCAAACAGATACAATCTGACAGGAAGACTCAATTACAGTGCCTTGAAAAAGTATTTATACTCCTTGAAATGTTCGGCATTTTGTCATATTACAACCAAAAACATAAATGTATTTTATTGGGATTGTATGTGATAGACCAACACAAAGTGGCACATAATTGTGGAGTGGAAGGAAAATGATAAATGGTTTTCAATTTTTTTTACAAATAAATATGTAAGTAGTGTGGCGTGCATTTGTATTCAGCCTCCCTGAGTCAATTCTTTGTCTGGACTTTGACTGGGCCAGTCTAAAACATGAATATGCTTTGATCTAAACCATTCCATTGTAGCTCTGGCTGTATATTTAGGGTCGTTGTCCGCATTTTGCTTTTAGGCCAAAAAGTTCAATTTTGGTCTCATCTGACCAGAGCACCTTCTTCCACATGTTTGCTGTGTCCTCCACATGGCTTCTCACAAACTCCAAGCGGGAGTTGTCCTGTGAACAGATTCTCCCACCTGAGCTGTGGATCTCTTCAGCTCCTCCAGAGTTACCATGGACCTCTTGGCTGCTTCTCTGATTAATGCTCTCCTTGCCCGGCCTGTCGGTTTAGGTGGATGGCCATGTCTTGCTAGGTTTACAGTTGTGCCATACTCTTTCCATTTCAAGTGATGAATTGAACAGTGCTCCTTGAGATGTTCAAATCTTGGGATATTTGGTTATAACCTGGCCCTCTGATCCCTCCTGTATTGAATAGTATTGTAATTGTACTGTCTTCCCCGATGTTATAAAGCGCTGCACAAACTGTTGGCGCTATATAAATCCTGTATAATAATAATAATAATACCCTAACCCTGCTTTTAACTTCTC